>NC_047107.1:106807450-108007450 GCF_902500255.1 Thalassophryne amazonica | reverse complement strand
CAAACAGGTGTGAATCAGGTGTCCCCTATTTAAGGATGAAGCCAGCACCTGTTGAACATGCTTTTCTCTTTGCAAGCCTGAGGAAAATGGGATGTTCAAGACATTGTTCAGAAGAACAGCCTAGTTTCATTAAAAATTTGATTGGAGAGGGGAAAACGTATACACAGGAGCAAAGAAATTATAGGCTGTTCATCTACAATGATCTCCAATGCTTTAAAATGGACAAAAAAAAAAAAACAGAGACGCGTGGAATAAAATGGAAAACAAACATTAAAATGGATAGAAGAATAACCAGAATGGCAAAGGCTCACCCATTGATCAGCTCCAGGATGATCAAAGACAGTCTGGAGTTACCTGTAAGTGCTGTGACAGTTAGAAGACACCTGTGTGAAGCTAATTTATTTGCAAGTCCCTCTGTTAAATAAAAGACATGTGCAGAAGAGGTTACAATTTGCCAAAGAACACATCAACTGGCCTAAAGAGAAATGTAGGAATATTTTGTGGACTGATGAGAGTAAAATTGTTCTTTTTGGGTCCAAGGGCCACAGACAGTTTGTGAGACAACCCCCAAACTCTGAATTCAAGCCACAGTTCACAGTGAAGACAGTGAAGCATGGTGGTGCAAGCATCATGATATGGGCATGTTTCTCCTACTATGGTGTTGGGCCTATATATCGCATACCAGGTATCATGGATCAGTTTGGATATGTCAAAATACTTGAAGAGGTCATGTTGCCTTATGCTGAAGAGGTCATGCCCTTGAAATGGGTGTTTCAACAAGACAATGACCCCAAGCACACTAGTAAACGAGCAAAATCTTGGTTCCAAACCAACAAAATTAATGCCTCGCAGATGTGAAGAAATCATGAAAAACTGTTTGAACATAATAGTTTTGAGTTTGTACTATGTACCCTCTGAACCCCACATCTGATGGTGTGGGTTGTCCATTAACCAACAGGGCTGGTGGGGTTGTTCACCAATGTCTCCTGCCTGAACCCCAGAGCATAGATCAGGACCTTGCATGGCAGCTCCCGACATCAGTGATTGAATATGATTGGAAGCCACTTTGCATAAATCTCATTCTCGTCTAGATGGGACTATTGTAATGCTCTATTTTCTGGTTTACCACAGGTTACCGCATTAGGGGTCTTCAATTGGTTCAAAATGCTGCTGCCAGACTTTTGACACAAAGCAGAACGTTTGACCACATTACACCCATTCTGGCATTCCTTCATTGGCTTCCTGTCTCTGTGAGATCAGATTTTAAGGTTCTGCTACTGGCCTATAAAATTGTTCACAGACTGGCACCTCCCTGTCTCATAGGGAGGTGCATAGGGCTCAACCTGACCTGGTTGAGCCCTATGTACCGGTCCGGGCCCTGCATTCGCAGGGTGCAGGACTACTTTGTGCTCCTAGGGTGAATTAAAAGTCTGTGGGTTACAGAGGTTTCTCTTATTGTGCCCCTGCTCTGTGGAATGATCTCCCTGCGCAAATAAGGCAGTCGGCTTCTGTGGAGACTTTTAAGTCTAGACTTAAGACCCATCTATTTTCCCAGTCTTATCGTTAGTTTAGTATGTTTTCATTTTTTTTTTTTTATTCTTTTTACTCCTTTATTGTGCCTTTTGATCTTTTAATTCATTTTGTTCTGTTTTCAAATTGTGTTGTATGACGTGCCTTGAGGCGACCCTGTTGTGAACTGGCGCTATCCAAATTAATAAATTTGATTTGATTTGATAAATGCGTCTGCTAAATGCACTAATGTAAATGCCCTTCTCTAGACAGCTCGTTCTTATGCCAAAGACTCAAGTATGTATTTATTAAAATGTGCTTAGGCACCTCTTAGCGTGTTATTTAAAGCTTTAGCTGTAATTGATAGTTTATTGCATTATGTATGGATGAGATTTATTGTCATTACAAAAAATTACATGTCGACGTGACATGCATACCACAGTCTCGTCCTGTCAGACGTTTTTCTATCCAGTTGTATTTTCTAGTTGATTGCTGTTATTTTCCCTGTGCAGATGTAAATCAGTCAGCCTGTCAAGCTGTGCATAGACATAAAAGCACAAAGTCACAGCAATCCCAAGTAAAACGTCCATGCAATTAGGATACATTTAAACTGATAATGTGAAAACCTCTGAGAGTTACAGTGCATTAAGAATAAGACTTACTAATGTTACATGCATGAGGCCACGTCATTTACTTTCTGCTAAATTTTCCACCTTTTCAGTGGAACCTTTCTAAAGCTACAAAGGTTCTTCAGTTTGTTTTGTAGTTAGATGGCAGGAAGCCAAACTGATGCTGGTCTTTTAGAAGCACCATCATAGAAATAATGGCATTTTTTTTAAAGTTAGAAATCGAACTTTAAAAAAAAAATATTTTCAGCCGCTCTTGAAAGGCATCAAAGCAATTTCTTCTGCTGATTCACAAAGTGCTTTATTATTATTATTTTATAAGAAGATCATTACATTATTCATATATATTTTCATATCATCTGCTTACATTGTATGTTTGAGTGAGTTAAAGCAAGAGAATAGTATAGATTTAGGAATAGTTGTTTCTTTAAAAAACAGTTTCAGACAGTTTTATAAACATCATGGACTTTATGATGAATAGAAGCAAACCAGTTCATTTTGATGTTTGTCTCTAAATATTGTGTTGAATTTTAAAAAATTAATAATTGCAAATAATTTAATGTTCCAAGTTTTTTGTTTTTGTGTTTTGTTGTTTTTTTGGGAGTCATCTGTAATGAGTCTTTCAACCAGTTATTGGTTATTTGTCAGAAGGGTCACTTCAGTAAGCTTTGTCTTCATCAGGCACCTTTTCAGTCCGTATTAGTCAGTGGATTGATTGTATGTGTCTTTCACAGGGAGTATATTTGCTGTTTTTATTTTGTTTCAGTAAATGGGTAGATGGTAGATGGGTAGATAGATTCATATTTATGTGGGTGGTTATGTGGGATAGGTAGGTAGACTAGCACTGTGTGGTGATGTTAAACTATATAGTCACTCAAAGAACGTGTTTTCAGTATATGAGAAATAACTACCACCACCTTTATGAACAGTAGATACCTGTTGTCCTTTGTGATGTCACAAGGGCAAAATAGACTGTAATGTTAAAAACAAACCTGTGCGTTTTGAAGTTGCTTGCCATGAACAGCATATTGTTTTTACATACAAATTAATACAAGTTCATTTTTGCTAATGTTGACCAAAGCAACAGTAAAATATCCCTGTGCTTTTCATTTGTACCTTTATGTTTGTATTTGAAAAGCACTGATCTCATGACAAGCTCGGATTAAAAGACAGTCAATCAGTGTGGCCTGACCTTTGATCCTTGTTGCTGGTCACCGAGGATTGGTCCTGGTTGTTGATTGCTTCGGCTGCTTGATGGAGTTCATGTACTTTGCCAATTGTCTGTCTGTCTCTGTTTAAGCTAGATAAAGGATATGAACAAGGTAGGAATGCTAGAGGTAGGAAAATGGGTCAAGGAGAGACTGACTAAAATTTAATGCAGATCCATATCAACAGGTTGATCTTTTGTTTAATTTTTGATCCAAATTCCTTTGATCCATGCACTTCCTTTGATTTGTAATGTCTGATCCTGATTTCTTTGATCCTCTCATCAGGATTTCTGATTAGCTCAGCAATTGGGAACAATGGTGTTCAATTACAATTTTCAATTTATTTTCATTTATATAGCGCCAAATCACAACAGAGTTGCCTCAAGGCGCTTCACACAAATAATGTCTAACCTTGCTAACCCCCAGAGCAACAGTGGTAAGGAAAAACTCCCACTGAGGAAGAAACCTCAAGCAGACCAGACTCAAAGGGGTGACCCTCTGCTTGGGCCATGCTACAGAGATAAATGACAGAACAATTCACAAAACAAATATACAGGAAATGCTGCTGGTGCACAGGACAGGAAGGTCGCCAGCACAAATACAACTCCCATCTCTGGATGGAGCTGCACCTTAAACAGAATGAAAAAACTGAATCAGGCATCAGAAAGACAAGAAATACAGTATAATTTCTCAGTATTAAACAACAAGAAAAACAGGAAATATGAAGGTGATCGCCGGCCACTAGCCCTAAGCTTCACTAAAAGACCCAGAATTTAGGTATAGGCCGTGTCATGCTCCGTTTCCTAATAAAATGAATTAAGAGATTAAAAAGTGCAGAACTATACAATGCCAGTATGCTAGCCATACGAAAGGGAAAATAAGTGCGTCTTAAGTCTGGACTTGAAAGTCTCCACAGAATCTAACTGTTTTATTGACGCAGGGAGATCATTCCACAGAACAGGGGCAGGATAAGAGAAAGCTCTATGACGTGCAGACTTCTTATTCACCTGAGGGACACAACGTAGTCCTGCACCCTGAGAACGCAAAGCCCAGGCCGGTACATAAGGTTTAATTAGGTCAGCTAAGTAGGGAGGTGCCAGTCCGTGAACAATTTTATAGACTAGTACCAGAACCTTAAAATCTGATCTCACTGGGACAAGAAGCCAGTGAAGGGATGCCAAAATGGGTGTAATGTGGTTGAACTTTCTGCTTCATGTCAAATGTCTGGCTGCAGCATTTTGAACCAATTGGAGAGCCCTAATGCTAGACTGAGGTAAACCAGAAAATAGAACATTGCAGTAGTCCAATCTAGAAGAGATAAAGGCATGGATCAGGGTCTCAGCATCAGCCATAGACAGGATGGGACGAATCTTCGCTATATTTCACAGGTGGAAGAAAGCAGTCCTCGTAATATTTCTAATGTGGAGGTCAAAGGACAATGTAGGATCAAAAATTACCCCAAGGTTCCTCATTTTGTCAGTGTGATGTATGACACAAGATTTTTGATATATGACACACGAAATTTCAACGAGCCTAGGCTGAACGTTAACTGGTCAAATTGATGCAGATGTCTCACTGGACCAAGAACCATCATTTCAGTCTTATCAGAGTTTAAAAGTAGGACGTTTCTAGACGTTACTAGACATCCAACTTCTCACTGTTGCAAGGCAATCTTCTAAGGATTTTATGTGAACGAGACTACCAGCAGTTATTGGCATGTATAACAGAGTATCATCAGCATAGCAGTGAAAGGTAATCCCAAAATGCCGTAATATGTGCCCAAGGGGTGCTATATAAAGGGAGAAAAACAGGGGGCCTAAGACAGACACCTGTGGAACCCCAAATTTCATGTCACTAAGGTTAGAGGTAGTGTTAATGTACAAAACACAGTGAGAACAACTGGTCAAGTATGACATCAGCCATGCAAGGGCACTCCCAGTAATCCCAAAATGATTTTCCAGCCTATCAAATAGAATATGATGACCCACTGTATCAAATGCAGCACTGAAATCAAACCAGAACATTACATTACATACACCAGAACCGTAGTGGTGTTCAAATCCATTGTAAGCAGAAGATCATTCACCACTTGAGTGAGAGCCATCTCTGTGGAATGATATTTTCTAAAAGCAGACTGCAGTGGCTCAAAGAGATTATTCTCAGTAAGATAGTCCACGAGCTGCTGTGACAACACTTTTTCCATAATTTTAGAGAAAATGATTAGTTTGATATCGGCCCATAGTTTTTCAATACACTAGGGTCAAGATTAGGTTTCTTAAGTAACAGTTTAATCACTGCAGATTTGAAACATTTAGGAACAGGTCCAGAAGTTAAAGAAAGATTAATAATTTCCAGCACAGTCGGCCTAAGATTGGGCCACAGGTCCTTCAACATTTTTGTTGGTATAGGATCAAATAAACAGGTTGTGCTTTTTGTTGACATTACGAGTTTCGTCAGCATGCCTAGTGAGATACTATCAAATTCTTTAAATCTAGGTAATACCTCAGTAATGGCGCCCACCTCAATAGCAGGGTGTAGTGGCTGGGTTAAGGCATGCTGTGATATGTTTAACCTAATGTCTTCAATTTTCTTCTCAAAGTAATCCAGGAAATCTTGTGCTGTAAAAGGAGAGCAAACTACAGGTGGCTGTCCATGAATCAATCAATCAATTCAATCAGTTTTATTTATATAGCGCCAAATCACAACAAACAGTTGCCCCAAGGCGCTTTATATTGTAAGGCAAGGCCATACAATAATTACGTAAAAACCCCAATGGTCAAAACGACCCCCTGTGAGCAAGCACTTGGCGACAGTGGGAAGGAAAAACTCCCTTTTAACAGGAAGAAACCTCCAGCAGAACCAGGCTCAGGGAGGGGCAGTCTTCTGCTGGGACTGGTTGGGGCTGAGGGAGAGAACCAGGAAAAAGACATGCTGTGGAGGGGAGCAGAGATCAATCACTAATGATTAAATGCAGAGTGGTGCATACAGAGCAAAAAGAGAAAGAAACACTCAGTGCATCATGGGAACCCCCAGCAGTCTAAGTCTATAGCAGCATAACTAAGGGATGGTTCAGGGTCACCTGATCCAGCCCTAACTATAAGCTTTAGCAAAAAGGAAAGTTTTAAGCCTAATCTTAAAAGTACAGAGGGTGTCTGTCTCCCTGATCTGAATTGGGAGCTGGTTCCACAGGAGAGGAGCCTGAAAGCTGAAGGCTCTGCCTCCCATTCTACTCTTACAAACCCTAGGAACTACAAGTAAGCCTGCAGTCTGAGAGCGAAGCGCTCTATTGGGGTGATATGGTACTATGAGGTCCCTAAGATAAGATGGGACCTGATTATTCAAAACCTTATAAGTAAGAAGAAGAATTTTAAATTCTATTCTAGAATTAACAGGAAGCCAATGAAGAGAGGCCAATATGGGTGAGATATGCTCTCTCCTTCTAGTCCCCGTTAGTACTCTAGCTGCAGCATTTTGAATTAACTGAAGGCTTTTCAGGGAACTTTTAGGACAACCTGATAATAATGAATTACAATAGTCCAGTCTAGAGGAAATAAATGCATGAATTAGTTTTTCAGCATCACTCTGAGACAAGACCTTTCTAATTTTAGAGATATTGCGTAAATGCAAAAAAGCAGTCCTACATATTTGTTTAATATGTGCTTTGAATGACATATCCTGATCAAAAATGACTCCAAGATTTCTCACAGTATTACTAGAGGTCAGGGTAATGCCATCCAGAGTAAGGATCTGGTTAGACATCATGTTTCTAAGATTTGTGGGGCCAAGTACAATAACTTCAGTTTTATCTGAGTTTAAAAGGAGGAAATTAGAGGTCATCCATGTCTTTATGTCTGTAAGACAATCCTGCAGTTTAGCTAATTGGTGTGTGTCCTCTGGCTTCATGGATAGATAAAGCTGGGTATCATATGCGTAACAATGAAAATTTAAGCAATGCCGTCTAATAATACTGCCTAAGGGAAGCATGTATAAAGTGAATAAAATTGGTCCTAGCACAGAACCTTGTGGAACTCCATAATTAACCTTAGTCTGTGAAGAAGATTCCCCATTTACATGAACAAATTGTAATCTATTAGATAAATATGATTCAAACCACCGCAGCGCAGTGCCTTTAATACCTATGGCATGCTCTAATCTCTGTAATAAAATTTTATGGTCAACAGTATCAAAAGCAGCACTGAGGTCTAACAGAACAAGCACAGAGATGAGTCCACTGTCTGAGGCCATAAGAAGATCATTTGTAACCTTCACTAATGCTGTTTCTGTACTATGATGAATTCTAAAACCTGACTGAAACTCTTCAAATACACCATTCCTCTGCAGATGATCAGTTAGCTGTTTTAGAACTACCCTTTCAAGAATTTTTGAGAGAAAAGGAAGGTTGGAGATTGGCCTATAATTAGCTAAGATAGCTGGGTCAAGTGATGGCTTTTTAAGTAATGGTTTAATTACTGCCACCTTAAAAGCCTGTGGTACATAGCCAACTAATAAAGATAGATTGATCATATTTAAGATCGAAGCATTAAATAATGGTAGGGCTTCCTTGAGCAGCCTGGTAAGAATGGGGTCTAATAGACATGTTGATGGTTTGGATGAAGTAACTAATGAAAATAACTCAGACAGAACAATCTGAGAGAAAGAGTCTAACCAAATACCGGCATCACTGAAAGCAGCCAAAGATAACGATACGTCTTTGGGATGGTTATGAGTAATTTTTTCTCTAATAGTTAAAATTTTATTAGCAAAGAAAGTCATGAAGTCATTACTAGTTAAAGTTAAAGGAATACTCGGCTCAATAGAGCTCTGACTCTTTGTCAGCCTGGCTACAGTGCTGAAAAGAAACCTGGGGTTCTTATTTTCTTCAATTAGTGATGAGTAGTAAGATGTCCTAGCTTTACGGAGGGCTTTTTTTTATAGAGCAACAGACTCTTTTTCCAGGCTAAGTGAAGATCTTCTAAATTAGTGAGACGCCATTTCCTCTCCAACTTACGGGTTATCTGCTTTAAGCTGCGAGTTTGAGTTATACCACGGAGTCAGGCACTTCTGATTTAAAGCTCTCTTTTTCAGAGGAGCTACAGCATCCAAAGCTGTCTTCAATGAGGATGTAAAACTATTGACGAGAGTTTAGGTAGCTACTCTGCACTGTGTTGGTATATGGCATTAGAGAACATAAAGAAGGGCTTCAGCGCTTTCTGAAAGACTTCTAGTGTAATGAAACTTATTCCCCACTGCTGGGTAGTCCATCAGAGTAAATGTAAATGTTATTAATAAATGATCAGACAGAAGGGAGTTTTCAGGGAATACTGTTAAGTCTTCAGTTTCCATACCATAAGTCAGAACAAGATCTAAGATATGATTAAAGTGGTGGGTGGACTAATTTACATTTTGAGCAAAGCCAATAGAGTCTAATAATAGATTAAATGCAGTGTTGAGGCTGTCATTCTCAGCATCTGTGTGGATGTTAAAATCGCCCACTATAATTATCTTATCTGAGCTAAGCACTAAGTCAGACAAAAGGTCTGAAAATTCACAGAGAAACTCACAGTAACGACCAGGTGGACGATAGATAACACAAGAGTAAAGTACTAAGCTAAAATTCACAACAGTTACACTAAAAACTAAAAAATGGGGGGGGGGGGGGGGGGGGTTGAACTTCTAATGCAAGCTAACCGCTAGCGAAAATGCTTGCCGCTCCTAAGATTTACACAGGAATAAAATAATGACCTAAAATGCAAAACTAACAGAAGTATACAATAGGTAAAAAAAAAGAAACAGCTATAAAAGTAATGGTGGGGGGAGGGGGGAGTCGACCTAGCTAGCGAAAGCTAACTAAACTATGCCAGTATGTTAGCCAAACGAAAGGGAAAATAAGTGCATCTTAAGTCTGGACTTGAAAGTCTTCACAGAATCTGACTGTTTTATTGACGCAGGGAGATCATTCCACAGAACAGGGGCACGATAAGAGAAATCTCTGTGACCCGCAGATGTTTTATTGATTTTATTTATGAGAACGCAAAGCCTGGGCAGGTACATAGGGTTTAATTAGGTCAGCTAGGTAGGGAGGTGCAAGTCCATGAACAATTTTATAGGCTAGTAGCAGAACCTTAAAATTAGATCTCACTGGGACAGGAAGCCAGTGAAGAGATATCAAAATGGGTTTAATGTGGTCAAACTGATTTCTTTGAAAGTCATGCAGATTTGGTTAGCGTAGGAAGTTTTCAGGCAGCTCCTATACTAAATTCAATGACTCATCCGAAGTCTGCTTTCAGAAGGAGTACTCTGAGTGCAGTACTGGCTCCAAAAGTTCAGGTCAAACACGTCACTGCAGGATAGAGTGGAAATAAAAGAATTGGCAAAAAGCTTTATTGATGAATGAACGTGATGACAGCTAACCTTGCTGTCGCCCAGACATTTCAATCTGACGTTCCTTGATACAGTATCTCTCCTTAACCAATGACGTGCAATGTAATGTTACATTTACATCGATGCATTTAATCAAATTGTGAGCTGAGCTCCACTCATCTCTGCAGCAGACACATTCTAATGCCTCATAGTTGTGTCAAAAACTGCTGGCTCCAGCATTGCTAGCTATGCTAATAAAGGAAGGACATGAGCACCCAGTGAGGGGAGCGGAGATGGGATAATGATCACTAATTAATCATGCGCTGGGGTCATGCAGCTTTTCTTCACCACCAACACAGAGCAGGAGGGAATGAGTCACTTCTTACTGAAGGCTCTGCAGAGGCAGCTGAATGAAGTGACACATGACTATCTTTTATTAGTCTCAGCCAGTGATGCAAATCTGTGAGTGCTGTTGGTAAAAGTGTTCATTATTGTAGTCCAGTAATTATTTAACACAAGGTTAAAATTAGAAAAGCCCACAAGAGCTCAGGTAAAATATCTGGACTTGTTTGTCTCTTTGCAATTAGGGAATAAACCTGTTGTCTCTGATGATTTACGGACATTAATGCTGTATTTTACGATCGCCGGTAAAACTCAATTTGCGACCATAAAGTCCAGCATTAACGTCCACAAATCGTCGGACACAACAGGGTTATTTCCATTCTAATCCATTTCCATCTTTGCACGATTTATTTTTCTGTAAGTAATTTGGTCAGTGAAGCTTACCGTAGAAACAGCGTCTTCGTGCCAAACTGGAAATTCTGTGAGCAGACCCACAGATTTCTCCATCTCGTCAACTGCATTGAGTAATTCTTCACCCATTTCGACATTGTCGTTGCTGCACGAGTTTCTCTCGCTCTCAGCGGACAGCGCCATTATTGACATCTGCGTACCAGCACGGTCAGGACGCGGCGTTATACATCAAACATGAAACAGTTGAATATTTTACCATCGTCAGCACTATATTTTATGGTCTGAAATCTCATACGATTAACCAATCAGATATGTAGAACAAATGTAATTGGATTAGAAGAGGAAATGATGTGCAATATTTGATTGATTGATTTCTCTGACCACCCCAACCCCACCAGAAAATCACTTTTCAGCACCAAAGGAATCCAAAAACTAACACAACCATACAAAGTTAAAATAAAAGAATACCCTGTGCAATATTTCACTTGTAAGAGCGAGTACTTTCGTTGACCTGATACAAGTGTCACCCAAAGAAAAAGTGAAGGTCACTAGAGCATACTTTGTGAAAATCTTGTGAGTGAAATAACTTCCATTTAACTGCCCAACTGTGACCAAACTTGGCATGTGTGTTAGGTACAAGTACAACCAAGAAGCCTATTCACTTTGAGGCCAAAAGGTCAACAGTCAAGGTCAATAGGTGGGTGCAATAATTATAATTTCTTTCCAAATTGCCTAATTGTCACCAAGCTTGGTGTGTGTGATTGGTAAGGTCACTGCAAAAAGTCAAATCAAATCAAATCAATTTAATTTATATAGCACCAAATCACAACAAACAGTTGCCCCAAGGCGCTTCATATTGTAAGGCAAGGCCATACAATAATTACGTAAAAACCCCAACGGTCAAAACGACCCCCTGTGAGCAAGCACTTGGCGGCAGTGGGAAGGAAAAACTCCATTTTTACAGGAAGAAACCTCCAGCCATTCTACTCTTACAAACCCTAGGAACTACAAGTAAGCCTGCAGTCTGAGAGCGAAGCGCTCTATTGGGGTGATATGGTACTATGAGGTCCATAAGATAAGATGGGACCTGATTATTCAAAACCTTATAAGTAAGAAGAAGAATTTTAAATTCTATTCTAGAATTAACAGGAAGCCAATGAAGAGAGGCCAATATGGGTGAAATATGCTCTCTCCTTCTAGGAAATAAATGCATTAATTAGTTTTTCAGCATCACTCTGAGACAAGACCTTTCTAATTTTAGAGATATTGCGCAAATTCAAAAAAGCAGTCCTACATATTTGTTTAATATGCGCATTGAATGACATATCCTGATCAAAAATGACTCCAAGATTTCTCACAGTATTACTAGAGGTCAGGGTAATGCCATCCAGAGTAAGGATCTGGTTAGACACCAAGTTTCTAAGATTTGTGGGGCCAAGTACAATAACTTCAGTTTTATCTGAGTTTAAAAGCAGGAAATTAGAGGTCATCCATGTCAGTCCTGCAGTTTAGCTAATTGGTGTGTGTCCTCTGGCTTCATGGATAGATAAAGCTGAGTATCATCTGCGTAACAATGAAAATTTAAGCAATGCTGTCTAATAATACTGCCTAAGGGAAGCATGTATAAAGTGAATAAAATTGGTCCTAGCACAGAACCTTGTGGAACTCCATAATTAACCTTAGTCTGTGAAGAAGATTCCCCATTTACATAAACAAATTGTAATCTATTAGATAAATATGATTCAAACCACCGCAGCGCAGTGCCTTTAATACCTATGGCATGCTCTAATCTCTGTAATAAAATGTTATGGTCAACAGTATCAAAAGCAGCACTGAGGTCTAACAGAACAAGCACAGAGATGAGTCCACTGTCTGAGGCCATAAGAAGATCATTTGTAACCTTCACTAATGCTGTTTCTGTACTATGATGAATTCTAAACCCTGACTGAAACTCTTCAAATAGACCATTCCTCTGCAGATGATCAGTTAGCTGTTTTACAACCAGTACTGATCAGTATGTCTGGTATTTATATTGTCTGTTTGTATTTATATTTATATTTGCAAACTGTTTTTCTTTTTTCACTTTTGATACTCTTTGTGACTACCTTGGGATGTGATTTAGCTGACTGTATCACAAACTATCCTCAGAGCATTTTGGGTGTATTTACACCTGCACTTTTATGTGGGTGAGGATCTGACTGCAATCCCATCAACAACAAAAAACAAACAATTTAAGTAGTATGAATGTTGCTTCAATTCACTGAAATTCACTATAAAAACAAAAATTATTTCATACGTCTGTAACTTTCTAGATTCTTTAGGTTTGCTGACCATTTATTTAAGTTCTTTTTCAGAAACCTGGTAAGCATCAGGTGAAATTGCCCACATCCATTACTTGCAATACCATCAGAGGTGAATGCTAACAGGCTCAGTCGGTGGCAGCAGCCATTAGTTCGGTCAAGGTTACTGTGGAAACCTGGAAGTCAGAGGTGTATGAAAGGATTTGCAGCCTGTCTTGCCATCACATTATATTAAGTTGTAACCATGTCAACATGTAAGAGGCAAGTGTGGAAGATTCCCCGGCTGATTATTCAACATGTATTATACACATAATCCACAGTTTCATTTATATTTAAATTTATATTTATATTTAATGAGATGGCTAATTTATGAGTAATGTTTTTGTTTTTTTTGTCGGTTTTGCTAATCCAAAATCAAGTGTTTTTGTGTAAGGCTGGGGGAAATAAGGCAGAAATCACACCCATTCTGTGCAAAAGGATTAAGTGCCATGGGAAAAAAGTAGAGCTTAATGTTGGACAAGCAAGCCAGGACACGACATCGAGAAGAAAACATCCAGAATGACAGTGACTGTCAAGGTACCTAATCTTGTGTATGTAATTTAATAACAAGTGTCCGTATAAAGTCCTCCAAAAATATACTGATATTCAGCCTGCAATACATGTCGGCTCAGTGTTTATCCCCAGAAACTGTAATATGAACTGCAAGAAATATGCCTCCCCCTGGACTGGACCCCGACCCAACACAGGTTATCTCCTTACCTAAGGCTAGTACCCACATATAGCTGTCAGGTTCTTGGATTGATGTGTTTTTGTGTTCTGTCTGTCTCCTGCTCTGTCTTTCTGCTTGGGTTTTCTTTGTCATGCTTTTTCTTGTCTCCCTCTCTTAGCTCTTGGCTCTTGGTGGTGGGTGTCTCTCTCTGTCTGGCCACACCCCGGATCTGGGAGCATCTCAGCACATCTGTTCTTGATTTGCAGTTAATCACCTGGGTGCTTTATAAGCCTCACAGTTTGCCTTTGTCCTTCGCCAGATCGATGTGCCTTGTGCCTTCCTTCCAGCTCATTTCCTGTATTTTGTCTTGCTCTGTTTGCCTTATCGTTTTTTTGACTACCTACTTGTGTACTTTGACCACGCCTTTTTGCCTGATGCTTTTGATACTGTTGCTCTGCTTGGACTGCCTTTCTCTGTACCGACCCCAGCCTGTTTACCCAGTAAACACTTTTACTCCACTGAGCTGTGTTCCAGGCATCCTGCATTTGCATCCAGCTTGTCCTGCCTATCAAACCTGATAACAGCTGGATGTACTGGGACAGTGGGGATGAATTGTCCTGTGCAAGGACAGAGGCAGGTAGCCCAATGCACATCTGGAATTGAACACCAGATATATTAATAATGCAATTCCTAATCAGATCCACATGCTCAGTGGAATTTAAATACAGCTGTGTTGGGGTTTGTTTTTTGTTTTTTTTTTTTTGTTTTTTTTTTTTTTAGAAAATCAGTTTTGAAATGTTCAACTGTTCAGTAAAGCCAGAGGAAGTAGAATAGATAAGGTGCTGGGTCTTTTGCATTCTGAGAATCCAACATTTCTGAAGAATGCGTGAAGTTTTAATTCACTGGGTGCAATGTTGGGAAATGTTGGTCCCTTAGAATGCAAAAGCTGGAGAACAATGCCCTACTTTTTCTGGGTCAGGCTCAAAAACTTCTCAACCGCCCCTCACCCCAGCTGGGGCAGTAACCTGAGTCAGACTGGCGTCCCATACAGGGGGAGTTGTCGACTCTCATCAGTGTCACACTACGTAATACGGAGATAAGCACGTATCGCACCAACAGGCCTCACAGGGTCGACAGCGGTTAGGACGGCAGCTGCAGTGTGCTAAATGTAGCATAATCTGTTGGTGGGGGTGCATCATGCTGTTGTAAAGTGTCCTCTAGTGGCCACCAGAACCACTGCAACAAGGCTTCACAAGTAACTAGATAGTCCTGTATGTCTTCATTTGAATTTGCATGTTGGAAGATGGTCCATAAACTGAGGCTCACTGACCGTCGTCTGCGTCTGTCAGAGTTTAAAAAATCAGAGCTGAATATTCTGTAGTTTTTACAGAATTACTGCAGGACATTGTTCAGAGCCGCTGACTCACTGGTTCAGTGACTCCATTATGCGGATACTTTCCCTTCAAACTGCAGTGAAAATAATGTGTTTTATTACATGCGATCTGATTGGCTGATTTCCGATCTGATATTTTCCCATGTCAGACAGGTTACCAAGACAGTCAGGCATGAACCATGTCTGACTTCATTAATATCTAAACAGCATCGGAAAAAAAAAAAAAAAAAACACAGACTGAAAGCTTACCAGCTCAAGACTGGTAAGGTCCTGGTAAGGTTCTCACAGGTTCTTCACGGAAATGAAGAAAGCACACGTCTGACCAAGATCCGTCAGCAGCTTTCATATTCAGGCGATACTGTAGATTTACATATACGTATATATATATATATAAAATAAACAAATTATTAACCTTGCTTGCTCGGTCTGTACGGGAATATCAGACCTCAGTGTTTTTTGCTGTACTGTGAACACCTCAGTCTGATATTTTCCCATATAGACCTCGCGCTCACTTAATAATCCTTCAGAATCATTGTTAAATCTGATAACGCACAGCAGGTGAACACTTTGCACATGTTCAATATCTGAACCACAGCAAACAAGTGGCCTGTAAAACCAAATCAATAAGCGCCACTCAGCTCCAGGGCTCAGGAATCGTTTTCAATGAGTTTCTTAATATATGTGACCTTTCACAGTTTGTCAGTAATTCAATGTGGCTGTAAACTGAGTGATTAAAGGAGCTTTAATGCCTGATTTATTGCATATAATTACAATTAAAACACCAGAGAAAAGGGCTTTGCAGAGGAAAATACCCACTTAATGTTATGACTGATAATTGGCTGCAACTGTATTGATTGTGAGCGAGGCGGGCAAAAACCGTCATGACCTCAGAGGTAGCATGATCTGCAAAAACAAACAGGCAGCCAGTTAAACTTGTAAAAGCCTGTGAACCTGTGAAGTTAATGGGGCTCATCGTGATGGACAACCCATTTGCCTGTGAGATTTAAAAAAATCTCCTTTAACAGTGGAATATCCAGATAAAATGCTGAAATTGACTTCTTCTGAAACTTCTCTGTTCTCTCACGACGTCCTGGATCAATAGAGCCTGAAATGTGGAGGTTTTCAGCTTGAAACAGGCTGACGACGGCGCCTGAGAGCGCTGCGCGACGTCCCGCTCCGTGGGAAGTCCTTAAAGCGACAGTATCACCTCACAATCTCTCATCAGCCATTAAAATTTTCACCGAAAACCAGCTTAATTTTTCAAACCGTGTCCACTTCGATGTGCCTCACAGGTTTTGAAAAAATTTTGATCAAACAAAGCGCCAGTCTCTCAGCAACTTCTCAGACAAAGGAATTCCGACGAGGGGGCTGGACCACACCTCCCACAAGGCGTGCTCACAGGCAAATGACGTCACCGACAGACGTGGAAAAACTCACGCATGCGCACGAGGGTTCAAGCATGTCTGACGTAAAAACATATGAATGAAATCCATATAGTTTTTGAAAAAAGTAAAAAGGACCTATACTTTATTGACAGACCTTGTATATATATATATATATATATATATATATATATATATATATATACAGTGGTCCCTCGCTATAACGCGGTTCACTTTTCGCGGCCTCGCAGTTTCGTGGATTTTTTTAGTCCAATTTAGCATGCTTTTTTTTTTTACAGCGCATTGTGTTCTGCATCCTCATCAAGCAGGCCGGTCGCAGCACCGCGAAGGGAGAGCACGCGCATTGTAAGAGCGCCAACAACTACCCATAACTGTGTTCTTCACTCGGAAAAAGACACCTGCACCAAGGTGTGACTCAGTGGAAAAAGAGCAGCGCCAGGATGCAGAGGCGCGATCAGAGGAACTGTGAAATACTGGTCAGTCACTATTAATGATTTCTTATGTGTCCAACCTCGTAGGTTGATCGTTAAAAATAAATTTGTTAGTTCTAAAAGCCATCATAATTATTTGTAGGAAAACATTCTATTTTTATTTCTCAAAAAATGTTTGGGCCTGAAAACCGGTTGGTCTTATTTTTCTACTAAGGTTTGAACTTTGAGAGTGTTTACACACAAGAGAAAAGTGAGAAAATGTTAATGCCTGATTGAGAAAAGTGTATAAAGTGTGTAGTGAGGGGTTTCACAGTCTTAAAACATCTATAATAATTGTAAAAAATAACGCTGACTACTTCGCGTATTTTGCTTATTGCGGGCTATTTTTAGTATGTAACTCCTGCAATAAACAAGGGACCACTGTATATGTTTCTGTGTAGGCTCTCAGTTGTCCAGGTGGTTTCCATAGTAGAGAAGCTTGAATCTTCGACTGGGCTGGGTTGCTTGACGTGAGGACGTTTCGCTTCAAATCACAGAAGCTTCCTCAGCTAAAATTCTTGCTCTGGTAGTCTGACTTCTGTCTTGACTGTTGTAGAGAAGAATAAACCAGATGCCAACAAAAGCTGGAGTTTTTTAACCTAACCAGACCCCACCTACCGAGAGGCTGACTGCTATAGGCTAGTGACTAAACAATAGCTCTAATTAGCACCTATTGTGCTCTAGTTAGCACTCTCCTAATGACAGGATGTAAGCCTCCCCTGATGGCTCTCTTGACGACTCTCTCCTGATGACGTGAATGACTCATTACCATGAACAAAAGACTGAAACTGCTTTGACCTGAGTACCACATTGTAAACAGGGGACAAAGCGTGTCTGAGACCCGCTCCATGGTTAACGCTGGGATTCAACTGTTTTACAAAGAATGCTTCCTTGACACCTCTCTCAAACCATTTCTTCTCTCTGGCTAAGATTTTAAGTTCCTTGTCCTCAAACGTGTGGTTAGTGTATTTCAGGTGGAGATGAACTGCAGACTGAGGTCCACTGGCGACCTCTCTGCGGTGCTGGTATAGCCTCTTGTTTAAAAGTTGCTTCGTCTCACCTATGTAGTGTTCATTACAGTTTCCTGACATCTGATATGATACACTACATTGCTCTGTTTGTAACTAGGGATCATGTCCTTAGGGTGAACTAATTTCTGTCTCAAGGTGTTGACTGGTTTAAAGTAAACTGGGATTTTGTGCTGTCTGAAGATCCTCTGTAGTTTTTCCCCTACTCCTGCTAAATAAGGGAGAGACACTCCTCTTCTTCTTGTCTCCGTCTCCTGTCTATCTGGTCTCTTTGTTTTCTGTAACTTCTGCACTTTGTCCAGGGACCATCGTGGGTACCCACATACTGTGAGGGCTTTCCGTACAAGTTGTTGCTCTTTAGCCCTTCCCTCTGCAGTTGTGGGCACCTGTAGGGCTCTGTGTTGAAGAGTCCTGATCAACCCGAGCTTGTGTTCAAGGGGGTGGTTTGAGCCAAAGAGCAGATATTGGTCAGTGTGAGTGGGTTTTCTGTAAACCTCTGTCTGGAGCTGCCTGTTCTCTCCAATCGTAACATCACAGTCCAAGAAGGCTAAATGGTTGTTTCTGGCATCCTCACGTGTGAACTTGATATTGGAGTCCACTGAATTGATGTGTTCTGTAAAGTCCTCGACCTCCAGTTGCTTGATTTTAACCCATGTGTCATCGACATATCTGAACCAGTGACTGGGAGAGATGCCCGTGAACGACGTCAAGGCTGTCTTCTCCACTCGCTCCATGTACAGATTGGCCACAATTGGGGATACCGGAGACCCCATCGCACAACCATGGATCTGCCTGTAGTAATTCCCCCTAAACAGGAAATACGTGGTGCTAAGACAGATCTCCAAGAGTTGGCAGATGTGGTCTGCTGTGAGTTTGATCCTTTCAGGTAGAGACACATCTTCCAGCAGTGTCTGCCTCACAGCTGAGATGGCCTCAGTGGTGGGGATGCAGGTGACAATGAAGTCACATCAAATGATACCATAGTTTCATCTGCCTCCAGCTGCAGGTCCTTGATTTTGGTCCTTGTGTGTTCTCCACATGGTGGTCTGAGTTACCCACTAGAGGAGCCAAAATCCACTTGAGGTGCTTGGCCAAATTGTATGTGATGTATGTCAAGTGGATTTTGACATACATCACATAAATAACAAAAATAATATGAGCAAAGCATCGCGAAGCTCACTCATGGTACAGGGCGTCCTAAACAGGAAGTGCCAAAATTCAAATGTACAGTAAAACAGGAAATGTTCAAATGTCAAACACTTCCTGGATTGACAGACAAGATCCCATGGAATCTCGCATGAACTCAGTGGCAAGCTCACATTCAAACAGGAAGTGCCGAATTCTCAGTCACAGTGAAACAGGAAATGTACAGTGTTGAACACTTCCTGGCATGGGGGAGCTAAAGCGGAGGGCGCGGTTTCACTGGACTCCCCTGAAATCTGATTGTACATAGATGATTGACATGTCCACACATCTGGTTGAAAGACCTGTATTTTCAAATCAGAGTCATTTTGACTGTTAGGTTCCTCCTGTCCAGTAGTTGGTGCTGTGTACCACAAAACATTCTAATCCACCTTAGTAGAAGAAAAAAAATATTTGCTTCAGATTTGAACTGAACATGTTGTTTGAACTATGGACTTCCAATGACACCAAACTTATATTGGTGAATAAATGACTGTATTTTAAGCCACAAATGTGGTCCAGGTTGTTAAAAGCAGCATTTCTCCATTCAATTTCAATTTCAATTTATTTTCATTTATATAGCACCAAATTACAACAGAGTTGCCTCAAAGCGCTTCACA
The DNA here is from genome assembly GCF_902500255.1 of Thalassophryne amazonica. Lineage (NCBI taxonomy): Eukaryota > Metazoa > Chordata > Actinopteri > Batrachoidiformes > Batrachoididae > Thalassophryne > Thalassophryne amazonica. The sequence goes on along the minus strand of NC_047107.1, from coordinate 107,987,889 downwards.
CAGGTAAGGTCTAACCTTACCAACCCCCTGAGTAACAGTGGTAAGGAAAAACTCCCTCCTTTAATTCGGGTTGCCTTATATACACAAATTTAAGCTAACAGACAGCAGTTGGTTCATTCTCTGTTGGCTTATTAGTGCAGCAGATAACTTAAACAATCCTTCAAATGGTGATACAAGCATCAAATTCAGCACAAATACAGCTGGAGCAAAATTAATGGAGCAACTTTAAATTCTGACCCCTGTACAAACTGAAATTGACCTTTGTCACCATTCTTGCTGCTTTTGAATGAATTATGAATGAATGAATGAATGAATGAATGAATTTTATATATACAACCCCTGCCAAAAATGATGGAATCACCAGCCTCGGAGGATGTTCATTCAGTTGTTTAATTTTGTAGAAAAAAAGCAGATCACAGACATGACACAAAACTAGTCATTTCAAATGGCAACTTTCTGGCTTTAAGAAACACTATAAGAAATCAGGAAAAATAATTGTGGTAGTCAGTAACGGTTACTTTTTTAGACCAAGCAGAGGGAAAAAAATATGGAATCACTCAATTCTGAGGAAAAAATTATGGAATCATGAAAAAACAAAAGAACGCTCCAACACATCACTAGTATTTTGTTGCACCACCTCTGGCTTTTATAACAGCTTGCAGTCTCTGAGGCATGGACTTAATGAGTGACAGACAGTACTCTTCATCAATCTGGCTCCAACTTTCTCTGATTGCTGTTGCCAGATCAGCTTTGCAGGTAGGAGCCTTGTCATGGACCATTTTCTTCAACTTCCACCAAAGATTTTCAATTGGATTAAGATCCGGACTATTTGCAGGCCATGACATTGACCCTATGTGTCTTTTTGCAAGGAATGTTTTTACAGTTTTTGCTCTATGGCAAGATGCATTATCATCTTGAAAAATGATTTCATCATCCCCAAACATCCTTTCAATTGATGGGATAAGAAAAGTGTCCAAAATATCAACGTAAACTTGTGCATTTATTGATGATGTAATGACAGCCATCTCCCCAGTGCCTTTACCTGACATGCAGCCCCATATCATCAATGACTGTGGAAATTTACATGTTCTCTTCAGGCAGTCATCTTTATAAATCTCAGTGGAACGGCACCAAACAAAAGTTCCAGCATCATCACCTTGCCCAATGCAGATTTGAGAGTCATCACTGAATATGACTTTCATCCAGTCATCCACAGTCCACGATTGCTTTTCCTTAGCCCATTGTAACCTTGTTTTTTTCTGTTTAGGTGTTAATGATGGCTTTCGTTTAGCTTTTCTGTATGTAAATCCCATTTCCTTTAGGCGGTTTCTTACAGTTCGGTCACAGACGTTGACTCCAGTTTCCTCCCATTCGTTCCTCATTTGTTTTGTTGTGCATTTTCGATTTTTTGAGACATATTGCTTTAAGTTTGCTGTCTTGACGCTTTGATGTCTTCCTTGGTCTACCAGTATGTTTGCCTTTAACAACCTTCCCATGTTGTTTGTATTTGGTCCAGAGTTTAGACACAGCTGACTGTGAACAACCAACATCTTTTGCAACATTGCGTGATGATTTACCCTCTTTTAAGAGTTTGATAATCCTCTCCTTTTGTTTCAATTGACATCTCTCGTGTTGGAGCCATGATTCATGTCAGTCCACTTGGTGCAACAGCTCTCCAAGGTGTGATCACTCCTTTTTAGATGCAGACTAATGAGCAGATCTGATTTGATGCAGGTGTTAGTTTTGGGGATGAAAATTTACAGGGTGATTCCATAATTTATTCCTCAGAATTGAGTGAGTCCATATTTTTTCCCTCTGCTTGGTCTAAAAAAGTAACCGTTACTGACTGCCACAATTATTTTTCCTGATTTCTTATAGTGTTTCTTAAAGCCAGAAAGTTGCCATTTGAAATGACTTGTCATGTCTGTGATCTGCTTTTTTTTTTACAAAATTAAACAACTGAATGAACATCCTCTGAGGCCGGTGATTCCATAATTATTGCCAGGGGTTGTATATATACCCCAACCTGGCTGGCCAATCAGTTTTTTAAGACTTAATGTCTATGTCTATGTGATTATTTGTGCCAAATTTGATACTTGTGTCACCATTTGCAGGATTCCAGTGTAAATATTCTCTTATCTGCTGCACTATATATAAAAAGTAAGATGCTGCTTCTCAGTGTTTCTCAATTGCCCTCAAAAGTATTGGAACACTTGGAATTTCACACATTTTATTTTGTTTATTCCATTTCAAAAAGATTTTTTTTTTTTCTTCCTTAATTCAAGCTGAAAGCAAATCTCTACAGCTTGATATAAATTAATTAAAAATATAAAATCCAGCTTCCTGATGAAGTGATGTAGAGGAGGATTTTCTTAAAAAGACCTGAAAGTTCAGCTACAATTTGACAGAAAGTACATTTGAAATGAAAGTCTAGATTTGATGTTTCCATCCCCTGACTTGTCTAAAGAAAACTGGTAATAAAGCTGATTATAATTTACAGGTTTTATCAAGTTTTAGAGATTTGCTTTCAGTTTGACTTGGAGGAAGATAATTTTAGACATTTTTATTCTTTATTTTTTGTATTTCTTGTATTTAAAATGGCATGAACAAATTAAAAGGTGTGAAATTCCAAGTGTTCCAATACTTTTGGAGGGCACAGTATCCTAACCTTATGATGAGTGCAAAATGAGTGTGGTATTATTAGTGTTTTGTTTAAGAATGTTTCATTTTCACTGTTGCTGCACTTTGTGTAAAATATCGTATATCATATTGATATGAAAATTCAGTAAGGTATATCTTCTATTATACATTCCACATCTAAGGTGGAACTCCACTAGTGTTTACTAAGGTACACCTAAATATCTTTAAAAAAAAAAAAAAAAGAAGAGAGTAGAGCCATTTAGGTGCCTGGTCTTGAGAACCAGGGATGGTAGCTTGAAAAGCTTTTTTATCCCATGGGAACTCTCCCTACCCACCTACGTGGCTCAAGAATATGGACAGCATGTATATAAGTGGGGGGTCTGGGGAGCTCTGCGCCCCCCCCAGAAGCTGAAAGGTTTTAGTCATGCTCATGCTCCCAAGAACCATTTTACTGAAAAAAGTCTGAAGGACCTAAAGGACATGGTTAGAGGGCGGAGCCCCTCCAGAAGCTGAAAGGTTTTTGCCATGCTAATGCTCCCCTGAAGCATTTACTCAAAATAAAGTCTGAAGGACCTAAATGACATGGTGAGATGCTGATGAGCTTCGCTCATTCATGTCCGCAACATATACATATTAAGGGCTGGGTATTGATAAGATTTTATCAAAATCGATGCCATGATCAATTCCGCTTATTGATCAGATTCCTTATCGATTCTCTTATCAGTACCTCCTGTGAATTTTCTGTGTACCAAAAGTAGGCTTTACAGGTTTCTATGTCAATAACATTTTATTGAGTCTTAAAGTAAATAAATATAAAATTAGTCACTCGATCCTTAATCTCTGGACATAAATAAAATTAAACCAAATCTGTAGTTTTTCTCAAAAGCATTTCCTTTCAGACATTAATGGCATGAATGTCACTCCATACCTCTGAGCTGAGCTCTTTGAGCCAGCTGTGCTGCAAGTCAACATCAATGTAATTCATAAAGAACGAAGGACGTCTCATTTTCAATTTCAATTTCAATTTATTTTCATTTATATAGCACCAACTCACAACAGAGTTGCTTCAAGGCGCTTCACACAAGTAAGGTCTAACCTTACCAACCCCCAGAGCAGCAGTGGTACGGAAAAACTCCCTCTGAGGAAGAAACCTCAAGCAGACCAGACTCAAAGGGGTGACCCTCTGCTTGGGCCATGCTACAAACATAAATTACAGAACAATTCACAAAACAATTCACAAAATGAATATACAGGAAATGCTGTTGGTGCACAGGACAGGAGGGTCACCAACACAAATACAACTCCCATCTCTGGATGGAGCTGCACCTTAGAGAGAAAAACAGTCAGGCATCAGAAAGACAAGAAATACTGTATAATTTGCCAGCATTAAACAACAAGAAAAACAGAAGAAATATTAAGGTGATCGCCGGCCACTAGACATGAGCTTACTAAAAGACCCAGAATTTAGGTAAAGTTGAGGCCGCGGCATGCGTTTCCTAATAAAATTAATTAAAAGAGTAAAAAGCGTAACACAAAACTATAACAGTATGCCAGCCATACGAAAGGGAAAATAAGTGCGTCTTAAGTCTGGACTTGAAAGTCTCCACAGAATTTGACTGTTTTATTGATGCAGGGAGATCATTCCACAGAACAGGGGCATGATAAGAGAAAGCTCTATGACCTGCAGACGTCTTATTCACCCGAGGTACACAAAGTAGTCCTGCACCCTGAGAACGCAAGGCCCTAATTAAACGTAAGGTTTAATTAGGTCAGCTAGGTAGGGAGGTGCCAGTCCGTGAACAGTTTTATCGACTATTCATAGAAACTTAAAATATGATCTCACTGGGACAGGAAGCCAGTGAAGAGATGCCAAAATAGGTGTAATGTGGTCGAAATTTCTGCTTCGTGTCAAAAGTCTAGCTGCAGCATTTTGAACCAATTGTAGAGCCATAATGCTGGACTGCGGTAAACCAGAAAATAGAACATTGCAGTAGACTGTCTAGAAGAGATAAACGCATGGATCAGGGTCTCAGCATCAACCATAGACAGGATGGGATGAATCTTTGCTATATTTCGCAGGTGGAAGAAAGTAGTCCTCATAATATTGCTAATGTTTAGGTCAAAGGACAATGTAGGATCAAAAATTACCCCAAGGTTCCTCACTTTGTCAGTGTCATGTATGACACACGAGCCTAGGCTGAGCATTAACTGGTCAAATTGATGCCGATATGTCACTGAACCAAGAACCATCATTTCAGTCTTATCAGAATTTAAAAGTGGGACGTTTCTAGACATCCAACTTCTCAGTGATACAAGGCAATCTTCTAAGGATTTTATGTGAATGAGATTACCAGCAGTTATCGGCATGTATAACTGAGTATCATCAGCATAGCAGTGAAAGGTAATCCCAAAACGCTGCAATATGTGCCCAAGGGGTGCTATATAAAGGGAGAAAAGCAAGGGGCCTAAGATGGACACCTGTGGAACCCCAAATTTCATGTAACTAAGTTTAGAGGTAGTGTTACTGTACAAAACACAATGAGAACAACTGGCCAAGTATGACGTCAGCCATGCAAGGGCAGTCCCAGTAATCCCAAAATGATTTTCCAGCCTATCAAGTAGAATATGATGATCCATGGCATCAAATGCAGCACTGAGATCTAACAGCAGCAGAACCGTAGTGGTGTCCGAATCTATTATAAGCAGAAGATCATTCACCACTTTAGCGACAGCCGTCTCTGTGGAATGATATTTTCTAAAAGCAGACTGCAGTGGCTCAAAGAGATTATTGTCAGTAAGATAGTCCACGAGCTGATTTGAAACATCTAGGAACAGATCCAGAAGTTAAAGAAAGATTAATAATTCCCAACATTGTCAGCCCAAGAGTGGGCCACAGGTCCTCAAACAGTTTTGTTTGTATTGGGTCAGATAAACAGGTTGTGCTTTTTGTTGAGGTTACGAATTTCATCAGCAGAACCTATGCTTGAGGTCACGCAGGTAATCATTGAACCAAGGCGATTTGGGGTGATTTGGGGGAGCGTGGTTTTAACACAGGTGGCACAATCATGTCGAGTGTAGTTTTGAGCACAGAGTTTAAACTATCCACAAGACTGTCTACTGATTGGGTATTTGCCAAATGTGAAGCTAAGACATCAGGCAGTCTAGCTTCGAGTTCAGTCTTAGTTGAGAAGTTGATGCATCGCCGTAGTGATATATAAGGTTGTTGTTCCACTAAGCACGGCAGCGAAACTGTAAACTTAATAAGTGAATGATCAGAGACCACTGATGTAAGAGGCATGATGTCAGTATTCATGACAGCAATACCACATGCAAGAACCAAATCCTGGGTATTTCCACTAATGTGCGTCGAGTCCCGATGCATTGCTGAAATCCTAATGCATCCACAATTTCCATAAATGATTTGCAGAGGGGATCAGAAGGCCTATTTATATGAACATTAAAGGCACCAATGATCAGAATGTTATCTGCACTAGTTGACAAGTTAGAGATAAACACACCAAATTCATCTAAGAATACAGAATGTGGGCCAGGAGGCCTATATACAGTGACAAATATGGCTAACTTTTATACTTCTGTCCTTGGCCATGCATAATATCCTGAGCAGGGTGGACAATCAGAGGCTCAAATGAGTTATATTTGTGACCCCCAACAGCTAATAAGCTAAACCTAGATTTGTGATGATCAATAATTAGATCATTAATCAACAATGATTTTGAGGACAGTGATCTTATGTTAATGAGACCCAGACTAAGGACCTCAGTGAGGTTGACAGTTGAACTGTTTGGATTTAGGGGTGGTTCCAGAGTAGCATATATAAGATGCCTAGATGTAGGTTTAGGTTTGAGACATTCCACACGCATTGTAGGTAGCAGACACAAAATCTTTGCTATTGCTGGAACAACCACTGGGCCATCCTCAATTTCAACATCATCTAATGTAGTAATGAGTGTTAAGTTTGCAAAGCATATCCCTCTATGATTTTTATGGACATGTCTACGGAAGCAGGCCACAGTCTCAACTTGTTGAAATTCCCTCCCTGGCAGATAAACTGCACTATCACCATAGTGGATTTTCTGCACTAATTTCCCTGCTAAACTAATGGATTCCACACCCACATTTGTCATAAGCCTTGCAGGTTCTCTAATCACCTGCTCAGTAGCATGCGGTAAATTCATAATGTTACCCTCCCTGTAGAGCTCTATCTGTGTTCACAGACAAGATGTCGGCGCCTTCCCCACTAGGGTGGAGGCCATCTGGCATCAGCAAGCCACAGCTGCATCAGAACGAAGGCCATTTATCAATAAAGCTAAAGCCTTGCTGTCTACAAAATTGTGCCAGTCACCTATTAAACGATGTCAGCCTGATAAACGCCTCATCGGTACCCCGGGAGGGGAGGGGACCAGAGACTATTAACTGATGCCGACACATCTTTCTGGCAAGGTCACAAGTCCTCTCTATGTCCATTTTTGTGACCTCTGAGTGCTTCATCCTGACATCATTGGTTGCGACGTGAATAACTATGTGACTATATCTCATGTCATGTTCCTTAGTCTGTCTTCCCTTCTGCAGCATCAGCACCCTAAGATGGGATGCAGTGTCGGGAGCTCTGGCTCCAGGAATACATTTAATGTCAGCCGGCGTCTGTAACCTGACTTTGCAGGTGATAGAATCCCCTATCACTAAAGTCTGATGTTTCAGCCTAGAGACAGGAGTGAAAGTCACTTGTGGGCTCAGAGAATTCACATCAGGCAGTTCCAAGGGGGAGAACCGATTCACAGTTTGCAGTAGCGAGTGTGATCGGGGTACCACAACTGGGCACCAAGCCCTACGGGGCTTCCTCTGCCTAGCCACAGTCCGAAAGCCGTCCTCCACAGCCGGTGTTTCTAGGCAGATGCTAATGGCCTGACTAGCCAGCCCAACACTAACCTCATCTGGAGTGCCCGTAACATCTAACTCCACTGAGCTAAGAAGCTGCTCTAACTTACGGACACGGCCACCCTATCTTCCAAAATCACACAGGATTTACGGAGGGTGTAAAGTAGGTAAAGTTGTGTACTAAGAAATTCAAGAGTATAGCCAAGCAAGTACGAGCTAACCAATAATTATTGGTTAGTTAATGGATAAGCTAACCAATAATTATTGGTTAGCTAATGGATAAGCTAACCACTCCTCAGGCTCACACAGAATTCACACAGACATAAATAAATGAATTAAAATTCACAGGAGTTACACTGAAAAAGTAGCAGAAGTATTAGACTTGTAGGACCAGTAAAAAACAAAAACAAAACCTCCTACAAGTAAAGTACTAAGCTAAAATTCACAACAGTTACACTAAAAAACTAACAAAAGTATTAAAAAAAGGGGGGGGGGGTGTCAAACTAGATAACCAAGCTCACCGCTTGCGAAAATGCTAGCCGCGCCTAAGAGTTACACAGGAGTAAAATAATACCCTAAAATTCACAGCAGTTACACTGAAAAAAAAAAAAAAACATTTTAGTCTGTTGTCTGTGGAAAGAGGTGGAATTTGATTTAAACAGTGATTCAGTTTTACGTTATTGATTCCGATTGGAATCTGTCTCGGCAGAGAGCAGAGCAGCATTTGGGGTCGTGCGAACAGAACTCGTTTCTTCCCTGCAACAAGACAAGAGTCCCAGTTAGTGACTTTAATCAGCACAAAAGTGACTCAAGATTGACATTTTTAAATGGCACTGAGATGGGTTAAGAAGTGGAGCTGCTGCTTCTGAAAAGCAGCAAAGCAATGAACCAACGAAGCAGCAGATCGGAACACTGCTTCATTGTTTCAAGCTTCAAACTGGAGCCATTACAGAAGCTGTTGATTACAGACCCGCTGCAGGGTCTATAATCAATGTAAAGAAATTATCGTTTTCCCGATAAAACACCCTCAAAAACAACGGCTGCTCTGAAGGACCGATAAGGGACTTGTTAAGCAAAAAGACTATTGATGTCGGTGGATCGAATCATTTCTTAATGATTCTTGAAAAGAACCCATTCATGACACCCATCCCGCGTGTCTTCCCTGAAGAACTCTGGTGCCCCCCAGGGGGGTCACGCCTCACAGTTTGAAAATCACTGACATACAGTATACACTTCTTTTCTGCGAATGGCTCTGCTTCTTAATGCTTTTTAAATAAACACAGCTGAACCAGTTGACCTGTAAGAGATGCCACATGAAGGCTCAAGCTGTGAGAACCGGGGTCTTGTGTCAACAAGCACTAAAATACCAAAATGGCAGCAGGATCCTGCATGCTGTCCTTTGAAACTTGTGGCTTGAAGGTCACTTGCAATGCATGATTTGCGTTCAGCCTCTGCACAGCTCTGCTGCCCACGCAAAAGTCTTCACTTGGACATGATAGACACAAAGACCGTGGCTGTGTCCCAATTCAGGGTCTGGGTCCTTCTAAGGGCTGTGTCCCACAAATGTCTTCAGGCTGCAGCCCATCAGAGACAACTGAGACCCGTGTCCTAACATTTCATCCTACCTATGGAGACATCCTGCTGAGGCTTAGTGCGCATACATACAACACAAAAATGTCATGTTCAGTGTTGAGTATTAACTGTTTTCCACTTTAATGAAGTTAATACTACAAATTCAATGATTTGAATTGACTTCAAATCATTGAATTTGTAGTGTCATGCAACAGCAATATTCATCACTTGTTTTCTGAGTGATATTTTCTGTAGGTTCTGCTCAGTTTTGCTGGTTTTACGGCATTCAAAACAACAGATACTCGGTAAATGATCAAATTTATAACGACTGTAAGCCACTCAACACATGCATCTATAAATCTAGCCTAGGGTAAGATGTTTCAACAAAGTTGGATGGGTTGTCAGAGCACTGAAACAAACTGTTCTAAATTGAGACTGTCGAACCCATGCAGCATTTTGCTGTTGTGTAATTACATTTTCCTGCCCCCCTGGCAACCTTGACAACCTTGCCAAGCTAGCGTAGTGGGCATAACCCGTACTTTAGCAACCATTTTCAGTACTTAGTTATACTTTACTTATAAATTTTATTTATTTACAGTTGTAGATGTGTAGCCTAAAGGTGTCCTTTTGGCTATTTTTTTTTTTTTAACCAGCTGTTTTGTCTTGGGGGAAAAAAATCACGCAATGACTCGTGTAATTTATTGGGCCATGAAGAATGCACCTTGTCTTTGTTTGCAGGGGAAAGAACATTGCGTGTCAGCACCATCGAGGCATGCAACCGCTGAACTGGAACTCACCCACTGTGTCCTCAACAGTGGTGGGCACAGTTTAACTAATGGCTAATTAGTATTGCTAACTGATTCATTAGCAGGTTAGTTTTCAGCTAACTTTGAAAACCATTCGCTGACGAATTAGTTTTTACAAAAATTAAGTTCTGCTAAATTTATGTCAGCTAATATATATACATTCAACAAAAATATAAACGCAACACTTTTGGTTTTGCTCCCATTTTGTATGAGATGAACTCAAAGATCTAAAACTTTTTCCACATACACAATATCACCATTTCCCTCAAATATTGTTCACAAACCAGTCTAAATCTGTGATAGTGAGCACTTCTCCTTTGCTGAGATAATCCATCCCACCTCACAGGTGTGCCATATCAAGATGCTGATTAGACACCATGATTAGTGCACAGGTGTGCCTTAGACTGCCCACAATAAAAGGCCACTCTGAAAGGTGCAGTTTTATCACACAGCACAATGCCACAGATGTCGTAAGATTTGAGGGAGCGTGCAATTGGCATGCTGACAGCAGGAATGTCAACCAGAGCTGTTGCTCGTGTATTGAATGTTCATTTCTCTACCATAAGCCGTCTCCAAAGTCGTTTCAGAGAATTTGGCAGTACATCCAACCAGCCTCACAACCGCAGACCACGTGTAACCACACCAGCCCAGGACCTCCACATCCAGCATGTTCACCTCCAAGATCGTCTGAGACCAGCCAGTCGGACAGCTGCTGAAACAATCGGTTTGCATAACCAAAGAATTTCTGCACAAACTGTCAGAAACCGTCTCAGGGAAGCTCATCTGCATGCTCGTCGTCCTCATCAGGGTCTCGACCTGACTCCAGTTTGTCATCATAACCGACTTGAGTGGGCAAATGCTCACATTCGCTGGCATTTGGCACATTGGAGAGGTGTTCTCTTCATGGATGAATCCCGGTTCACACTGTCCAGGGCAGATGGCAGACAGCGTGTGTGGCGTTGTGTGGGTGAGCAGTTTTCTGATGTCAATGTTGTGGATCGAGTGGCCCATGGTGGCGGTGGGGTTATGGTATGGGCAGGCGTCTGTTATGGACAAAGAACACAGGTGCATTTTATTGATGGCATTTTGAATGCACAGAGATACCGTGACAAGATCCTGAGGCCCATTGTTGTGCTATACATCCAAGAACATCACCTCATGTTGCAGCAGGATAATGCACGGCCCCATGTTGCAAGGATCTGTACACAATTCTTGGAAGCTGAAAATGTCCCAGTTCTTGCATGGCTGGCATACTCACCAGACATGTCACCCATTGAGCATGTTTGGGATGCTCTGGACCGGCGTATACGACAGCGTGTACCAGTTCCTGCCAATATCCAGCAACTTCGCACAGCCATTGAAGAGGAGTGGACCAACATTCCACAGACCACAATTGACAACCTGATCAACTCTATGCGAAGGAGATGTGTTGCACTGCATGAGGCAAATGGTGGTCACACCAGATACTGACTGGTATCCCCCCCCCAATAAAACAAAACTGCACCTTTCAGAGTGGCCTTTTATTGTGGGCAGTCTAAGGCACACCTGTGCACTAATCATGGTGTCTAATCAGCATCTTGATATGGCACACCTGTGAGGTGGGATGATTATGTGACTCTATTTGCTCTTGCTTGCCTCTACTGGTGGTTGGCTCTCACTGCAGTATTGTATCACTTCCTGTTCCGGAGCACAGCGGTGTTTTGCTGTATCTGTTAGCTGTTTAATCTGTGCAGTTAGATTGATCTAGTTATCTAGATTACGATTTGTTTCCCAGTGTAATCTTTACATGCCTTAACTAAAGCACTCCTTCTGCTGAATCACCTCTAAATTATTTACACATTATTCACTTTGTGTGTTTTTAGGAATCCGCTAGCTTAGCGTAGCTACTAGCTCTTAGTCAATTTAGCATGGCGGCTTCTCCTGTCTCTCCCGCACTTTTCTGCTCTGGGTGTGAAATGTTTAGTTATTCCTCGGCCTACTTTAGCAGTAACGGTACTTGTAATAAGTGTAGCTTATTCGTAGCTTTGGAGGCCAGGCTGGGCGAATTGGAGACTCGGCTCCGCACTGTGGAAAATTCTACAGCTAGCCAGGCCCCTGTAGTCGGTGCGGACCAAGGTAGCTTAGCCGCCGTTAGTTACCCCCTGGCAGATCCCGAGCAGCCGGGAAAGCAGGCCGACTGGGTGACTGTGAGGAGGAAGCGTAGTTCTAAACAGAAGCCCCGTGTACACCGCCAACCCGTTCACATTTCTAACCGTTTTTCCCCACTCGACAACACACCTGCCGAGGATCAAACTCTGGTTATTGGCGACTCTGTTTTGAGAAATGTGAAGTTAGCGACACCAGCAACCATAGTCAATTGTCTTCCGGGGGCCAGAGCAGGCGACATTGAAGGAAATTTGAAACTGCTGGCTAAGGCTAAGCGTAAATTTGGTAAGATTGTAATTCACGTCGGCAGTAATGACACCCGGTTACGCCAATCGGAGGTCACTAAAATTAACATTAAATCGGTGTGTAACTTTGCAAAAACAATGTCGGACTCTGTAGTTTTCTCTGGCTTTGCTCAAAAAGTAAATGAGTCCACCCACCACTTTAATCATATCTTAGATCTTGTTCTGACTTATGGTATGGAAATAGAAGACTTAACAGTATTCCCTGAAAACTCCCTTCTGTCTGATCATTTCTTAATAACATTTACATTTACTCTGATGGACTACCCAGCAGTGGGGAATAAGTTTCATTACACTAGAAGTCTTTCAGAAAGCGCTGTAACTAGGTTTAAGGATATGATTCCTTCTTTATGTTCTCTAATGCCATATACCAACACAGTGCAGAGTAGCTACCTAAACTCTGTAAGTGAGATAGAGTATCTTGTCAATAGTTTTACATCCTCATTGAAGACAACTTTGGATGCTGTAGCTCCTCTGAAAAAGAGAGCTTTAAATCAGAAGTGCCTGACTCCGTGGTATAACTCACAAACTCGTAGCTTAAAGCAGATAACCCGTAAGTTGCAGAGGAAATGGCGTCTCACTAATTTAGAAGATCTTCACTTAGCCTGGAAAAAGAGTCTGTTGCTCTATAAAAAAGCCCTCCATAAAGCTAGGACATCTTTCTACTCATCACTAATTGAAGAAAATAAGAACAACCCCAGGTTTCTTTTCAGCACTGTAGCAAGGCTGACAAAGAGTCAGAGCTCTATTAAGCTGAGTATTCCATTAACTTTAACTAGTAATGACTTCATGACTTTCTTTGCTAACAAAATTTTAACTATTAGAGAAAAAATGACTCATAACCATCCCAAAGACGTATCGTTATCTTTGGCTGCTTTCAGTGATGCCGGTATTTGGTTAGACTCTTTCTCTCCGATTGTTCTGTCCGAGTTATTTTCATTAGTTACTTCATCCAAACCATCAACATGTTTATTAGACCCCATTCCTACCAGACTGCTCAAGGAAGCCCTACCATTATTTAATGCTTCGATCTTAAATATGATCAATCTATCTTTGTTAGTTGGCTATGTACCACAGGCTTTTAAGGTGGCAGTAATTAAACCATTACTTAAAAAGCCATCACTTGACCCAGCTATCTTAGCTAATTATAGGCCAATCTCCAACCTTCCTTTTCTCTCAAAAATTCTTGAAAGGGTAGTTGTAAAACAGCTAACTGATCATCTGCAGAGGAATGGTCTATTTGAAGAGTTTCAGTCAGGTTTTAGAATTCATCATAGTACAGAAACAGCATTAGTGAAGGTTACAAATGATCTTCTTATGGCCTCGGACAGTGGACTCATCTCTGTGCTTGTTCTGTTAGACCTCAGTGCTGCTTTTGATACTGTTGACCATAAAATTTTATTACAGAGATTAGAGCATGCCATAGGTATTAAAAGCACTGCGCTGCGGTGGTTTGAATCATATTTGTCTAATAGATTACAATTTGTTCATGTAAATGGGGAATCTTCTTCACAGACTAAAGTTAATTATGGAGTTCCACAAGGTTCTGTGCTAGGACCAATTTTATTCACTTTATACACGCTTTCCTTAGGCAGTATTATTAGACGGTATTGCTTAAATTTTCATTGTTACGCAGATGATACCCAGCTTTATCTATCCATGAAGCCAGAGGACACACACCAATTAGCTAAACTGCAGGATTGTCTTACAGACATAAAGACATGGATGACCTCTAATTTCCTGCTTTTAAACTCAGATAAAACTGAAGTTATTGTACTTGGCACCACAAATTTTAGAAACATGGTGTCTAACCAGATCCTTACTCTGGATGGCATTACCCTGAGCTCTAGTAATACTGTGAGAAATCTTGGCGTCATTTTTGATCACGATATGTCATTCAAAGCGCATATTAAACAAATATGTAGGACTGCTTTTTTGCATTTACGCAATATCTGTTATGTGTCGGACGCAGCTCGGAGAACCGACCAGCGTTTGAAGGACCCAGTATGAAATAAGCAGAGCACGGTACAAAGGCTAACTGAATTTAATACATAACAGTGATACAAAACAACAAAAGAGTGTGCGGTCTGGCATGGTGGTGATACGGTGCGCTCCCAGCAGCGCTAACGGTCCGGAGCCAGAAGCCCTTCGGACCCAAGGACCCCGCCGACACCCCCCAGGTGGCCGCAACAAACCAAGTCTGTGAAAGAAGGAACCATTATGTGAGTCCACACTCTACACACAGAGAGACCACTCAAAGGTGTACATAAACAGCAAACACTTCCTGGCTTAATTACTAATCAGCTTCCCAACCTGCAGGCATGGAACATCCAGTTCACAAAACTCCACTGCAGTGGAAGCCGATACATGACTAACGTACAGCTCAATATAATAAGGTGTGAGGGACACCACATTTACTGACTGTATAAACGTTAGTCACAAAATCTAACGTACCTCAGGAAGTGTGCTGACGAGCGTGAGACCTCACCCCCTCCTCTTTCACAGACCGTGCATTAAACCCTGGACGTTCTCTGCATCCACTGATGATGAGATGGCTCCCGAGACGACGATCTCACCCGTCTGGTCACAAGGTCGAGTCTCTGGCAAATACACACTGTATACTCCAGTCTTAAATGCCACCATGTTCCCATCCATATAGATGCACCACAGCTGTGAGTCCTGACGAGCCGCAGGTGATCAGGGTGAGGTCCTGATAACCTCAGCAACACAGCCACTCAGTCCCAAATGCAAGCCACCTGGAAGGAAAACCAAAAGACAGAAACAAAAAGGCAGCCAGGCCCCCCCAGCCATACAACAGTACCCCACCCTCACGGCAAGCCTCCCGGCGACCACACAAACCTGGCCCAGGAGAAACACCCCCCTCCAGGGACCATGGCTGGAAACCGCATCTGCATTTGTCTTCCAACAGAATGGTTGATGTCCTCTCCTCTGGCTGCATCCTTGCCTTTGTTTCAGTCAGTCACTTAGCACAGGTGTGGCCAGGAGTTCTTAAACCTGTGCGGTCAGCCTTTATCCAACCATGTTCGGTCTTTAGTCATAAAACAAAAAAGACAAACACAAACAACCAAAACACCCCCCCTCCCCAGGGGACCGTCCCATCAAACCCCGGGAAGAGGAGAAAAGAAAAACCCCAAACTTAAGCTTACAAATAAAAGTGCTAAAACACCCCCCCCCCCCCCAAATGACATGTAGGGACCAACACCCCCCAGAGGACTTCCCGCCAGCTCCAGGAGTAATAACCACAGCCGAGGTCCCTCTGGGATCCAACGTCACCCACAGGGACTCCCAGCGCCTCCCAGAGGACCACTCGTCAACCCCAGGAGACGCCTCCCCTCATGACCAACGGACCCAGCCCCGGCCGTCTATGGCTAGATGGACCCACAGCCCTTTCCCCCCCAGAGGACACCACAGTCAAACCCTGAGGGCGGAAACTGGGGGGAAAAACAAGAAGAGAGAAAAAAAAACATACAAACAAAACAACCCCAACCCCACCCCCTTGGCGCAGTGGAAACTGGAAGCACGTCCAGTGTCACCAACCGTGACTATACCCCAGAAGCCAACCGGGAGGAGTGGAACAACGGTTATGGCAAACGGCACAAAACGGCGCCACTCCTCCGACTTCTACACCAGCCACTAGCTGCGGGTATATCCCACTGCCCCAAACCTCAGCCACGCCGATGGCAGACGGCCAAAGGCGTGCTGAAGCCGGAGGTGGAACAGGGAATCAAAACACCCCCCCCCCCCCCAGGTGCAGAGGTTACCCGGGAAACGCACAGTATAACCAAACTGCACCACTCCAGCAACGCCGACACTACGGCTCACCCGGCTGGAGTCAGAGGAGAAGAGAGGGCATAACAAAAACAAACAAAAAAAAGAAAAAAAAAACCCAAGTACCACCCCATCACCCCCCAGGGGACCGTCCCATCAAACCCTGGGGAGGTGAAACAAAAAGAAATAAAAAGAAAGACTAACAGACCAACATACAGTTGTTTGGGTCCTTTTTTTTTTTCTTCTTCTTAGACAGGCTGCAGGGTCACGACCCCAGACACTAAATAGTGTAAAACAAAAAATAAAATCCCACACAAAAACCAACTCAAAAAACACCCACACAAAATGAACTAACACAAAACAAATCAGTGACGTATACCGTTAAGCTCAAACAAATCGAACACACCTGTTCTAACTTAAGAGCTTAACGGTAATGTGACTAAGTCACCAAAAGAGGGAGCCAAAGTGCTAAAAATGAAAAAAAAACCCTTTGGTGACAGAAAACAAACGAGCTGCATCTCCGTGCGCAGCTGTGAGCAACACACAACCAAAATGTGCTCAACTAAATAACGCCGGAGCTGATACAACAGACGCAGTAGTTATCTTTATCCGGGGAAACGGGGCTACAACCGTAACACAGGAAGCTCAGCGACCCGTGCCACAGAGCTCCGCCGTGCGCGTGCACCCATTACAGACACACTCTTGCAGCTCCCGTTTAAACCTCTTATCCGGTCGGAGCGTGACGCGAAGCCGTCGCCAGTCACACTCCACCACGACCCACGGATAAGGCACAAACACAGGAACACGGCTGCAAGAGAGCACAAATCAGTATTCAGTAATGGGTCTCAAACACGCACCATCCGGGCGGAGAGCACCCGCAACTGATCCGGATAACTACTGAACATCTGCTGCCGCCTTCCCGGCACGTTACCGTCTCTGCTACCGCTGGGTCCGTGATGTTTGGCCAGAGACTACTGTTATGTGTCGGACGCAGCTCGGAGAACCGACCAGCGTTTGAAGGACCCAGTATGAAATAAGCAGAGCACGGTACAAAGGCTAACTGAATTTAATACATAACAGTGATACAAAACAACAAAAGAGTGTGCGGTCTGGCGTGGTGGTGATACAGTGCGCTCCCAGCAGCGCTAACGGTCCGGAGCCAGAAGCCGTTCGGACCCAAGGACCCCGCCGACACCCCCCAGGTGGCCGCAACAAACCGAGTCTGTGAAAGAAGGAACCATTATGTGAGTCCACACTCTACACACAGAGAGACCACTCAAAGGTGTACATAAACAGCAAACACTTCCTGGCTTAATTACTAATCAGCTTCCCAACCTGCAGGCATGGAACATCCAGTTCACAAAACTCCACTGCAGTGGAAGCCGATACATGACTAACGTACAGCTCAATATAATAAGGTGTGAGGGACACCACATTTACTGACTGTGTAAACGTTAGTCACAAAATCTAACGTACCTCAGGAAGTGTGCTGACGAGCGTGAGACCTCACCCCCTCCTCTTTCACAGACCGTGCATTAAACCCTGGACGTTCTCTGCATCCACTGATGATGAGATGGCTCCCGAGACGACGATCTCACCCGTCTGGTCACAAGGACGAGTCTCTGGCAAATACACACTGTATACTCCAGTCTTAAATGCCACCATGTTCCCATCCATATAGATGCACCACAGCTGTGAGTCCTGACGAGCCGCAGGTGATCAGGGTGAGGTCCTGATAACCTCAGCAACACAGCCACTCAGTCCCAAATGCAAGCCACCTGGAAGGAAAACCAAAAGACAGAAACAAAAAGGCACCCAGGCCCCCCCAGCCATACAACAATATCTCTAAAATCAGAAAGGTCTTGTCTCAGAGTGATGCTGAAAAACTAATTCATGCATTTATTTCCTCTAGGCTGGACTATTGTAATTCATTATTATCAGGTTGTCCTAAAAGTTCCCTAAAAAGCCTTCAGTTAATTCAAAATGCTGCAGCTAGAGTACTGACGGGGACTAGAAGGAGAGAGCATATCTCACCCATATTGGCCTCTCTTCATTGGCTTCCTGTTAATTCTAGAATAGAATTTAAAATTCTTCTTCTTACTTATAAGGTTTTGAATAATCAGGTCCCATAGTACCATATCACCCCAATAGAGCGCTTCGCTCTCAGACTGCAGGCTTACTTGTAGTTCCTAGGGTTTGTAAGAGTAGAATGGGAGGCAGAGCCTTCAGCTTTCAGGCTCCTCTCCTGTGGAACCAGCTCCCAATTCAGATCAGGGAGACAGACACCCTCTCTACTTTTAAGATTAGGCTTAAAACTTTCCTTTTTGCTAAAGCTTATAGTTAGGGCTGGATCAGGTGACCCTGAACCATCCCTTAGTTATGCTGCTATAGACGTAGACTGCTGGGGGGTTCCCATGATGCATTGTTTCTTTCTCTTTTTGCTCTGTATGCACCACTCTGCATTTAATCATTAGTGATCGATCTCTGCTCCCCTCCACAGCATGTCTTTTTCCTGGTTCTCTCCCTCAGCCCCAACCAGTCCCAGCAGAAGACTGCCCCTCCCTGAGCCTGGTTCTGCTGGAGGTTTCTTCCTGTTAAAAGGGAGTTTTTCCTTCCCACTGTAGCCAAGTGCTTGCTCACAGGGGGTCGTTTTGACCGTTGGGGTTTTTCTGTAATTATTGTATGGCTTTTGCCTTACAATATAAAGCGCCTTGGGGCAACTGTTGTTGTGATTTGGCGCTATATAAATAAAACTGATTTGATTTGATTTGAACTGTTTGTTGTGATTTGGCGCTATATAAAAAAAATTGATTGATTGATTGATTATCTCAGCAAAGGAGAAGTTCTCACTATCACAGATTTAGACTGGTTTGTGAACAATATTTGAGGGAAATGGTGATATTGTGTATGTGGAAAAAGTTTTAGCTCTTTGAGTTCATCTCATACAAAATGGGAGCAAAACCAAAAGTGTTGCGTTTATATTTTTGTTGAGTTGAGTGTATATATATATATATATATATATATATATATATATATATATATATATATACACACACATTTTCAACCGCTTACTCCATTTAAGGGTCACAGGGGGCTGGAGCCTATCCCAGTCATAGGGTGTGAGGTGGGGTACACAGGTGGACAGGATGCCACTTTGTTGCAGGTCCACATGTACAAACAAACACATTCACACCCACACACACCTATGTACCATTTAAAGTTTCCAGTTCACCTAACCTGCATGTCTTTGGATGTGGGAGTAACACTCGTAGGGAACCCATGCAAACACGGGGAGAACATGCAAACTCCACAAAGAAAGGCCACAGATGGGAATCGATCCCACGACCTTCTTTCTGTGCTAACACTAAGTCACCATGCTGCCCTTATACATACAACCCCTGGCAAAAATTATGGAATCACCGGCCTCGGAGGATGTTCATTCAGTTGTTTAATTTTGTAGAAAAAAGCAGATCACAGACATGACATAAAACTAAAGTCATTTCAAATGGCAACTTTCTGGCTTTAAGAAACACTATAAGAAATCAAGAAAAAAGATTGTGGCAGTCAGTAACGGTTACTTTTTTAGACCAAGCAGAGGAAAAAAATATGGACTCACTCAATTCTGAGGAATAAATTATGGAATCAACCTGTAAATTTTCATCTCCAAAACTAACACCTGCATCAAATCACATCTGCTTGTTAGTCTGCATCTAAAAAGGAGTGATCACACCTTGGAGAGCTGTTGCACCAAGTGGACTGACATGAATCATGGCTCCAACATGAGAGATGTCAATTGAAACAAAGGAGAGGATTATCAAACTCTTAAAAGAGGGTAAATCATCACGCAATGTTGCAAAAGATGTTGGTTGTTCACAGTCAGCTGTGTCTAAACTCTGGACCAAATACAAACAACATGGGAAGGTTGTTAAAGGCAAACATACTGGTAGACCAAGGAAGACATCAAAACGTCAAGACAGAAAACTTAAAGCAATATGTCTCAAAAATCGAAAATGCACAACAAAACAAATGAGGAACAAATGGGAGGAAACTGGAGTCAACGTCTGTGACCGAACTGTAAGAAACTGCCTAAAGGAAATGGGATTTACATACAGAAAAGCTAAACGAAAGCCATCATTAACACCTAAACAGAAAAAAACAAGGTTACAATGGGCTAAAGAAAAGCAATCGTGGACTATGGATGACTGGATGAAAGTCATATTCAGTGATGAACCTCGAATCTGCATTGGGCAAGGTGATGATGCTGGAACTTTTGTTTGGTGCCATTCCAATGAGATTTATAAAGATGACTGCCTGAAGAGAACATGTAAATTTCCACAGTCATTGATGATATGGGGCTGCATGTCATGTAAAGGCACTGGGAAGATGGCTGTCATTACATCATCAATAAATGCACAAGTTTACGTTGATATTTTGGACACTTTTCTGATGTTTAAGGATGATGAAATCATTTTTCAAGAAGATAATGCATCTTGCCATAGAGCAAAAACTGTGAAAACATTCCTTGCAAAAAGACACATAGGGTCAATTTCATGACATAGGGTTAATGTCAACGAGCAGATGTGATTTGATGCAGGTGTTAGTTTTGGGGATGGAAATTTACAGGGTGATTCCATAATTTTTTCCTCAGAATTGAGTGAGTCCATATTTTTTTCCTCTGCTTGGTCTAAAAAAGTAACTATTACTGACTGCCACAATCTTTTTTTCTTGATTTCTTATAGTGTTTCTTAAAGCCAGAAAGTTGCCATTTGAAATGACTTTAGTTTTGTGTCATGTCTGTGATCTGCTTTTTTTCTACAAAATTAAACAACAGAATGAACATCCTCTGAGGCCGGTGATTCCATAATTTTTGCCAGGGGTTGTAGATTTTTTTTCTTCTTTTTTCTTTTCAAAATAAATTTAACAGTCAAAAACATTTGTATGCCCTAAACTCCTACACGATTGCTCCTGTTGGAGTTTATACATGAATCCAATAAGTGAAATCAGCACATTATGTGAAGGCAACAACCATCAGCACAAGGAGGAGCAGTAGGTCAAGCCAGAGTAAAGACATTAATTACATTATTAAAATTACTTTCAAATATGTGTTTTCATCTCTTAATATTTATTTATTTAATAAAGTATTCACATACTGTGAATAAACTGTATGTTGAATGGAAAGTACTGTTTAATTTATTTGTTAATTTAATTACTTCTGCACATCTGATCATCACATGATCTTGGCAGGCAAAACCATTTTGGGAACATCTGTGATTATGCTATATCATATTAAACTTTCATGTAAACATTTAGCATTTAACTTTTCAGTTTGCAGATTAGCGGTTAGCTAGGCTAAATTTTAGGATTAGGTTTGCCCACCACTGTTCATGTCCTTGTAGATCACACACTGAGAATCTGAAGGAAAATATCATGTCATGCAATCAGGAAGAAACTATTCTGACATTGATATAATAATAATAATATGGACTTGAAAACCATTCTCTCTGTCAACTAGCAGTTGACAGAGCAGCTCTGGAGGCCTTGTCATGGATAGATAGGTCTGCTTGCGTGCTCTGATCCTGCATACTGTTGCCGCGTCCACCAAACCACGGAACCACCCTGGGTCCTGAATGGCAACCACCCAGAGGTTGACCAGTTTGTCACTTCAGGAATGTCATCACAAACCAGCAGGTGGCATCACTGCGTGAGGTTGCTGACAGACCTCTGTTTCCATCTGAGATCTCGTTTCATTGTTGAACTTGATAGAAACAGGCAGAGCTCAGGTTTGAGAGCAGTCATGAGTCTTTCAAGGACTCAGCTAACAAATCAGCCACAATGAGCAGTGACAAGAGGCAGCTGGAAACTGACAAGTGCTGTAACTATCCCAGACAGCATCATCAGACCTGCATGTACTCGATTCCATAGTCACTGACTGCCTGCCGTCAGTCCACACTTGGCAACTAGAACCTTAACAAACTGGCATATACAATTTATTTCACTCTTTAGCCACACTTCATAATAGCGCTTCAATGTCAGATGGAATTGCACCGACAGTGTTTTAGTATAATAAGTTTCAGGTTTTGGTGTCAACTCGGTGTCCACAGTGAATGTCATGTAAATGTTATTTACTGATCCCACTCTGGACTTTAACTGCTGCCATCCAACATAATGATTTACAGATTTCATGTGTCAATAAGTAGTGAGTAAAACTATCATCAATAATTGAGCAACTGGGTATTTTTTAGATATACAGTAAATAATATATAACTCACAAGAGTCCTACTTGTAATATTGTAAATTCAATAGCGTTTCTATACAACTGGCAAGGGTGCCATACTGGGAGGGGATGAAGGAGTAAATGGAACAGTACAGAGACACAACTAAATGAAGGTCTTTAGGAATTCTCTGTAGATGTAATTTCATAATGTTTATGGTACCCTCTAAGTGGGAAAATGCTCCAAACATTTCCACTTGCTGCAATGGGAGCATAAACATTTTTGCTAGCACTTTGCTCCTTGGCTCATGAGATCTAGAGTCACCTGGTGTTGCAGTCTGAACAGACCCCCCCAACCCCCCGTGATCGGTGCCTGCCTTCACTGCACATGCGTCATTTCGAAGTGTCAGCAGCAATTCACAGATTAACACCTCATTTGTGCTTCAAACTGCACTCCAGTCATCATCTATCTCAGCGACAGATATCTGATGCTTTTGTACAACAATCATTTCCACAAAAATTCAGCATAATTTCACAATAAAAGACGGGGGAGCGATCAGAGCGCCGGAGCAGCACGTCTGAGTCTGACTCTCTGAA
Source organism: Thalassophryne amazonica (assembly GCF_902500255.1). Classification (NCBI taxonomy): domain Eukaryota; kingdom Metazoa; phylum Chordata; class Actinopteri; order Batrachoidiformes; family Batrachoididae; genus Thalassophryne; species Thalassophryne amazonica. The sequence continues at coordinate 107,964,931 of NC_047107.1, read as the reverse complement.
TCTGACTCTCTACACCCAAACTGATCAAAGGGATAATGTGATTATTAACCATCAGATGGCAAAGTAAAACCTCCATCCATCGATTTTCTTCCGCTTTAACCAGAGTCGGGTCGCGGGAGCAGCAGCTCAAGCAAAGCCGCCCAGACCTCCTGATCCATACACACCTCCCCCAGCTCCTCCGGGGGAACACCAAGGCGTTCCCAAGCCAGCCGATAAATGTAGTCTCTCCAGCATGTCCTGGGTCTTCCCCGGGGGCTCCTCCTAGTGGGACGTGCCCGGAACACCTCTCCAGCGAGGCGTCCAGGGGGCATCCGGAAAAGATGCCCGAGCCACCTCAGCTGACTCCTTTCGACGTGGAGGAGCAGCGGCTCGACTCCGAGCTCCTCCCGAGTGGCCGAGCTCCTCACCCTATCTCTAAGGGAGCGCCCAGCCAAGTGCGGAGGAAACTCATCTCGGCCGCTTGTACTCGCGATCTCGTTCTTTCGGTCATGAGCCAAATCTCATGACCATAGGTGAGGATCGGAACGTAGATCGATCGGTAAATCGAAAGCTTTGCCCCCCTACTCAGCTCTCTCTTCACCACTACGGTCCGATACAGCGACCGCATCACTGCAGATTTTGCACCGATCCGTCTATCGATCTCACGCTCCATCCGTCCCACCACTCGTGAACAAGACCCTGAGATACTTAAACTCCTCCACTTGAGGCAAGGACACTCCACCGACCTGAAGAGGGCAAAGCACCTTTTTCCGGTCGAGAACCATGGCCTCGGATTTGGAGGTGCTGATTTTCATCCCGGACACTACACATTCGGCTGCAAACCGCCCCAGTGCATGCTGAAGGTCCTGATTTGACAAAGCCAACAGAACCACATCGTCCACAAACAGCAGAGACGAGATTCTGTGGTTCCCAAACCAGACCCCCTCTACACCCTGGCTGCGCCTAGAAATTCTGTCCATAAAAATAATGAACAGAACCGGTGACAAAGGGCAGCCCTGGCGGAGGCCAACGTGCACTGGAAACAGGTTTGACTTACTACCGGCAATGCGAACCAAGCTCCCGCTGCGGTCGTACAGGGACCGGATAACCCTTAGCAAAGGACCCCAGACCCCGTACTCCTGGAGCACTCCACACAGGGTGCCCCAAGGGACATGGTCGAAGGCCTTCTCCAGATCCACAAAACACATGTGGACTGGTTGGGCGAACTCCCATGAACCCTCGAGCACCCGATGGAGCGTGTAGAGCTGGTCCAGTGTGCTGCGACCAGGACAAAAACCACACTGCTCCTCCTGAATCCGAGGTTCGACCATCGGTCGAATTCTCCTCTCCAGTACTCTGGAATAGACCTTACCTGGGAGGCTGAGGAGTGTGATCCCCCTATAGTTGGAACACACCCTCCGGTCCCCCTTCTTAAACAAAGGGACCACCACCCCGGTCTGCCAATCCAGAGGCACTGTCCCCGATTGCCACGCGATGTTGCAGAGGCGTGTCAGCCAAGACAGCCCCACAACATCCAGAGACTTAAGGTACTCAGGACGGACTTCATCCACCCCAGGGGCCTTGCCACCAAGGAGCTTTCTAACCACCTTGATGACTTCGGCCTGGGTAATGGATGAGTCCGCCTCTGAGTCCCCAGTCTCTGCCTCCTCTTCGGAAGACGTGACGATGGGATTCAGGAGATCCTCGAAGTACTCCTTTCACTGCCCGACAACATCTCCAGTCAGGGTCAACAGCTCCCCAACCGCACTGTAAACAGTCCTGGTGGAGACCTGCCCCCGCCTCCTGAGGCATCGGACGGTTTGCCAGAATCTCTTCGAGGCCGACCGATAGTCCTCCTCCATAGCCTCCCTGAACTCCTCCCAGACCCGAGTTTTTGCCTCTGCGACCGCACGGGCTGTGGCACACTTGGCCTGCCGGTACCTGTCAGCTGCCTCTGGGGTCCCACCTACCAACAAAGATAAGTAGGACTCCTTCTTCAGCTTGACGGCATCCCTTACTTCCGGTGTCCACCACCGGGTTCGGGGATTGCCGCCGTGACAGGCACCAGAGACCTTGCGACCACAGCTACGAGCAGCCACATCGACAGTGGAGGTGGAGAACATGGTCCACTCGGTCTCCATGTCTCCAGCCTCCCCCGGGATCTGGGAGAAGCTCTCCCGGAGGTGGGAGTTGAAGACCTCGCTGACAGAGGGTTCCGCCAGTCATTCACAGCAGGCCCTCATGATACGTTTGGGCCTGCCAGGTCTGGTCGGCTTCCTACCCTCCCAGCGGATCCAACTCATGGTGGTGATCAGTCGACAGCTCTGCCCCTCTCTTCACTCGAGTGTCCGAGACACGTGGCCGAAGGTCAGATGATATGACTACAAAGTCGATCATCGACCTCCGGCTCAGGGTGTCCTGGTGCCACGTGCACTTATGGACACCCCTGTGCTCGAACATGGTGTTTGTGATGGACAAACTGTGACTAGCACAGAAGTCCAACAACTGAACACCACTCGGGTTCAGATCGGGGAGGCCGTGCTTCCTGATCACCCCCCTCCAGGTCTCACTGTCGCCGCCCACGTGGGTGTTGAAATCCCCCAGGAGAACAATGGAGTCCCCAGTCGGAGTGCTATCTAGTACCCCTCCCAGGGACTCCAGGAAGGTCGGGTACTCTGCACTGCCGCTCGGCCCGTAGGCCAAGACAATGGTGAGAGACCTGTCCCCGACCCGAAGGCGTAGGGATGCGACCCTCTCGTTTACCGGAGTGAACTCCAACACTTGGCGACTGAGCTGGGGAGCAATAAGCAATGCGACCCCAGCTCTCCGCCTCTCCCCGTGGGTGACGCCAGAAAAATTAAGTGTCTAGCCCCTCTCCAGGAGTTGGGTACCAGAGCCCAAGCTGTGCGTGGAGGTGAGCCCGACTATCTCTATTCGGTATCTCTCAACCTCCCGCACAAGCTCAGGCTCCTTCCCCCCTAGCGAGGTGACACTCCACGTCCCAACAACCAGGGGCTGTGAGCATGGACCGGGCCACCGGGCCACCGCCCTCAACCGCCACCCAATCCTCTCTGCACCCGACCCCCATGGCCCCCTCTGCAGGTGGTGAACCCACAGGAGGGCGGGCCCACATCACTTTTTTGGGCTGAGCCCAGCTGGGCCCCATGGGCTAAGGCCCGACCACCAGGCGCTCGCGCGCGAGCCCCAACCCCAGGCCTGGTTCCAGGGTGGGACCCCGGCTCCGCCATACCAGGCGACGTCTCGGTCCTTGATCTTTTATTGGTCATGGAAGTTCTGAACTGCCCTTAGTCTGACCCGTCACCTAGGACCTGTTTGCCTTGGGAGACCCTACAGGGAGCACAAAGCCCCCGACAACATAGCTCCAAGGATCATCCGGGTACGCAAACTCCCCCACCACGATAAGGTGGCAGCTAGAAGTAAAACCTCTTAAATCATTAAATCAAGTTAGTTTTCTGCAGAAACGAGGTGATAAACTGTTAATCGCTGCTGATGCTCTGAAATGAGGCATGTGCAGTGAAGGTAGGGGGACTGACCAGAAGGGGGAGCCGTTCAGACAGTGACACCGGGAAGAGCTCATGGAATCATGAGGTCACTGGACAGAGGTATTTGATAATGCCATTATCTTTACAGGAGAATAACTCTCCAAGTCTATAGGGTCCTTTGGTACTAGGTCTCTTCAGAGGATCCTTGGGTACCACTGGAATGACTTTGTGTAAAAGTGAATGGTTATTTAGGGTGATTTCAATGAGCATCACTTACATTGTGTGAGTGTATCAGCTATGACATTTTGGCCATGTGGCATATTTCAGTTTCAGTTTATTCTTTGTCCCAATTTGGGACAATTTGTGGCAATTTGGGTGCAGCAAGAGTATACCACATAAAATACATTAAAAAGATACATGACACAAACCACACAACACTAACACAGTACAAGTGCAGAAAAAAGTAACAGAGCAAAAGTAGTAAATAAATAAGTAAATTAATAGATAAAATAACAAATAAATAAATGGTCATATAGCCAAAACGGACCACAGCTACCTTCTCCTCCTGTAGTTAAGAGTGTAGGACTTGAACGGAAAGAGGGATAAAGGAATTTGTGTATCTTCATTTCAAAACACTTGAGGTTCTAAAGCGTAAGGCAGATGGTAACAACATGTATTCACCAAACAGAGGATGAGTGGAGTCTTGGCTAATGTACACGGCTTTCTTAAACATCTGGTTGTTAAAAATTTCAGTAAGGCTACAGAACTTCCTACCTACAGTCTTACTGGCCACCTTTACAATTTTTAAAAGTGAATATTTCTCTTTGATCAAAAGGTTACCATACCAGCAAATAATAGAAAAAAACAGGACTGACTCAATAAAAGCTCTATAAAATAAAGTCATTAGAGTTTTGTCCACTTCAAATTTGGCCAGTTTCCTGAGAACAAACAGTCGTTGTTGGCCTTTCTTACACACAGAAACATTGTTCAAATCAAACTTGAGTCGTTTGTCTATCAAGGTGCCCAAATATTTGTAAGATGTTGCTATTTGTATATCCTGACCCTTGATAACACGTCTAAAGTCAATGGACGTGTTCGTTTTTGTGATGTTAAGGTGGAAGGCGTTGTCACACCAGGAAACAAATTCATCTACGACTGGGCCACGGTCAATTTCATGTGATCTAAGTAGGCTGACAATAACAGAATCATCTGCCAACTTGATGATGTGCCTATTTTCCTAATGGCTATGACAGTCGTTGGTGTACAAGATGTACAAGAGGGGACAGAACACATCCCTGTGAGGAGCCAGTGGATGATGTTAACACACTGGACACCTCACTGTTCACCCTCTGACATCTCTGGATACTATTTTTTTTTTTCTTCTTCTTTTTTGGTGCATAATCCAGCACACAGGTGCCTCAGTGCTGAGGACCCCAGCGGCTGGAGAAGACCAAGAGGATGTCCACGTTTCACATGACTGAGGCAGAGAGATGGTGATTTTAGAGATGTGGGAATGGACTGGCTATCTGCCTGGGTGGTTGCCATTCAGGACTTCAGGAGGCTCCATGGTGTGGTTGATGCACCAAAGCACAGCACCAGTGCATGGTCCCAGACTTGACTTGACTTTGGTTGAATAAAAAATGGTAGACATATCACAGAGACAGCACATGCTAGCTATTGTTTCTGCACCTCCAGTTTTGTGTACACAGTGGGTCAAACACTGCACTCTGGTTATGTAACCTAACAGTGACTAGAACAATAACCATATACTATGTGATACTGCTCATTAAGTGCAATAATAAAAAATAAATTAAATAGATCAGAAATACGATTAGACATTTCCTAAAGGTTACAATGCCCTCCAACACAAACACATGCTCTGAGCACGTTACAACAGTGACATAAAGTTTATGGTTAACACCATTAGTAGCTTTCAACCTATTGTTCCTCACGATATCAAACCACATAACTGCATAGCAGCTGTTACTGTCCACAGATTACATGAGCACCATGTGAATTACGCTTTTTTGCTTGTTAGATTTCCAAATGGTAATAGAAACTTTGGAGATTTTCAGTGTTTTATCCATCAGGTTTTAAAAAACTGTCATTGAAATTTATGTTGAAACCAAGAGAACTTTCTGAACTTCAGAAATGATTAAATGTTTTCATGTGGATCAGCGAACAGTACAGCGTGCTCTTCTTACATAAATTAATTTGGGAAGCTTGTGGAATGGTTTATGATTTTTTTTTTATTATTATTATTATTTGTCATGGAAAGTAATATGCATGAGGAGGTGAAAAGTACTCAGAGTCTGGCTACAGTGCAAATTAAATGAAGCTGCAATACGAGTATATTCAAAATGAGGCCCATCAGATCCGCCCACTTAGCAAAACACAGAGAGGAAACCTTAACAAGATGTAAATGAGCTTTGAAAGTTGACAGTGAAGAAAACAGCCATCTCAGTATCTCTGTTGGGATTCCACACATCTCTACCCAAGCTGTAATGGCATAACTGGTGACCCCAATGCAGAGAACCACAACTATGGTAGGTAAAAGTCTGGTTTATTGTAATTAGTTCCAGCAGACTTTGTGAGAACACACAATAACAACAATCCATTCACAATGATTCTCCTTGTAGTGTCAACGAGAAGAGCAATCACTTAATCAGGCAGAGGTCAGGAACACTGGAAATCAGTCCAATAGTCAGTCCATTGTTCTGAAAATGGAAAAGCAGAAGAGTTACCCAAAAACACAAGCAGAGGTTCAGTACACCCAAGATCTGCCAGGAAACCAAGTCCAGAATCAGCAGGCAAGGCTCAGGAAACATGGAATGGCAGCTTGGGTCAGTAACACTTGAAGCCTGAAACCAGTGAACAGGAGGAAACATGGAGGAGATGTCAAAGTGCAAGAAATGATTCACTAGAGATCATGAAAAAATAAGTAACATGGATTATCACAACACAGAATAGAGTATCACTAGAGAGCAATGAGGCCACATGTGATCATAATACACAGGACGTAGTACTAAGAATAGAATAACACTGAGATCAGGACCAGAAACATGACCCACAGCACAAGCAAAGAGCTCATCTATGGTGGACTATTAAACATGTGGACTATATTGTATTTCAGTTACATTGAGCAATTTTCAGTTTATTTGTACAGTGTAATTAGTCACAAGGGGCTCCTCATAAGTAAAATGGTAAATGGGCTGGATTTATATAGCACTTTTCCATCTGCATCAGACACTCAAAGCGCTTTACAATAATGCCTCACATTCACCCCAATCTCAAGTTTAAACTCCCTTGAGCAAACATATTGCCTGCAAAGGAATAGAAGGCAAAGTGTATAATGTAGATGGTGTCTTCATGAAAATGTTCTACAGTTGTTTTGTGGAGTCTGTGTTAACTTCTTCCTTCCTGTGTTGGCTTAACCTATTGAACCTTAAGAATCGCAACCGTCTTTGTAATATTGTCAAGGAATGTGGTAAAATTATGGGAACTCAGTGCACGGACATTATGGACCTTTTTAAAACAAGGGTTGTGTCAAAAGCCAGGAAAATTATGGCTGATTCTGCACACCCTCTGCACCCACAATTTAAGTTTCTGCCCTCGGGCAGACGTCTGGTAATGTCCAGATGCAGAACCAACAGACTAAAAAACTCTTTTATTCCCACAGCCATTGCGCTCCTAAATAACACCTAAGGACTCACTGTTGCACTTAAGTTTACACTGACTCGCACCTTATTTCTGGGCTCTTGTTTTGTACATTTATTCTGCTGTGTTTTTATGTTTTTTATGAATTTGTATGATGTGGTTTTATGAATGTAATGTAATGTTTACTGCTGACTGCACCCGAATTGCCCCCATGGGGACTAAATAAATTATCAAATCAAATCAAAAAGTAAATGTAAGAATCACTACACTGGGTATTTGCATTTCCTACACCGTCCCAAATTTTTTCTGATTTCTGGTTGTAAATGGATGGCTGTACTATGTTTTTGTTGTCAGGACTTTTCTGTGCAGCATTATGATATCTGAAATGTAAAATTGGTGGAACTCTTTGGTTACATCTTCCTTACATATCTTCTGCTGGAATAGTGCTCCAGTGCCCCCGTGACCCCTGATTGGAGTAAGCGGGTATAGAAATTGAATGAATGAATGATCCAGCACCTTGCTGTCTCATAATGACCCCAGCAGCTGGAAAAGACCAAGGGGATGCTCACGTTTCACGTAGCTGTGGCAGATGGATGTCTACTTTTGTGAGTTTGGAATAAACCAGTTGTCTGCTTGGGTGGTTGATTTAAAGCCTAAACTGTGGCACCTATCCTTGTTGCTAATGTTTCTCTTCTAAAGATGCTTATTCTGTAATTGTTTTAAACTGAATACGTTAATCTGAGTGTAGACTGTACAAACTGAGAAATGAACTGGATGTTAACTGCATGACGTAAAACTGTGTTCTATATTACTATGTCTTGCAAATAAAATGAACTGCAACTAACATTGTCGTATGCAGCAGGTCTGCCATGGATTCAGATGGATGCATCTGAACTCCATGTCATGTTATATACATAATGATGCATAATGAATGAGTGGAGATGAACAGCGAGGCTGCTTGGTGCCCTGATCTTGTCAGATTGTTGTTTTCTTTCTTTTTTGGAAACAAGCACCAAAATTGGAACGCATACTCCTCAAACATTATCCAGTTGAATTTTCAGTAGGCGGCCAGGTAGGGGTCAATTGAAGAATTACACAGGGGTCAAAATTTAAAAATGCTCCAATCATATTGAAAGATATACCATATTATTTGTCTGATCACAATGATACCAAAAAGGTATAGTTTGGACTATCTATGACTGAATGTTATGGAGTTATGGGGTAAAAACAACAAGAATGGTGACAAAGGTCAATTTCAGTTTGTACAGGGGTTAGAAGTTAAAGTTGCTCCAATTTTTGTAAAAAGTGGTGCAAATTATTGGTTGAACTAATAGGATTAATAAATGAAATAGTTTTGACTGTGTTGAATGCTTGGTCTGCAAGGTAAAGGTTAAACAATGTCGACGTCCATTGGATTGTATGACATGTGACATATGTTACCCTGTAACATGATAACTAAGCATGCCACATGGTGCAGACTATTCCTTTTTAAAACCCTATTAACTCAACCAATAATTTGCATCACATTTTACAATATTTAGAGCAACTTTAACATCTGACCCCTGTACAAACTAATGCTGACCTTTGTTACCATTCTTGCTGTTTTTACCCCGTAACTCCATAACATTCAGTCATAGATAGTCCAAACTATACCTTTTTGGTATCGTTGTGATCAGACAAATGATGTGGTATAGCTTTCAATATGATTGAAATATTTTTAAATTTTGACCCCTGTGTAATTCTTCAATTGACCCCTACCTGGCCGCCTACTGAAAATTCAAGTGGATACTCAGTTTTTTCAAAAGAGTAATGTCTAAGGAGTATTTGTGCCAATTTTGGTGCTTGTTTCCAGATTTGAAGGATTCCTCTGTAAATATTCTGTTATCTGCTGCACTACTAATAAAATTGGCCGGATTACTCTTATGCACAAGAATAGGAGTTTGTTGGGGAACTGTGAAAATAATCGACATGAATGTCTTTACACACCTTATTACAACCCACTCAGCACATCACGGCCATATTAACGACCACCATCCGACACAGGAAGGAAGTCACCAAGGTGGGAAAGTTAAAGAAAGGCAGCAGAGTCGCTGCTCTTTCGCATTGAAAGGAGCCAGCTGAGGTGGTTCGGGCATCTGGTAAGGATGCCTCCTGGGTGCCTCCCAAGGGAGGTGTTCAAGGCATGTCCATCTGGGAGGAGACCTTGGGGAAGACCCAGGACTAGGTAGAGAGATTATATCTCCACACTGGCCTGGGAACGCCTCAGGATCCCCCAGTCAGAAGTGGTCAATGTGGCACGGGAAAGGGAAGTCTGGGGTTCCCTGCTGGAGCTGTTGCCTCCGCGACCAGAACCCAGAAAAGCGGTTGAAGATAAGTGATGAGTGAGTGATGAAACTAAAAATCTCAAAGCAAACCAGTCAGTATGTTGTTTGGCAAATTGTAGCCTCTTCAGCATGTCATTTATTCAACAGTGGGACTTTGTGGGGGCTTCTTGCCCATAGCTTGGCTTTACATAGGCATCTTCTAATTGTTACAGTACTCACAGGGTAATTTTGGACCTTCTTTGATCACAGTGGAGCTGATCATTGGCTGAGTATTTGCCATTCTGGCTATTTTTCGATTCATTTGTATTTGTGATCCATAATCTTCCACATATCTCTGTTTTTGTTGCCATTTTAAAGCATTTGAGATCATTGTAGCTGAGCAACCTATCTTTTTTTCTGCACTTCTTCATATGTTTTACCCTCTCCAAATCATTTTTTAATCAAAGTACACCGTTCTTCTGAACAATCTCTGGAATGACCCATTTTACTCAGATTTTCAGAGAAATGCACAACAATCAGCATGTACAACATCTGCTGCCTTCATCCTTAAATAAGGGCCACCTGTCAGGGTGGAATATGAGTCACAGAAAGAAATGCAGACACTGCTGTTTTTTGGTCAGCCTAATTTCAATGTATTTCATTTTATATACATAGTTCCAAATCCAACCTGGTCTCTCGGCAAGTCGTGATTCAGCAGCAGGAAATATACATTAATCTATTGGTTCGTGATATGTGACAAAAAGCGCCTCATTTTCATCATGGCAGCACAAATTCATTCTTATTCATTCCGAGAGAGACTGGGCTCAACAAATCACCACAAAGCTGCCTCAAGGTGCTTCACACAAGGTCTAACCTTACCAAACCGACAGTGGTAAGGAAAAACTCCAACAGAGTTACATTTTCTTCACTTTCTGTAAAGTAATAACAAATATGATCAATTTTTTTCATGTTTTGATTTGGAATAAAATGTGCAGTATTCCCAATGCATTTGCATGTATGGAAATAAAATAAATTAAAATAAAATAAAATAAAAATAAAACTCACTTTTTTGAACACACTACTATTATTTTGAATTCACCTGTATTTCATTTTCCATTTTTGTCTTGCCATAAAGTAACAAAAATACTTGAGATGCACTCATCCTTTATGAAATATGTGTTTGAAGATAAATAACATTATATGACTTTTGACTTATTTTTATTTATCATGGAAATTTTTTTTCTACCTTAAGCACATAACTGTATTGGACTGCTTCATATTTTCAATTTATTTTCATTTATATAGCACCAAATCACAACAGAGTTGCCTCAAGGTGTTTCACACAAGTAAGGTCTAACCTGACTAACCCCCAGAGTAGCAGTGCTAAGGAAAAACTCTCTCTGAGGAAGAAACATCAAGCAGACCAGACTCAAAGGGGTGACCCTCTGCTTGGGCCATGCTACAGACACAAATTACAGAACAATTCACAAAACGAACATACAGGAAATGTTGCGATGGTTTCCGGAACAGATACCACACCCATCACTGGATGGAGCTGCACCTCAAACAGAGAGAAAAGAAAAAAAGCAGAATCAAGCATCAGAAAGACAACAAAAACTGTAATTTGTCAGCATTAAGCAACAAGAAAAACAGAAGAAATACTAATGTGATCGCTGGCCACTAGCCCTAAGTTTCACTAAAAGACCCAGAATTTAGATAAAGTTGAGGCCGTGGCATGCTCCGTTTCCTAATAAAATGAATTAAAAGAGTAAAAAGCATAGAAACACACTATGCCAGTATGCTAGCCATACGAAAGGGAAAATAAGTGCGTCTTAAGTCTGGACTTGAAAGTCTCTACAGAATCTGACTGTTTTATTGACGGCACTGAATCAGATTGCACAAAATCCATCAATCCGTTTTCTGTACCCACTTACACTAATTAAGGGTCATGGGGGGCTGGAGCCTATCCCAGCAGTCATAGGGCGTGAGGTGGGGTTCACCCTGGACAGGACGCCAGTCTATCGCAGGGCCACATGTGGACAGACAAACACATTCACACCCGCACATGCACCAACTGACAATTTAAAGCTTCCAATTCACCTAACCTGCATGTCTCTGGAGGAAAACCATGCAAACACGGGGAGAACATGCAAACACCACACAGAAAGAGCCCAGGTGGGAAGCGATCCCACGACCTTCTTGCTGTGAGGCAACAATGCTAACCACTAATTTTGCTTTTTCATTTATATAATGCCAAATCACAACAACGCTGCCTCAAAGCACTTCACACAATAAGGTCTAACCTTACCAACCCCTAGAGCAAGCACACAGGCAACAGTGGTAAGGAAAACTCCCTCTGATGATATTGAGGAAGAAACCTCAAGCAGACCAGACTCAGAGGGGTGACCCACAGCTTGGGTCAATTACAAGGTTTTGCAAAGTTTTGCACAACTGAAGAAACAGAAAACAGCAAATTAAACAACCTAATATAAAGAAGATGAGAAGTCCACACAGGGGTTGGCACCACACGCAGGGGTCATGCAGCATTCCTCATGCTGTCAGTAGGCCCGTCCCCACAACAGGGTCACCCCTGAACAAAAACTGCAACAAGCAGCATCTGCGTCATGCCTTGTATCTCACCATCAGTCCAGCTCCTTGTGGTTTGGATCAGTCATCCACTAACCTTGCCCAAAATCATTCCATATAAAAAAAATATCAACACTGAAAATTATCATAGCCCATGGCTCTAGAATAGATACATACTGGATTGGATTTTCAGGACCCCTAGTAAATATACATTTCATGGCAGGAGAGCATCCTGATTATTATGAATGAGTACCAGATTTGGATTCTTATCAGCAGTTGCTACATTTGCATGTGCGCACATGCATGTTTCTGCAACAGGCACAGATTAACAAAATGGACCATCGTTCTAAACACTATGTGTAGGAGGGTTGTGATTCTTGGCAGCCAGTATTCAGAATGTGTGAAATTAAAAGACGATGAGTTAACACTGAAACACAGCAGTGCTGGAGTCAAACGGCAGACACACAGCAAAACAATCAATGAAAAGTAAGAATGGCATATCTGCTGTGTTCTCTTTGAAGTGTCGCGTACACAGTTCCTTTGATGCTGGTAAAACCATAAAACTTGCACATTTACCTTCCAGCGGGATGACAGAAGCAAATTACAGAAGTTTGCCACAGAATAACAGAGGTGCAAACAAACAATTTTGGGTGTCACTTTGACAATTTGTAGGTAGCTTTTCTGCATGTCAGGTTGCTACAGGCCATTCTCTGCAGGAAGTGATATCAACTGTAGCAAAGTAGAAATACTTCATTACTGTACTTAAGTAGAATTTTGACCTATCTGTACTTTACTTCATTATTTACATTTCTGGTGACTTTCACTTTTACTCCACTACATTTCTTCAATAAAATGTATACTTTTTCACCGATACATTTCCCTGAAACATCTTTGTTTCTCGTTACTAAAATATAAAAGTAGAAGAAATTTGATTGGGCAATGCCTGTGGTGAAAGTCAGCCGAACCATAGCTGTACACCGGGCAGATATACAGTCCTCTACAGCCAGAGCGCAGCACCTTCCACTGATAAAACTTGTTGGTGTGGCTGTTTCAAACAGAAAAATGATCATTTCTCTACATTGATTGTGGACGCACTGGTTCTGATTTAGAAACAGCGCATCCACAATTTATTCATCAGCCTCTGTCAAAGCCACTTAAAGATGTCAATCATGACTACGGGGACTCTGTTGTTGTGGGTAAGAAAAGAGTCATCCACGTTTTAATTCACAGTGTTTTGTTTTTTTTTCCTTCCTCATAATGTGCCATTTCTGTGCGACAGCGCACGAATGTTCTGTGGTGTGTCTGAGAATTTTTCCCATAGCCGCATTCCCCTGCTGCAGGAGAAAAGTTCTCCTAAGTTCTCCTGCAACAGGGGAACTTTGGAGAACTCCCACCCACCCACCCCCACTGCTCCTACAGTGTGCCACGCAGCGCACTGCAGATTCGAGTTTTGTAGAGAAGACCGGGGCCATTTTAACCCTGAAAATGTTTTAATTTACAACTCTCTGAAACAATATTGCCTGCATTTTGAGAGCCAAATTTTGTGAACTAGTATTAATATGTTGCATAACTAGACAATCAGGGAACAGCTCAAAAATGGTTTTCAAATGTTTTTTCAATAAACCCAAATCGATATTGGATCGGACCTAATCGAAATAATCAGTTCTGAATCTTAAGAATTGGAATCGGTACCCAGCCCTACTTTGCAGTGGTTGGTGGTGGTGATGCTTGCATTTTTTGTTGTTGTTATTGTTGTTGTTACTTTTCCTTAAACTTGGCACAACTGTGAGCTATAAATGACTGTTCTATTTCACAAGAGCCTGGCTGTCTTGACTCTATAAGCTCTTCCCAGGCTACAACACGTTCACCGCATACAGAAACACTTCGGATTTCTGAGTCCAGAAAGTCACTGAACGCCCGAATCTTTGTCTTGATCCCAGACAATCACAAACCCAGATGTTTCAATTCGTCACTCAGCTTTTCAAGTACTCCAGTTTTGGACATCCATTGATTCTGCAAAGAGCAGCTAAACAGTGGTTTCCACAACCTATGCAAGGACTGAACAGTGTAGGATCCAGAACACATCTGTAACAAACGCCATTATTCACTGGGAAAAACTCAAAGATTCTGCCTCCGTTCTGCACAGCACACACAGTATCTGTGAGTAAACCCAAGATATTAGAAACCGAAAAGTCTGAAGGTCTGGACTGAACACACTACGTATGAATAGAATAGAATAGAATAGAAAGCCTTTATTGTCATTATACACAGCAAACACAGTCTGCATAGTACAACGAGATTAGGGGGGCTGCTCCTTAAAAAGTGCACGCAGTGCAATACCAGACAATATAACATGAATAAACAACAATATCACATAAGGAAACACGTGAAGTCCTTTGCTGAAAAGTAAAATTGTGTAACATGTGGACAGTGTAAACAGTGTAGCAATTGAGAGAGTGCAAAAGGAAATGTAAAACTGTATGACAACTATAGGTGATATAATAAACAATGGAACAACTGAAAAATGTGCAAAAGTCCTGTGCTACAAATGAGATAGATATGGTGCGACTCAGTACTTAATATAGTCCGTTTTTAGTGCAGATTATTGTTCAACATGGTGATGGTTTTGGGGAAGAAACTGTCTCTGAGTCTATTTGTCCTGGCCTGTATGGACCTGTAGCGCCTGCCAGAGGGCAACAGGTTGAAGAGGTGAAAGCTGGGGTGTGTATTGTCCTTGAGAATGTTCTTGGCCCTACTAAGACAGCGGGAGGTGTAGATGGTGGAAATGGGGGGCAGAGGACGGCCAATGATTTTTTGGGCAGTGTTTGCTACCCTCTGCAGTCTCTTCCTGTCAACACCCTTCCTGAAAACACCCTGATGTGGTGTAAGTACGAGTAACATTCCTCTGTAGGAAAATCTTTAGGAAAATTATGTACATATTCAAGTATTTTTCACATGCAAAGAATAGAAATGTCTGTTGTGAAATGTTCCAGCTGTGGATTTCTCTCCTCATGTTTAATCAAAGATTTCTTATTTAATTACTGGATCAGAATAAAAATAGCAAAGTGAGTGCGTATGTTCCCATGTTCGCCCCCTCAGCCCCTCAGTCATATCTGGCATTTGAGCCTGTGGGCAGCATATGTGCATATTTGCTGCTTCTTTCCCCGTTGATGAATAAACTACATTTCATCCCCTTCTCCCTTTCAGTAACAGTGATGACACAAATTAGGAGGATGAGAGCCACGCTGGCTTTCGAGTGCAGCACAGTGGTGCTCATTTCCCGAGAGTAACAGCTGTTGATGTGGCCGCCGGGGGACTGGACGATGCGCCAGGTCCGCTCGGGCCGCCTGCTATTTCAAGTGCTACAACAAAAGGTCAACATACAGGCCGAGGCCATGTTCCTGATCTTTACTTCAAGGAGTTTGAAACATTTTTATGCTGCAATGCCCCAAATGGACACATTATTGCACAAAGTGCCAGTTGAATGGGTTTTGTGCCTGAGACACGGGTTTTTGTTGTTGAATTAGTTTTGAATTGTGCAGCAGAGTTCAGTGGACACAGAGAGACACTCATAGTTAATGTGAAACATATAATTTGAAAAGCTCTTGTGCTGTAATTGGGTGACTCTCACATAAATCGTTTAACAGATGGTGGAATGGAGGTGGAGCAAATGATTGTCAGAATAAAATTAAAACAGTCTTCAGCTGATACCAGAATGTGAGTGACATTGAGGCTTTATGGCTGTGTCGTAACCACATCAATTCAGCATCCAAATGTAGTGATTTATCAATCTGATCCTGATGGTGTGCAGCACAATCTAAAGTGGATAGCACAAGTAAATT
Source organism: Thalassophryne amazonica (assembly GCF_902500255.1). Taxonomy (NCBI): domain Eukaryota; kingdom Metazoa; phylum Chordata; class Actinopteri; order Batrachoidiformes; family Batrachoididae; genus Thalassophryne; species Thalassophryne amazonica. Next base: position 107,949,061 of record NC_047107.1, on the reverse strand, counting down.
TTGGGGCATTTCCAATATCATTTTGCTATTTACAGGAGATGTAATCTGAGCGGAAAGTAAGGTGCAGGGTGCAATACTTTGAATTCAGTTTCATTGCAGGCAGTATGAACCCAAGATATTTCGTATTTTGTGTGGTCAACTTATTTTCATTTGTTAATATACATCCATTCCTGGATTTAAGGCCGGCAGCACATTCCAAAACAAGTTGGGATGCTAAAGCACTTTGTAACAATACCCTTCTTTCTCAAAATGCTCAAAAGAAATTTTGGGATTGAGGACACCATGTGCTGAAGTCTGTCAGGTGTTTGTCCCATTGTTCCTCCAAACACGTGTTAAGGTATACGGCAGTATGAGGTCGTCATTGCATTTTTCGTTTAAAAATTCTCCACATATTTGCCACAGGACTCCAGGCGGGCCAGTCCAGTACGTGTCCAGTACCCGTGTCCTCTTCTTCCACAGCCATGCCTTTGTAATGTGTGCAGTATGTGGTTTTGAATTGTCCTTTGAATTTTTGATAAATGCATAGATGTCCCTGGAATACTGATTCATCTCTTGCCCGTGTGGTTAGAGCAGCTATTGATAAATTATGGTTCTTGATGCAATGCCTATATGTGAACTGGCAGGCTGTCCAGGGTGTACCCTGCCTCTCACCCATGACCTCTGGGTTGGGCTGCAGCCTCCACCCCCCTGACATTTAACTGTAATAGCAGGGTTCAGAAAATGAAAGAATAATAAAGGCTGTGTATTTTTCATTTTCACAGATCTAAATTGGGAAGTGTAAATACCCCCCCCCAAAAACAAAAAAAAAAAAAAAAAGCATTTTTGGATTCTTCAGCCAGTGATGACAAGATGGCACGGCACACCCTTACTGATCTGAACAGTGTCAGTTTGAACAGTGCGCACATTTCGTCTTCATCTTATCAATATTTTGATTGATTATTTCTATTTCTGTGTTTCACAGTCTGTCTCTAGTGGAGCATGGGGCAGGTGGCAGAGGCTGTACTTTTAATATAGTTCACGCGGGCACGCACCATTTTCTCTGCTCACACTTTGACTTAGTTGGCATCTGCATCAAGATTTATGCAGTTATTTCTTTATGTCAGGTTTTGGCCCTGAGCGTGGTTATGGTTGTGTTTTTAGTTACTTATCATGTTTTTATTCTGTTCCTTATTGCTTTGCCACTTTGTTTCTTTTCATTCTTTAGCCATCATCCAGTTCCATTCTAGTTTTTTTCTGACAGATTATGTTTGCATTATTGATCGTTTATCACTTCTTTATTTTGCTTTTCTTATTTGTGTTATCAGTTATGCTTTATATCGGGTTTTGCTTTCTATTTTCATGTAGCTTGTTTACCACCTTCTTTTGCTTTAGTATTTTTGGTCCCTTTTCAGTTCTCATGTTCATGCCCAGTTCTTGGTTATGTTTTTCTGCCCTCAGTTTTTATTTTACTTTTGTTCATAGTAATATTAGATTCTGTTGTAGCTCTGTTCATTATTCCACTATTCCTCAGTTTCTGTTTTGCCTTGTTCAGTTTCCTCACATCCATCTGATTATGTTCGCTACATGTCCTGCACCTGACATCATGTCTTCGTCCCTCACTTATATCTGATTATGTTCACTTCACTGCACCTGCCCCATGTCTTTGTCTTTCTCTTTGTTTCTGTCTGCTTTGTGTTTTCATTCACTCACGCTCTTGGCACCTGTTCACATATCTTTGTCTATTACATCACTCCACTTTACGCACTCCCTTCATCACCATCTTGCCCCATCCATACTCTTTGTTCACCAGCCACACCCCCTTTCTAGATCCTTTTCCTCACATACACCTTGTTAACATCTGCCTATTTAATCTCCTCCCAGCCACCACACATTTGCCAGTTTGCCATTGCTTCCAGCACACATTCCAGCCTTTTTGTACCCAGTCCTGATTTGTCTCACCGTGTACCTGAATCTTGCTCTGTGTGTCTTGACCACGCCTTTTGCCTCAGCTCATATGTCAGTGTTTGCTCGTGCCTCAGACCCCTGCCTGGATATGACTGTGTTTTTGCCTTACCCTGTTTGTACCTCTGCTCCGCTGCCTGACAACCTGTGTACCGAATCTCAGCCTGGAATAAACTCGACAACTTCTTATACTCCAAAGTCTGGTCCGGGAGTTTGTATTATGGGTCCACCCTCTCCAGGCGCCGGGCTCCTGCCCGGCCTGACACTTTAACTAACAAAAACAAGTCACAACGACAATAAATCTGTATGTCACACTGATGATGGTCTGTACTACACATTAGTAGTCCACTGCTGCTTTGTCATGTGTCATGCTGTTAGTTCAGATGGTACCCACTTCAATATTAAGGTGGCCTCGCGTCACATGGTACGACTCAACAAGATGCCATATATCATGTTCAGCTCTCTACATGTGAGTTTGGGTCAGATGCACGCCGTGGTCGCTATAAACTGGAACTTGTAGGAAGTATAGGAAACAGCAGATGGCATAAAACACCTCAGTAGACAATGGATTTTGATTTCTAACTGTTCAGACTACAGACATTAGGAATTACAAGTGGCAGAGCTAGAAAAAGGGATATATTCGCTTGCAGACAAGCTGTGCCACAGTGGAACGATGACTCTGGGGTTTTGAACATGCCCAGAACTCCACAAGAGACCCTGAACATCCAGATATCACCAGTGGTGAGCACACTTCCAATAATCTGATAACCAATAATTATCAAAGATAAAGTTTTCATTATCAGATTATCTTTTCAGATAACTCTGAAAACCATTATCAGACTAATTATCTTCCGATAAATTTTTGTCTGATAATTTTTAGACCGTTAACGTGGTAAACAAAGGTGAACAGATGTGTAGTTCTACCCTCTACAAACAGAGAAGAGCTGCTACTAGAAGAAACCGCTCTATCCTCTGCAGGCAAAGGAGAACTGGTCACAAAACAAAAAACATTTCTTTTAACCCCATACTGATACGTGGCCAATATCATCCAAGTCATCCAGAGGCATACATTTTTAACTTATGGTTCAAATTTTAACCAAACTTATTTTGGACAAGTTATTTAAATTAACATCACTTCTGAAGTTTTATAAAGTGAAAATATCAGATATATGTTTAGTTTTAAAGTAATGCGCTAATTTTTAAGGTTTTAGTGTGGGCATGCTTTGTCCAGGTGCATTATGGGTGATAGGGTAATCTCAGTATGGTAATCTCAGTACGTTCACGACAGGAGAATGCATTTGAGACACTCTGATCAGGACAACAGCATTAAACTCTAGTGCCTAAAACTCTCGTGAATATATTCTCTGGGTTTATAGACGTTGTTTTTGTGTTTGCTTTTATTAAATTCCATGCATCTTAAACGTAGCAAGTAGCAACACAGATTATCTGGAATTTTGTTTTGGCAAGTTTTCAAGGTCTCTACTGCCTTCTACTGGCCAGTAGTGTTCATGGCAGTGCTCAGACTGAAACTGAGCAGACACTGTACCAGAGAACCGCACGGTGTAAAAGTTCAGCGCGCCCGATTTATGTTCACACACACATTGTACGTTCAAAAACCACGTCGGACTCGTGTTTCCAGAAGCAAAACATAAACAGAAGCTTTTTTTTCAAACTTAATTTACAAAAACTCTCGATGGGAGACATCAAAGTTTAAAAAACAAAACAAAAAAAAACATTACAATACAGGTCTGTGGTGTTTGCACAGGCACAAGAATATCAAACACGTTTGATTTTCATCTGACCATACGATCGGCGATCAGGAGGTAGCTGTGAGATGTTAAACGCAGCTCATTACTCCATGTATACTAAACGATGCAGGATATGCGATTAACCTGAAACTCGGTGCTATCCAAAAAATTCTCACACGAGTGAAAAATCAGCTGAAAAAGGGCCAAAACTCGCACAGGCACCAGTAGTTGGCAGTGTTCTATTTATTTTGACACCGGTTATATCAGACGGTTATCTAATTACAACATGGCTTTTTTTTTTTTTTTTGAAAATGCCTTTTTTTTTTTTGCAAATAAAAAATGGCATATTTTACAAAAGCACATGTATCTGTAAACACCAACACACGACACACCTCACATTAACGTGTTGGTTTACATAGAATTAATCAACCAATCAGTGTAGCGGAGGTACATTTTACCCAGAATGCCATCTATCTGTGTTTGTTACAAAACTTCAGAATTAGTGCATTATTCAACATTAAAAGATATATGTTATATCTTAACTTTGCACAAATGACAGAATTGACATTAATGGAGTCATTCTATCATTATTCATTTTATTTATACACCAAGCCATAACTCAGCACTGCTTTATTTTCCAAGACCTCGGCCAGATGGCAGTGCTGTGATTGAGTACAGTTGAGCTTTCTGGCTCCTCTCAGGTGCATCTGTGCTGGAAGCCATGTAATAAACTGGAGCTTCCACCAGGTGGCAGGATGCTGAAAGACAAAAGTGCTGGTTCATTGTTTGGGTCTGTTGTCACTTTTGATGCTTCCAAAAGTGATCACGGTGTTAAAACTCAAGATCAGCTTGTTAGTAATTGCAACTATACTGGAGACAATACCGGAATTTATTGGTTATCTGTAACTTCCGATACATTTTTGGGTGGTTTATCGTTTTATCTTTATCGAAGATAACTTTTCAGTTATCTGATTATCTGTTATCGAAGTTCATTTTTTGGTTATCTGTGCCCACCACTGGATATCACATTGGGGAGACTTGTATTCTAGCTACTCACACCGACACAGACTGAGTCTTACCCTTCAAAATTTCATCTTAATTTGATGTTGGGTCATCCAGTGTGCTGCCAGCCTTAGAAATACTGAATAGAGATCCAACAAAACCTATTTCATTTTTTACAATTAATATAACAAGGTGAAACAGTGTCATAGATGTTCTGTTATTTCCTCTTTTACTTACTTTACTCTTTTACTTTACTTTTACTTTATTTTGAAATATCATAATCCCCCCACCCCCACTGGTTTAATCCAATAGGAGCTCAAAAACTGTCAGGCTTGACATCTTGTTCCTGTCTCTGCAGGACAGCTTCAGTCAAGAAAACAAGCAGACATACTGTCATCCGCAATCTGAATAAAATATTCAGCTCCAAGCCGACAGAATAAAACTATCCTTTTTCATTTGCCATCTGTACACACATCTCCAGAGTCCCTTTCCTTCACAGCCTCTCTGCTTCTTTTTTAAGACAAAGGTGTTCTGTCAGGCTTCAAGATCTGTCAACATTGTGGGGAGGGACAGCAAATTTTCAAAATGTAGCATTCATGTGTCGAGGATATGTTCTGGGATTTTATTTCAGTGCATCACCGCGCTTCACTTTTTCCACATTTTATTATGTTATAGCCTTATTCCAAAATGGAATTCATTTTTTCCTCAAACCTCTACACACAATACCCCATAATGACAATGTACAAAAAGTTTGTTTTGTTTCTTTTTTTTAGATTTTTGCTAATTTGTTAAAAATAAAAACTAAGAAACCACATGTACACAAGTATTCACAGACTTTGCCGTGAAGCTCAAAATTGAGCTCAGGTGCATCCTTTTTCCGCCGATCATCCTTGAGATGTTTCCACAGCTTAATTGGAGTCCACTTGGGGTAAATTCAGTTGATTGGACACAATTTTAAAAGGCCTGTCGACATATAAGGTCCCACATTTGACAGTGGATGTCAGAGCATAAACCAAGCATGAAGTCAAATCAGTTCACTTCAGAGACGGGATTGTCTCGAGGCACAAATCTGGAGAAGGGTACAGAAACATTTCTGCTGCTTTGAATGTCCCAATGAGCAGAGTGGCCTCCATCATCTGTAACTGGAGAAGTTCAGATCCAAAAAAACTCTTCCTTGAGTTGGCCACTCGTCTAAACTGAGCGACTGGGGGAGAAGGGCCTTAGTCAGGGAGGTGACCAAGAACCCGATGGTCACTCTGCCATAGCTCCATTCCTCAGACCATGAGAAACAAAATTCTTTGGTCTGATGAGACAAAGATTGAGCTCTTTGGTGTGAATGCCAGGCATCATGTTTGGAGGAAACCAGGCACCGCTTATCACCGAGGCAATACCATCCCTACAGTGAAGCATGGTGGTGGCAGCATCATGTTGTGGGAATGTTTTTCAGCAGCAGGAACTGGGAGACAAGTCAGTATTGAGGGAAAGATGAATGCAGCAATGTACAGAGACATCCTGGATGAAAACCTGCTCCACAGCGCTCTTGACCTCAGACTGGGGCGATGGTTCATCTTTCAGCAGGACAAGCAGGAGCTTCAGGACAACTCCGTGAATGTCCTTGAGTGGCCCAGCCAGAACCCAGACCTGAATCTGACTGAACATCTCTGGAGAGATCTGAAAATGCTTCCCATCCAAGCACAGAAAGGCCACAGGTGGGAATTGATCCCATGACCTTCTTGCCGTGAGGCAACAGTGCTAACCACTCAGCGTACCTGTGATTTCGTGTTTTTTTAATTTTAATAAATTTGCAAAAATTTGAAAAACCTTTTTTCATGTTGTCATTATTGGGTGTTGTGAGTAGAAGTTTGAGGGGAATTAATTTACTCCATTTTGAAATAAGGCTGTAACATAACAAAATGTGGAAAAAGAGAAACACTGTGAGGTCTTTCCGAATTCACTGTATACAGAGCTAATATGTTGTCACTCAGCCAGTTTTTGTACATCAGAACATCCGAGGTTACCAACTTAAGCCACGGTGACATTTTTAACCAAGTGTTCCTTTATTTACAAAGTGATGAAATGTTGTTCTCCAGGTCATTTCTGAAGGTAAACAGCCAAACAGAGCAATCACAGAGACTTAACACAGTAAAAATGTAGCAGTTGGTGATGAAAAAATCAGCTGGTAACAACGTAAAAAAAGATACAAGATCGCACTGCATGTGCTTAGAGCTGTAAATAAATGTACAGCTTTTTTAAAATTCGAGGTAGAAAGAAAACTATACACTGCTCGACTGATAACATTTGACATGGACTGATAAGGGTCACCAAAGAGTTCATATGGCAGTGTTGTCACGACCGAAGCCACATCCTGATTCACAAACAAAATGGCAGATGACCAGTGTGCTAAGGGTCTCAGAACCATGTCTGTTTCCTTTAACCTTTTGATTGGGGAAAAAAATGAATTTGATGACGTGATGTGTGCAACAACAACCATAGCAAACCCGTAGTATAACTTTAGTAGAATCTTGGTGCTTCTGGAAAACCACATGTGATGTCACAGCATGTACATACATGTACGTAACAGGGTCTATGGGAATGTAACAGACTGACATAGTATGTCAAAGATCAAACAAACAAAAAAATTAATTGTAAAGCATCTTAAAAATTCCACCACAGTTAAAACAAGACCATGGCACAATCACAGATAGCCTTCCTGACCTCGCAACGTTTCCCAAGGTATAGACAAGGATTCAAATCATGACCTTCCAGGATGCAATTCAGTGTAAGTCCTATACAGACCATGAAGCTCACTGGTCAAGGGTCTCCCCAGAAATTTTTAGTATGGTGGTGTTGTTGGTAGCTATCATCCAAAGCGCCGCGCAATGCTTCCACTCGGGGTCCCTTCCTGCTGAATTGTTGATTCGTGAAATTAATGTTTATATTTCATTAACAGGCTATGAAATTGGGCTATTAATAAAAAAAAGTAGAAAAGGGGGTGTTCACAATAATAGTAGCATCTGCTGTTGACGCTACAAACTCAAAACTATTATGTTCAAACTGCTTTTTTTAGCAATCCTGTGAATCACTCAACTAGTATTTAGTTGTATAACCACAGTTTTTCATGATTTCTTCACATCTGCGAGGCATTAATTTTGTTGGTTTGGAACCAAGATTTTGCTCATTTACTAGTGTGCCTGGGGTCATTGTCTTGTTGAAACACCCATTTCAAGGGCATGTCCTCTTCAGCATAAGGCAACATGACCTCATCAAGTATTTTGACATATCCAAACTGATCCATGATACCTGGTATGCGATATATAGGCCCAACACCATAGTAGGAGAAACATATCATATGTTTGCACCACCATGCTTCACTGTCTTCACTGTGAACTGTGGCTTGAATTCAGAGTTTGGGGGTTGTCTCACAAACTGTCTGCGGCCCTTGGACCCAAAAAGAACAATTTTACTCTCATCAGTCCACAAAATGTTCCTCCATTTCTCTTTAGGCCAGTTGATGTGTTCTTTGGCAAATTGTAACCTCTTCTGCACATGTCTTTTATTTAACAGAGGGACTTTGCGGGGGATTCTTGCAAATAAATTAGCTTCACACAGGCATCTTCTAACTGTCACAGCACTTACAGGTCTCTGTTTTTTTTTTTTTTTTTTTTTTTGTCAATTTTAAAGCATTGGAGATCATTGTAGATGAACAGCATATAGTTTTTTGCATCTGCGTGTAAGTTTTCCCCTCTCCAATCAACTTTTTAATCAAACTATGCTGTTCTTCTTAACAATGTCTTGAACATCCCATTTTCCTCAGCATGTTCAACAGGTGCTGGCTTCATCCTTAAATAGGGGACACCTGATTCACACCTGTTTGTTCCACAAAAGTGACAAACTCACTGACTGAATGCCACACTACTATTATTGTGAACACCCCCTTTTCTACTTTTTTTTTTTTACTAATAGCCCAATTTCATAGCCTTAAGAGTGTGCATATCATGAATGCTTGGTCTTGTTGGATTTGTGAGAATCTACTGAATCTACTGGTACCTTGTTTCCCATGTAACAATAAGAAATATACTCAAAACTTGGATTAATCTTTTTAGTCACATAGCAGTACTATTATTCTGAACAAGACTGTATGCAATACACTTATTTGAAAGAAAAAATAATGTACAGAAAGACAATTGAAAATGTGGGAAATTTGAACTCCCAAGACACAATTTCACCAGGCTGGGGCCATTCACTTCAAAGTAAAAAATTTTGACAACCCTCTATATCAGGGGTAGGCAACCTGTTCCAGAAAGAGCCATGAGGGTGCAGGTTTTCTTTGCAGCCGCTGACTCCACCAGGTGATTTTACTGATTAATATCACTTTGAGCAGATGGAATCACTTAATCAGTGAAATCACCTGGTGGAGTCAGTGGCTGCAAAGAAAACCTGCACCCTCATGGCTCTTTCTGGAACAGGTTGCCTACCCCTGCTCTATATAGTCCAGAAAAAAAAACAGAAAAACAAAAGATTCAGCTTTCCTCCTGCTAATGATGAACTTGCATCATAAGAAATAAATAAATTTGATACTGAAACCAATTTACACAGACTAAAAAGTATTTCTGCCTTCCTTCTTGCAAGAAGAATGGAAAAATGGAATTGAATAATAGCCCCAAAAATTATCCTTTTAGATCTAAAAAAAAAAAAAAAAGCCACAAACAAGTACATAAACAAGGACATGCTGCACGCTATTTAACATCCCAGTTAGCAACACGACATCAAAGTTTTCCTTCACTGTAAGTCTATCCTTGCACATGTAGTAATAATTAGTGGTTGCTGATGTATTTTATTGCTAATTATTCCTCTCACTGGGTGAGTCAGCAGGTGCATTTCCGGAAAAGGTCTTACTCTGCTTTTCTCTGCATGTGACGTACATTTTAGGAAAAGCAGAAGCAACCCAATGGCCAACAGACAGAGTGAAACGAATGCTGCTACATCCAATAATGAAGCTTCTGAGCTTTCATTCAAAAGTGGTGGCTTGGATTTCCAGAGGATATACAGAGAGTAGACAACATACTTCACCCTGAAACTCTTAACTTTTTCAGAGTCTATCAGATTTTGGATCCCAACGTGTCCTGACGCTGCTCTGTCGCAGGACGCTATTTTACTGCCGCCATGAACGCACATGTGGAATTTCTCCGCAATGCTCCTTTTACAAGCTGCCTGAACATGCAGATGTATTTCTTACATTGGATAAAAGTCAGAATATGTTATTTTCAGGAGATAATGGACTTTCAGTTTAATGTGCCAGAATCGTGACAGAACATTATGAGGAGCTGCTGTGGGACATTGTTCTCCGGCTGGTGATCGCGTGCAATCCACGCATGATGTCTTCTTTGGTGGAGTGGACCTGGACATTCTCTGGCTGGTGATTGTGCATGATCTGTGCGTGACATCTTCTTTGGTGGAGTGGACTTTACATATTTAATCTTGGAAATCATTGTACAAGTGGTTGAGTGCCCTGTTCATTTTTTTTTCCCTTCTGGATTTTGTTCTCTTCTGTCAGATTTCGGATCTTGATCCTCTGATCATCAGGCTTTGTGTAAAGCTTGTGTTTTGTGTCGTCTGGATGTAAACAGGATAAAATAAAGAGCTTTACTTGTTTCTGTGAAATTTACCAGCAAAAATGGGTTTGCACGCGTTCAAATTCTCACCAACTCTCACGCTAAAACATCACAAGATGACACCACTCAGTATAGCTCATCCATTGTCTGGGGAGAACCCTGCTGGTGCTTATCTTCAGATACCGTAGAATGAAGTGGATGAGAGTCATGACTCTCACTGGATGGGACACCAATCAATCGCATGGTACATCCCCAGCCATGGCTGATACCCTGATGTAGCTGGGTGGACTGGCAAGATGCTGATGAAGTGTCTTGTCTGGATACAAGAGAACCTGGCCCCAGATGTGAACTGGAGCTAACGCTACCCTTAACCGTAACCCGGACTTAGTTCATAATCCAGGCCAAAGTAATAGACAGATTGAAGAAATCCTGTATAAACCCATTGGCACTGGCACATTTCTCCAGATTCTGTACTACAGAGTGGATGAGTCTCTGTGATGTCCCTTGGATGGGACATCTGTCCGGCACAGGTTACTTCCCCAGTCAAGATTAGCACCCATTTACAACTGGGTGGACTTGGACAATGCAGAGGAAGTGTCTTGTCCAGGAACACATACAGATAGTGTGACTGGGAATCCAACCCAGAGCTCCTGTCCCAATGAGAAACCTGCTCTTCTGGAATGCATGTCCATGAAAGTGAGAGCGGGGCTTAATGTGTCTCAGAGGTCTGCCATAATGTTTCATTTTGACTTTAAGTGTGGAACGAAACACAAGAAATGGTGTGAAGTATTTTATCCACTTGTCATTTCCTGCACAAAATCTCTTGTGAGCACACAGTAGCACATTAGAAAATATGTTACATGCAGAAATAATTAAACCCTGTCAGTTTCTTTACATAAGTTTATATTTTCTGAGATTTCATGAATGGAAAGAGTTCCCTTGGTGCTGCATTGCAACACCATTTTTTTTGACACATCCTTGTTCTCTTGGCACCAAAAAGCTGTGAAATATTGAAGTCCTCCTGTTCCATTTAGTAAAGGAGGTGTAGTGACAATTCTGAAAAATTGTATCTAATTCTGGCTGTGGCCTTCAAGAAACAGCTGAGGAGGAAATATATGCATACAAGCACAGACAATAATGCATTTGAAATCCCTCATATTCGTCTGTAATTTAAAAAAAAAACTTTCAATGAAGAGGCTCAGATTGTGCCATGATACAATTACCATTAATGCATCATTTTAGTTAAGAGACAGCCGTCCATTACTTTTTGTTCTCCTTGAAAACCAGAGAATTATTGTGCTTACATGTCAATTCCTGTCACTACATTATCCGGACATTGATCCGCCCGCAGGAGGGAATTGTGGCATATGCACCAAAACAGTGTCGACTTGAATAGCCCATCAAATGCGCTTTATGATTATCTTTCTAAAATTAGAGTGACTGAGAAGTGAGAACCATGGATACTGAAGTGTTCATGCTGTTTCTTTGTCTTTGCCACGAACTGAGTCCATCATCCTGTCAGTCTGTGTTGTGTCTGCAGGCCTGCTGTGTTCTGGTCAAGGGCAGAAATCCAGACTTTATAGACCCAGTATGAAGCAACATTTGCTACTAAACTGCTGTGCTTCACACTTTGAGGGCCTCATGCACGCCGACGGCAGACAATCTGCGGTTGATGTTGCGGTAACGACAGCGGAGAAGGTCGCGATACGTGGAGCGCAGGTCTCGGTTGAAAAAGGCATAGATGAAGGGGTTCATTAGTGAGTTGGCGTAACCTAACCAAAGCAGCGTACGTTCCAGCCAGATTGGCACACAGCTACACTCCACCCCGCAGATAAAAGGCCTGGCGGTGGACAGGATGAAGAACGGCAGCCAGCACACGGCAAACACACCCACAATCACCCCCAGTGTTGTGGCTGCTTTCTGCTCCCGTTTGAAGATGGAGATGTTTCTGCGCTCACGGTTCAGCAGTCGAGATAAAGCGGCACACTCATCTGCCACACCTGGTGGTTTCAAACCCTGCATGCGCAATGCCTCATTAGCCACTGTTTCAAGGCGCTCGCGGCGTGAAAAGTCTGTGAAGCGATGCTTGGCGCCACTCTTCCGGGCTGCCTTAAAGATCTTGTAGTACATGACCAGCATGACCAGCATTGGAATGTAAAAGGCTACGGCTGTGGAATAGATGGTGTAGCCAAAGTCTTGGCTAATGAGGCACACACCGGCTGTGTGGACGTTCTTCGCCCAGCCACAGAAGGGTGGTAGGGTGATTGATGCAGACACCAGCCACACCCCAAGGATCATCTTTGCCATCAGTTGGCCATTCTGTCGTGCTGGGTAGGTGAGAGGCCGAGTGATCCCCAGGTACCTACAAGGAGATGAAACCAAAGGAATGTTACCAAAACAGCACTATATCCAAACAGGCTCCGTGGTGTGAATGCAGTGACTCACAACACCTGAGCACGCGTCCTGTCTTGAGAATTGAGGCAGTAGTGTTAACATGAAGCCATCGTGCTGTCCTTGTTTTTTTTTCCCCAGTTTCTGCTCTATTTTTAATCACCTACAGTGCATCCAGAAAGTATTCACAGTGCTTCACGTTTTCCACATTTTGTTATGTTACAGGCTTATACCAAAACAACCCGGGAATAAAGCCTTTACCCTGAAGGTGAGCAAGAGGACATGACAACAGATGCCCATTCTGTGTTAGCTGCATCTGTGCACAGACATTTTCAGATCTCTCCAGAGATGTTCAATCAGATTCAGGTCTGGGCTCTGGTTGGGCCACCCAAGGATATTCACAGACTTGTCCTGAAGCCACTCCTTTATATCTTGTCTGTGTGCTTAGTGTCATTATCCTGCTGAAAGATGAACCATTGCCCCAGTCTGAGGTCAAGAGCGCTCTGGAGCAGGTTTTCATCCAGGATGCCTCTGTACATTGCTGCATTCATCTTTCCCTCAATCCTGACTAGTCTCCCAGTTCCTGCCACTTAAACACATCCCCACAGCATGATGCTGCCACCACCATCCTTCACTGTAGGGATGGTTTTCTTCAAACATGACGCCTGGCATTCACACCCAAGAGTTCAATCTTCATCTCATCAGACCAGAGAATTTTGTTTCTCATGGTTTGAGAGTCCAGGTGCCTTTGCGCAAACTCCAGGCGGGCTGCCATGTGCCTTTTGCTAAGGAGTGGCTTCTGTCTGGCCACTCTACCATACAGGCCTGATTGTCAGATTACTGCAGAGATGGTTGTCCGTCTGGAAGGTTTTCTTCTCTTGCTTATGTGATTTCTCTTTTTTTTAAGTAAATTTGCAAAAATCTAAAAAAAAAAAAAAAAAACTTTTTGAGATTGTCATTATGGGGTATTGTGTGTAGAATTATGAGGGAAAAAGTGAATGTCAGCCATTTTGGATAAGGCATAACATAACAAAACAAAATGTGGAAGAGTGAAGTGCTGTGAATACTTTCCGGATGCACTGTATATAAAACAAAAGATCCAAAAGACTGACCTGACTGGACCATTGATATCACAGCACTGTTTCAGACTTTCTACAATACATCTGTACATACTGTATAAAATTATATTCTATGACACTCGCTCCGCTGTGGTGACCTTGAACAAAAACAACAACAGGAATACAGGCATTAATTCACTTTCACATGGCAAACATACTCAAGGTGGGAAAACGTCTGAGATCTTACAGTTATTGATATTTAGTATTAATTTTTAAATCTTAAATATGCAAATATGAAATGGCAGTAAGCTCTGTTTGCCACAATGTAAATGAAAAAATAATTACACAGGCGAGCTGTAGAATCCCTGCTGCAGACCAGAACTTATTAAAAACTGAAAACCATGATGTGCTTGCACTATTGATCTAGATCAGATTTGCTTAGAAAGTACAGTAAAGCTGCAACTGCACTGCATCTGAAAGTGTCCAATTATGTGTCCTCGTCCCAATTATGTGCCCCAGACATCTGTCACAGATTTCGCATTTTCTGACCAGTGCACAAAAAAGGCTGGACAAACCGTATGATTTTTATTTCTCTCTGGACCATATGTCAAATACAATAGACTCCTGAGGATTGTAACCGACATGAAACTTGCATTTAAACACTCATTTCAGAATCTGTCAGGGTTGCCATGACGACCACTAAACGTCCATCATTTGTTACCCACGGCACAGACCTGTGCTGGCATCGAGGCACCGCTCAGGACACAGAAAGAAAACTAAATACACAACCTATCTTGGAATTCCCCTCTACTTTTTAAATGCTCCTCAACATGTGTGTCAGACTGTGCTGCCTGTATAGGACTTACTTCTACTTTGACAAAGAACGCTATATGTTCATCCAAATCAATTTCTTGTTTTGGGGCTTGTTTGCAGGATAACACAAAAACAAATAAACACAAAACCTTCACCGTGTTTGCTTCTCAACCGGAATTGAACTTGGGGATAGATTTGGGACATTGCTAGGGACTTTTCTGCTTTATTGGATCATGTTCATTTTTGTACTGCCTTCTTCATAAACTTCTGTCATCACTCTTCACATTTTCTCCTTGATCGTCATTTCTTTGCAGTACTAAACTTCAAATTTTTGTATTTATCCTTTGTGTGGATTTTGGGTTCCATTTGAGCTAAAGATGATAACTGACAGGTAGCCCAGTAGAGGTAAACATATAGTGTTTCCTCTCTCTGGGGTTGTTGGTAAGAATCCATGAGATGACACCTGCGTTATTTATTTATTATTGGGTGTAACCCGGTGCCCATTTTTATTGTACAGCACTTTGATCAACCGCCATTGTTTTAAATGTATTTTCGAAAATTAAGTCTGAGTTGAGTTCGAGTTGAAATGGCCTCAAGTATGCTTTCTAACATTCCGAGTCTCAACAGTGACAGGTGTATGCACTCCCACATTTACTTTGAGTTGTAATTTTGGTCAACTGAATGGACAGGATCAAACAGTAGTCTCCATGGACTATAATATTTGTAGATGACAATGTTATCTGTAGTGAGAGTACAGGGCAGGTTGAGACCAGCCTGGAGAGGTGGAGATACACTCTGGAGAGAAGAGGAATGAAAATCAGTTGAAGCAAGGAGTGCGAGTGTGTGAGGAGGACCACTGTGGAATAGTGTGGTTACCAGGAGTAGAGGTGGTGAGTTTAAATATTTGGGGTTAACTGTCCAAAGTAATGGAGAGTGTGGTAGAGAGGTGAAGAATAGAGTGCAGGCAGGGTGCTGTGGGTGGGGAAAGGTGGCAGTGATTTGTGACAAAAGGGTATCTGTAAGACGTAATGGAAAGCTTACAAGATGGTAGTATGACCTACTATTTTGTACAGCTTAAGGTGCCCTGACACTTGCACGACTTTGATCCGTGCACTTGCATGTACTTTGTTGTGATGATCCCACCACACTGTGTATATAAAATAATTACTTTGTAGCGGATTAACCATTTTTTCTCAGAGTTTGGCTGTTGAAAACACTTCTAATCACACGCTCTTTATCACACGCTTTGAACCCTGCAGCTTAATCAACTGAAATACGTCCATTAATGCATTGATTGGCAGAGTAAGAGACACGTAGTACATTTAAATTCATACCTGTTAGTTTCAGTGGGATTCATCTGAAAAAATAATCGTCCTGAGATTATCCAAAATGGTCTAAACGGTGAAGAAACATCCCTCTGTACATAGCTGCACTGTGAGAGCTCCTCTCTCCCACTGAGTCTTGGTGATACCGTCAGCCACAAAGAAATAAAATAAAATAAAATAATGTTAAAATTAGTCCGTTTTGTTTTTGTGTCGACCGGACAATAGCACTTCATCTTCTGCTTCTTCTTCTTCTTTCGGATCCAATGGCGGACGGCACCAGTTTAAGGTGCATTTACCGCCACCTACCGGCTGGTGAGTGATCGCTGAGATTTTACAAAACCTTAACTCCTGGCAGCCATAGTCATTTGTTTACATGCGATGAAGTAAACCAGTGTCCTTTAGATATTTAAGTATTTTTTTTTGCACAAAGTGTGATGGTTTATGCAGCAGATTTCCAAGGGACAAGGGACGGTAACACTGTAACGTCCAAAAAGAACCTGAACTACATTACCCACAATGCTCCCTGCATCGACCGGCCAATAACATTTTGGTCTTAATGATGATGTCATCAGCAAGCGACAGCCAGTCTGCCATAAATAAACACACAACAGATGAACTAAAATGTTTGATTTTAGGGTTTACAAATGTTTTTGACCATTAAACTTTGCTCACTTTACCAGCAAAAAAAAAATGTTATCGGACTGAAAGTTATCGGAACTAAATTTATCGGGAGATAACTGGTCTGATGATGGTTTTAAAACTTATCTGAAAAGCTAATCCGCTAGCAAAAACATTAGCTTCGATAATTATCTGCTATCGGATCTGCTGAACTGTGCCCACTACTGCTTCTGGAATCACAGAGGACTGTTTCATCTGCTGCTTTTTTCCTCTCATACTCTCTCCTGTGCTTAATGAGGTGGAGAACGCATTGGAACCATCTAAAAGGTAACTATTTGTAATATTTATATTGTAATAGCTTGGTAAAACAGTTGCATGTTCATTCCTTCTTATGAATAGCTGTAAAATGTTTATGATAGTTTTAACATCTCGTTATAATTGTTAGTGTTGGTTCAGATGAGCTGCGCTGTGATACAGTGCATTGACGCAATCATTTGCACGTACACGCAGTGTTTTTGAATTGTTTGCATAATGTTCACATGAAGTTCCCGTAATTAATGTGTGATGGAAATTTTGACCATTTCAAAATTTTCTTTGCATATTTGCTTGAAGCCACATGGAGTTTACAATAGTTTACAGTGAGTTTACAACGGTTTACTCTCCTGCACAGCAGAGTGCATGCAAGTGCACAGATCAAAGTCGTGCAAGTGTCAGAGCACCTTTAGAAGTGGCTTAGAAGTGTGAAAAAAAAGACAGGAGGCAGAGCTGGAGGGGTCAGAGCTGAAGATGTTGCAATTCTTTTTGGGAATGACAAGGATGGACGGGATTAGGAATGAACATATCACAGGGACAGCACAGGTAGGACAGTTTGGGGACAAAGTCAGAGGTGAGATTGAGATGGTTTGGACATGTGCAGAGGAGGGACCCAGGGTAAATAGGGAGAAGGATGCTGAGGATGGAGCCACCAGGCAGGAGGAGAAGAGGAAGGCCAAAAAGGAGGTTTATGGATGTGCTGAGGGAGGACATGCAGGTGGTTGATGTGACAGAAGAAGATACAGAGGACAGGGTGACATGGAGATGGATGATCAGATGTGGTGACCAATAACAGCAGCAGCCAACGGATAAAGCAGAAGAAGAAGAAGCATAAATGACAAGTTTAAAATTTCACAATTTACTGAAACGCACAACAGCATCTTTGCATTCCATGCTCACGAGCATTACAAACTCTGCAGTATTCATGAATACCAACAAAGCTCATCTAATAGTAACGCTGTTGCATTCTCCTGCAAAAAGTGCCACATGTTATAATCCATTCCTTCTTTGAGATCCCCTAATTCAGGTTCAGTGTCACATTCTGTAAAAATTACACAACAACTTGTGTTTGTTCAGCAATAATCCATCCAACTGCTGCGCTGCCTCGCAAACAACCCTCACTAAAAATGTACTTAAGCTTTGCACTGGGGACCAAACACACACAGCCAAGCAGTGTCAATTAGATATGAGACAAATCCTGAGACATTCCCTGCTGCGGGAATTCTTGGGAGTACATAATGGATACCTAGTAATGCAACACTCTTCCTGGAATGCATTATTCAGTAATGAGGGAGTAGATTGTGGTGGTGTTTTTGTGACCCCTGAATCATTGTCATTAAGAAGACTGGTCTGCTGTCACACATGTTCTCATTGGGTACTAAATCCTCTCACCATGTTTACGGACAGAAACAACTGACAGCTTAGATGAGACTGTACACATTTTAACACTCCATGACACCGCTTCCCACGTGTACTTTAGCAAGATGAGCTGATGCACACATCTGTGCGCCCTCCTGTTGACTTTCTTGCCGGATTTTCAATGTGAAAAGCTGATTAAGAGAATGCATGAACAATCATGAGGCATGTGACGAGCAGAGCAAAATGAATTTTTTATAGTGAGCACAACCTTTTCCATTTAGACTAGAATTACTATGCTTCTGAAAGCTTTTTGTCAACTGGAACCCAAAGAATTCAATTTGATTCTATGTATATATTGCCAAGTCACACCATAAGTTGCCACAAGGCACTTCATGAGGGTAAGGTTAAGGCTACCGTGGGTACTGCACCTGACCATGCAACATTTTAAGACATTTCAACACCCAGATCAGAGCACTTCAGCATCTTATTAACCCCATGTGGGCACTGGATGTGAAAACCAGAACTGCGTTGGCTGCAAACTGTGACGCTTGCATTGTGCTGTTTTCTACTTTGTTTTGGTAAAATGGGGCCTGAATCTTAAAAAAAAACTGCAAAAAAAAAAAAAAGATGTTTTTTTCAGCTGTTGTGTTTCCAATAGCCTTGATTGTGGTCAGATGTTGAACCATTTCTTCCTTATTGCAGTGATGGAGTTCATCACTCTATAGGATTAAACTAGAATAAAAGCACTCATTATTTTTCCCATTTGCTGGCTTTGATTGCATTTTTTACACTTTTAACAATTACACAATTTGTTTTATGTTTCTGAGAGTAGGACGTCAGCCTCCGATTACTGAAGGTCGTCTTCATTGTTGCTGATCGCAGTGTTCTGATTGGAAACCTCTTGCATATGTCAACAGGGTGCGTAGCCTTACATGGTGTTTTTGGGGCATTGTTCACACTAATTCACTCTTCTTTTCAGTAAGTGCTCTTTTGCCTACAGGTGGGTGTCACAATGTTTGTACGTATTTTCAAGACGTGGTTCATATCACACTAAGGTTAGTGTTAGAATAACAATTTTTTTTATAAAGAGGAATATCAATCACCCTGTTGCTAGTTGTGGTGGTGGGGGTCAGGTTACATCTGATTCTTGTGACTCTTCTTGGGGTGATTTATGTTGTTACTTAAATTGAATAGGGAACCGCAGTCTCGTTTGAACCCCTGTGTAATATCGCGGGATATGACCACTTCCGGGGACAGCCTGCACAAACACAGCATCACTTCAAACTGAAAAATGGTGTACTGTTTTGTTTTCAGCTGCAATTGCCGAAGCAGTCTTGAAAAGTGCAGTTTTTTTTTATTCCCAGTGATGAAGGGAAGACGAGGCAAATGGGAGAGGTTGTGTCAGTAAATTTTAGCTTACAACACCTTGACAGAGTAGCTGCGATCTCTCGCCTGCACAGTCGCCTCAACATGTTTGAGCTCCGGGTCGTAAGCAAACTGCAACACAAGTCCACTTAACACCACACTGTCTCTTTTTCTTTGCATTTTCACTTTGTTTGTGTGTAATTTGCCCAAAAAACTTGAAGAAAGTGCCGTGTTTTTGATGGGGACAGACGAGGGTTTTCTCCGGAAGTAGAATTATGCTCTTTCATTTAATCCGTTTAGCGCCCACTAGACCTGTTCAAAATGTCAAATTTTACAAAATCTTTTGCGTCACATGTTGTTCTTGTTTCACTAATAAAATAAAAGATCTGTGCCTAATTTTATTGTAATTGGACATTGTTTAGGGGTCCCCCACAAAGCAACAATTTTCCCCAAACAAGCAATGTAGTAACTCCAGTAATGTTCTCCTCTGGGTGACCAATCAACCACCACTTTTTGCAAATAGAAGCCATCACATGTACCTTTAAAAGAAAAATAATAGCATCAGAGTCTTCTCCCGTTAGGGTGATGTTGCCTTGCCAGCGGAGGGAGAGGAAAATGTGTCACTTTGGGGGACCTCTAAATCTTATCTGATTGAGTTCAAATTTGGTCTGCACCTATAAAACCCCAAGTGGAACAAAAACAACATGTGGCCTGAAGTCTCTCACAACTTTTATTTTTTCACTGTGTAGCCCTAGCACCCACCCTCAAACATGACTATGGTACCCAATTGAATGCACTGTGTTTTGTTTTTGGGATGCAGGGGGCATGGAGGGGTCACATGACTATCTGAAGTATAAGTGGATTGTGCACAAATTATTGTGCATAACTTCTCTGAAGTTTTTATACTGTCTGTTCATTGGAAGGTATCCCTCAGTTTTAACTTTATTTTACAAGCTTTGAGCATTACAAAGTTAAGGGCCCCTTCACACATATTATGAATAAGTACAAATCAGGGCAACATGGCGAAACAGCTCGTATGAGCGAACCACAAAAACATTGCAATACAGAACCCCACGGTTAAGTAGCCCTGGTTTAAAAAAAATGTCACTCAATGGATTCAAATCCATAAGTTCTGATTACCAGACAGAAACGTTACCACTGTGCTACCATCATTGGCCTGTAATCAGTGCGGAAAAATGCCTGAAATCAATAAAGACATGGACGAGGTGCACTGTGTCTAGCCGCTGCAGCCCAGCGCAAAGGCAAAAGATGTTTTATATATTTCCACGTGAGGACAGCAGGCCGAGACACGCGCCTCACAGAGGAATGTCCTATGTTCATGTCCTTCCAAACACGATACGTGTTCTTAAGCTGGGACGTCCAGGAGTAAAGATCTTTACAGACGCGGCTGTGCGCGGACACCACCCACACCCCATTCAGCACCCAGATCAACATGTCACTCTCTGTGTTATGTGGTCATTCATTTTCGTATTGTCGTAATTATTTATATAACTGTCCTGGCGGTGGTTTCTGTGTTTGTAATGTGTGCACTGAGCTGTCATCCAGCTGTCAGTGTGCTGTGATCAGCTGACAGGCCCTTCCCTGTGCTGTGTGCGATCAGACCTCGCTATCCGGCCCATGTAATCAGATCTGTACATACATACATACAAGTGTGCCCCCCCCACACGCCAGATGTGTTAGATGTGTTGGGGGGAGCACCGGGGGGGGTGCAACACATGCACCACACGTGTGTGGCTTTTTGCAACTCCACAGTCGTGCGGCACTTAGACAAATTTCACATCCAGCTCAACAGTGATTATCTGCTGACTGTTTTTGTGATGATAGTGTGAATGGTGCCAAGCGAGCGGTGTTAGATGTTCCAGCCTGTCAATTTGTGTGCGTTGCACACTCTCCCGCCCATCGCAAAGTGATATGTTTTTGTGAATGAATAAATAAATGATGATTTATTGTCATTACAACAAGTGTGACGAAATTATCTTCACACCCAATTACCTCAGACCGCACAGCCGAGCTTGGGAGGGTAGTGGGGGCTGCTGCAGCTGCAGGTGCGGTGCGACCTCCCAGAGGGGGAAGGAGGCAAGTGTGGAGGCCAGGGTGGGGGGTGGGGACAGAAACATGCATCCATGTGTGCAGGTGGTTCATATCAGTCTCTGTCTGTGTATGCATAGAGTCTGAAGTGGCCTTAACAACAACTGCAGACTGTGGGGGAGGGCAGATGAAGAGGTAACCATATGCATCACCAGGGCCGTTGAAATCTTTCTGGAGGAAAAACAAGCGGGGCATTTTGACCATCGGTAGCTGATAAGGCTGCCGTGTTTGGGTTAGGCAGAGAAACACAGAACTCCAATACGGTTTCTCTTCACTGTCCAGATCCAATTGTGTGAATTTTCACTGGTCTCCAACATCAATTCCTTTGCAGGGCAGACAACTTCTCCGAGATGGATTCCATCTTGCATTTAAGTTCAAAAGTTAATGCAGTCTGAGATTGTACAGCCTTGCCAAACTCAATAATCATCACGGACAGACGTGGGGCTGTGGTTTTGGTGGCACCATCTTGCCAATTTTTCAGTAGATCAGGATAGCACCTAATCCCAGTAGCAGAAGCCCTCCTACCATAAAGACAAATAAGAATAAATCCTTGACGTCTTCCACAGAGAGTGGTGGCAAGCACACCATGCGCCACTCCTTCCAGGCATTGAGAACATACCCCACGAGATAGGTTCCTTCTGGGCACGCAGGGTCCCCCAACCCTGATCTCCTTGTTGAGAGACCAGCTGATTAATTCCATGGTTATTCCACATGCAGTTCGAAGAATTCACAGTCTGGTGAAGTTGGGACTTTGAAGGTTGGGGCAGAGATAGAGACAAACAGGAGAAGAGGAGAGAGGAGGTGATGTGACCACCCTTGATGGAGTCCCAAGCAAACTGCATTTCCACATGAGGACAGCAAGCACACACACGTGTGTGTCTGTCAAACACGGTACGTGTTCTCCAGCTGGAACTTCCAGGAGCACAGATCACAACAGCAGCAGCTGTGAGCGGACATGCTCCCCCTTGTCCGTTCAGCACTCAGACCAATGTGTGTCTGTGTTATGTGGTCATTAATTTTTGTTATTTGATATGTAATTGCGTATGTAAGTATTGTTGTAATTATTTATATACCTGTCCTGGTAGGGGTTTCTGTGTTTGTAATGTGTGGACTGAGCTGTCATCCAGCTGTCAGTGTGCAGCTGACAGGCCCATCCCCATGATCAGATCTGTACATACATATAAGCATTTTATGCAAGTGTGCCCCCCAGCACGCAATATATGTTGGGGGGAGTGACACACGCGCACATGTCCGAGACACATGTACGACATGTGTGTTGCTTTTTGCAACTCCACAGTCATGGGGCACTTAGACAAATTTCACATCCAGCTCAAAAGTGATCGTCTGCTGACTGTTTTTGTGCTAACAGCGTGAATGGTCAGACGTTTTGTAGGTGCCAAATGAGCGGTGTTAGATGTTTGTGTGTCTCACCCAGAATTTGGCCAACACCTGCCACGAGAGGGATCAAATGAGCTCTCACAGGGCACACTCTGTCTTTCAGCCGCTGGTGTGTGCAAATAGTTGTAGCAAAAGGTGTAACCAGGCGTTGAGGGCACTTCGATTTTGCACATACTGCATACGATTCCTGCTTCATTCGACCACATTCGTACTGTGTGAAGGATCCCGAAGGCTTGTCAAATTGTCCAGGACAAATAGAAAAGGTCTTCGAACACCAGAAGAACTCTGTTGTTTTGTCCGAATTATGAAAGGTCCAAATTTATAAAGTGGTCAGATATTTATTTTTGCCGCATCATTAACAAGAAACTACCTCGAAGACATAATGTACGTCTTAGATTGATATCTGTCATGACGGGCGGCTGCCTGACACCAGGAGCGGGTGGACCCATGGTACAAACTCCTAAACCAGTCTTTGTGGTATAAGAAGTCGTCATGTTTATTACAGGCTGAGGTTCGGCACACAGGTGATCAGATAGTGGAGCAGAGGTACAAGCAGGGCGAGGCATAAACGTAGTCATTTTCAGGCAGGGGTCTTAGGCACGAGCAAACACAGGCATGTAGGCTGAGGCAAAAAGGCGCGGTCAAGAAACTCAGAGCAAAGAACTGGTACACAGCAAGACTAAACAAGGCAAAGAACAAGAAGGCTGGAGAGTGTGCTGGAAGCGACAACAATCTGGTGAGGGACTGTGAGACTGTGAGGGTTTATATGCATGTGGACTAATTAGGAACAGGTGGTGTTAACAAAGTGCATGTGAGAGGAAGGATCCAGAAAGGGGGCGTGGCTAATGAACAAAGATACTATGTTGTGCAAGACAGTGAGGCAAGAGAACACATGGTGGAGAGAAGAAAAGACAAAGATGTGTGAACAGGTGTCAAGAATGTGACTAAATGAAAACACAAAGCAGACTGGGACAAAGTGTGAGAGGAGGGCACAGAACTAGTGGAGTGACCTGACAACACAGATGGAGATGGAAGAAGGATGAAAACATAGAGCAGGTGCAGAGCGTGGAGTAAAACAGAACTCAGACGGGTGTGTGAAAAACCAGGGAACTATGGCAGAACATAATACAACTGGAAGCAGGCATGAACATGGGAACTAAACTAAACATGAACTGGCAACACAGACTAGAATGAGAGACATGGAGCAAAATACTAAAATTACATTAAACACAAACTGACTTAAGAAAACAAGGCAGTAAGACAAAACATAAGAAAAAGCAGTGACCAAACAATAACCAGAACAAATCCTGACACAACAGTACATCAAATATAATAACCAAGAGGAACAAGTGATAACTTAATAAACAATGACTGAAAACAACTAGAACAGAATGGATGGCAAAAGTACAAAGTAACAAAGAAAACAAAGTGACAAATCAAAATAGAAAATAACCATATGAAGAAAACAAAATAACTAGTGAATCATAACCAGAATAACATGACAGAATAACTCCTGATGAAAATAAATATTAATACATCAAAGCTGAAAAGAACAACAGAAAGGGGAAAATCCAGAGTAAACCCCCAGACCTGGCCAAAACCGTGACATCTTGAGACAACGCAACTTCGTGGTTGGCTTTCTTTGGGAGTATTTGGAATGTTCCTCCAGCAAATATGTAAAACAAATACAGTTGTGTACTTTCATAACCACTGATGGAGGGTAGGATTGCAGTACCGCTTGGAAGATAGAATTTGGACCCAATATTTAGCAGTAATGAACAATATGCAATGAGAAAGACAGAGTAGGGATGGTCAAATGAAGTACTGTTGAGGTGTTGAGTGTTTAATTGCTTCACCAAAAGCTTCATTACCTGAAGCCTCATTTAAAAGCTTGTTTGAGACTACTATCTCCTGGCCAAACAATGTATAGCACACTTTCAATTGTGTTAGAAGCTCAATGCCACAGAGCACAACCTCTTTGGACATATAATAGCAAGCAGTACTATAGTCTAGCAAGCAGTACTATAGTCATTAGTGATAGATAGATAGATAGATAGATAGATAGATAGATAGATAGATAGATAGATAGATAGATAGATAGATAGATAGATAGATAGATAGATAGATAGATAGATAGATAGATAGATAGATAGATAGATAGATAGATAGATAGATAGATAGATAGATAGATAGATAGATAGATAGATAGATAGATAGATAGATAGATAGATAGATAGATAGATAGATAGATAGCATAAATTACAGAGTAGTAAGTTGTTTTCATAATAACTGAGAAATTGATTGAAATATGTGGAAGTTGTACCATTCATTTACTTGTTGTTGAAGAGCACGTTATATTTCTGTAGTACAAGTAAAAATGTTGTTTATTTGTTCTTGTTCTATAATTACGACCACGCTTTGAAGGTTTTTGACCTCAGTCTAGACTTTTGTTGTTAGAGCAGTTTCCTCAATTTTAAGAAACTCAGCCTGCAAAGAAGTGGACCAAAATGCTTCATGTAAAAGTCCACATACCTCTGACCTATGACATTACTTCATGGTCCTCAGTGACCCACAAGGAAGGAAGGTGAAGTCATCTAAGAATGCTTTACTTTTTTTAGTGAGAGAAAAGGTGTCTATTATGAATTATAAGTATTTAAAATATTATGGGTTTTTTAACATATTAGTGGCAACATATAGTGATAATAGTAATTGTAGAAAGATGTTCTCATGCTAAGGAATCAACATGGTTTGGTTAGGGATGGTACTGCACATTGCCGCATCATTACAATATGTAACCATCTAGGGATCTGGATGGCAACCACCCGGGAAGACAACTGCTCCTTCTTCACCTCTTGAAAGTAACCATCTATCTGCTGTGAGATGGGGTGTCCACAGAGGAATGTACCACATGGCCAAAATTTCATTACTGATGTTCCCTCATAATGCATGTGATAGTTCTATTCTGTCTCCCAAAGTAGCCTCTTGTTTGACACAAAGACATTTTGGCAGTACCCAAGGATCCTCCAAAGGCAATTGACATGTGAAGTAGATGAAAGTCTACAACTCCAGTGGATGGGATGCTGGTCTGATGCAGGAAACATCCCCAGCCAACGCCAGTACCCGTTTACATCCATGTGAACTTGGACAATGCAGATGAAGTATCTTGAGTTGGGCTTTAGGAAGCCCAACTCCTTATCCCACTGAGCTACCTGCCCTACATGTCAATTCTATGTCTGTAGATAATTTAAACAGCAATCACAACACTCTTATATGTATTTGTGCATCACAAAAATACCGGCACATCCATGTCCAGTAACAACAAAGTATCCTAATGGTTGCTATGGTTACACCTTGGGATTGGACAAGTTCATCCCGTACTGTTTGCTTGTTGACGTTGCAATAAAGGGTCAAGGGTTATCCCCATCCACCAGATGCTGCATTCCCTGCCAAAACCACAGCAGTGTGCACATTATGAAGCATTCAGGTGATCCTTATCAACTTGTAAATTCAAGAAATATCACATCACCACATTGTAAAATTACATTTAGATGCAGTGCAGGCATTGACAAATGCACTGTATTACCTTAAGAAAGGTCAATGAATGTGTAAAGAGTGAAAGAAATGCTATTTCTGCTGGAATCTGCCATCAGCAAACACACTATGGTGTGCCGTAACAAACCACAGACCCTGTGGACATGACTCGCTAGTATGTTCAAGGACCTACAGGGGCCAATAAAGGGCATGTTAATAATTCAGCTTTTAATCTCCCCTCTTTAGCTATTTGTATGACTTTTTATTAGCTGTAATTAAGTATCTTTTTCCAAACAGTGAACTATTTACCGCACTATGTGTAATTAACACGCCCTCACTCTGTGCTTATGCTGCTGCAGCTTTGGGTCATGACACTTGTATGATTGCTGCTTTACTTCCTCCTAATAGTTGTAAAGCGGTTGTGTCAATATTTTATGGTCTTGGAATTGCAGCACACCACCTGGCCCGTTCACTGGCTCTCACAGCAATGACACTGACGGGCAGCTATTAGCGCCACAGTGATAAACGGATTCCACCCGGACAAGAGTTCATCTCTGTCAGAGTTCTGCTTCGACAGCAAACTCAATACTCTGAAAGTTTCATGGAATAGAAGTAATACAAGAGCACCGTGCTCATAAAGTGCAAATCTCTGCCAAAGCTAGTTTCTAATTCCATAAAATTTTTCCAAACCTTGGAAACATTTTCAAGGTCAAAATCCCGTTAGAAGTGTCTTTTCATAAGCTAAATTAGATGTGATCAAATGTTAGGAGTATGTATTTAGTTCATGCACATGAATCAAAGTTTTGTGGTGTTAGGTTTTTTCCAACTTTTTTTGGGTTTTGAATTCTATTTTCACAGACAGGAGCGTCGGACTGGGGGGGCGTAAAGGGTACTATGTACCCAGGGCCCAGAGCATGGGGGGGGCCACAAAAAACTGGCATTAAATACATTTTTGTGTTGCATGTCATTAATGTTCATACAATTCATTATGTAAAAGAATATAATTAGAATGAATGTATAAATGTTGCGAAAAATAATTCTGCTCTAACAATAAAATTGAAAGATCTCTGAGAGCCCTTCCCACCCCTGCACAGTTGTACAATGGCTTAGTCCAGGCGCACAGGCGGCACGCTGCCCCACACACACACACATCCCAAACGGGATCTCACAGAAAGAGGAGGTGTTTAGTAGTGCTGAAACAACTAATCAATTTAATTGATTATTAAAATCACTTTATCGGATTGGCGTGTCGGCAGGCAGCCAGCGCGGCGCGCCGCCACAGGAAAGTCACCTCCGTTGGAAGCCTTAAGGACAAGTTGGAACATGTCCAGCTGTTAAACAATTTCTCAGATACTCACTCAACTGAAAGCCATCAAAAGCCGCCTGGTTTTTACAAATGGTTATCAACACGGAGGCCGTGCCGGCTGCCTGCTGACGTACCAATCTGTCCGCACGTCTTTCATTACAAAATCTCCTTTAACAGTGGAATGTCCAGAAAAACTGCTGATCCCGACCTCTTCTGAAAGTTCTCTGTTCTCTCACGACGTCCTGGGTCAACAGAGGCTTAAATTTGGAGGTTTTCAGCTCGAAACAGGCTGACGACGGCGCCTCGGAGCGATGCGCGACGTCCTGCTCCGTGGGAAGTCCTTAAAGCGATAGTAACACTTCATAATCTCTCATCAGCCGTTAAAATTTTCACCGAAAACCAGCTGAATTTCTCGAAAGGTGTCCACTTCGATGTGCTTCACAGGTTCTGAAAAAATTTTGATCAAGCAAAGCGCCAGTCTCTCAGGAAGTTCCCAGACAAAACAAATCCGACGGGAGGGGTGGACCACTCCTCACTCAAAGCCTGCCCACAGACGAATGATGCAACCGACAAGCGTGAAAAAACCCACGCATGCGCACGAGGGTTCAAGGCTGGCTGATGTAATCGCACGTGATTCAAATCCATATAGTTTTTGAAAAAAATAAAAAGGTCGGATACTTTTCTAATAGACCTCGTATATGAACATTTTCGTCCATTTCAAATAGCCCAAGTGTGGGGAAATCTTACCCAGATGGCCAAATGTCCAGCAAGTTTATAATTAAAAGCTGCCCTGCTGGCATGTGTCTGATCAATGTCAGAAGCTTATCCATCGTAGCACTCCCCATTGCATTTGCACAGCTGGGTGCAAGGATTTTTAGATAGATATTTAAGATAAGCATTATTAAGCAAACAAGAGATAAAGAATTTAAATAGGATTTTAAGTTGCACTTTTGCTTTGGAAATTTAGCACTATCTTAACTGTAATCTCTGATGTATTGGGCAGCTTGGCAGCATAAAATAGTGCCATAGCATCCATATAGGTGTTTTTATTATTACATAACACTGGTATAAGAACCTCAAGACCCTTTGAGGGTGACTTTCATTGATATTTACTGATTTTAGAACCAAAAATACTAAACTTTGATCAACTTCTTTCCCTGCATTACTGTAATTTTTAAGAAAAGCAAAGAAAAGTAAAAAACAAGGCAGCCATCTTGAAATCCAATATGGCTGCCATATGACTAGATTCAGAACTTCATTGAAATATACCCTGATATTGAAAACAGTGATAGATGCTGTAATTACTGTCCTTTGCATATCATAAATTGAAATAATATTAAAAATTGGTCAATTTCAGTGGCCATTTTAAAATTCAATATGGCAGCCACCAGGGGGCACAATTTTTGGGGGTCTATTTTTTTCATGGTCCTTAGGTCCCATAGTATCCCTGTGCAAAGTTTCATGCTTTCTTCAAAAACTGAACGATTCTTGTGAAAAGTTGGCCTTAACCGCTCTACTACAAGATTTTTCCTGGCTTTGCCCTTTGAGCTATGACCTTGAAAATTGAATCAGTTCTTACCTATCAGGATATGAATCTTCAGTAGAAATTTCATAAACTCCCTCTGATGATTTGAGGAAGAAACTTCAAGCAGACCAGACTCAAAGGGGTGACCCACTGCTTGGGCCATGCTACCAATACAATAGACAATACATGACATTTTGGGAGTCCATGCTGGTGCACAAGATGGGAGGCCTGCAGAAGAAAATATAACTCACTATTCATAACTATATGAGGGCTGTCAATAAAGTATAGGTCCTTTTTATTTTTTTCAAAAACTATATGGATTTCATTCATATGTTTTTACGTCAGACATGCTTGAACCCTCGTGCGCATGCGTGAGTTTTTCCACGCCTGTCGGTGACGTCATTCGCCTGTGAGCACTCCTTGTGGGAGGAGTCGTCCAGCCCCTCGTCGGAATTCCTTTGTCTGAGAAGTTGCTGAGAGACTGGCACTTTGTTTGATCAAAATTTTTTCTAAACCTGTGAGGCACATCGAAGTGGACACGGTTCAAAAAATTAAGCTGGTTTTCGGTGAAAATTTTAACGACTGATGAGAGATTTTGAGGTGGTACTGTCGCTTTAAGGACTTCCCATGGTGCGAGACGTCGCGCAGCGCTCTCAGGCGCCGTCGTCAGCCTGTTTCAAGCTGAAAACCTTCACATTTCAGGCTCTATTGATCCAGGACGACGTGAGAGAACAGAGAAGTTTCAGAAGTCGGTTTCAGCATTTTATCCGGATATTCCACTGTTGAAGGAGATTTTTTTAATGAAAGACGTGCGGACGGGTCCGTGCGGACGGGTCCGTGCGGACGGGTCCGTGCGGACGGGTCCGCGCGTCGGGACGCAGCCGGCGCGGTGTGGCGGCACAGGAAAAACACCTCCGTGTTGATAATCATTTGTAAAATCCAGGCGGCTTTTGATGGCTTTCAGTGGAGTGAGTATATGAGAAATTGTTTAACAGCTGGACATGTTCCAACTTGTCCTTAAGGCTTCCAACAGAGGTGTTTTTTTCCTGTGGCGGAGCGTCGCGGCGGCTGCGAGCCAACGCTGCAATCCGTCTGCACGTCTTTCATTAAAAAAATCTCCTTTAACAGTGGAATATCCGGATAAAATGCTGAAACCGACTTCTTCTGAAACTTCTCTGTTCTCTCACGACGTCCTGGATCAATAGAGCCTGAAATGTGGAGGTTTTCAGCTTGAAACAGGCTGATGACGGCACCTGAGAGCGCTGCGTGACATCTCGCACCGTGGGAAGTCCTTAAAGCGACAGTATCACCTCAAAATCTCTCATCAGCCGTTAAAATTTTCACAGAAAACCAGCTTAATTTTTCGAACCATGTCCACTTCGATGTGTCTCACAGGTTTAGAAAAAATTTTGATCAAACAAAGCGCCAGTCTCTCAGCAACTTCTCAGACAAAGGAATTCCGACGAGGGGCTGGATGACTCCTCCCACAAGGAGTGCTCACAGGCGAATGACATCACAGACAGGTGTGGAAAAACTCACGCATGCGCACGAGGGTTCAAGCATGTTTGACGTAAAAGCATATGAATGAAATCCATATAGTTTTTGAAAAAAATAAAAAGGACCTATACTTTATTGACAGACCTCGTATATGAAAAATTGTGGGCTCCAGGCTGTTCCCAAACAGACAAACTAACAAAAAACAAACAGGGGCAACAACATAACCTCCTCCAACTTTGTTGAAGGAAGCAATAACACACAGAGCACAAAAATGGCTAAAGACTGTAGGCTTATGTTGATGTTGATATATATTTTCCTTTAACCCAACACAGGTTATAAAACAAGTCATGAGTATGAGTGTCTGATACTCTTGAAAGACTCATCTCATTAAATTATAAGGCTGTGCCTAAAATGACAAAACTAGTGTCCCTGTGTTCCAAACACTCATTGTGTCGTACTTCGCCACACCAACTCATTCAAGTTGATGTGGCCAAGGCAACTAAAGAATCTGCCTACATACTGTATGTGTGCCAGGTTTGGTAAACACGAGTGAGGAAAAAAAAAATCATAACTTTGACCTTTGAGCCAACTGTTCTTGATCTTTGCCAAAGTCGACCCCTTAAGTATAGTTCTGGGATCAAACTACATGCACATAACAAGTGTGGTCGATATTGGCACAAGCACCTCGGAGTAGTGCAACAAACAAATGTTTATCAAATTTATAGTATGATATATGCTCACACGGCACCAAAAACATTAACCCACATTTGCTACAGCTGAATGTGGGTGTGTGATTACGCCGCACAAGCAGAGACATTTCTGTTATGTTTTCATCCTGTAAATACTGTAATCCTCCTTTCAGCATCACCTTTGAGCTCACGACAACAGACAGGAACACTTGAAACTATTTTCTATGGAGTGCTTCTCAGAGTGATCTATTTAAAAACTTGGGTCTATAGATCCAGCTCACCCGTGGTTCATGTACATCGCCCACCACCCACTGCTACAGCCTTCAGCTCAGTTCACTTCTGTTGTTGATACCGTTCGCTGTCACACATTAAAGACTGAAAATACAACCTGAAACAGTTGTCAGTCACTATTATACCCAACTGAAGCTACAAAACCAATTATAACACTGACTGGATCAATATTATTCCATAACGAACTACAAATTTGAGAACAGCACGCCATTTATTTTTCTCAACATCATGACCTCAGCCAAGGAGATTATGTTTATGCCACATTTACTCAAAAACATATCGACTGAACTTGTAGGATACAGGCCAAATAAAAAATACCACTAAATGTTGGTGCCAATCTACATCCAGGGTGAACCAAGTTTCTTTTGTTTTCCCAGTGAGTACAGGTACATGAATTGGTGACTCTGGATTGTCCGTAGGTGTGCGTGCAGGTGTGAATGTGTTTGTTTGTCTATATGTGGCCCTGCAACAGACTGGTATCCTGTCCAGGGTGTACCTCGCTTCACACTCTATGACTTTTGGGATAGGATCCAGCCCTCCATGTCCCTTAAATGGAGTAAGCAGTCGAAGATGAGTGAGTGAGGTATTCTATAGGGTCCCCTATATGCCAAGTAAGAGTTATTGCTCCAAGCGAAGGCATTTGAGTAACTCAAGGTCTTGTTCGTGAGTGGGGGTAAGTTGGAGCCTGAGATCGACAGATGGATTGGGGCGGCATTTGATGTATTACACATGCTGTACCATACCATCATGATGAAGAAAGAGTTGAGCCAGAAGGTGAGACTCTCAATATGTTTAATCCAAATTTCAACAGAAGCTCTCAAAAAAATTAAAGGAGTTGAGGACGAAGTGTCTGTCATCTCTTCTCTGTGCAGGCATGAGCCCACTGAATCAAGTGTCACACTCAAAGCCCATGCGCAGCTGAGCTAGCAGAACATTCAGCGCTCCAGAAAATAATGTGTATTCTCAACTTTTTCTGAGTCAGTGCTCAGCAGGACCACTGACCTGAATGAATTTGGATCAAAGTTCTTTGTTTTCCTTACTCAAGGTATGTTTTTTCAAATGGAAAGTAGTATTTGTCTTTTTTGTGCAGATCCCAGTGATCCCTTAAGATCATATATACACTCAACAAAAATATAAACGCAACACTTTTGGTTTTGCTCCCATTTTGTATGAGATGAACTCAAAGATCTAAAACTTTTTCCACATACACAATATCACCATTTCCCTCAAATATTGTTCACAAACCAGTCTAAATCTGTGATAGTGAGCATTTCTCCTTTGCTGAGATAATCCATCCCACCTCACAGGTGTGCCATATCAAGATGCTGATTAGACACCATGATGCAGACACCACATGCAGATCCACCTTGGATTTGCTGTGGCGACCCCGAGTGCAAACAAGGGAGGAGCCGAAGGGACTTACTAGGTGATATTGTGTATGTGGAAAAAGTTTTAGATCTTTGAGTGCATCTCATACAAAATGGGAGCAAAACCAAAAGTGTTGCGTTTATATTTTTGTTGAGTGTGTGTATATATATGTATATATATATATATATATATATATATATATATATATATATATATATATATGCATTAGAGCAGTGGTGTCCAAACTATTCCAAAAAGGGCCGAGAGGGTGCAGGTTTTCTTTGCAGCCACTGACTCCAGCAGGTGATTTCACTGATGAACTCATCCCACCTGTTCAAAGGGATATTAATCAATGAAATCACCTGCTAGAGTCAGTGGCTGCAAAGAAAACCTGCACCCTCTCGGCCCTTTCTGGAATAGTTTGGACACCACTGCATTAGAGGATCCTTGGTTCAGTTTTCCTCATACATGAAGATCACAAAGGCCAGGTATGTGCAATATAACTATAACAGCTTTACATTCAGTTCACAGTTTCTAATTCTGTCATACTGGTTCAGAATGGAAAAGTTGTGCTATTTAGTCTGTGAGCCAATGTGCCCCCCCAACCAACAGCTCTATAAACATATATGTTTCTGAAGCCTTAGAGTAGGGGTGGCCAATGTACATCATCTCAGCAGCTTTTTTTCTTTTCTCTCTGTTTGGGGTGTGGCTCCATCCAGAGATGGGTGTGGTATCTGTTCTGGAAACCGTCCTGTGCACTGACAACATTTCCTGTATGTTTGTTTTGTGAATTATTTGTAATTTGTGTCTGTAGCATGGCCCAAGCAGAGGGTCACCCCTTTGAATCTGGTCTGCTTGAGGTTTCTTCCTCAGAGGGAGTTTTTCATTACCACTGTTGCTCTGGGGGTTGGTAAGGTTAGACCTTACTTGTGTGAAGCGCCTTGAGGCAACCTTGTTGTGATTTGGCGCTACATAAATGAAAATAAATTAAATGAAAAAAGCCAAGCAGAGGCAGCACCAGTGAGCTCCAGCACAACAGTAAAAACTGAAGGAGGTCCCTGGTGTATTATTGAGGTACTGCTTACCAAGGTAAGCAATGTGATTTTTGGCTTGTTGTAATTTATGATAGAAAATGAATGTCAAGTTGCATGATATTGTACTGTTCTGAATGGCACTGAATTGAAGTATTCCATAAGAAAAAGTATCATCAATGAATCATATCACAGCCCATGTACAGTGCATCTGGAAAGTATTCACAGTACTTCACCTTTTCGACATGTTCTTTATGTTACAATTTGTTTGGACATGCTTTGGAAAGGCACACGCCTGTCTACATATAAGGTCCCACAGTTAACAGTGCACGTCAGAGCACAAACCAAGCATGAAGTCACAGGAACTGTCTGTAGATCTCTGAGACAGGATTGTCTCAAGGCACAAATCTGGGGAAGGGTACAGAAACATTTCTGCTGCTTTGAAGGTCCCAATGAGTACAGTGGCCTCCATCATCCGTAAATGGAAGAAGTTCTGATCCACCAGGACGCGGCCATCTAAACTGAGTGATCAAGGGAGACCAATAACCTGATGGTCACTCTGTCAGAGCCCCTGCATTCCTCTGTGGAGAGAGGAGAACCTTCCAGAAGGAAAACCGTCTCTCCAGCATTCCACCAGTCAGGCCTTTATAGTAGAGTGGCCAGACGGAAGCCACTCGTTAGTAAAAGGCACATGGCAGCCCACCTGGAGTTTGCCAAAAGACACCTGAAGGACTCTCAGACCATGAGAAACAAAATTCTCTGGTCTGATGAGACAAAGATTGAACTCATTGGTGTGAATACCAGGCGTCATGTTTGGAGGAAACCAGGCACCATCCCTACAGTGAAACATGGTGGTTACAGCATCATGTTGTGGGGATGTTTTTCAGCAGCAGGAACTGGGAGACTAGTCAGGATTGAGGGAAAGATGAATGCAGCAATGTGCAGAGACATCCTGGATGAAAACCTGCTCCAAAGTGCTGTTGACCTCAGACTGGGGCGACGATTCATCTTTCAGCAGGACAATGACCTTAAGCACAAAGCCAAGATATCAAAGGAGTGACTTCAGAACAACTCTGTAAATGTCCTTAAGTGGACCAGCCAGAGCCAAGGCCTGAATCCAATTGAACATCTCTGGAGAGATCTGAAAATGTCTGTACACTGATGCTCCTCATCCAACCTGATGGAGCTTGAGAGGTGATGCAAAGAGGAATGGACAAATCTACCCAACGATAAGTGCACCAAGCTTGTAGCATCATATTCAAGAAGACTTGAGGCTGTAATTGTTTCCAAAGGTGCATCAACAAAGTACTGAGCAAAGGGTGTGAATACGTACTTATGTACCGTACATGTGATTTCTTAGTTATTTTTAATAAATTTGCAAACATTAAAAAAAAAAAAAACTTTTTCATGTTCTCATTATGGGGTCTTGTGAGCAGATTTTTGAGAGAAAAAATGTATTTATTCCATTATGGAATAAGGCTGTAACATAACAAAATGTGGGAAAAGTGAAGGGCTGTGAATACATTCCGAATGCATTGCATCTAGATTCATAGCAGATTGTTTTATAAAGGAGTGATGCCCACGAAGCAGCAGTGTGGAGCTGGCATTTGCGTTTCATTTTCATCTGTCCAGATAGGGCCCACAGTCCTTTTGCAGGAACAAAACCACAGAGTTATAGCATTCAGTGGGCCACACAGCTTCTTCAACAACACTTTCAGCTGCCTACATGCCAAATTAGAATCAACTGAATGAGGAGCTGCTTGTGGTATCCTTGGTAACTGAAATTTGCCCCCCCTCCAAAATGTCATAAGTAAAATGATAGGACATGGAGAGTTCTACTCCAGATCTGAGTATTCCTTTCAGCTTGTTGTGTCCTTTGAGAGACAGAGCACACACTGTAATGGAACCAAAGGGAAGGCGCTGAAGATGCATGTTCACACTCATATCGTCATGATAGGGGAAAAATAAAGACTCTCCCACCTTCCACGAACAGACTTTAGTTATTGTATAATAATGAAGCCAGACTCATTAATATTTGAGTGAGCATTTTGGGTTGTCAGTGAATGTGCTGGTTGATTTGGGAATGCTGTCCACAGCAGCAAATGTAAATTACGATGGGAAGGAACACTTCATGTGCGATATTGCACACAATTTAAGGATTTTTTTTTTTCTCCTAAACATTATCCCCCTGAGCCAGTGGCACTTCTACACATTTAGTATTCTTGGTAGATGAGAAAAAGTGTATAGAGGCTTTAGTGGAATCACTAATCAGTTGCCATGGCTGCGGCTGCAGTGAAGATGATCCATTAAAAAAAACCAACAGGTGCATTAAATGGATAAATGCATGACAGCAAGCAAAAATCCTTTCACAGAGTCAACATAAACGGTATCACGAGGTGGCTTGATTTCCATATTTAGACTGCCTTGATACAAAAAAATATCACTGGGATGCTCTTCACTCATCTCACATCCTCTAAAAAAACATCCTGGCATCAACTGAATAAATAAAACAAGCAGCGGTGGCCTTCGTGGCCACCAGACTGAGCATATGAGAGAGGAAAGACAAAGTCATTTCAAGTTATTAAAATAATAATAATAATAAAATACTCATACATACGTTGTGAGAGAGAGACAGAGAATGAAGAAGTGTCTGCTTCAGCTACATTCATGCGTCATCCTTTTTTTGTGTGGACATGATACCATGTTATGTGACTTTTATAATGTAACAACTGCTAAACAGTCGTAAAATGGGTTTATTTCTCTGATTTAGGGCAGTTCTGTGCTGAAACTGCTTGTCTGTCACAGACTTCAACTCTGTACCTCGCTCGACCACGCACCTCGGTTTCTTTTTCTTCCATTGGGTAAATATCGTATTTTCCGGAGTATAAGTCATAGCTGTTAAAAAATGAATCTTGAAGAGGAACAACCCATATATAAGTCACACCAGAGTATGAGTTGGACTGGAGTATAACTCACATCTTTGTTTCTGTATCATCAGCTCTTTAATTTGGGATTTTCATGCATTGTTGAAGTGTACTTTTTAATTATTGGCATTTATTCTTTTATTATTACAGTTTCTTTTGTTTAGTGCTTTGATTCCTGGTAAAGTCCTTATTATTATTATTATTATTATTATTATTATTAACAATGAATGTTAATAGTTCTGTAAATAAGTCGCACAAGAGTATAAAGTCACTTTTGTGTTGCTGCTGCATCAAAGTTGACCAGATTTAGTGAGTCTCATTATATGTCCCTTTAATTAGATGAGTTACAAGATGACAGTGTTTATTGTATTGGAGTTTTCAAGTTAACAGGCTGGAGGGGTTGGACTTACTTGCTGTATCGATTAACACACTGCATTTAACATGGTACGTGCTGAATCCAACAATTTTTAATGCATTGCAGAGTTAGACGACAACAACACAAAGGCCCATCAAATTAGTTTTCCTTGCAGTATATCGAACCAAATCACCTCAGCGCAGCTTTACAAATAAAGCAGGTCAAGAATGTCATCTGTACCACATAATTTACCAAGATTTAAATGCATCTTATTTTCATTATCAGTTAATCAGATGTAGTGACTGTGTTGAATCTGTAAAATGTAATTTAAAAAACGCAGATCACAGTTTATAAGAACTCAAGATGTTTGAATTGTTTTCATCACCAATTTGGTGAAATTTAACAACAAATTAATACCAGTTTATTCCCCAGTTTAATCAAAGTTTTCAACTGATTTAGAGTGATGTTAAACTACATATTATAATAATAATAATAATAATAATAATAATAATAATTATGCATTTCTTTATATAGCACATTAAGGCTGCTTAACATAATAAAACAGCATAAAAACTGTTTATGTAAATTGTCAAATGCAAATAAAAAATAAATAAAAACAGCAAATATAGTTTACTTTTAAGATTTGTCTCTTCTTTATATACTGTTGTTTTGATTACTTAAACCCAAATAATTTTAATTTCACCACATTAAATCAATTTTACTGCTGGCTTAGAACCCTTATGGTAAAAAATAAATAAAGTATATCTCGTTCCAGGTATTTTTTTAAAATCAAGTGGAGTGATTTAAAATGACAGTTCATCTGTGGTATAAAACCTAAGAAGCTGAGCAAGAAACATCTCCTGGATGCACTGGGGCACTTCATCAGTGATGTATCCTGGGGTCATCGAGTGTTTTGGGTCTCACAACATCAGACACCCTCGCCCAGGTGACCCAGCCAGGGTTGATCAGGCCCTAGCTAGTGTCTCAGCAGCAACCCACGGATCAGCCCTCTTCAACCATAGCCACATGGTGGCTTTCTCTGCAGCCTTGCTTGCGGCACTTCTTGGCCGCTCCTGTGATGCCCAGCCAACTGAAAACTTTGCAGAGCGAGCATCCTGCAAACCCTCTACAGCCAACTTCTATGGGTTTGTAGTAGGTCCTCCAGCCTTGGTTCCTGCACTGGTCCACCAGCTCTTGATACTTGGCCCATTTCCTTTCGTTTGCTTCCTCTATGCGGCCCTCCCAAGGCACTGTGAGTTCCAGCATGATAAGATGTTTTGAAGCTTCGGAGGTGATGATCAAGTCTGGTTGTGGCGATGTTATGGCAATGTGCTGTGGGAACTTCAACTGCTTTCCAAGATCAGCTTGTAGCTGCCAGTTAGAAGCTGTGTGGAGGAGGCCTGTTGTTGTTTTTGCCTGTGCCTGGGGGTTTTTCTCCTGCTCTGATGAAGGTGACTTCCTTCCTCTTACAGTGGTGCTGCCCACAAGTGTTAATAGCTGAGGCTAGGCTCTCAGCAGTTGATTTGAGCACCTGGTCATGGCGCCACTGGTAACGACCATCCACCAGGGCTTTGGGGCAGCTGCTGAGAATATGCTCTAATGAGCCTCTTCCAGTGCAGAGTGGGCAGGAAGGTGTTTCGTTCTTCCCTCAGGCATAAAGGATCGCTGGGCTTGGCAGGGCATTGTAGACTGCTTGCACCAGGAATCGGACATAGAAGAAGTCTGCCTGCATGATGTTTGCCCAGGTGATCCTGTGCTGCAGTGTACTCTCCCACTTCGTCCATGCTCCTTGCTGCCGGAGTCCCACTGCCCTGCTCACACGTTCCTCCTCCACCCCTGCACGGATCTCCTGCAGGAGCAGCTGGTGTTTCTCCTTACCCTTGGCCTTGCTGACCTGGGCTTTTGGGAAATAGCCCAATCCTGCTCAGCCAGTTGCCAGGGTGCCCACCAGGGCCATCTGTCTCAGGCGTGACTCCGTCATCTCCACTGCCATCTCAAGCTGAAATAAATGTTGGGAATATATATATATATATATATATATATATAACGCTTTGAATGTAGTAACCTGTACTACATTCAAAGGGTTACAGCAACTATACTGTTCAACACAAACTGTGACCACACAAATGAAGTTATTAAAAACATACTTGTTTGTTGCCCGTGGGGGATCCACAGGCTCCAGACTGAGTAGTGTTTATAAAATAGGTAGCTAGCATTTCTCAAGGGTGGTACTAAATTATGCAAAGTTTCTATAATGAGTTGGAATAGCATGTGAGTCCAGAATGCTTTTAGAACCTCAATTGTTTTTAGAGGAACAAGCCAACCCTTTTATTTTGTGTTAATTACGTAATTTTTTAATGTTAATCTACTGTCTTAATGTATCTATGAATTGTTTAGGTTCTTGTTATCATATACACATTATTATTATTATTATTATCAGTATTATTATTTCATTTTATTATTACTTATATTTTGTCATTTGATTTTTAAATGGATGACAATGGAAATAAGTCTTTTCACTTTCTTGTGTCATCCATGAATTTTTATATTATGTACTTACATTGAACTTACAAAATAAAATCACACAGGCACGCATGCTTTTAATATACAGATGATTTACCACACCCTGTTGCACTGGCGTGTGAGTCCAGAATATAATTATCAATGTCCATTGTTCATTGTTGTTAGCTAATATCCACAGTATCTCCAAAAATATTAGTCCTATCAATGTTCCATTTTGGCGGTGCTGATCCTTGACCCAAAATATATAAACATACAAAACGGCAAATGGCAGCTCTCCCCAGTTTGTCCGTGATTGAAGTTACAATGAGGAAAATAAGTATTTGAACATCCTGCGATTTTGCAAGTTCTCCCACTTACAAATCATGGAGGGGTGTGAAATTTTCATCTTAGGTGCATGTCCACTGTGAGAAACATAATCTAATAAAAAAAATCCGGAAATCACAATGTATGATTTTTTTATAATTTATTTGTATGTTACTGCTGCAAATAAGTATTTGACCCCCTACCAACCAGCAAGAATTCTGGCTCACACTCCAACCTGTCCACCATAGCCAAGACCAAAGAGCTGTCTAAGGACACCAGGGACAAAACTGTAGACCTGCACAAGGCTGGGATGGACTACAGGACAACAGGCAAGCAGCTTGGTAGATGACAACAACTGTTATGATTATTTATTAGAAAGTGGAAGAAACACAAGATGACTGTCAATCTCCCTCGGTCTGGGATTCCATGCAAGATCTCACTTTGTGGGGTAAGGATGATTCTGCGAAAGCTCAGAACTACACAGGAGGACCTGGTCAAAGACCTGAAGAGAGCTGGGACCACAGTCACAAAGATTACATTAGTAACACATGATGCTGTCATGGTTTAAAATCCTGCAGGGCAGCAATTTCCCCCTGCTCAAGCCAGCACATGTCCAGGCCTGTTTGAA
This sequence comes from Thalassophryne amazonica, assembly GCF_902500255.1. Classification (NCBI taxonomy): domain Eukaryota; kingdom Metazoa; phylum Chordata; class Actinopteri; order Batrachoidiformes; family Batrachoididae; genus Thalassophryne; species Thalassophryne amazonica. The sequence goes on along the minus strand of NC_047107.1, from coordinate 107,908,039 downwards.
GTACACCAGTGACCATCTGGATGATCCAGAGGAAGCATGGGAGAAGGTCATGTGCTCAGATGAGACCAGAATAGAGCTTTTTTGAATCAACTCCACTTACCATATTTAGAGGATGAGAACAACCCCAAGAAAACCATCCCAACCGTGAAGCATTGGGGGTGGAAACATCATATTCTGGGGGTGCTTCTGCAAAGGGGACAGGACGACTGCACCGTATTGAAGGGAGGATGGATGGGGTCATGCATTGTGAGATTTTGGCAAACAACCTCCTTCCCTCAGTAAGAGCATTGAAGATGGGTCATGGCTGGGTCTTCCAGCATGACAACACACAGCCAGGGCAAGTAAGGAGGGGCTCTGTATGAAGCATTCAAGGTCCTGGAGTGGCCTGGCCAGTCTCCAGACCTGAACTCAATAGAAAATCTTTGGAGGGAGCTGAAACTCCAAACCTGAAAGATTTGGAGAAGATCTGTATGGAGGAGTGGACCAAAATCCCTGCTGCAGTGTGTGAAAACCTGGTGAAAAACTACAGGAAACGTTTCACCTCTGTAATTGCAAACAAAGGCTACTGTACCAAATATTAACATTGATTTTCACAGGTGTTGAAATATTTATTTGCAGCAGTAACATACAAATAAATTATTAAAAAATCATACATTGTGATATCCCGATTATTTTTTTTTTAGATTATGTCTCTCACAGTGGACATGCACCTAAGGCTGGGTTCACACGGCAGGATAATTAGGCCGATATCGGACCGATCTTCTCCTTCCGATAATCTTAAGGATGCCCCGACAATCGTGATGACGCTAAAGATAATCTTATCAGATATTCTTGCCGTGTGTGGTGCGTTCAGAGCACTCTGATCTGCTCGGAAGGGCGTCAGGAGCGCTCCGATCGCAAATCAGGGATATTCAATATGTTGGATTTTTTTGGCCCGATATCGCAGTGTGTGTTGTGTCCTCCGACCACAAACGAGCACGCAGCCTGCGGAATGTGCCGTGCAGCCAATCAGAAAGCGAGGTGACGGACGCATGGAGCGGAAAATAAACTCAAAACAGCTGTTCTGACTTACGAGAAAGTCCAGCAGTCGCGCTGTCTCCACTCCTTTAAAGAACGCCTTTTCTTTTTGTATCGTTATTCCCCCTGTTTTAAATAGTCCAAAAACTATCTCCATCTGTTTACTCTGAAGTCACGTTTAATCTCGAGAGATTTTGCGAGATTTCCTGTCTGAGTTGTGAATGTTCGTGCGTGAAATCTGTTCGTGTGTGGTGTTATTGTTATTACCGTGTGGCTGGACACCACACACTGTACGACCAAACCTGTTAGATCCATGATTTTTTATCTTCACATGTGTGGTCTCTCAGGTTTTGTGTGAACCAGGCTTAAGATGAAAATTTCAGACCCCTCCATGATTTCTAAAGCCTGGTTCACACGACAGGATTTTAAAATTAGGTTTCCAAAACTTGAGAGACCACACACGTGAAGATAAAAAATCATGGATCTAACAGGTTTGGTCGTACAGTGTGTGGTGTCCAGCCACACGGTAATAACAACACCACCACACACGAACAGATTTCACGCACGAACATTCACAACTCAGACAGGAAATCTCGCAAAATCTCTTGAGATTAAACATGACTTCAGAGTAAACAAACGGAGGTACTTTGTAGACTATTTAAAACAGAGGGAAAAAATGATAGAAAAAGAAAAGGCGTTCTTTAAAAGGAGTGGAGACAGCGTGACCACCGGACTTTCTGGTAAGTCAGAACAGCTGTTTTGATTTTATTTTCTGCTCTGTGCATCCGTCACCTCACTTTCTGATTGGCTGCACGTCACATTCCGCAGGCTGCGTGCTCATTTGTGGTCGGAGGACACAACACATGCTGCGATACCGGGCCAAAAAAATCCAACATGTTGAATATCCCCGATTTGCGATCGGAGCGCTCCTGACGCCCTTCCGAGCAGATCAGAGTGCTGTTAACACACCGCACACAGCAGGAATATCTGATAAGATTATCTTTAGTGTCATCACGATTGTCGGGGCGTCCTTAAGATTGTTGGAAGGGGAAGATCGGGTCCGATATCGGCCTAATTATCCTGTCGTGTGAACCCAGCTTAAGTGGGAGAACTTGCAAAATTGCAGGGTGTTCAAATACTTATTTTCCTCACTGTATATGCACGCACGCATGCATGTCTTGTCTGCATTCTGCTGCAAGCAGGTGCTCTTATTTTTGCACACCCACAAACAGAGACGGTGGTGGAAGACATTAAACGCACAGTACTTCTCACTCATGGTAACAGTAACATGATTAAACCAATTGAACTACAAAAAACAATAACTCAATAACACTAACAATACTGTTAAACTAACATGAACCAAAATAACAACATTTAAAACCCCAAAACCCAAGCTCCCGTGGTACATTGCAATACTACATCCATTGTTCACTTTTGTTAGCTAATATTGATTTCTCCAAAAATATTAGTCCTATCAACTTTCCATTCTTGCACCGTTCATCCTTGTCCCAAAGTATATAAGCATACCAAACAGCAGATGTCAGCTCTTCCCATTTTCTCCATGATCGAAACCATACAAATGCATGCACACAGAGGCTACTTGGCTGTTGTCGTTAAAAGCACATACTGCTTGTGGACCATTTCAACAAATCTCTGAGGATTTGCTCGTGATACAACCCTCTCACTAACCTCTAGACCATCACCATAAGATGATAAAGGACGCTGTTAAAGATTTTGTATATATGTTATCATTGTTAAACGTTTGTACATTTGTCTTCTTTCTCATGAGAACGGTGTTGTGCTGTTTTGCACTTCACCCTGAGAATGTATGTGTTATTCAACCTTGTTTAGCTTTGTCTTCTTTCTCATGAGAACGGTGTTGTGCTGTTTTGCACTTCACCCTGAGAACGTACGTGTTATTCAACCTTGTTTTAGCTTTGTCTTCTTTCTCATGAGAACGGAGATGTGCTGTTTTGCACCTGTCTTAATGCAATCCTGAGAATTCAATTTTGTTTTAGCACTCTGGGGTCAATCTGAGCTGGGAATGAAGGACTGGATGTACTTATTGTTATAACATAACTTTGTTTTCGCAGCCTCTAACGACTGGGAGCAAGAGAACGTTTTGACTATTGTGATGTGGTGTTTAGTGTGAAGGAGTGTGGAAGACAGGACACTTCAGGCAGATGCAGAACAGCTGATACCTGCAACAGACGAACGAGATGTGCTGACCTGAAGTGTTCTTCCTTACAGCTGCACTTGACGTATGCGTTTATGTTATGGGAAGAAACTTGTCTTGCGTCATTACCCCCACCCTTAGGACAAGTTTCTTGTTTATGTGATGAGGGCGTCTCTTAATAAAAAGAGCGGAAAAGCAGGCCAGACTTTAGTGTAGCCTTGGTGTACAGCCTGGCCGCACTCCGCGCGTAATATTTGATTTTCTGTCTCACTGGTGTTTCTTGACTCTGTTTGTCTTGTTAAAGGTTTTAAAAATGTTTGGAGGAGAAAATACCCAACAGACGCAATGAGGCGACATGGTTAAGAGTGTGTGCACAACCTTAGACAGTTATTTGACCTTCGGCCAGTATACAAATAATGAATGTTTATGAGTGCAATGGTAAGAATATTTCATGAGGTGAAAGATGAAATGATCCATTCAGTGAGGCGCAGCCTCATTGAATGGAAATATTTTTGCTATTCCACGAATGAAAAGCCATTCATTATTTGTTTTATATAACGCCTAAAATAGATCCTTGTCTTTTGATATTGTATTAATTTATAAACAAGAGAAAAGGGACTTACATTTCACTGGTCCTTTGAGGTCAAGAAGTTCCAAACAGTCCAACACGAACTTTAAATAGCAATCCTATCCAATCCAAAATGGTTCTCAGTCAACTTTCAAAAACAGTCAGATAGTTCAAAGACAATCAAATCCAAAATTGTTCATGTGCAGAATGGCATCTGCTTTCCTCAGTCCAGCGAAAAATCGCAACATAAATTTGTTGAGCTCTTCATCCAATAGCGTTTCTACTTCAGCTAGAGACATCCCAGCGAAGACTGCAGATGCCTCCAGAGGGCTTACAGCATAGTGGATTTGTTTGTTTTTTTTGTGTGTGTGTGTGTGTGTGTGTGTGTGTGTGTGTTTGAAGAATGAGCACATCAGTTTGTTTTGGTCAGTAACTTCACCAAAACAAACCCCACCATGTTTGTTTATAAACTAAGTGCAGTCTCCGTGTCAAGATGGTCGTGGCGTGCAATGGTACAAAACGTATGGAACCAAAATTGCATGGTAAATGGAACAAAATGGCAAATGGGAGAAATGATCCATATCACGTGACATACAAACCACCAATCAAATGACAAGGATCTATTCAGGTGTTACATAAAAGCATCTAATTTGCTCATTGTGATGGAAAATACTTTTAAATGTGGCTCCTTCAAAGCACCTTTCACACAGTTAGAATTTGATCTTTTGTAATGGATGACATTTATCAAAAATAAATAAATAACTACACTGAACCTCCTGCTGGAATCCTGCTGTAGAACAGTGTGAAGTGAGAAGAAGAAATGAGGACTGACAAAGTACTGAGGGTTGAAACAGATCAAGAGTGGGTGGGAAAATGAAGAAATCAATATTGAACTAGAGGGGCACTCAGAAGACATATAATATTCCTCAGAGGCGATTTCTCTAAGACTGCAAGAGAAGCTTAGCTTCCCCTAAAATGTCAAAAATGAAATGCTCAAATATGTGCAGTTGGGTTAACATTTGACTACAAATGCGTTAGAACACATTCATCTCGAAGACGAATTTGTTCAGAATCAGCTACTTATCACAAATCAACTGACCCGATTTTGTTAATTTGTCATACTTTCTGGAAGCGTCAATCTAATAGATTCAAGAAAATCGTTTTCGGTCTGTGGTCAGTGCATGTGCCCGTAGAAGCTGAGCGTCCGGGACAGCATGGAGGTTTTTTATTTTCAAACTCGATGCTCATTGGATAAATATGATAAATGGACTGCATTTATATAGCATTTTTCCATCTGCCTCAGACGCTCAAAGCACTTTACAATAATGCCTCACATTCACCCCGATGTCAGGGTGCTGCCACACAAGGCCCTCACTACACACCGGGAGCAACTAGGGGATTAAGGACCTTGCCCAACAACCCTTAGTCATTTTCGGGTTCAGGCTGGGATTTGAACCAAGGATCTTCTGGTCTCAAGCCCAACAGCTTAACCGCTAGACCATCACCTCCCCTACCATGATTTTGTCCCGCACCCCGATGCTCAGCGTCTCTGGGGGTGAATAAAGCTGTGGGCAGGCTTCAGCTGGTCTGAGCGCTGAGCTTCCGCATGTCAAAAGGCTGTATCTCATTTTGATTGACAGTTATTTTGAGTTATGCACATTCACTTAACCATTGGGAGCTCAGTCCCATCGTGGATTTTGCAAGTGAAGTCAAAAGACAAAGTGTAGCCCATTTCTTGCTGTATGCTTGGTGAAATTACTTCATTAATTACACTGTAAATAAAACACACTCGTAGTATTTCCTTGTTTCAGTTTAACGTAATTACAACATTTCCTTGTTCGAGTTTAATATTGTTTTGTTAGTTTGTTCAATCAATCATTCATACTGTTGGCTAGGTTGGACTGAACTAGCCAGCTGGCAGGTGCACACACGATGGCAGACAATGGTAATATTCGTCAACTTTATTTTGGCAAAGCCATTTGATAGTCTTCCATACAAGGAGAAACATAGAATTAAACAGCAGGACAGAGCAACACCTAAGATTGATTTGGTGCAAAAAGTAGGGAAAAATAAGAGGTCTGTTCAGCTCTCCTGGTATGACAAAGTTACCTGGCTGACGAGAAGTGCCATGACAAAGATAATGCACTGTTGGCATCAAATCAATTTTATTTATATAGCGCCAAATCACAACAAACAGTTGCCCCAAGGCACTTTATATTGTAAGGCAAAAGCCATACAATAATTACAGAAAAACCCCAACGGTCAAAACGACCCCCTATGAGCAAGCACTTGGCGACAGTGGGAAGGAAAACTCCCTTTTAACAGGAAGAAACCTCCAGCAGAACCAGGCTCAGGGAGGGGCAGTCTTCTGCTGGGACTGGTTGGGGCTGAGGGGAGAGAATCAGGAAAAAGACATGCTGTGGAGGGGAGCAGAGATCAATCACTAATGATTAAATGCAGAGTGGTGCATACAGAGCAAAAAGAGGTGAATAAAAAGAAACACTCAGTGCATCATGGGAAACCCCCCAGCAGTCTAAGTCTATAGCAGCATAACTAAGGGATGGTTCAGGGTCACCTGATCCAGCCCTAACTATAAGCTTTTTCAAAAAGGAAAGTTTTAAGCCTAATCTTAAAAGTAGAGAGGGTGTCTGTCTCCCTGATCCGAATTGGGAGCTGGTTCCACAGGAGAGGAGCCTGAAAGCTGAAGGCTCTGCCTCCCATTCTACTCTTACAAACCCTAGGAACTACAAGTAAGCCTGCAGTCTGAGAGCGAAGCGCTCTAATGGGGTGATATGGTATTATGAGGTCCCTAAGATAAGATGGGACCTGATTATTCAAAACCTTATAAGTAAGAAGAAGAATTTTAAATTCTATTCTGGAATTAACAGGGAGCCAATGAAGAGAAGCCAATATGGGTGAGATATGCTCTCTCCTTCTAGTCCCTGTCAGTACTCTAGCTGCAGCATTTTGAATTAACTTAAGGGTTTTCAGGGAACTTTTAGGACATCTTGATAATAATGAATTACAATAGTCCAGCCTAGAAGAAATAAATGCATGAATTAGTTTTTCAGCATCACTCTGAGACAAGACCTTTCTAATTTTAGAGATATTGCGCAAATGCAAAAAAGCATTCCTACATATTTGCTTAATATGCGCATTGAAGGACATATCCTGATCAAAAATGACTCCAAGATTTCTCACAGTATTACTGGAGGTCAGGGTAATGCCATCCAGAGTAAGGATCTGGTTAGACACCATGTTTCTAAGGTTTGTAGGGCCAAGTACAATAACTTCAGTTTTATCTGAATTTAAAAGCAGGAAATTAGAGGTCATCCATGTCTTTATGTCTGAAAGACATTCCTGCAGTTTAACTAATTGGTGTGTGTCCTCTGGCTTCATGGATAGATAAAGCTGGGTATCATCTGCGTAACAATGAAAATTTAAGCAATTCTTTCTAATAATACTGCCTAAGGGAAGCATGTATAAAGTGAATAAAATCGGTCCTAGCACAGAACCTTGTGGAACTCCATAATTAACCTTAGTCCATGAAGAAGACTCCCCATTTACATGAACAAATTGTAATCTATGAGATAAATATGATTCAAACCACTGCAGCGCAGTGCCTTTAATACCTATGGCATGCTCTAATCTCTGTAATAAAATTTTATGGTCAACAGTATCAAAAGCTGCACTGAGGTCTAACAGGACGAGCACAGAGATGAGTCCACTGTCTGAGGCCATAAGAAGATCATTTGTAACCTTCACTAATGCTGTTTCTGTACTATGATAAATTATGAAACCTGACTGAAACTCTTCAAATAGACCATTCCTCTGCAGATGATCAGTTAGCTGTTTTACAACTACCCTTTCAAGAATTTTTGAGAGAAAAGGAAGGTTGGAGATTGGCCTATAATTAGCTAAGATAGCTGGGTCAAGTGATGTCTTTTTAAGTAATGGTTTCATTACTGATAGATTGATCATATTTAATATCGAAGCATTAATTAAGGGTAGGGCTTCCTTGAGCAGCCTGGTAGGAATGGGGTCTAATAGACATGTTGATGGTTTGGAGGAAGTGACTAATGAAAGTAACTCAGAACAATCGGAGAGAAAGAGTCTAACCAAATACCAGCATTACTGAAAGCAGTTGAACATAAAGATATGTCTTTGGGATGGTTATGAATAATTTTTTCTCTAATAGTTAAAATTTTATTTGCAAAGAAAGTCATGAAGTCATTACTAGTTAAAGTTAAAGGAATACTCTGCTCAATAGAGCTCTGACTCTTTGTCAGCCTGGCTACAGTGCTGAAAAGAAACCTGGGGTTGTTCTTATTTTCTTCAATTAGTGATGAATAGTAAGATGTCCTAGCTTTACGGAGGGCTTTTTTGTAGAGCAACAGACTCTTTTTCCAGGCTAAATGAAGATCTTCTAAATTAGTGAGATGCCATTTCCTCTCCAGCTTACGGGTTATCTGCTTTAAGCTGTGAGTTTGTGGGTTAAACCACGGAGTCAGGCACTTCTGATTTAAGGCTATCTTTTTCAGAAGAGCTACAGCATCCAAAGTTGTGCTCAATGAGGATGTAAAGCTATTGACGAGATAATCTATCTCACTCACAGAGTTGATGAAACCTTGATCTTGATGGCATCTTGATGAAACCATCTTAGGGATGTCTTGTCTGGTCAAAATTGGGTTTTGGGGATCTATGTAACTTTGACCCAGCATATAAAAGGCATGAAAAGAGAAATGAACGTGTGAGTGCATGTGCAAGGTTAAGTTGTCTGGACAGGCTCAGGGTTGAACATATAATTAATAAAGGTGCTCGCATTCAAACAGCAAAACATAATGAATCCATCACATAAAACAGGGCCTTCCTAAACTGCCTTAGTGATGGGACTTCCTTGATTGGCCAGCACGAGCTATCATTTAGGGGCATGATGAGAGGAGTGAATCATCCAATCAGGGGAATTACAGGGAGCTCACAGAACCCTTATCTAAATATGACTCTATCCCGACCACACAATTCCAGTCATCAGCTGTGTTTTCTGGTACGTCTCATTCTGTCCAAAATGACTTGATCTCTGCTCTTACAGTCATTGTTTCTGATTAGATCAGAGATGAAACTCAGGCTGCTCCCTTTTTTGGATGGCAGGTGAATGAAACAAATGATATTGCTTGCTGTGCCCAACTTTCTGTCATTGTTCACTATGTTAATAGTGCAGGTAAAATTCATGAGTGCTTTATTGGACTTTTTTATGTTTCTGAGGGGTGAGATGCTCAGTCTGTTTTTGAAGTATTAAATGAAAACATGCAAGGCTACAATTTTAGGGATAAACCTGATGGGCCTGCTCTCACGGCTTCAGCCCTCAATGGTCTACAGGCCAAAGTGAAGGCAGGCGCCCCAGAATTGCATCTCTTCTTGCTTTTTTCAAAGAGAAGAGGTCAGAGGTGGCTTTCCAAGCTGTTTATGCAAAAGCAGCAGGTCTCATATGGAACTCAAGAGATGAACCCATGTGAAAGTACCTAAATCTGTACCTGGCCATCCTTGATAATCTCATGGAGCAGATTCCTCTGTGTTTTTTAAAATTTGGAAAGTTTGTGGTTCTTAGAATTATTCAGTCCAGGGAAGTTTGATGACATGAGAGAAGTTTTACCAGAGGAGGCATTCCAGAGTGTCCCGAAAAGTTATAGCCCATACTTTGGTTCAGGGACACTGAGGTCTGAATGTCAAGCCCTTTATTTAATCAAGACTTACAGGGTAACAGGGGAAAGCTGTGTGATTTCTTGTTTTTACTAAAAGATATGGAGTTGGACAGTGCAATGCCTCAGCTGTACAAACTATTATCGTTAACAGCAACATTTGGAGCTAATGTACATCTGCAGGTGTAGAAAGAAGCTCCTCCTGTTCAAAAAGGCTCAAGTAGTACACCCACAACACAGTGGGCCAAGGCCATCTAAGCAGCCTAGCTCTGCTGGCCATTTAGAGGACACTAGTCAAGTCCCTGGAAAAGACGCCAACTTGGTATGATAGGGTCACAAACCATTTTCTTGAAACAGAGGGCAGAATTTACTTACAAATAAATTGACAAATTTTATGGTGTAAGCCGACAATGAGCTTTCCCTCTTTTAAAGACCAGCAGCTGCCACTGCTGGACCTCCACCAAGTCACAACATACACTTCAACTATATTAACTCCAAGTCATATTTTAACCCGTCAACCATGTGGATAATTTAAAAAAAGAAAACAAATCTGCACGTTTTTCCTGTTGTCTATCTATATGTGGCCCTGCGATAGGCTGGCATCCCTGGTGTCCAGGGTCTACCCCACCTCGCGCCCCACGACTGCTGGGATAGGCTCCATCCCTTAATTGGAGTAAGCGGGTATAGAAAATGAATGAATGTTTTACCTGTCACAGCTTCATGGTGGTGAAGAGCAGAGAAGGATTTTAACAAAATATCAAGTCTCCCTTGTCCCATGTTGCTGCTTGTACACTAAAAATGGCAGTCATTAGAGAAACTGTGCATCGTGGAACTTTTGTCTATTCCATCACTAGTTAGACAGCTTAACTGTGGGATGGAATAGAGAACATATGCATACATATATATATTACTGTGCATAAAAAAGACACAAAGTACACAAAGCAGAAATTAGCTAGAGCTGGTCTCTGAGTCATGACATTACTATGTAAAATAAAAGCAGTACTTAAGGACTTTTGCTTTTTTCTTCTTCTTCTTCTTTTTTTACCCATGTTGCATTCTTCCTCTGACCTTTTATGTTTGGACAACAAAATACCACAGACCTATTTAAAGATGTAGAGGGAAACTAGTGAAACAGTGTTTTAACTGTGAATTCTGAGTCATTATTAACACCAAAAATTTGTCTCTTTCACTCCCTGGATGCAGGTGACGCCAGGGTTTCCTGATTCACCTTTACCCACCAAATCCCCAGCACAGGAGCAGTAAGGGTGATGATGTCACTGCCTTTGTTCCAGGTCAGTTCTATATAGACTCTGAGGCCCGTTTGGTGCCAGTGATTATCTCCAGATGTTGTTGCGTGAAGTGGATGAGAGTCTACGACTCCCCCTGGATGGAATGCCAGTCAAACTCCGATTACATCCCCAGCAAAGGCCAGTACTCATTTACAGCTGAGACAACTGAGACAATGCAGATAAAGTGTCACAGAGGTACAGGGGTGCTGAAAAGGGGAAAATAAGGAGAAGGGCCCATGATTGACAGGTGCCCAGAGAGGCCCCTGATATAGTTGTAATACTGACAAAATAATAGGGGGGGTGGCCCAGTAAGATTTCCCAAAATCCCTGGCGGTGCCTCTAGAGATGGCCCTTCATGCTTTCATCAGCTCTAGACTTGATTATTGTAATGCACTTTATTTTGACATTAACCAGTCTTATCTTGCACGTCTCCAGTTGTGCAGAATGCTGCTGCTCATCTTTTAACAAACACTTTTAGACGTGAGCATATTACACCGTTCCTGTACTCACTCCACAGGCTTCCAGTTTGTGTTTGAATAGAGGGTTTTCAATCACGTGACCGATTTGCTCCCGTCTCCATCATGGATTACTAAGAGGCTGGTGCGTGAAAGAAAATAGAGAGAATGAAACTTTATTATGAGGCTTTAAACCCTCGAGATAAAGCTGTTTATCATGATCAACATGTAACAGTTGGTTCAGTGGATCCATATGTTGTACCGGATCATGAATTTAATGACGATGTAACGAAGTGGCTGGCAGTTTCACAGTGTAAGCTTTACATGACCAGAACCAAGCAGACCGCCTGTAAATCCACTGGAGGAAAAGCTCCAAGGAAGCAGTTCGCTACCAAAGCTGCCCGGAAGAGCGCTCCGGCTACCGTTGGTGTGAAGAAGCCTCACCGATACAGGCCCGGCACTGAGGCACTGAGAGAGATCCACCCTTACCAGAAATCCACTGAGCTGCTGATCCACAAGCTGCCGACCAGGTCAGCCTCGCCGGCCTCCTGCAGAGCATCACAGTGGAGCTCTGAAAGCGGAGGTCAGTCTTGAAGTCCTGAGCGATTTCTCTCACCAAGCGCTGGAAGGGCAGCTTACGGATCAGCAACTCGGTGGATTTCTGATAGCGGAGGATCTCTCTCAGTGTCACATGCCAGGCCTGTAACGGTGAGGCTTCTTCACACTGACGGTAGCCAGAGCGCTCTTCCGGGCGGCTTCGGCTTTGGATTTACGGGCGGTCTGCTTGGTTCTTAAAGCTTCCTTCAGATCTTCTGATCGCCTAACTGCTGGGAGCCTGTAAAATGAGCGACCAGCCTCATTTTTATCATCTCTGTTTGAACAACCAATGACAGCACAAAAATTGACCATTGTTGAAGCTATTTATGGTCTTGCACCTCCTTACCTGCCTGAAATTTTAAATTTGCACACTTACAGTAGGACGTTACGGGTGTTTGGTCATCTTTACCTAGATGTTCCCAATGGTGGGCACAGCTAACCACAAAGTTAGCTTCATAACTGCTAATCAACTAAAAGTTATCTTTTATAATGCTAAACTGGTAAACTGCCTATAAATTTATCAGAAGCTACAGCTAACCGCTAATTGGCAGTGCTTGGGGGCGGAGGGGGAGGGGGGTTTCAGGTGCACGCCCAAGTAGGCGATCCCCCTTGTGGGTATTAGCCCTCTTTCTTTGTGGGTTTTGAGGACCTGTCTGATGTTGGGACAGCAGGACTGTGTTCTACATCACTGGCTCGTAGACAGGAGCAAGCACAGCTAACTTAAAAAGTAACGGCTAATCTGCAAACTTAAAAGTTAACTGTGATAATGCTAAACCCATAAATCACTAAAAGTTTTAACTGAATCCAAAAAAAGAAACGTTAACCACTTACTTTTAGTTTATAAATTTAACTTTGGCTTGTGTTTTTATTTTTTTAATTAAACATGTATGTTCCCAAAAAGGATTGTGATTCTACTGTAAAATCAAGATGTGCATAATAAACAAAATGAAACAGAAATTCCAGTAAAAAAAAACCCAGTAAAGAAAATTTTTTGTTTTTTGTTTGTTTGTTTTGTTTTTGTTTTGTTTTTTGTTTGTTTGTTTGTTTGTTTGTTTGTTTGTTTGTTTGTTTGTTTTGCTTAGTAGATTAGTGCATAAGCTCCAACAAGAAGAAAAGTGTGATTTTATAGTTTACCAATATTTTTGAACATGTTCAGAAAAAAATGATAGCTGTATTAAAGTTAGCAGAACTTATAATTTTAATGGAAGTTAATTGGTCAGCTAATGGCTTTCAACATTAGCTAAAAGGCTAAGCCATGAACAAAAAAGTTATATTCACTAATTAGATTAAAAAAAAAGTGTAAAATCATATAACAGATTTTTTTTCTTTCTTTCTTTTTGTTGTCATTTTTTGTTTGTTTGTTTTTGTCATGATTCTCAATGTAGAGAGCATAAATTGATCATTTAAACATGTTTTCCTTTACATTCTTCTATTGACAACACACCAAAAGGTCTCAGCCCTCTTACAAATCCCAGGTTTAGATCTGTAAACAAGCAATTTTGATTCTTATGTTTTGTTGTCTGGTTTCACCTCAACAGTTCAATACATGAAAGAGTATATTGTTTACCGTATGCCTGGATGTGTCATTTTAAGTGTAAAAATGCAGCTTTTAAATAAATCAGTAACATACTTTAGTGTAAAATAAAGCATATAAATAATGAAGAGGGGCAACGTGATCAAATATGCAGCTTCGGCCACTGCTGACAACAGCAGGGTTCTTAGTCATGTTTCCAGATGAAGAAACTGAATTTGATCGAGTTGAGTTTGGTTGCAGATGGTATACTGTACATCGAAACACCAGATATGGAGGTGGAATCTATGTTCCTCTCTGAGAACAGTCTGTGCTGTCCACACAAGCTGTGACTGATGGCAGAAACTCTCATTTCATGAGCAATTCAGCTTTTGTTTCTCACCTGGAAGAAGAGAAGACAAAGTATACTGCTGATTCACAGTGGTGGGCACAGATAACCAAAAAATTAACTTCTATAACAGATAATAAGATAACTGAAAAGTTATCTTTGATAAAGATAAACCGATAAACCACCCAAAAATGTATCAGAAGTTACAGATAATCGATAACCGATAAATTCCGGTGTTGTCTGTGGGACATTTGCAGTTACTAAAGAGCTGAAATTGATTTTTAACATGATCACTTTTGAAAGCATCAAAAGCGGTAAAAGACCTAAAGAATAAGCAAGAATGTTCGAACCTGCTGCCCCCTGCAGGAAGCAGCACAGACAAATCCTGAGAGCACCCACGAAATCAACTCTTTACTAATCATAATCATTTTTCTTTCAACATTCTGCCCCTGCTGGAAGCTCTTGTTTACAACAGCACTCCCACCACAGAGGCACACTGAGAGAAGCCATAAGGCCAGATCCCTATCAATTTCAACACTCCGGTCAGGCAGTAAACTTCAGACATGACAATAATTTTAAATAACTTGTCTAAAATGAGTGGTTAAAATTTGAACCATAAGTTAAACATGTATGCCTCTGGATGACTTGGTGACATTGCGATTATATTAGTATGGTGTTAAAGGAAATGATTTTTTTTTTTTTTTTTTTTGGTTACTAGTTCTCCTTTGCTTACAGATGATAGAGTGGTTTCTGATTGCAGAGGGTAGAACAACATGCCTATTAGGAAACTTTTAACAGGTAGGTCTCAACAGCTTTAACAGTTTTAAAAATGTTTTTCACTGTTCACCTTAGTTTAGTACGTTATCGGTCTAAAAGTTATCGGACGGTAATTCATCAGAAGATAATTAGTCCAATGATGGTTTTTAAATTTATCTAAAAAGATAATCTGATAATGAAAACATTATCTTCGATAATTATCTGTTATCGGATTATCGGAAGTGCGCCCACCACTGTGTGTGTGTGTGTGTGTGTATATATATATATATATATATATATAGTTGTGCTCAAACGTTTACATACCCTGGCAGAATTTTTGATTTGTGCCCATTTTTCAGAGACTATGAATGATAACACAAAAACATTTTTTAGCACTCATGGTTAGTGGCCAATTATTGTCAAACAACTGTGTTTACTCTTTTTAAATCACAATAACAACAGAAACTACCCAAATTACCCTGATCAAAGTTTACATAGCCTGGTGATTTTGGCCTGATAACATGCACAAGTTGACACAAACTGGTTTGAATGGCTACAGAAGGTAACAATCCTCACCTGTGATCTGTTTGCTTGTAATCAGTGTGTCTGTATAAAAGGTCAGTGAGTTTCTGGACTCCTGACAGACTCTTGCATCTTTCATCCAGTGCTACATTGATGTTTCTGGTTTCTGAGTCATTTTGGGGTATTGTGTGTATAATTCTGTTGAAAAATTAATTTTATCCATTTTGAAATAAGGCTGTAACATAATAAAATGTGTAAAAAGTGAAGCCGTATGAATATTTTACCGATGCACTGCATACATACACACACACACACACACACACACATATATATATATATATATATATATATATATATATATATATATATATATATATATATATATATATATATATATATATATATAGTACCTACTGTATTGAGGTTTGAGGAAATGCATATAAAACTAATACAAGCAAAGCGACACGCAGCAGTGTGAAGCTCGCTCTATGGTACAGGGAGTCCCAAACAGGAAGTGACAAATTTTGAGTCCACAGTGAAACAGGAAATGTCAAACACTTCCTGGATCATCACTTCCAGAACTGACAGATGAGATCTCGTGACATCTTGCGGGAACTCAGTGGCAAGTTCAAACTGAAATAGGAAGTGCCAAATTTTGAGTCCACAGTGAAACAGGAAATGTCAAATGTTGAGCACTTCCTGGCATGGGTGGAGCTAGAGTGCAGGCCAGGGTTGCAATGGACTCCCCTGAAATCTGATTAGATAAAGATGATTGACATGTCACAGAACTGCACGTCTGGTTGAAAAGAGCTGCATTTTGAAATCAGTGAGCCATATTGACTGCTAGGTTCCTCGTGTCCAGTGGTTGGTGCTGTGTACCACAAAATGTTCTAATCCACTTTAATAGAAGAAGAAAAATATTTGCCTCAGATTTAAACTGAACACGTCTTTTGAACTATGTACTTATCACACCAAACTTATATTGGTGAGTAAACAACCATATTTTGTGCCAGAAATGAGGTCCAGGTTGTTAAAAGTGGCATTTCTCCTTTAATTCGAGTTGTCTTATATATACGTGTTTCTCCAGTGATTTTTAAACAAGCGGCAGCTGTTTGCTGTTGATGAAATAACCTCTTAATTTTATTGTCACACCAGTGTGACACACCAGTCACGCAACTTTAGATGAATAAATCTAAAGTTATCTTCCTTAAACTCAAACTGATCTCTACAACTTCATATAAATGAATTAAAAATATAAAATCCAGCTTCCTGATGAAGTGGTGTAGAGGAGGATTTTCTTAAAAAGAAGATCCAAAGATTCAGCTACAATTTGCCAGAAAGTAGAGAGATGCAAACCTAGATTTGATATTTTGGTGAAAGAAATGTTTGTATTTCTTCATAATTGATGTAAATAAAGTCCAAGACATATTCAGTGACTTGGAAATGTTCATGCTTCTATCCCCTGACTTGTCTGAAGAAAACTGGCAATAAAACTGATTATTATTTACAGGTATTATAAAGTTTTAGAGATTTGCTTTCAGTTTGAGTTTGAGGAAGATCGTTTTAGATTTTTTTTTCTTTATATTTTTTGTATTTCTTGTATTTGAAATGGCATAAACAAATTAAAATGTGTGAAATACCAAGTGTTCCAATACTTTTGGAGGGCACAGTGTCCTAACCTTATGATGAGTGCAGATTGAGTGTGGTATTATTACTCTTTTGTTTAAGAATGTTTAATTTTCACTGTTGCTGCACTTTGTGTCAAATCATAGTCATATCGTATATCATACTGATATGACAATATTGAGATACCATAATATGGCCATATTGTACCACCCTACTGTCAACTACCTGAAAATTTTGCATATTAATTTGCATCGACATAAGCCCCTTAAAGCCCCTTAAAGCCCCTTAAAGAAGCAGGGGCTTAAGAGAGCTGTAACTGGGGGGTCTGGGGGTGGGTCCCCCCAGAAGCTGAAAGGCAAAAAAGAAAAATGCTTATAAGGTGGGGGGTGTGAGGGGTGGAGCCCCCCAGAAGCTGAAAGGTTTTTGCCATGCTAATGCTCCCCTGACAGTCTGAAGGACCTCAGTAATTGCCGGAGAGCTTCACTCGTTCATGTCTGTAACATATACATATTATTAATCCAATATTTTTGTTGCAAAAGAAAGCTATAAGAATTATCTGTAACAAATCATATTGTGAGCCAATGATTCCATTATTTGCCTGTTTACATATTTTAAAATTCTGGGATTTGGTTGATTACATCACAATACAAATTATTTACAAAGTTAAAAATAAACAGTTACCACCACATGTCCAGGATCTGTTTAAACTGAGGGGCTCCCATTATTATTTGAGAGGAATTTTATTTTTTGAGAAATTAAGGATCCGTACTACTGCAAAAAGTCATTGTGTTTCTGTTTAAAGGTGTTAACATCTGGAATAACTGCCCTGAAAATATTAAAGTACTTGGTACTTTTGTTGGCTTTAAAAGGCTTTACAAGAATTATAAAACTGCTTGTTATCATTTGAAGGTTAGGTTTATCGATGTTGTTATTGTTTTGGGGCTTATGTGTTGTGCACTGTTGTTTATCTGGTTGTGTTTTGAAAATTCAGTTCATTGATTAATTTGCGGGCAGCACGGCCTGGTTCACATGGCAGGATAATTAGGCCGATATCGGACCCGAATTTCCTCTTCTGACAATCTTAAGGACGCCCCGACAATCGTGATGATGCTAACGATAATGTTATCAGATAATCCTGCTGTGTGTGGTGTGTCAGGAGCGCTCCGATCGCACATCGGGGATATTCAACATGTTGGATTGTCTTGGCCCAATATCGCAGCGTGTGTTGTGTCCTCTGTCCAAAACGAGTACGCAGCCTGCTGAATGCGACGTGCAGCCAATCAGAAAGCGAGGTAACGCACGCACGGAGCAGAAAATAAAATCAAAACAGCTGTTCTGACTTACCAGTAAGTCCGGTGGTCACGCTGTCTCCATTCCTTTAAAGAACGCCTTTTCTTTTTGTTTTGTTTTTTTTTCCCCCTCTGTTTTAAATAGTCCACAAAGTATCTCCGTTTGTTTACTCTGAAGTCACGTTTAATCTCGAGAAATTTTGCACGATTTCCTGTCTGACCTAGAAATGTTCGTGTGTGAAATCTGTTCGTGTGTGGTGGTGTTGTCTTTACCTTGTGGCTGGACACCACACACTGTACAACCAAACCTGTTAGATCTATGATTTTTTATCTTCACGTGTGTGGTCTCTCAGGTTTTGGAAACCTAAAGATAATTTTAAAATCCTGTCGTGTGAACCAGGCTTTAGTGGCTGGCACTGTTGCGTCACAGCGAGAAGGTCATGTGTTTGATTCCCACCTGTGACCTTTCTGTGTGAAGTTTGCATGTTCTCCCCGTGTTTGCGTGGGTTCCTTCTGGGTGCTCCGACTTCCTCCCACATCCAAAAGACATACAGGTTAGATGGATTGGAAACTTTAAATTGTCCTTAGGTGTGCGTGCGGGTGTAAATGTGTTTGTGTTTGTCTATATATGGCCCTTCAGCAGACTGGCGTCCTGTCCAGAGTGTACCCCGCCTTGCGCTCTATGACTGCTGGGATAGGCTCCAGCCCCTTAAATGGACTAAGCAGTTGAAGATGAGAGAGAGTGAGTGATTAATTTTGCATGCTTTTTTGGTACTGGTAGTCATGTGTGTGTGTATGTGTGTATAGGTATGTATGTATGCATGCATTATATATCTATGTATGTACAGTTGTATGCAAAAGTTTGGGCACCCCTGATAATTTTCATGATTTTCCTTTATAAATCATTGGTTGCCTGGATCAGAAATTTCAGTTAAATATATTCTATAGCAAACGAACACACTGATATTTGAGAAGTGAAATGAAGTTTATAGGATTTACAGAAAGTGTGCAATAATTATTTAAACAAAATTAGACAGGTGCATAAATTTGGGCACCCTTGTCATTTTATTGATTTGAATACATTTAGTACTAATTATTGGAACACAAAATTGGTTTGGTTAAACTCATTGACCCTTGACCTCCTTACACAGGTGAATCCAATCATGAGAAAGGGTATTTAAGGTGGCCATTTGCAAATGTTTCCCCTCTTTGCATCTCTTCTAATGAGTGGAAACATGGGAGCCTCTAAACAACTCTCAAATGACCTGAAAACAAAGATTGTTCAACATCATGGTTTAGGGGAAGGATACACAAAGATATTTCAGAGATTTCAGCTGTCAGTTTCCACTGTGAGGAACATAGTGAGGAAATGGAAGACTGCAGGCACAGTACTAGTTAAGGTCCAAAGTGGCAGGCCAAGAAAAATCTCAGATAAGCTGAAGCGAAGGTTGGTGAGAACAGTCATAGTCAACCCACAGACCTGCTCCAAAGACCTACAACATGATCTTGCTGCAGATAGTGTCTCTGTGCAGTGCTCAACTATACAGTGCGCTTTACACAAAGAGATGCTATATGATGCTGTAATGCAGAGAAAGACTTTTCTGCATAAACGCCACAAACAGAGTCACGAGGTATGCTAAAGCACATTTGGACAAGCCAGCTTCATTTTGGAATAAGGTGCTGTGGACTGATGAAACTAAAATTGAGTTATTTGGACATAACAAGGGGCGGTATGCATGGCTGAAAAAGAACACAGCATTCCAAAAAAAAAACACTTGCTACCTACAGTAAAATTTGGAGGTGGTTCCATCATGCTGTGTGGCCAGTGCAGGTACTGGAAATCATGTTAAAGTTGAGGGTCACATTCCAGTCAATATCAGCAGATTCTTGAGAACAATGTTCATGAATCAGTGACAAAGTTGAAGTTGCGCCTATCTCGGCTTTCAGTGCTTACCAGTCGAGTGAGTATAAGAGAAATTGTGTAGAGCTGGGCATGTCCCAACTTGTCCTCTGGCACTCCGAAACAGAGGTGTTCCTTTGTCTCGCTCCATCAGCGGCTCCGTCGTGACGTGCGAACCCTCCGCGCAGCTTTCCATGACAAAATCTCTTGTTAAAAGTGAAATCTGCCAGAAAATGGCTGATGTCCAGCTCTTGTGATAACCAGAGAAATTGCTCACGATGGTCCCGGCTCCACACAGCCATCCGTTTAGAAATGATGTGGTGGTTTCTGCCTCTCGATGGCGGCGCGTAGCGCACCGCGCCGTGCGCCATTGTGGGCCATCCTTAAAGCTGTAGTAACACTCCTTATTCTATGTGAAGCCTGTAAAATTTTCACCGAAAGCCAGATAAATTTTTCGAATGGTTTCCAGCTGCCTGTCTCTAACAGTTTCTGAAAAAATTCTGATGGAAAAAAAGCCCAAATCATTCCGCCATTTCCTCGCAATGAAACAACGACGAGAGGGGTGGACCAGTGCTCACTCATAGCCTGCCCACAGGCGAGTGACGCAACCGACAGGCGTGGAAAAACTCACGCATGTGCACGAAGGTTCAAGCTTGGCTGACGTAAAAACATATGAATCAAATCCATATATTTTTTGCATAAAATAAAAAGGTCGGATACTTTTCTCACAGACCTCGTATATCGCAATGACCCCAAGCACACTAGTAAACGAGCAAAATCTTGGTTCCAAACCAACAAAATTAATGCCTCATAGATGTGAAGAAATCATGAAAAACTGTGGTTATACAGCTAAATACTAGTTTAGTGATTCACAGGATTGCTAAAAAAAACAATTTGAGCATAATAGTTTTGAGTTTGTAGCGTCAACAGCAGATGCTACTATTATTGTGAACACCCCCTTTTCTACTTTTTTTTACTAATAGCCCAATTTCATAGCCTTAAGAGTGTGCATATCATGAATGCTTGGTCTTGTTGGATTTGTGAGAATCTACTGAATCTACTGGTACCTTGTTTCCCATGTAACAATAAGAAATATACTCAAAACCTGGATTAATCTTTTTAGTCACATAGCACTACTATTATTCTGAACACTACTTTATATATATGTGTGTGTGTGTGTGTGTGTGTGTGTGTGTGTGTGTGTGTGTGTGTGTGTGTGTGTGTGTGTGTGTGTGTGTGTGTGTGTGTGTGTGTGTGTGTGTGTGTGTGTGTGTGTGTGTGTATACACTCCTGTACCAGTTCCTGGTACTTAGCACGTTTACTCTCATTGGCTTCCTCTATGCGCTCTTCCCAGCACACTGTCAACTCCAGCGTGATCAGATGTTTTAACGCCTCAGAGGTGATGATCCAAACAAAATAGGTGATGATACAAACAGAATGTATGTGTGTTATTAACTTGCACTGCTAAATTTCAGAGTATGTCACAGTGTCACAATAGCAATAATGAGCGCACAGATGTACACGAGTCCTTGCAATTTTAAGACCATGGCCACTGGATGTGCAAATGACAGCTGTGTCAGTTGGAAAACTAGTAATGGCACGTGTACTGTGCTGTGCACTACTTTGCACTGAGTGGAAGTTGGGTCATAGTGCTTTCACAGTAAAAGCCTGAATTACTGCAGTCAGCATGGAAGTTAGCTTTTACTGTGAAGCCCAATGATAAGGTAGTAAGAATAGCAATCTGACGAGCCAAATGTTGAAGAAATATTTTAATAATAAGAATAAATTGTGTGCCATGACTTTTATCCAGAATAATAACACTATGTAACACAATTTTTGTTCCTGGCTTCTAAGTGTTATATTTCAACTGCTTATGTCTAAAGTCTATGGAAAAATGATTACATTCAGCACAAACTTTGATTTTTTTTTTTTTTTTTTTTTTACGTTCTAGAAAGTTCTAAAAGTTTCTTGAAATTTCTAGATAATTAAATAATAATAATAATAATAATTAATAAATAATAATTAGATAATTAATTAATTAAAGAATATTCTAGAAGACTACTCAGTAGCAATGAAGGCGAATTGAGAATATTCTTGAAAACAGACAAATTTCAAAATATCATTGTCCTGATCACAGAAGCAAAGTTTCTGTGGAATAACAGCTATGTTCTATTTATTTAAGGCATAACAGGTTAGGAAAACACACTGTGTACCCAGGAACAAAACAAAAATAAAATTTTTTTACATAGTGTAATCATAGACTTTCATGCTAACTGATTCACTAGTTTTGGAGTAAACCTGGTTATAAACCAATATGGGTGAAAATATTACTTTACTGGCAGAGATGTTAATGCACCACAGTGTGTTCAAGAGCAAAACATGTAGAAGAGGAGACCAAGCAGGAGGGCTTGAGTGTAAAAATCACCTTTTTGTATCACTGACTCCACATTTACTATATTGAGCCCAGTACTTACGGTACAGCCGCTGCTGTAGCTGGTTGCATGATCATAAATTTTACATAAACTGTGATAAGAAACCACACACAGCTTTGCACTTTGGAGTAGCAAGGCAACAGTAAATATAGTTTTCATGCTCTTTTCTAAATGTCTGTGTGTACATCAGCGCAGCCTACCAACAGAGTGGAGACCATGTGGGTGTTGGTTTCTCACCACTCTGCAGGTAAGATGACCAAAAGGTCAGCATCTCAAAAACCAATCACTTCCTCAGCCACTCAGTGTGTGCACAAAGATCTAAAAGGTTCAACAGTCTTAATACACTGATTCCATTTGAATTTTGTTGTGCAAAAAAAAGGCATAATAAAACTGCAATAATACAGCAAACATACAGTTGTGCTGATTCACGTGCACCAAATGTGTGTGTGTGTGTGTGTGTGTGTGTGTGTGTGTGTGTGTGTGTGTGTGTGTGTGTGTGTGTGTGTGTGTGTGTGTGTGTGTGTGTGTGTGTGTGTGTGTATTTATGTCAACAGTGAGCAAATATGCCCTGAAACTTAGCTTCAATAACTAATTCACAGCCTAAAAGTTAACCGTAATAACGCTAAACCGATAAACCGCTAACATATTTAGCTGAAGCTATATTAGCTGCTAACTGCTAACTTTTATTGTATGAATTTAGCTTTGGCTCAGGTTTCTTTTTCTTTCTTTTTTTTTCTTTTTTTCTTTTTTTTTTTTTGCTCTAAAACCTTGATGATGCTTGTTGCGTTTGCATGATGTGTCAGTTTCGCTTATTGGATGAGTATATAAGGTCCAACAGGAACAAACGTATCATTTTAGGGTTTACAAATGTTTTTGACGGTTAAACGTTATTCATAAAAAATGATAGTTGACTTAAAGCATGTGGAACCAAGTTTAGTGGGAGCTAATTGGTCCTTTAGTGGTTCTGAGTTAGCAAAAGGTAGCTTTGCTAATTAGCTGTTAGCTGAGCCGTGCCCACCACTGATTTATGTCTGCATAAAGTTGACATCTTTGTCTCTACCTTTACCATCTCTCTGCCAGACGGCAGATAGATGGTTACTTTTGAGATGTGGGGTTGGTTTTATAGCTCGGTGGTTGTGTAGTCTGGTGATGGATGCAGCGACCATTGCAGCACCAGCACATGCACCTGATCTGTTTGGTTCACTTTAAAAACAGGCAAAGGCTATTCACCCAACCACTGGGCAGATAAGTCATACATTGAACATTACACGCCCAACCATTGGGCAGATAAATATAATGTCTTACCTTATTCACCCAACTGAGATCGTGTATTTGACACGTTTTGTGTATCTAAACTACATTTTTTTTAAACACTTTTTTAAGGCTCTATTGCGGCGTGAAAAGCAGCGTATGTTTGACACATTTAATGGCGCCGTCTTTAATTGCTGCGAAAAAAAACACCACAATAGATGAAAGCAGACAAACTTCATAAGTATTTTGAACGGAAGCGTGTTCACGTCGACAAAACAGTTTTTGAACAAAATGCGGCTTGTTGGCTGTAAGATGGTGTTAGTTTGACACGGTTCCCTGGGTGTGATGAGCCAAACAGAAACACTTTAGATCACAGCCCCTCAGCGGGCTGCAAACCCTCCCGTAGTCGGCAAGAAAATATCCGCCCTTTTTCCCCACGTTGAAACCGGAAGTGAACTTACAAAGCGCGCTCATTGGTCGGTTGTGGTTGGGCGTATATGCTCGCATATTTACTTTATTGAACCAACGGTTGGGCGTATAGCCACTCCGTTAATAATATTGCCATGTGAATTCAAACTGAACTCAGGAAAAAGTGCAACATTGTAACATTTTGCCCTGTGTCCAGAACCAAATAAAACCCTTCAGTGTGAAGTAGGATGGCCAGATGTCCTCCTTTTTACCACAAATTGAAATGGTTTCTGGCATTGTTATTGACTTGAGTTTTGAAATGCATGCTTTAAACATGCATTTTTAAAACACACATTTCAAAACTGAAGCCACCCTACTATGAAGGCTGCCCCATGTGGAAACTTCCTCCATCACTGTGATTTTAAAACAAGACCTTCCATCTCTTTTTGACGATCTCTATCATCTCTCAGATGTCTTTTGTCTCGAGCTTTACCTTAAACTGTTCTGAAATGCATGAGCACAGACAATTTGTCTCTTAGTGTGACGTGAAAGATAGTTTCCTCTCTCAAATAACACAGTCTCACACACTGGATCTTCTCCACTGATTGTTCAAGTGGCCCTCTCAAAAGGTAACAGCCCGAACAGTGACAAGGCCGGTTGTTTGGGACCCCTGATCTACAGCATGAGGCAAGTAAGGATCCTGACCTTATCATCATTTCTGTTCATATTTTCCAGCTCCAAGTTATATAAACCTGATCTCTTCTTGGATTTCACAATTCTCCGGTGATTTGTATTCATATAATGAGGGAGGGTGTGGCCTAAAGGGAATAACACCCGATATCAAAGTGTGCAGAATTAATATTATTATTATTATTAAAGCCAGTTCCTTTACCTCAGACAAAATGGACCACAAAAGAGACTGAACCGATTAAAAGTCAAACATTGTAAAATGCCTATCAAAGGGATGCAACACTCTTGAAAAAGCTAAGCTACTGAGGAGTAATTGCTGAAAATAAAACATTTATTGCAAATAATTAGCAATGTTGCAAGAAATCTGTGGATAAGAAAAGATGCAAAGTCAATGAAAGAGACTTGAGGAGAATTATCCTGCAGTGCTGCCATATTTCAGAACCTACCTGGAGTGTCCAGAACTAAAAGTTGTTGGAGACTCAGAGACATGACAGAGGTAGGGAAGGTTGAAACACAACCACCACTGAACAAGATTATCAAGTTGAAACGTCAGGATTGAGCCAAGACAGATCTGAAGACAGTTTTATGGATAGATGGAATGAGAGATGCGCAGTGAAGGCAGGTCGGACAGATTTTTAGGGGGGGCCGCTGGGTCGGCGACACTGGTACTCACAATGTACTGCACAGTAAATTTTGCAGAGTAAAATATACTCTGCCAGGATAACATTTGTTCCCAGTCTTAATAGAGTAAAATACATTCTATTTTAGAGTGAAATCAGCTCTACCGTCTTGTCAAATCAAGTATTTCTACTCCAATAAGAGTTGATTTTGCACTGTGATAGAATATATTTAACTCTATTTAGACTGGGACCAAATATTATCCCAGCAGAGTAAATTTTACTCTGCAAAATTTATTGTTGTGTTGCACACCCCATGTGGCTGAACTGTAACGTCAACTGCCCCTGTTGATAATTTTCTATAATTTATCCAGCATCCAGTAATCATCCAGCAGGTGGCAGACTTGTCTGTGGGATATTGCACAGGCAAAACAAAGTTGCTCTTTTGATTGATGTGCTGTGTCAAAGTTCACCAGAAACAGTCAGGTTTGTCGTCATATGTTCTTTTACACTTAGGGAATAATCCTGTTGTGTCTGATGATTTGTGGACATTTATGCTCGTTATACGGTTGCAAATTGAGCTTTACCAGTGACGCGTTAGTGGAGCTGTAAAAACAGCTATTTGTGATCGTATAACAGCATGAACGTCTGCAAATCATCAGACACAAGGGGGTTATTCCCATTCTAATTCAATGCCATTGTTTGCATGGTTTATTTTTCTGTAGGTACTTCAGTCAGCGAGGCTTACCGTTGAGTCGAGGCAGCGTCACTCCAACAGTGGTCAGGGCGCGGAGTAATCCATCAAACGTGAAAATACATCAAATGTGAAACAGTAATTCTGTATCAGAATCCACATCAATACTTTTGTATGGTAGCTCAAATTCACCCATTTCGGTGGCGCCGGCGGCGGTACAAGACTTTCTCTCGCTCTCAGCTAACAGCGCGCGCAGCCGGGGTTCTATCGAATTGTGTGTCTCGTTGCATAAATCAAGAGTTCTGCATCCCGACAATATTGCGCATGCGCAGTTGTGTGGAGGACAGGAATGACATCTCGTCAGAACACAGGTCAGGATGTGGAATAATACATCCAAATGTAACAGGAACGGTCGCAGGAACAGTCTTCCTGCGACCGTGATGCAGTCTGAGTCTGTGGACATTTTTAAGTCAAGACTCAAAACCTATTTTTATTCTCTTTCTTATGGATAGTTTTTATTTTTATTTGTTTTATTCTTTTACTTCTGTTTTTATTTATGTATTTGAATTTTTTATTCATTTTTAATTATTTATTCAATTTTATGTTGACTTGTTTTATGTAAGGCTCCTTGAGACGGCTTTTGCTGTGATTTGGCGCATTATAAGCTAATTAAATTAAATTAAATTAAATGTGAAATGGTTGAATATTTTGCCACCATTACCCTGATATTATACAGTCTGAAATCTCACACGCTTAACCAATCAGATTCGCAGAAAAAATGTAATTGGATTAGAATGATGAGTTACAGGATGATAGGATTTCTGGTTTTGTTTTGGGGTGTTTTTTGTATTGTCTACACACGCTGGCTGGGATGGACTCACTCACCCACTCATATACAGTGAAGAAGATAAGTATTTGAACACCCTGCGGTTTTGCAAGTTCTTCCACTTAGAAATCATGGAGGGGTCTGAAATTTTCATCTTAGGTGCATGTTCACTGTGAGAGACATAATCTAAAAAAAAAAAAATCTGGAAATCACAATGTATGATCTTTTTAATAATTTATTTGTATGTTACTGCTGCAAATAAGTATTTGAACACCTGTGAAAATCAATGTTAATATTTGGTACAGTAGCCTTTGTTTGCAATTACAGAGATCAAACGTTTCCTGTAGTTTTTCACCAAGTTTTCACACACTGCAGCAGGGATTTTGGTCCACTCCTCCATACAGATCTTCTCCAAATCTTTCAGGTTTGGAGTTTCAGCTCCCTCCAAAGATTTTCTATTGAGTTCAGATCTAGAGACTGGCCAGGCCACTCCAGGACCTTGAAATGCTTCTTACAGAGCCCCTCCTTAGTTGCTCTGGCTGTGTGTTTGGGGTCATCGTCATGCTGGAAGACCCAGCCATGACCCATCTTCAATGCTCTTACTGAGGGAAGGAGGTTGTTTGCCAAAGTCTCACAATACATGACCCCATCCATCCTCCCTTCAATACGGTGCAGTCGTCCTGTATCCTTTGCAGAAGAGCACCCCCAGAGTATGATGTTTCCACCCCCATGCTTCACGGTTGGGATAGTTTTCTTGGGGTTGTTCTCATCCTCTTAACATAGTAAGTGGAGTTGATTCAAAAAAGCTCTTTTCTGGTCTCATCTGACCACATCACCTTGCCTCCCATGCTTCCTCTGGATCATCTAGATGGTCACTGGTGAACTTCAAACAGGCCTGGACATGTGCTGGCTTGAGCAGGGGAACCTTGCTGCCCTGCAGGATTTTAAACCATGACAGCATCATGTGTTACTAATGTAATCTTTGTGTCTGTGGTCCCAGCTCTCTTCAGGTCATTGACCAGGTTCTCCTGTATAGTTCTGAGGTTTCTCAGAATCATCCTTACCCCACAAAGTGAGATCTTGCATGGAATCCCAGACCGAGGGAAATTGACAGTCATCTTGTGTTTCTTCCACTTTCTAATAAATAATCATAACAGTTGTTGTCTTCTACCAAGCTGCTTGCCTGTTGTCCTGTAGTCCATCCCAGCCTTGTGCAGGTCTACAGTTTTGTCCCTGGTGTCCTTAGACAGCTCTTTGGTCTTGGCTATGGTGGACAGGTTGGAGTGTGATTGATTGAGTGTGTGAACAGGTGTCTTTTATACAGGTAACAAGTTCAAACAGGTGCAATTAATACAGATAAAGAGTGCAGAATAAGAGGGCTTCTTAAAGAAGAATTAACAGGTCTGTGTGAGCCAGAATTCTTGCTGGTTGGTAGGGGTTCAAATACTTATTTGCAGCAGTAACATACAAATAAATTATTAAAAAATCATACATTGTGATTTACCAATTTTTTTTTTTTAGATTACGTCTCTCACAGTGAACATGCACCTAAGATGAAAATTTCAGACCCCTCCATGATTTCTAAGTGGGAGAACTTGCAAAATCACAGGGTGTTCAAATACTTATTTTCCTCACTGTACATTTTTGCTCTCAAAGCCCCTAAACTGCTGCCAGCACAGATAACATCTGCATGTCTGAAAATGTGCGGTTACAAGGAGTAGAAGTAGTGAAAGAAGATGAGTTTAAATACTTGGGGTCAACTGTCTAAAGTAATGGAGAGTGTGGTAGAGAGGTGAAGAAGGCAGGGTGGAGTGGGTGGAGAAAGGTGGCAGGAGTGATTTGTGACTGAAGAATATCAGCAAGAGTGAAGGGGAAAGTTTAGAAGACAGTAGTGAGACCAGCTATGTTGTACGGTTTAGAGACGGTGGCACTAACAAAAAGACAGGAGGCAGAGCTGGAGGTGTTGTGATTCTCTTTGAGAGTGATGAGAATGGACAGGATCAGGAATGAACATATCAGAGGGACAGCTCAGGTGGGACGGTATAGAGACAAAGTCAGAGAGGTGAGATTGAGATGGTTTGGACATGTGCAGAGGAGGGACCCAGGGTATATAGGGAGAAGGATGCTGAGGATGGAGCCACCAGGCAGGAGGAGAAGAGGGAGACCAAAGAGGATGTTTATGGATGTGCTGAGGGAGGACATGCAGGTGGTTGGTGTGACAGAGGAAGATACAGAGGACAGGGTGAGATGGAAACGATTGATCTGCTGAGACGACCCCTAACGGGAACAGCCGAAAGAAGATTCTTATCTGTCAATATGCAGACACTTTGTCAGTGGTGTTACAAAGGGTAACTTCTTAGTAAACCAATGACTCTTTGTGGTGTAATTCCCATATAATGAACATTCACGTGCATACATATATGAGGCTTGGAATGTGCACATGCAGTTTTTCACTTCTATCAGCACAAATCTCATTACCTCACCACCTGGCAAACATTCCTTCAACCTTTGTTTTTTTCCTCCATGATTGATGGACAGAGCCTTTGTTATGCTGGTCCTAAAGCATGATTTATGCTGCTCTAAAGTCAGCTGGCTCTGTGCGCCTTTCTGTTTCCTTTCCTCTGAGATTACTGGATAAATATGTCAACAAGCTTGGAAGCACAAAATAAAACTCATCTGCATTTGTGGACTGATGCCACTCAAATCCATCTTCCCTGATGTTGAATTTGAACATTCACAGAGCAGCGGTTCTGTGGATGCATGAAAAATAATTATCTCCAAAGTCTGGGTTTCACTGACCCGATGTTAATAAAATTCATCATCAAAGCACATCAACGGCCGTGTTTGATTACGGTTCATGGCAGAAAAGGTGGAGAAAAAAGGGAAACGTCCAACTGGGGTTGGAGATCTTTGCGTAACAGAAGGGATGTGCTAATTCTTCCAAACAATCATTCAGCAGCCGGCCTGAGTTGTGTGTGTGTGTGTGTGTGTGTGTGTGTGTGTGTGTGTGTGTGTGTGTGTGTGTGTGTGTGTGTGTGTGTGTGTGTGTGTGTGTGTGTGTGTGTGTGTGTGTGTGTGTGTGTGAAGGCACTTTGGCAGCAGATTTCCATTTTGGTTTGTGATCCATCCAAGAGTCCTTCCACACTGTTCTTCCAGTGGGTTGCATAACAGTTCCTGCGGTTGTTAAAATACTACAAAAAACCTTGTAAATATATCACATTTATGAATAAATAGAAATAAGGAAAATGTGTGACCATGTTTCACTGTTACTCAACTCAACTCAACTTTATTTATAAAGCACTTTAAAATCAGCTGCAGCTGAAACAAAGTGCTGTACACGAAGAGACATATAAAAGGTAACAAACCACAAAGAACAAATAAAAACAAAAAACAAATAAAAACAGTTAAAACAGCCAAAACAGATCGAGAATCTCATTCTGGGTTAAAAGTCAGTACAGAAAAGTGGGTTTTAAGATTGGTTTTAAAAACAGAAAGTGAAGAGGCCTGCCTGATGTGGAGCGGTAACTCGTTCCACATCTTTGGAGCCACAACAGAAAAAGCTCAGTCCCCTCTGAGCATACGTTTGCACCTCAGCACCTCCAAGAGGAGCTGATCAGATGACCGAAGGTGGCGAGCAGGGGCGTAACAATGAAGCAGCTCAGAGAGGTAGAGCGGGGCAAGGCCATTTAAAGATTTAAAAACAAATAAAAGAATCTTAAAATGAATTCTAAAATGCACAGGCAGCCAGTGGAGGGAGGCCAGGACAGGTGTAATGTGCTCCCTCTTACATGCACCAGTTAGCAGACGGGCAGCAGCATTCTGAACTAGCTGGAGACGTGCAAGGGAGGACTGCATGGCTAATTCCATAATAAAGTGCATTACAGTAATCCAGCCGGGAGGTAATAAAAGCATGGATTGCTGTTTCAAAGTGCTGCTGTGCAAGAAAAGGCTTAACCTTAGCAAGCTGCCTTAGGTGAAAGAAACTCGATCTGACTACTGCACTGATTTGGTGGTCCAGTTTAAAATCGTTGTCCATCTTAAAACCCAAGTTTGTGACAGTCGATTTCAAAAAGGCTGACAAAGGCCCCAGATCGACAGGTGAGGAAGAACAGGAGCTGCTAGGGCCAAAAACAATCACCTCCATTTTCTTTTCATTAAAATTAAGAACATTCAATGCCATCCAGGCTTTAACATCCTCAAGGCAGGACAAAAGAGGCTGAAGAGAAGAGGCATCATTTTTCTTTAGGGGGACATATAGCTGGCTATCATCAGCATAGCAGTGAAAGCAGTCAGGTCAAGCAGGACAAGAATGACATGGTTGCCGCTATCATTTGCCATTAAAATGTCATTAAAAACCTTTGAAAGGGCAGTTTCTGTGCTATGCAACATTTTAAAACCAGACTGAAAAACCTCTGAAATGTTATGTTCATTAAGGTAAGTTAAAAGTTGTGCATAGACAATTTTCTCCAGGATCTTGGAGACAAATGGCAGCTTGGAGATAGGCCTAAAGTTTGATAGTTCAGTGTTGTCGAGGCCAGGCTTCTTCAACAAAGGCTGAACGACTGCGTGTTTAAAACTAACAGGAACAACACCGGAGGATAGGCTGCTGTTTATAATGGTCAGAACAGACTGCCACATCACAAGGGGAACACGATGGTTTCAAATGAGCCACCACATCCTCTAACTGTGACAGAGTCGCAGATTCAAATCTGTTAAAAACCGTAGGGCAGGGAGCAGAGACAGGGGGGTCAAAGGTGGGTGGAGAAATGAGAGCTCTTGCAGAAGCAACCTTGTCAATAAAAAAATGTAGAAAACTGTTACATAAGTCAGTGGATGTTTCCAGACAAACAGGCTGTGGTACATCCAGGACAGAGTCAATTGTTCTGAACAATACACGGGGATTCTTATAATTTTCCGTTACAATGTGTGACAAATACTCTGTGTGTGTCTGTTCAAGATAAATAAAAATGAAATTAAATCAATATATAACTTAATTAATTTCAGTGTCACCAATTAAAGTACTTTTTAAAGTTGCTCCAACAATTCTGTTTTCATTGAAGTAATATTTATGCCAAATCAATAATTAATTTAAACTAACTTAATTAATTTATGGTGTTATCAATTCAAGCTTTTTTTAAAGTTGGTCCTATAAGTAAGTTTTTAGTGTAGTAATATTTATGTCAGCCCAGCCATGGGTATGCTGAAAAGTCTATATCCTCTTGGGAAAAGAGTCTCTGTTTTAAAACACAAGGTCAATCTGTTCAACAAAAGAGACCATAACAACCATTACTCTTGAGAGTTGTTAAAGTCTGCTGGTCTCCAGAGGACTGTTGGCTGTGCTTTGTCTGACTAATGTGTGAGGTATCTTTAATCTTCTTAGGGAGTGATAAAAGAACCTCACTGTAATTGGTAGAAATGTGATATCGACCTCCCTTAGTTATCTACCAGTCTCCATCGCTTCATTAGTGTATAAGTTATCCGCAACAACAAATTCATGTATTTTGACTTGCGTATAATGAACCCTTAATGTCTACGTGGGAGCAGGTCCCCCCTCTCGGAGGCCGCCATGTTGCACCACTATGTTTATACAGTAGCCCAAAAGGGAAAATTTACCCCACATTTCGCTTTTTGCAACACCACTGAAAGACTGAAGACGACAAAAAATATAACGCAATGCTAAAATACCCTCAGCCGTATGAGCATTGTGTTTTTTGTAACTTGCATTTGTTTAATTAATTGTTAAGATTCTACTGTCTTATGTAAAAATTTGTACATGTTCAAAAAAGGCCCTTTATCAATCAAAAACAATATTTACGTTTTAAGAGCGGACGTTGTGCAAATCACGGAATATTTGTAGATCACCCTTTGTGCATTTGCAGGTATTAATGAGACCGATTTAACTATATAGAAACTTAGCGTTGAGTTTGCAGAAGTTAGCGTGCATGCTAATGTCTGCAAAATGTCTTGTAAATGACTCCATTATCAGGATACAAAAACAACATTTTCAGTTTTAGAAGTGGTTATTTCTCACTAGGTTTTACATAATATATGACAAAGAGGATATATTACACACAAACAAAACAGAGTTTTGCAGATAGCTACTGTCGAGTTGGGTTCTTTTGTAAAACATGAAGAATGACGAGACTGGGTTTTCACGTTGCATCACTTTACTGGCACACTATTCAAGTGAACATAAACCACCGATGCATCTCTATGCAACATACCGGAATACCCCCGTAAGACCGCCCCCTAGTGTCCTGGCATATGTTTACACATAGATCACACCACATCTCCCCTTCTGAGAATTGTTTTAACTGAACATTGGACTATAACTTCATTTGTATTAACCTGTTAACCTTACAGTTATCACCATTGAGTTTACTTCCTATAAGATTCTGTTCTGGATGCTTACACAATATGCTGACCACTGTGAAACACATTCTTACAGTTAAGAAGGTAAATGTATTAGTCCCACATATTAGGCCATCTTTAACTTTAACTGTAGGCCACTGAAATCAACATACAACCAATTTCTGGTTCTTTTAAACTTTCCCCCTATTACATCACCACATCACTTAGTATAACATTCAAAATAACATCATACAGCATTTCTTTTTTTTTTCCCACATTGGTTTGTTTTCAACACTCAAGCTTCACAAGTCCAGTCTATCTGGCTTAATGACAGGTCTGCCTGACCTGGTTCCGATGACTGGAGGAGACCCTTGTGACCCCTCTGTGGACACCGCAACAGTGTCATGGGCAGTGTCCTGCAGGTCTGCCTCAGCAGCTTGATCCTGTGTCTTGTCGCTGTTGTCGGACGCCATGGGCACAAGGTGGGGATGATTCCTCATGATGGTGCCCTGGGGTCCACTGACTAGGTAAGATCTGGGTGTCTCGTGTGCAGATGTGACATTACCTGGTGTCTTGGAGTCTGTAATCCACACGCGATCTGCTGGAGACAGGTGAGGGAGATTTCTCGCTCTGTGGTCATAGTTGCTTGCATCCATCCATCTTCTCTCTCTCTCTCCTTGCTCTGCACTGCTTGTAGGTCTGGGATGGCTGGCTCGAGCATTGCAGGAAATGAAGGCACCGTGGTGCGCAACCGCCGGCCCATGAGCAGCTGGGCTGGGCTGAAGCCATTTCTCAGAGGAGTGCTCCTGTAGGCCAGCAGCGCACGGTAAGGATCAGACGCTTTCTTCGGCAGGTTTTTGATGGTTTGGACAGCGCGCTCGGCCTCACCGTTGCTTTGAGGATATCTCGGGCTGCTCGTCACATGCTCGAACTCGTACTCTGCTGCAAATGCTGACATTTGGGCACCTGAAAACTGCGGGCTATTGTCTGTGATTAAAGTTTCAGGTATGCCATGCCTGGCAAAAATGGACTTGAGGTGCACTATGACATCTGCACACCTAGTCGGGCTCAGCTGTGCAATCTCAATGTACCTAGAGAAATAGTCCACAACAAGTAGGTAGTTAGTGTTCTTTAGTGTAAACAGGTTGGCCCCAAGCTTCTGCCATGGCCTGTCTGGCAACTTGGTAGGCATGAGAGGCTCAGCTGCGTTGGTTCGTTCTTTGACACACACAGCACATTTCAGCACCAGCTCTCCGATCTGGCTACTGAGCCTCGGCCACCACACTGATTGCTTGGCCTGCTCACAACACTTGACTATCCCCTGGTGCCACTCATGAATTTTCTCCAGCACACTGTTCCTCATCACTGAGGGGATTACTAGTCTAGTGCCCCACAGTAACAGTCCATTGTGTGTGCTGAGGATGGCTCTTTCAGCCCAGTAGGGTCTCACCAGAGAGTCCAGTCTGCTGCGATCTGGCCAGCCCTCCGCGCAGTATCTCATCACCTCAGAACAGATGCTGTCTGCGCTCAGCTGTTTACGCAGCTCTAACAGGTAATCCTCGCTTGCTGGCAAGTTTGCCAGCACAGTGTCCACATATATGTTTGTCTCTTCCATCAGGCCATCGCCATCTGTGACTCCACCAGACTTCAGCGGAGCCCGGGAGTGTGTGTCTGCAGTCGTGAGGCTTTTCTCTGGAACGTGTGTGATGGTGTACCTGTATCTCATGAGTCTCATACTGAATCTCAGTATTCTAGGAGGGAGTGTGTCCAGTGCTTGTCCACCTAGCAGGCTCACGAGGGGCTTGTGGTCGGTTTCCAGCTCGAAGTGAAGGCCAATGATGAAGTCGCTGAACCTTTCACATGCCCAGGTCAGGGCCAGCACTTGTTTTTCCACCTGAGCGTACCTCTGCTCCATGCTCGTGAGTGCTCTGGATACATATGCCACCGGCGCCCAGGTGCCCTGCTGTTCCTGAAGAACTCCACCTAGCCCATATGATGAGGCATCGGCTGAGATTTTCAGGTTTTTGTTTGGGTCATACAGCTGCAGCACCGGGGTGGAGGACAGCTCCTTTTTGAGACTGGTGAATGCTTTGCTTTGCTCTGGGCCCCAGTACCACTGGTTCCTTTTCGACAGCAAGTCCCTAAGAGCTTTGTCTTTTCCAGCTAGGTTGGGCATGAATTTGCCTAGCTGGTTCACCATGCCCAGGAAACTCCTGAGCTCGCTGATGTTTTGTGGTGGATCCATCTCTCGCACGGCGCATGTCTTTTCTGGGTCCGGGGTTACTCTCTGGCGATATGACGTAGCTGAGGAACTTCACCATCGTTTTGCTGAATTCACACTTGGCTGTGTTCAGAGTGATGCCTGCCTCTTGTGCCCTCTGCAGAACTGCATGCACGCGGGCGTCGTGCTCAGCTTGCGTGGACCCCCATATGAGGACATCGTCCATGTGGCAGATGACTCCTTCTAGCCCCTCCGTCACCTTCACCATCCGGTTCTGAAAGTGTTCCGGCGCAGACTAGATGCCAAATGGTAAGCGGTTGTAGAAGTAGCGTCCGAATGGGGTAATGAATGTTGTGTAGTGGGCACAGTCTTTGGTCAGTGGGATTTGCCAAAACCCCATGTTGGCGTTGATCTTTGAGAAGAACTTTGCCCCTGAGAGCATGCCTAGGGTCTGGTCCACTGACAGGAGGATGAACTTTTCCCTGCTTACGGCTTCATTCAGAGGAGAGAGGTTGATGCAGATTTTGACCTCATCTTTAGACTTCTTTGGTGCCACCACCATGCCGGAGCACCACTCAGTTGGTTCATCAATCCAGCTGATGACTCCGAGCTGTTCCATGCGCTGGAGCTCCTGCTTTACTTTTCCCATCAGAGGCAGTGGAACACGTCGTGGCACTTTCAGAGACATGGGCTTGGCGTCAGGTTTGAGCTTAATAGTGTATGGCTGTTGTACTAGCCCTAGCCCATCACACAGCTTCGGGTAAGTCTGCTTTACTGAGTCCAAGTCTATACTGTCTATCCTCGCTACCAGTCTGAGGTTGACTGATGCAGGTCTGCTCAGCAGAGCTGTGTTCAGGTGTTTCACTATGTACAAGTCCTCTGTAGTGTGCTTGTCCCCACAGTGCAGCACTTCTCTGGCTACTCCAACTACAGACATGCCCAGGCCCAAACAGCGCTTTGTTGCCTGGTGCGAGGCTGCTGGATGCCCCCCCCCACATATCTGTCTGTACACCTGCTCGGGTATGACAGTCACGTCAGCCCCAGTGTCTATCTTGAATTTCACATTAGTGTCTCTGATCGTTACGTCAACTGTCCATGCCTGTTTGCCTGCGTCTACAGTGCCAAGGAATATGTCTCCCTCTGTGTCCTCTGAGACTGCACTCACACCCTTGTTAGACTTACACACTTTGCTGTAATGCCCACGTTTCCCACAGTTATGGCAATCTGCATTCTTTGCAGGGCAACTGAATTTGGCATGAAACGGCGTCTTACCACATCTCTGGCATGACTGCCCTGCCCCCTGTGTGTCATGCTTGTCCTTGGTCTGCTTAGCTGGCTGTTTTTTGTTTTTCCAGGCTGGCTTTTTCCCTTTGTTGCTGTGCACTGCGTCCACTGTCGCTTTGTTTGCATGCGTTGTATCTCCCCGTTTGTCTGTTTGTTGCCGTTTAATGTCCTCCGCTTGCCTGACCATGTTGATGGCTTTCGCTAAGTCCAGCTTTCTCTCCATTTGCATTTTCTATGAGAGTGCACTGTCTTTGATGCCCACCACGATCCGATCACGCAGCAGCTCCTCGCGAAGTGCCCCATATTCGCAGTCTTCAGCGAGTGCATACAAGGCTGTGATGAACGAGTCTGCAGATTCTGTTGGCCGTTGCGCTCGCATGTTGAATTTGGCTCGCTGGTATATCACGTTCTTTTTAGGCACAAAAAAGTTTGTAAAGCCATCCTTGACTGAGCTGTATAGAAGTCTTTGTTCATCCGTTAACCGTAGCCCTCTCAACACATCATCTGCCTCGTCGCCCATGCAGTATATAAGCGTGTTCACCTGATTAGCTTGCGACGACTTGTCCAAGGTCTGTGTCCCAGGAATGTTCCCTGTAAATTAGAAGACTCTGGCAGTAATAGGACTGGACTTATGCTGAGCACAGAGGAAAACAGTGGTTGCTCCCTTATACACTGTCTACTGGTTGCTAGTTCAAGCTAACAAGTTTGACGGATTACTGTATATGTATTGTTATTATTATTATTATTATTATTATTATTACCACAAAAGCAGGCAAAGAAGCATGTATTCCCCTCCTCAAAGAAGCGAAACTGTGAAGGGAAACAATATCATGACCAGCGACAGCATAACGCAATCTGAAACCTCACCACTAGATGACACTACAGCCTACACACTATAGCTTTAAGTTTTCCCATCCGTAATTTCCCACAAACTACCAGCGGCCAAAGCGTCTCCCACTTTGTGTGTTTGGGTAATAAAAAAAACCTTCAGACAGACAAGCAAAAGAGTCAACAGTGACAGCACTTATAAATGATTAACTTGCCAAAATGCCTTCTGCCAACTTTTTCATTTAATAATGTTCTGAAATATTTTTGCTGACAGCAGTTTTGCTTTTGGAAACAGCTCGTGTTTATGATATGGACAGTGATGGATTTCAAAGTTAAGTACTGTTACCCTGAATGAACCAAAGCAGGTTCTCTTGATATGAACTGTCATGACTTGTACGATTTTGTGTCTTCTGCACTCTCAAACCTTTTAAAGGCAGGCCATCCCCTCACTGGTTACATCCTGTTACATATCAGGGAAAACACACCATTTTTAGGATTCTTTTATAAGCATTCTTTCTGACTCCACTGACCCAGCAGGAGAAGTCCAGTCCTCCTCATTTTCAGTGATCCTGTCTGACAAAGTAGGTGTCACATCCCATTACCTGAGAACGTATCAACTGGGTCGTCATCTCAAGTCTGGCGCTGTGGCTGGATGCTCCCAGCTACACCGTGCAAGTGTTTTCCAATCAAAACCTCACACACTTTTATCATTGGGGGAGTCAAGTTGATGTCAGAGGTGTGAAAGGCCAGCAGCAACCCCCAGTGATGAAAAATGAAGGCAATGTGGAAATGGCAAATCTTGCAATTCTTTGATTGGCCACGTGAGTCGCTCCCCTTAGACCCCACATTAAAAAAAAACATATTTTGCTGGCAATCCCTTGGTGGCGAGGAAGATTGTCTCGATTGATTCCTGGATGGGCTGGTCCATGTGGAGAAAATCTACATCTATGGTCAATCTAGTGTGACCGGAGGATCTTTGTGGGATCGAACCCCGGACTGCTCGCACTAAAGACCAGAACTCAACCAGGTCAGCCAAAGGGGAATTCCCCCCATTAGTCAAGCTAGTGGAAACATCTTTTCAATCCAGACTTCATCCTGCTGCATATCTCCCCACCATTTTTGACTTCGTCCCGAAGTCACAGATGCATTTAAGCATGTTCTGTGACTACCCACATCCTGCCGATAATGCCAATTGTGACCAGAGGACCTCTGTGGCTGGGACGGCGGTGGGATCGAATCCTGGACTGCTCACACTACAGACCAGAACTCTACCAGGTCAGCCAAATGGGAATTCCCCGTTAGCCAAGCTAGTGGGAACATCTTTTCAATCCGGACGTCATCCTGCTACACTAGGGACACATATGCGTGAGTTCATTTAATGTGAGAATGTTATTGCATGCTGACAAACACACAGTCCTTGACAGATCTTTAGCCTGGTCCAATGACTGAGAAATCCCAGAAGATTGGGGTATGAGGACAGGCTGCTGCCTTCATCCACCTTCACAGCTGTTGGGTTACAAGGTATCACCTCCTCTGCCTGATCCACCATTGATGACTTCCTGGTCTCTAGAAAGGCTACAAGCGGCTACTGAGCACACGGTTTAATAAAGCAGTCTAATCTTGTTTAGTGGACTAAACTTACTTAGTTGACGCATCTTTTGACGTAAGTCGTTACACAAAGCACTTAGTCGGCTAAAGTTTCACGTTACCAAAGTAAAGTTGCCTGGTGCAGAGGAAGCTAATCTTATTTTAGCGACAAAAGATCAGTGTCCTACCTCAAAAAAGATGCCTATCATGTACCACCACTTGATGGAGGAGGAAGGAAGGAGAGACTTGTGGCAGGAGCGAGTGTTCTGGGACTGGAATAATCCATTGGAGATGTTCTGTTCTGGCCCAAGCAGAGGGTCACCCCTTTTGAGTCTGGTCTGCTTGAGGTTTCTTCCTCAGAGGGAGTTTTTCCTTACCACTGTTGCTCTGGAGGTTGGTAAGGTAAGACTTTACTTGTGTGAAGCACCTTGAGGCAACCTTGTTGTGATTTGGCGCTATATAAATGAAAATAAATTGAAAATTGAATTGAAATTTATGGATGCCGCGGACGGCTAATCTACAACTTTAGACGTCGATGTGAAATGGAGATTAGATGGATAATGTTGGGCAACTAACCTGATTCGACTAAGTAAGATTAGTAGACTAAAAGATTTGACTGCTTTATGAAACCGGGCTCTGGTCTGCACCGTGTTCCACCCCTACTTGGTCCTTTTAAGTGTCACAATGCGGATGAGGGGTTGGATTTTGACACCCAACCTCAAATTTACAGTTGCAGTTTAAACATGTTTGTACCCTGGCACACACACACACACACACACACACACAAAGAAAAAAACATTTTGGTCTCTGCAGCAAGCCGTCTGTCACAGGGCCAAATATACTTGTAGACACACAAATGTATTCACACCAGCACGCTCCCCATGTTCGCATGGGTTCCTTCTGGGTGGCTGACTTCCTCCCACTTCCAAAGACATACAGGTTGGGTGAAATGACTCAAACTCAATGTTTCCCAAACATTTTCACATGAAGGATCAATTTAGCAATTAAAAATAACCTTGTGGACCACCTAACCCTCCCAAATATCCAAACATACATCTGCTTATCACTCCAACAGCATATTCCAACCTTATAGAGTTTGGAGTCATTTTTAAAGACTCTGAGAAACCGTTTTAAGTTAAAATATTACATTAAGTTAAAATATGATATTTTACCAATATACTCATTGACCACCGATGGTTTGTGAACCACTCAATAAGAAAGACTGGGAGTGTGTTTGTTTATTTGCAATCCTGCCTCTCACCCAATGACAGCTGGAATAGGCTCCAGCTCCCCCGTGACCTTTAATTGGAATAAGCGGGTATAGAAAATTAATGACTGAAAATTAATGACTGAATACCAGACATGTCCAGCAGGTGGCAGACAGGTATATGGTACTTACAAGAATATGTGATTATTGTTTTAAAGTTGTCTTATTAACAAACTGTGTGTGTGTGTGTGTGTGTGTGTGTGTGTGTGTGTGTGTGTGTGTGTGTGTGTGTGTGTGTGTGTGTGTGTGTGTGTCCAATCACGCATTACATGAGTGCATTGTTTGCGCTATTTAAGATACTGGTTAAGTGCACAAGTTTTATTGCACATATGTACTTCATGATGTGTCAGCAGTCAGGATGTGTTAAAACCGCTGCTTTGGTACGTGACAACCAGCCCAAGAAAAAATTAGAGGAAACGCTGCTGTGTTGTTCTCTGACCTCTGTTAAGTAGAACTTAACTTTTCAATGCAGGGCCTATTTTTTATGTTTGCAGGTTCTGTTTTTTTTGTTTTTGTTTTTTTTAGCTATCTTAATTTTAAATATTCAGTCATCATTTTATAAACAGACTTCACAACTTTGTTGGTAACCAAGAAGAAGTTGTTGCTTGTCAGAAATGAACTTGTGTGGACTCGGTGGAGACCTGTGGCGTCACGGAAGAGGAAGTTAAGCTAATGCAGTGCTTCTCAGTTATTTTCTGTTACGGCCCCCCAGGAAGAAGAAAACATTTTGCCCCCCCCCCCCCCCCCCCCCCCCCACACACACACACACACACACACACACTCTCTCTCTCTGCCGTGACTACAAATAGTATCATTTCTCCATAAAATTATAAGTACACCTCTGCATAACATTGTATCCTTATTAACATTAAAGAAAACAAAAAATAAATAACTTTAGATTAACTTACAGCAAAGAATAACTTTAACATTTTTTAATCTGTAATAGAATTGCATCACTTTGCTTGAAATTAAAAACAAATTTAATCCCTTAAACTATAAACATTTTTTGACCGACTAACCATTTGATACTGAAAAACAAAATTAAATAAAATCAATAAATAATAAATTCAAATTGATCAGAACACTTACTCAGGAGCACAATATATAAAAGACTTTAACAGACAAAACAAAATAAAACTATTTGTGCAGATTTTTTATGATTATTTTTGTGACTTTTATTTATTTATTTTTTTAATTAGTTTTTTGTTGTTTTGCAGCACTTGCGTCTTTCAGCATGACAGACCATATCTACTGCTGCTCAGCTCCTCTGCTATGGTGCTATGATGCTAACGGTGCTCGCTGGTTTACTGAAGCAACATTCAAAAAGCGGGATGATTGCTGGCAATATTCGGCACGTTTTCATGCAACATTTTAAGACACACTGGTCTTTCCTTGTCTCCCACGGTAGTGCAAAAAAAAAAAAAACGACATACAGCTGCATTCCATTATGGTAGAGTCCTCAATACTCCCTGCGCACACTCTGACAATGAGAGCGCCACTGCCACCTACTGTAGTGGATGTGCAATTACACTTTTTTCAAGTACGGGAAAAAAGCATGTTCCCCACGGTCACACGCGCTCCCCATGGCATCACACCATGCCCCCCCAGGGGGGCGCACCCCACTATTTGAGAATAACTGAGCTAATCTAAGTAGTTGCCTCTATAATCAGTCATTTTAAAAAAAAAGTCTTTACTGTTACTAAGTCAGATATGCAAACCTGTACCTCTGTAAAGATCTGCTCAGTGCTTCCTGACACGTCTAGTAGAAGTGGGCGATACTGGGAATTTTGGTATTGATCCGATACCAAGTAAATACAGGCCCAGTATTGCCAATATTGATACCGATACCAATACTTTTTCATATTTATGCTTCGTAGATCCAAAGGATCCAAAAGACTTAGGATAGAATTTCGCCAAACATTGTACGTGACAACAAAATACTTTATTATCACAATCAACATTTTTGTTTAAAAAATTATCACTCAACACAACTTAAAACAAAAGTGCATCATGGGAACCCCCCAGCAGTCTAAGTCTATAGCAGCATAACTAAGGGATGGTTCAGGGTCACCTGATCCAGCCCTAACTATAAGCTTTAGCAAAAAGGAAAGTTTTAAGCCTAATCTTAAAAGCAGAGAGGGTGTCTGTCTCCCTGATCTGAATTGGGAGCTGGTTCCACAGGAGAGGAGCCTGAAAGCTGAAGGCTCTGCCTCCCATTCTACTCTTACAAACCCTAGGAACTACAAGTAAGCCTGCAGTCTGAGAGCGAAGCGCTCTATTGGGGTGATATGGTACTATGAGGTCCCTAAGATAAGATGGGACCTGATTATTCAAAACCTTATAAGTAAGAAGAAGAATTTTAAATTATATTCTAGAATTAACAGATAGCCAATGAAGAGAGGCCAATATGGGTGAGATATGCTCTCTCCTTCTAGTCCCCATCAGTCAGGGTGTGCGGGAGAGAAAAAAATCTTGAGTATCGACCTTTTTACATGAGGATCGTTCAATATCAATACCAGCGTTGGTATCAATATTATCGATATTAGGATCGATCCGCCCACCTCTAACGTCTAGTGACGTTTCAGTCTATTCTGTGGTGACAAGAAGCGTTTTACTGTGATGTTTTAGCCATTTGGCTTGTAACTTCATCAGTGTTCAAAATAAAGGCTGGAATAATATAAATTGTTTTTCACCCAAGTGAAAAGTTCAGTCCAAAACCATCTAAAAATAGGCCCCATGTTGAAAAATTAAAGACTTCTTTAACATTTTTTCAGTGATATCATGGCTTCTGTTGTTCCATCTTAT
This sequence comes from Thalassophryne amazonica, assembly GCF_902500255.1. Lineage (NCBI taxonomy): Eukaryota > Metazoa > Chordata > Actinopteri > Batrachoidiformes > Batrachoididae > Thalassophryne > Thalassophryne amazonica. The sequence goes on along the minus strand of NC_047107.1, from coordinate 107,865,028 downwards.
TTCCACGAGGTCACACCAGTTAAAGCATGCCGGCTTCCTCTTTCTCCTGCAATGGCAATATCTTCCGTTCTTTTCTTAGATGGCCGACAGATTCCGGGCTTTTCTTTCTTCCCGCTGTTGTAAATAAGTCATCATTTGACTTTTGAATTATTGAACGTACAACATATTACTCTCAGTGGAGTTAAAAGCTGACTGCAGCCAAAAATATACCTTTTTCGGAAAGCTAGCAACCACAAGTGTATACTTTCTCCCAAGGTGCATGCTGGGATACCCTGCAAGGGAGCAGTTGAATACTGTGTTGGACAGGAGGTCACAGATGTCTAAAAGTGGTTGTGTATTCACGGTTTTAGAGTATCCCAGAACCAGTGGTGGGCACAGATAACCAAAAAATTAACTTCGATAACAGATAATCAGATAACTGAAAAGTTACCTTTGATGAAGATAAAACAAACTACCCAAAATGTATCGGAAGTTACAGATAACCGATAAATTCCAGTATTGTCTCTAGTATACTTACAACTACTAACAAGCTGATTTGAGTTTTAACACCACGACTGCTTTTGGAAGCATCAAAGCAAGAACAGACCCAAACAATGAATCAGCACTTCTGTCTTTGAGCATCCTGCCCCCTGGTGGAAGCTTCTGTTTATACATGGTTTCCAGCACAGAAGCAACTGAGAGAAGCCACAAAGCTCAACTCTCTATCCAATCATAGCACTGTCGTCAGGCCGAGGTCATGGAAAATAAAGCAGTGCTGAGTTATGGTTAGGTGTATAAATAAAATGAATACTGATAGAATAACTCCATTAATGTGAATTCTGTCATTTGTGCAAAGTTAAGCTATAATATATATATTTTAATGTTGAATAATGCACTAATTCTGAAGTTTTATAACAAACCCAGACAGATGGCATTCTGGGTAACATGTGCCTCTGCTCACACTGATTGGATGATTCATTCTATGTAAACCAACACGTTAATGTGAGGTGTGTCGTGTGTTGGTGTTTACAGATAAATGTGCTTTTGTAAAATATGCAATTTTTTTTATTTGTAAAAAAAGGCATTTTCAAAAAAAAAAAAAGCCAAGTTGTAATTGGATAACCGTCTGATATAACCGGGGTCAAAATAAATAGAACACTGCCATTGGCCCTATTGGCATATCCCATAATCCCTTGCGTGCCAGAGAGTCGCTGCAGTCAAACAACATATAGAGAATCCACATGATGACAATTGTAAATGAATATTATACGACAAAAATGTATTTTTTTATGCTTTTCATCACGTTAATAAGAAACTGCATGCATGATACCCTGAAAACTTGCTAAAACAATTATAACAAATAATCTGTGTCTGCTACGTTTAATCTACATGGAATTTAATAAACACAAACTGAATTTCAGACATCATATATATATATATATATATATATATATATATATATATATATTAGTCTGGAACAAAGAGGACAAACAGAAAACAGTAAAGAACAATAATCAAGATATTAAAGAGCAAACTTCACTTCCCCCAGAACGACATGATCAGGAAGCAATTGTAGCTCACAGCAGCTCCCATTGAAAATAACGGAGAGACAGCCTGTGATTCTTGCATGTTTACATAAAACAAACGCAATAACAACATCTATAAACCCAGAGAATATATTCACGAGAGTTTTAGGCACAATATAAAAATAGTTTTATGTTGCGATGTTAATGGTGTTGTCCATGTGCAGCAGTTAAAGTGCAGTTTTTGTAAATTAAGTTTGAAAAAAAAGCTTCTGTTTACGTTTTGCTTCTGGAAACATGAGTCTGACGTGTGGTTTGAAAATATCAGCCCAGCTTCAGTTTGAATACTGCCATGAACACTACTGGCCAGTAGATGGCAGTAGAGACCTTGAAAAGTTGCAAACACAAAATTCCAGATAATCTGTGTTGCTACTTGGTACGTTTAAGATGCATGGAATTTAATAAAAGCAAACAGTAACAACGTCTATAAACCCAGAGAATATATTCACGTGAGTTTTAGGCACTAGAGTTTAATGCTGTTGTCCTGATCAGAGTGTCTGAAATGCATTTCTCCTGTCGTGAACGTACTGAGGTTACCATACTGAGATTACCCTATCCCATAATGCACCTGAACACAGCATGCACCACACTAAAACCTTAAAAATTAGCACATTACTTTAAAACTAAAACATATATCTGATATTTTCACTTTATAAAACTTCAGAAGTGACGTTAATTTAAATAACTTGTCCGAAATAAGTTTGGTTAAAATTTGAACCATAAGTTAAAAATGTATGCCTCTGGATGACTTGGGTGATATTGGCTGTGTATCAGTATGGTGTTAAAAAAAAGAGGGTTTTTTTGTTGTTGGGTTTTTTTTTGGTGACCAATTCTCTTTTGCCTGCAGAGAATAGGGCATTTTTTTCTAGAAGCTCTCCTCTGTTTGCAGAGAGTAGAACTACACATCTGTTCACTTTTGTTTACCACGTTAAATGGTCTAAATGTTATTGGACAAAAATTCTATTCTAATTCTGGAAGATAATTAGTCCAATAATTGTTTTCAAAGTTATCTGAAAAGATAATCCGATAATGAAAACTTTGTCTTCGATAATTATCGGAACTGTGCCCACCACTGCCCGAACCCTTTGCACGCTGGGGAGGGAGGCTTGATAATGGCTCAGCTTAATGCTAACTTTAACATTGAAAATGCCATAGACATGCTAACGTGTTAGCATCTGTCCCGTTTTTAAGTTATAAAATACATCAACTGTTTCAGAAGACCATAACAGGTCCGTTTAACATAAAAAAGGTAAATATTACTCACAGACATATGCTCTTTAGGGTTTTAGTGGATAAAAAATAAGATAAAGCGAAATAAAACAAAGAACCACGAAGCAGCAGATCGAAGATCGAAGCACTGTTTCATTGGTTCATGGTTCAAAGCAAAGCTGCACTACAGAAACGGTTGATTATACAGACCTGCTGCAGAGTCTGTAATCACTGTAGAGAAATTATCATTTTCCAAACGAACACCCCCAAAAACAACGGCCACTCTGAAGGACCGATAAGGGAATCGTTAAGCAAAAAGGCTATTGATGTCGATGGATCAAATCATTTCTTAAGGATACCCGAAAAGAACCGGTTTCCGACACGCAACCCTAACAGCATGCAGTGCAACACATCTCCTTCGCATAGAGTTGATCAGGTTGTCAGTTGTGGCCTGTGGAATGTTGGTCCACTCCTCTTCAATGGCTGTGCAAAGTTGCTGGATATTGGCAGGAACTGGTACACGCTGTCGTATACGCCAGTCCAGAGCATCCCAAACATGCTCAATGGGTGACATGTCCGGTGAGTATGCCGGCCATGCAAGAACTGGGACATTTAAGCTTCCAAGAATTGTGTACAGATCCTTGCAACATGGGGCCGTGCATTATCCTGCTGCAACATGAGGTGATGTTCTTGGATGTATGGCACAACAATGGGCCTCAGGATCTCATCACGCTATCTCTGTGCATTCAAAATGCCATCAATAAAATGCACCTGTGTTCTTCATCCATAACAGATGCTGCCCATACCATAACCCCATCGCCACCATGGGCCACTCGATCCACAACAATGACATCAGAAAACCGCTCACCCACACGACGCCACACACGCTGTCTGCCATCTGCCCTGGACAGTGTGAACCGGGATTCATCCGTGAAGAGAACACCTCTCCAACGTGCCAAACGCCAGCGAATGTGAGCATTTGCCCACTCAAGTCAGTTACGACGACGAACTGGAGTCAGGTCGAGACCCCGATGAGGACGACGAGCATGCAGATGTGTGCAGAAATTCTTTGGTTATGCAAACCGATTGTTTCAGCAGCTGTCCGAGTGGCTGGTCTCAGACGATCTTGGAGGTGAACATGCTGGATGTGGAGGTCCTGGGCTGGTGTGGTTACACGTGGTCTGCGGTTGTGAGGCTGGTTGGATGTACTGCCAAATTCTCTGAAACGCCTTTGGAGATGGCTTATGGTAGAGAAATGAACATTCAATACACGAGCAACAGCTCTGGTTGACATTCCTGCTGTCAGCATGCCAATTGCACGCTCCCTCAAATCTTGCGACATCTGTGGCATTGTGCTGTGTGATAAAACTGCACCTTTCAGAGTGGCCTTTTATTGTGGGCAGTCTAAGGCACACCTGTGCACTAATCATGGTGTCTAATCAGCATCTTGATATGGCACACCTGTGAGGTGGGATGGATTATCTCAGCAAAGGAGAAGTGCTCACTATCACAGATTTAGACTGGTTGTGAACAATATTTGAGGGAAATGGTGATATTGTGTATGTGGAAAAAGTTTTAGATCTTTGAGTTCATCTCATACAAAGTGGGAGCAAAACCAAAAGTGTTGCGTTTATATTTTTGTTGAGTGTATATATATATATATATATATATATATATATATATATATATATATATATATATATATATATATATATATAAAACCCGCATTAAAGACTCACAATTATCTTAGTTAAACACCTAAATACATTTTGGTTTAACTCACCTCCATAACAATGCAATGTTGCAAACAAGTTGCCGCAAACGCTTGTTTACACTGACAATAAAATCTCGGCCTCCCCATCGAGAACATGATTACGCGCGAGATTTGATACAGTAAAGCCGTCTATTTGTTGGGGGTTGTGCGTGTGAAGGGGGTTGCGTGTGTGCGGCGGGGGCAGGTTGTATCGGGGTCAGGGTTACAGGTGTGTATGTGTGTGGGGTGTTACCATGGTTACTATTGCTCGGCAACATGTCAAAAACAGACACACACACATATAATACATCTAAGTTATATTCAGTACATGTCAAAGGTTTGGACACACTTTCCCATTAATTTGGAAAGTGTTACTGTCTTAATGCACATGGCTACTATTACTGAATATGAATAAACTGCAAATAGAAGTCACTGTTGTATGTTCATGTAAAAGGATTAAAATAGCTTCAAGGTCTTTCGTTAGAAAAAGGAGCATGAATAATTTTCTGTTTAAAAAAAAAAAGCCTTAATATTTGTGAGTCTGTAGAGGAAACACACCGGTTTACATGAACCTACAACACGAAGTAATCTGGATCAGTTCGCTTCTTCAGATATCAGTTGAACACAATATTGTAAAACCTACATGTTGATCCATAGCAGCAAGTTAAAAATGAAGGTAAATGTCAAGAGAAAACCCCACCAGTGTGTCTGAATATCCATCAAAGCCTTCTGAAGTACAGACGTACTGTCACAAATCCTGCAGCAGGCGATCCGTACCAGCATGCGCCTCTCATGTAACGCCACAGGAGTCGATCAATACTCTGCCTCGCTGTCGTCTATCACCTACACAAACACACCTGTTCAGTCAAGTCTCTGATTTTACAGACTTCTCTTTGAGAGACCCACAATGGCAGCATGAGAGCTTTGATTACAGCTAATTATGTGTTTAATTGCCAGTTCCCTTCCTAATTAATTATCTCTATAATCCGTACTGAGTCACACACCAAATGAGATCTACATTGTTTGGATAATAGGGGCCTGTCTTCACAGGGATCCATTCAAACACTTCACAGATGTTTCCGTGCAGCCTGCGTGACGGCAAATTCATCCCCGTAATCTCCTCTATTAATCCTAAACTGACACGACACGATAAAACTCACTGGCTCGTTCATAAATTTTCATCATCGTCAACAAGAGGTTGTGCTTTTACCCACAGCTAATTCATGGTATGTTTCTTGGGTTGTTACGGTGCGTTCCAGTTGCACTCAGAGTTCATAATTCCCTAATTACGAGTAGAAAGTCGTAATTCCATCTCATCAACTTGATTGAACACCACAAACAGAGTTCACTATCCAAAACGGCTGCTCTCAGCATCGAAACTAAGTGAGAACTGTAATTTTTACAGATTTTTTTCCTTGAGGCGTCTTTGTTGTGATTTGACATGATATAAACAAACTGAATAACTGAATTCAAATTGAATTTAGCAGAACTACAGTGGGAAGAAAAAACTCCCTCTGGCATTTTTGAGGAAGAAACCTCATTTAGAGACTGATATCAACCTTGCATTTTGCTCTGAAATTCTTGAAAAAATAGTTTCACAGCAGCTTTTGGACCATCTTACTGAGAATAACCTCTCTGAGTCACTGCAGTCTGCATTTAGAATGCACCATTCCACAGAGACAGTTCTCACTAAAGTGGTTAATGATCTACTTGAAATGGACTCAGACTCCACTATGGTTCTGTTATTGTTAGATCTTCACTGCATTTGGCACAGAGGACCATGGTATATTAGTAGATGGACTTGACATAACTATTTGCTATTATTGTGTCTTGTACAATAATGTAGTGTTCAAACCTGCTGTTCCTTTCCAAAGTCCTGGAAAAAGTCGTATCAGTTCAACTCCATGATCACCTCCACACCCATAACCTATATGAAATATTTCAGTCTGGTTTCCGCTCAGCACATAGCACAGAAACAGCCCTGGTCCGCATCATGAACGACCTTCTCATGACTGCAGACCAGGGCTCATCATCTCTCCTCCTCCTACTGGATCTATCAGCCGCTTTTGACACCATTGACCACACCATCCTGCTCCACCGCCTCAACACTGAAATAGGACTCACTGGCACAACTCTCAACTGGTTTCGCTCATATCTCAGGAACAGGACAGAATGTGTTACACTCGGACAATCCAAATCCAAAACCCATACTGTCAGCTGTGGAGTGCCACAAGGGTCCGTCCTTGGTCCAACCCTTTTTACCATCTACATGCTCCCCCTTGGTCAAATCATCCGTAAACACAAGATTTCATTTCATTGCTACGCAGACGACACACAGTTATACATCAAAATGGACTCCACACTCCCCTCAGATCTGCCGTCTGCCTTTCAGGCTTGCCTGGAGGAGATAGAGGCATGGATGACTGATAACTTTCTTAAACTAAACACTGACAAAACTCAAGCCATCCTCATCGGTACCCCACATCAAACCCAGTCCTCCTCCCTCACCAGTATTCCCATTCTCTGCCACAACATTCCCCTGTCCACCTCCATCACCAACCTTGGAGTCAGATTTGACCCACATCTCACCTTTGACATCCACATCCGCCACCTATGCAAAGTCTCCTTCCATCACCTCAAAAACATAGCCAAGCTCCGCCCCTCCCTTTCCCAACCAGATGCTGAGAGGTTGGTCCATGCTTTTGTCTCCTCCAGGTTGGACTATTGCAATGCCCTCCTCGTCGGGACCCCTGGTAAAAACCTGCAAAAGCTGCAGCACATCCAGAACTGTGCTGCCCAGGTCCTGACGAGGAGGCGCAAGTTTGACCACATCACCCCTGTCCTCAGATCCCTCCACTGGCTGCCCATCAAATACAGAATAGAGTACAAACTCTGCCTCCTGACTTATCAGTGCATGCACGGAACCGCCCCTGCCTACACACCACCTCAAGATCTCTCTGCTCCACCACCTCCTCACACTGCCTTCACCAACCACAAGTGTGGAGGCCTTTAAAAAAGGCCTAAAGACATTGCTATTTCAAAAGGCCTTTTAGATATCTTATCGTTTGAAATGGTTTTTGAAATCTGTTTTAATTCTGTTTTTAAATCCTTGCTGTAGCACTTTGAAATTTCTTTGAAATGTAAGGTGCAATACAAATAAAATGTATTATTATTATTAATGTTGGAGTACCATGTGTGCCATATACCACACATTGTAATATCTTGCCATATCTTTCAAATTGTATGGGTACTGAGCTTCATTTTGCAAAGTGTTGTATAAAATTTATTGATAAGATGTGTAATAGTGATACTGATGTTGTAAGTACAATCAGCAATCTGGGCCTTGGAGGCTCCCGTTATATAATTGGTGCTAACAGAAGATACCTTTCGAATAAATTTCAGTGTGATATTAATAATGTTTGTGACCCTTGCATGGCAGCAGCCATGTGAGGCATTATTGTAAAGCGCTTTGAGCGTCTGATGCAGATGGAAAAGCGCTATATAAATGCAGTCCATTTATTTATTCGATCATGACCCAATGATACACGGAGTCCCACAAGGGTCCATGTTAGGCCCCCTGCTTTTCTCCTTTTATATAGCACCCCTAGGGCATATGTTGCAAAGCTATACAATTACTTTTCACCATTATGCTGAGGACACTAAGTTGGACATGCCGATAACTAAAGGTAATCTCACACACATTAAGACTTCAGAGGATTGCCTGGCTTCAGTGAAAAGCTGGATGTCGAGCAACTTCTGACTTTATAATTCAGACAAAAGAGAAATGATGGTCCTGGGTCCTGCGACACAAAGACATCAATTTGAACAGCTAACAATAAACTGAGATTCATGTGTTATACATTATAGTGATGAAGTGAGGAACCTTGGGGCGATTTTTGATGCCACACTGTCCTTTGAGCTAAACATTAGAGAAGCCACTAGGACTGCTTTGTCTTTGTAAAATAGCAAGGATTCGTCCTGTCTGTGGCTGATGCAGAGACTGTGATTCATGCATTTGTCTCTTCTAGATTGGATTATTGCGATGTCCTGCTCTCAGGCTTACCGCAGTCTGGCTTGAGAGGTCTCCAAATGATTCAAAATGCCACTGCTAGAACCTTGACCAGAAGCAGAAAGTATGACCACATTACCCGAAACTTCATTGGCTTCCTGTCTCTGTGAGGTCTGATTTTCAGATTTTTATTGTAAATGGACTGCATTTATTTAGCGCATTTCCATCTGCATCAGATGCTCAAAGCACTTTACAATTATGCCTCACATTCAACCATTCACACAAACACACCGACACATCGATGTGAGGGTGCTGCCATGACCTTGCCCAAGGGCCCTTAGTGATTTCTGGTCAGGCTGGGGTTTGAACCGAGGATCCTCTGGTCTCAAGCCCAACGCTTAACCACTAGACCATCACCTCCCCTTACAAAATCATTCAAGGACTAGTTCCTCCCTACATAGACAACCTATTTAAAACCTGTGTACCAGCCCGAGCTCTGCATTCTCAGAATGAAGAATTCATATGTGTCCCTAAGGTTAAAAAGAAGTCAGCAGGCCAGGCAGCATTTTCTTATTATGCACCTGTTTTATGGAATGATCTGCCTGCTGAGATAAAACAGTGTGTGCAGTCATTCAAGTCAAGATTAAAGACTTGTTTTCCCTTTCATTTTGCCAACATACATGGGTAGTGTCAAATAATTTTTCCTCGCCTCTCAAATTGTATTACAAATGGAGCAGGTCTCAGTCACATTATATCAAATTTTTGACTTTGTTATCAAAGCATAGGGTTAGCTTGCGGCAAGCACATTACTACTTTCTGTGCTGCTCTGTTGATTTATTGTTAGTGAAACTAATGCCCCAGGTGCTGTTAGTCCTGTCTGATTTACGTATTCTACTCCTTTTCTCTCTGTCTGAAGTATCACTGCTGAGACTGGGGAACCTGACAGCCTCGTGGCTGGGCGAGTGGTCGAGGTGTGACCTGCGCCACATAATGGATGGCTGATCCGACTCATTGCACTCCACAGCAACAGCCAGAATTGACACAGCTGGTGGCAGAAATATGGGACTGACCTTAGACTTTGTGGGATTGGCCTTAAGATGGACGTTGCACCATTATACACATTTGGAACTGCTTGTAACTTGGCCAGTGTTAGAATGGCCTAAGCAGTGGATGACCCCTCTGAGTCTGGTCTGCTTGAGGTTTCTTCAGCAAGAAAGCCAGGGGAAGTTTTTCCTTACCACTGTCGTCTGTATGCTTGCTCAGGGGGGTTGACAAAGTTAGACCTTACCCATGTGAAGCACCTTGGGACAGGTTTTTGAAATGGTGCCACTAATATTAGCTAAACTAGCAGATGTTGCTCACAATGACTGGCTATTTTAGAAGCAATAAGTTAATGTGAACTATGCAAGACGAGTTCCAGTTCACGACATGAATAACCTTGTTGTTCAAAAATTGTCTTGCCCCCACAGAAATTGAGGAAAAGAGTGCAAATCATCGGTCAAGATCCAAACTGAGACCACCTATTCTGATTAGACCAAAAATGGATTACTTGGTACAGACAGTGGTCTGGGACAGCTTTACAAACCAAACTGAAAACTTGGAAATTTCAACCCAAACAAGGCTGAATGTGAAAGAAGTGAGACCACCTAAGTTAGAGATGGTGGCACTAACAAAAAGACAGGAGGCAGAGCTGAAGATCTTGTGATTCTTTGTGGGAGTGATAAGAATGGACAGGATTAGGAATGAACGTATCACAGGGATAGCTCAGATTGGACCGTTTGGAATTGAAATGGTTTGGACATGTGCAGAGAAGCGACCCAGGGTACATAGGGAGAAGGATGCTGCAGTGTTTCAGCTGCATTCCTTGCTCCAAATTATGTGATATCCTACCTTGATATCTAACATTATCAATCAATAACAATGGCATTGTAGCTTAGTTAGTCCACACTCAGGTTCTTGTTTTGAATTGATCCAGCAAAACCTTTCAAGTAAAAGCTTTGAAGCATGCTTTAAGATTCCACAGAGTACTTTGCACTGATCTTTGCTCTGAATTATGTGATTTCGTGTGACAAAGGTGAAAGCACATGAATGAAATAAGAGAAAAAGTAGCTTGAAGTTGGACTTGTAACACAAAAGCAGTGGTGGTCGTCGTATCAGTAATTTTTCTGGCCAGAGTGACGGCGGGTGAGTGGAACCCCTGCGCTGGGTGTGACTGATTTGCCCATTATCAGATAAAATTAGATCAGAAACATGAAAAATGATGCCAGTTGGCTATGACACACAAAGGTTTGTCCCTATGGGAAGGTTTGACGTGCAAATTAAAACTCAGCCTCACGTCATATGATTATGAAAGGTTTGTGACCTTCCAGAGACTTTCATATGACCGGCAACCCAACCAGAAAGCTGGCTTTATTCTCACTAACCAAAATGAAATCAAATGAAAAAAACTAAAATGAAGTTTGGAAACACATTTACACATGTCCTGACACTGACAGTCACTTGCATACTCTGATTCTAAGTAAACCATGCTTATTTATTAATTACGCATCTTGTTTTATATTTTTCTTTCTCTGTATTTTGAGGGGTGGCACAATAGCACCCTCTAGTGACCACCTGCTTTAAAGAGTACACTTTTATTAGTAATGTAGGACAAAAGGTAGGAGCAGAATTGGATCCGTATGCCCTGAATGCTTTAATTTCACAATGATTTCTGCAGTCATGCCTGCCTGCTCACAGGTGTGTTCATTCTGAATATGAGGAATTGAAATTTACCTCTCTAATCACAACCAGTGACTGTGACACCCAACAGAACCCAGTTTCCACTCCAACAGACGACAAGGGCATGATAAGTTGTTTCCAATTAAATTATTTCTAGAATGCATGTTAAATTTTGCTCATGAGAGTGTCCTCTTTGTTATATCATTTCTGTCACAATGTGAAAAAAGAATAAATTAATTAAATGGCACAGTTGGAGGATGTTTCAAAATGACATGTCACCAGCTCCTGACCTGATTGCAGTGAGCATCCACAGATGGTACCAAGCGGCAAATTTCTCATCTCTTTGACTTCAAAACTACTCTTTGAAAGGTTTATTACCCTCTACATGTCCACCGATGCACAGCAAATTGTTGCATTAGCAGTGTCTCAATGAACCCAAGATTGCAGACAGTAACCAAACGGAAGGTAAGGTGATTACAGTGGTGATTTATTGTCCAAAACATGGGAGTTCAGTGCAACAAAAAGTGAGATCAAAGGGGTTAACATGAGTAAAACACAAACCAAAGCGCAGGTAGAATTAACAAACTGGATGAAACAAAGGGATGTAAATAAAGAGCAAACACACAGCGGTGACAAAGATAAGCCAAATACTCCCAACTACATCACAGTGGAACCAAAGAAGAATCTGGCAACAAAACAGGAAATTGTGCAGGCTTAAATACTGAAACATAAACGACCAAATGAGTGACAGGTGTGGAGTGTTCTGGGACACAGGAGAGACCAGAAAACAACACATGAACAAAAACTCACACACACAAGGTGATTCAAAACTCCAAAGAAAACCCCGGGGTTGTCAGAACAGGCGGCTGCCTGGTAACCATAGCGGCTGGACCCGCAATGCAAACTCCCAGACTAGGCTTAGGTGTAGGAGAAAACATGGTCTTTATTTCAGGCTCTGGTTCAGTACACGTTATCAAGTAGCGGAGCAGAGGAACAATCAAGATCAGGCAAAAATGCAGTCATGGTTGAGCAGGGGTCAGAGGCACGAGCAAACACTGACATCCAGGATGAGGCAAGGTCGAGGAGACCAGAGCAAAAATATGATACACGGCAAGTCAAAAAATCAGAACTGAGAACGAGAGCTGGAATGTGTACAGGACAACAAACTGGCGCTGGTGTGGTGACTGGGAGGAGATTAAATAGGCCTGGAGTTAACAAGGTGCACGTGAGGAACAATCTAGAAAGGGGTGTGGCTAGTGAACGAAGATTAAACACTGTGCAAGATGGGGAGGAAGAGAGTGCACAAAGTGACAGAATACAAAGATGCGTGAGCAGGTGCCAAGAGTGAGAGTGAAAGAAGACACAGAGCGGACAGAAACAAAGTGCAAGACAAAGACATGAGGCAGGTGCAGAGATGTGAAGTGAGAACATAATCGGATGGGTGTGAGGGAAACAGGGAACTGTGAACCGAGTAGATAAACAGATGACAGAACAAATAATCAAAGACTAAATAATTAACAGAAAGCAAAACCTGATAAGTAAGCATAACTGGTGACAATAATGATAACAACAAAATAAACAAGTGATAACCTAATGAAAGCTACATGAGAATAAATGGAGATAAATACTAAAACTAAACTAAATAGAAAGTGATTAAGAAAACAAGGTGGTAAAACAAACCATAAGAAAAGCAGTGACAAAACAATAACAGAAAACAAAACCTGACATTAAAGTACAACAAATGTTACAAACGAGAGAAACTAGATAACCAAGTGATAAACTGATGAACAATAAATGAAAACACAACTGACTGAAGAAAACTACAACAGAACTGAAGGAAAGGTCAAAGTAAAAAGTCAAAAAGAAAAGTGGCAACATAACAGAGAATAAACCAGGATGAAAATAAACAACTAATAACTCAAAGGGGGGAAACAATGGGCTCAATGCCCTGATCAGGCCAAAATCATGGCAGGGGTGAGTGGAACCAAAAACATCTCATAATACTAATCAAACTAAAAACAAAAACCACAAAACAACCAAGTACAAAACCAAGACAGCAAAGACAGAAAACCTACACGGAACTCAAAGAAGAGCAAACAGGTGGTAAACACAGGAAAACAACACAACTAACAGATGAGAGGACACAGAACTGAGACACAATGATAATCAACATAGGGACACAGACAGGGGACAAATCACAAAGATAACTAACAGGATGACAGGACACAATGACAATCAACACAGGGAAAACTACAACACAAATTTTATGAATGCATATGAGCACATTCAAAGTAGTGTAAAATAAGCTCTGTCATAGTGTTAAATCAGTTCCTGTATACTGTAAATCAGCTCAGTGTAAATTGATTAGATTTACCATCAGAATTGATGTGATTTAACACTGTTATAAATGGGAGCTTATGCATTGTTGCAGTGATAATGTGATACTGCAGCAATTGCATGTACCCCTCTTCAAAATAGTGTGAAATCAACTTGAGCATACTGTCAATCATCTCTGTTCGTGTTGATCAACTTGATTTACAGAAGTAATTGAGGTGAATTAACACCGGTTTGAATGGAAATGTGCATTTTCCTGTAGTGATAATTTAACACTGAAAAAGAAACATGTCAACAGCCAATCATGTGTGTGTGAGCCACGTACCAACATAATATCATTAAAGCTTCTCCACTCACGCTCGCTGTATCCACAAGCAGGAAACGCAGAGAATTCTGTGGGGTCACAGTGCCTAATTGGATGTTATTAGTAATAATCACATCATTAGTGCAATCATAAGCATTTGTTTTCATTGTGGTCACAACTGTGACACTCATCATTTGATATCATTGTGGTTAATTCTGTCTGTATGTCTGTCACGTTCTGTTAAGAGGCGACTGAATCTTAAAACCAAAGGAATCTTTTAAGTGAAGTCTTCTTGAATCAAAGGGGGGTTGTTTCTTGCTCCTTGCACATTTGTGATTGGTGCACTAAAGAAGGTAATTAATTTGAGTTCCACTTTGTTCACTGCACAGTGTAAGAAGGCAAACATTCATAAAACTGATCTGGGAAATGCAAGTCATAATGAATAATGAAACAAATAAACTGATCCAAGAGTAGAAAGGAAATCTATACTATACTGATCTCAGTGCAGGAAGGTGTAATGATAAATTAACAAAATGTCCTAATCCGTTAGGAGGAAGTCATCATGAACTGAACCGAGAGCAGTTATCAGTTACTGATCTGACAGCAAAAAAATTGTCATGAGCGATGAAGTGGTCCAAGATCACAAAATCATCAGAGACCGATCCAGGAGCAGGGTTGTACATGTAATAAACACTGGACTAAATGAAGTTATCCTAGAGCAGGAAGTTGTAATGGACAGAAGGAAACTGGAAGTCATCGAGGACTAATCTGAGAGCAGTAACTGTCATGATTGATGAAGTGATCCTGAATAATTAGGAACTGATCTGCGTGGAGGGAGTTGTAATGATAGTTGTGTTGATGTTTTGCAACCAGAAGAAGTCATCAGCAGCAGGGATCTGTAAGGGCCCCTTCACACATAGCATGATTGAAGCTGACTAGCGCACGAAGGAGGAAATGCATGCCATTCGTGAAAAATCAGAGCCACCTCTAACGCCTCGTACACCTGTCGCCACAACCATTCGCGCACACCAGCAGCTGAAAGACAGAGAGTGCCCTGTGAGTGCCCATTCGATCCCTCTCTCGGCAGGTGTCGGCCAAATTCCAGGTGACAGACACGAACATCCAATACCACTTGTGGAGCACTTAGGAAATGTGGTGGCAATCGCGCAGTCAGGACAAAAATAGTGAGCAGGCGACCACTTTTGAGCTGGCTGTGAAATATGTCTAAGTGCCCCCACGACTGTGGCATTGCCAAGCAACACACATGATGTGCCAGAGTGTCGGCTCCCCCCACAACACATGTGCCATGGGTATGTTCCGCAACCCCCCCCCCCCCGCTCCTCCCCACAACACGTGGCGTGCAGGGGTGCACACTTGCATGAAATGCTGCTATGTATGTACAGATAGGGGCTGGCCAGTGCACACAGCACAGCAAGCCACCTCTACAATAACTACATACACAATTACATGCTAAAATACCTAAAAAAAAAAAAAGATCACATAACACAGAAACAGACACTTTGGTGTGTGCGCTGAACGGACAGGGGGCGTGGCCACCTACAGCAGCAGCTGTTGGGATCTCTGGACCTGGATGTCACAGCTGTAGAACACGTATCGTGTTTTGAAGGACATGACTTTCCAACTGTCCACTGTGGCGCACATGTGTGTGTGCTTGCTGTCGTCACGTGGAAATACATAAAACATATATTGCTTTTGCAACGGGCTGTCATGTCTGTCTGATAGGACACACATGTCCTGTGAGCAGTGCGCCAAAGGACACGTGTGTCGGGCTGGGCCGACATGTGTGTCTGGCCCGACATGCATGACATTCAGATCCCCTGCTGCATGTTCACATGATCTAATGGCCCGTTTCACATGCAGCAGCCTGCCTAGGTGCTCGGCAGCCCGGTGAAAGATGTTTTATGTATTTCCACATGAAGGCAGCAGGCACAGACACGTGCCTCACGGTGGACAGTTGTAAGGTCATGTCCTTCAAAACATGGTACAGGTTCTCCAGCTGGGACGTCCAAGACCAGAGATCTCAACAGCAGCGACAAGCGCGGACAGGCCCATCTGTCCGTTCAGCCCATAGAACTGTCACTCTCCTTTTGTTTACTCTATGATTATTTTAGTTATTTGTGATATAATTGTGTATGTAGTTATTGCAGTAATTATTTATATACCCGGCTGAAGATAATAAGGCCTAATAAGAGCGCACTGCTTCATTTATATCATTTCGTGACTGTTCGTCTATGACCATGGGTCATATACAGAGGCACAGAGGGATCATACTTGTATTTTATGCTCAATAAGAGGGAGTAAATAGAATTTGCGGTGTTTTATATGGTGTGTGGTTTTCATTTTTTCTCCACAGCAGCAGCAGCGCAATGTGGTGCAACACGTTCCAGCTGCTTGCAATGTGTTTGTGCACACACACAAGCGTGCACGAAACCGTCACAGCGGGATTGTTCACGCCTGCCCAACCGTGTGTCCCTCCCGATGTCTGCTCGATGTTCATTCGGGCTGTTTTTCTGTGATTTGCCTTGAATTGTTCTTATTCATTCTATGTGTGAAGGGGCCCTAATTAGTGATAAACTAAATCAATTAATTAATTACTACAGCCCTGTCCTAGCACACAGCTGACTACTGAGCTGACAAAATATATGGGGGTGCAGAGTATGTAAATATTCTCTGCTGGTGCCACTGGTGATAAAACTCGTTTTCATGTTTCAGCACTCAAAGCTTATTGATCATTTTTAATCAGATATTATTGATACTGTGGGTAGTATTAAAGAAATACTTTGTATTTGTCACTTTGGGGGACCTTGAAAATGTGAGACTCCTTTGGAATAGGAATTGGTTAAAGATGCAACTCTGTCAAAGGTGAACCTAATGTGCTTACTTTTAAGTCAAACTGTTTGGAGCCCATATGACTTAAACATGGTGGTATAGGGTTGTGTTTTAGTTGAGGATAAACTGGTTCAAATTTGGACAGAACCGCTCCAGTGCCACAGCCACAGCCACATATTGTGGTATAACTTTGTTGTATTATGGTATAACAAGTTCTTTCTGTTTTGTTTTTTTGTTTTTTGTTTTTGTGTGTGTGTGTGTGTGTGTGTGTGTGTGTGTGTGTGTGTGTGTGTGTGTGTGTGTGTGTGTGTGTGTGTGTGTGTGTGTGTGTGTGTGTGTGTGTGTGTGTGTGTGTGTGTGTGTGTGTGTGTGTGTGTGTGTGTGTGTGTATTATATGTCACATTTTGCACGAGGCCTGTGGTGGATTTATGCCCCAAGTTTGGAAATCAATGTCGACACAAGCGGTTTGTTTTATTTTGTGTTTTTCTGAATGCATCAAACAGGAGCAGCACATCTAATTAGACTGTATGTATGATATGACAAGAACTGTTTTCTGTTCTGTTGTGTTCTGTTTTGTACTTTCTCACAAAACTGAAGCTTGCCCCTACAAAATAAGTGTTCCAGTGTGGGGCAGCGCATGGCTAGAAGGCAGCTGGCGCTCGTGGTTTGAACTAATCTTTGTATCCTACATCACTTCACTTTGTGCACTCTCTTCCTCTCCATCTTGCACAGTTATTTACATGTTAACACTACAGGAAACTAGTCTGGTCATCACATTAATTAAGCCCACTATAAATGAATCACAGTCTGTGCGTTATTTTTTCCTGCTTCAGCCTGCTTTTGGATCAGATGAACGGATAAACAGAAATAAATTCCATTCTCTGGCACAGCAACGCCTCGCGCGTTTAACCAAACTCGTGACCTGTTTTCCCCATTTGAACTGGAACTGACCTCTGATTACTTCAGAACGCCACAGAAAAGGCGCACACGACTGCGTTTTCCTGAATAGTGCCCTTTGCGGAGCGTATCGCCGTGCGTAATTTTGGCGCTGCGCGGCTGCTCACCTGTCGACGCTGATCACACAGAGGGTCATGATGGAGGCGGTGCAGCACATTACATCCATGCCGATGAAGATGTTGCAGAACACCTCACCGAACAGCCACTTGCCCCCGGTGAGATCTGTCACTATGACAAACGGCATCACCGCGATGGCCACTGACAGGTCCGCCACGGCTAAGGACACCAGCAGATAGTTTGAAGGCTGCCTGAGCTTCTTCACCACGCACACTGCAATCACCACCAGAGTGTTTCCCATCACGGTGACCGCCGTGATGATCGCCAGCATCACCCCGATGATGATCTTCTCTGGGCGCCCGAAATCCTGCAGCTGCTCCCCGCACGACTTGTTCCACGCGGCCGTGGGACTGACAGTAACCAGCACGTTGTAAACCAGTTGCACGGTGCCATTGCTAACTTCGGAAATCTCCTCTTTCTTGGTAAAAGTGTGCTCAATCCCAGAAGTATTGAACATCACGGCAGCGTTATCCCGGTACGCACGGAATGCGTCGCCAGTGTTTGCCAATTACGCGCATATTTAAATGGCTCGAACCTGCTTTCGCGTCCTGTCCAGCGGTTTCGGGTCGCAGCTGTACAAAACGATGCGGCTGGTGAGTGAGAGAGAGAGAGGAAAAATAAGCAAGTTTAGCTCAAACTGTTTGAAATCCAGAAGTGCGGTCGTCTCGTCGCACTTCCGTGGCAAGTGTGGAGTGCGTGTGTCGATTTTCGCTGCGCAAACCGCACCTATCCATGACGCATCGATCCTTTGACGCACAGGCAGCCTCCTGTCAGAAGGCATGCACATAAAGACGCGGAGTCCAGCCAACATGTGGAGTGTTTACATACTCCAGTGGCCGAGGCATGATTATGTCACTGTTGGCTGACATTTTGCAACTGGATTAACACATGCACACATGTAACCATTCAGTCTCACATTCACACTTAGACTATTTGTAGCCAGCAGGAGCAGGTGCTTCATCTGTATGTCCATGGACAATGAAAAGAAGTGTCCGGAAAGAACCCACACTGACATGAGGAACCTTTGGATAAAAAGCGCTCAGAATGGGTTCAAATCCCCTATTAGTAGGAGTTCCCAGTATTTAAATGACAGACAGAAGGTTACTTTCGAGATGTGGGAATGGATCAGTTGTCTGATTGGGTGGTTGCCATCTTGTACTCAGGGTGGCTCCATGGTGTTGTGGATGCAGCAAAGCACAGCATCAGCTCATGCTCTCAGACTTGACTCGACCAGTAATTACCTCTTACATAGCATGCCACCCATTGGTTGTAAAATAAACATAAAAAATAATCCACTCTGGGACAGGGTGAGAAGCGTGACTATCCTGGAGCTGTTGCTTCTTTGCACCAAAGGGAGCCAGCTGAGGTGGCTCGGGATTCTGTTGAGGATGCTTCCTGGTCACCTCCCAAGGGAGGTCTTCCAGACACATTCAACTGGAAGGAGACCCACTGGAGAGATGATTGTTTCCAGATGGCTTGGGAATGTCTCTGGATCCATCAGGAAAAGTTAGAGGACTTGGCTAAGGATAGGGAAGAGTAGGATGGGCTGTTTGGTCTATTACCACTGCAACCTGGACCCAGAGAAGCAGCAGAAAAATGAATGAATGAATAATTACAAGCAGTTTATTATTATTATTATTATTATTATTATTACCCTTCCTCACACTCAGTGACCATGCTGACATAAGCTCCAGCCCTCCTTCTTAACCTTGGAATATGTGAGTTCAGAAGATGATTTTTCCTATTTTGATGTGGTTGTAATTTCTCTCTCAACTTGCAAGTATAAAAGTTACAATTGAAATCAACATGAATTTTTTTTTGACTGATATTTTTAAGGAACAATTTTACCCTGGTAAACTAGACCCATTCACTTCACAAATAAGTTTGCTTTGCAAACTGTAATTCTCAGTTTGAGAATTATATCCCAGGCTAGAGCAATTTGGCATCACAAACCAAATCAACCCCCCCCCCATACAGATTTGTCTTTGCCCAGAATGTCACCAATTATACAAAAGTAGGTCAAATTAGATCCAAGCTACAGTGGGCACATTCAATAACCGCTAATCCAAAAAGTGAACTGTGATAACAACCAATCAACTGCAAAAAAAAAAAAAAAGGCAACAAATATTTAACTGATTCCGAACTGCCTACTTTTATAATATGAATTTAGCTTTGACTTTTTTTTGTTGTTGTTGTTGGCTGTAATCCCCCCAAAAAACAGACCAAAATAGCTACAATTTTAATCTTATTCCATAAACTTGGGGTTCCCAAAAAGATTTAGAATGCCAAAATCAGATAATGATCAAGATGTATGTAAATTATTAAATGAACAAACAAAACTAAACATTAGTTTCCATTCAACATACAGTTTATTTACAGTACAGATAGTATTTAAAAATAAATATTAAGAAATAAAATTACTCACAGAAAATAATTTTACGAATCTGATTCATGCATTTACTCCAGTTTAATGTTCTGCTCTCCCAACTCCTCGAGGTGATGCTTGTTGTTTGTGCAATATGTCAATTTTGCTTATTGGATTGGTATAAACGTCAACAGGAACGAATGTGTGATTTTAGGGTTATCACACATTTTTGAATGTTTATTCAAAAAGTTTGCTGATTTTGTTGGAATTAAATCATAATCATAAATAATAAAATGATTGGTAGTTGAACTAATAAGATTTTTAAAAAGGAATAGTTTACACCATCTGTTATGCTTAGTTATCTCCTTAAGTTTGGACACACTTTCCCATTTAATTGAATGGGAAAGTCTGTCCTCCTGTCATCCAGATTGCTCTGTACTGCAACCCCAAGTACAAGGAAGAAGTGTTCATTTTCAGAAGTGGTGTTCATTTTCAGAAGAAGTGTTCATTTTCAGTTGACCAAACAGTTTAAACAAAATCAGGCTGAGCTTGTCATGATCTTCCGCGTGCTCATACTATATTTGCATTCCCTTTCATACACCTGACTGCCATCAATAAGTAAATTGTGTATTACTTTTGTCAACAAACACAGGACATTTTATGACTGCCCTTGTCTGTCTGTTGGATATTGCCAGTACAGTCAGGTAAAACACATGTGCGGCACTAATGTAGTTTGTACTTGTGGAAGAATAATTAAAACAGGAACATCTTCAATCGGACTCATTCCACTCAGCTCAGCCCCATCAGGAGCATTCCGTTCCTCTTGAGGGTGATAGTGGTATTGAAGATCTGCAGCTTTATGATCAGTTGAGCCATGATACAGTCATATGCAAAAGTTTGGGCACCCCTGATAATTTTCATGATTTTCCTTTATAAATCATTGGTTATTTGGATCAGAAATTTCAGTTAAACACATCATATAGCAGATGAACACATTGATATTTGAGAAGTGAAATGAAGTTTATAGGATTTACAGAAAGTGTGCAATAATTCTTTAAACAAAATTAGGCAGGTGCATAAATTTGGGCACCCCCCTCCCCAACAGAAAAAAAATACATCAATATTTAGTAGATCTTCCTTTTGCACAAATAACAGCCTCTAAACGCTTCCTACAGCTTCCAATGACAGTCTGGATTCTGGTTGAAGGTATTTTGGACCATTCTTCTTTACAAAACATCTCAGGTTTGTTGGTTTCCGAGCATGGACAACCCGCTTAAAATCACACCACAGATTTTCAGTAATATTCAGGTCTGGGGACTGAGACAGCCATTCCAGAACATTGGACTTGTTCCTCTGCATGTTCCTCTTACTAGATTTTGAGCAGTGTTTAGGGTCGTTGTCTTGTTCAATTCAATTCAATTCAATTCAATTTTATTTATATAGCGCCAAATCACAACAAACAGTTGCCCCAAGGTGCTTTATATTGTAAGGCAAGGCCATACAATAATTACGTAAAAACCCCAAAGGTCAAAACGACCCCCTGTGAGCAAGCACTTGGCGACAGTGGGAAGGAAAAACTCCCTTTTAACAGGAAGAAACCTCCAGCTTGTTGAAAGATCCAGCCTGGGCACAACGTCAACTTTGTCACTAACTGATGAACATTGTTCTCAAGAATCTGCTGATATTGGTTGGAATCCATGTGACCCTCAACTTTAACAAAATTCCAAGGACCTGCACTGGCCACACAGCCACACAGCATGATGGAACCACCTCCAACTGTTACTGTAGGTAGCAAGTGTGTTTCTTGGAATGCTGTGTTCTTTCTCAAACATGCATACCACCCCTTGTTATGTCCAGATACCTCAATTTGAGTTTAATCAATTTGTTCTCAGCACCTTATTCCAAAATGAAGCTGGCTTGTACAAATGTGCTTTAGCATACCTCAAGTGACTCTGTGGGGTGGATGCAGAAAAGGCTTCCTCTGCATTACAGCATCTCCTTGTGCAAAGTGCACTGTGTAGTTGAATGATGCACAGAGACAGTATTTGCAGCAAGATCATATTGTAGGTCTTTGGAGCAGGTCTGTGGGTTGACTATGTTCTCACCATCCTTCGCTTCAGCTTATCTGACAATTTTCGAGGCCTGCCACTTCAGGCCTTAACTAGTACTGTGCTTGCGGTCTTCCATTTCCTCACTATGTTCCTCACAGTGGAAACTGACAGCTGAAATCTCTGAGATAGCTTTTTGTATCCTTCCTCTAAACCATGATGTTGAACAGTCTTTGTTTTCAGGTGTTTAGAGGCTCCCACATTGCCACTCATTAGAAGAGATGCAAAGAGGGGAAACGTTACGGTTTGCCCAGAAGTAATTGGACCCAGAATGCAGGGAACAGAGAAAGTGGGTGAGCCACAAGATTTATTACAAAATGATGGACAAATGCCACAAATAGGAATACTGCAAGGTGGTCTGAGGATTGGAGACACACCCGCACTGCAGTGGAATCCGGGAACCATAATCCGCTAGTCCAGAGCCCAGGGTGAAGCGAAGTGCAGATTGATCCGTGATCGGGGCCAGGTGGTCGTCCACGGAGCCGACGGAAACTGGAAAGGAGATGACAGACAGGTAAGTGACGAGCAGGTGGCACACGCTAACAGCAATCAAATTAGCTAAAGGAGAGCTACAGAAGGGTTTTGACACCCAAGCCGAAAGGCAGACAAAACCTGCAGAAGAACGCACAAAAAACTCTATACAGACTGATAGAGAGGCCATGTTACCAGGTTGAGGAAACTGAGTCTCTGGCACAGGTGGATGTGTTGCACAGTGATGAGTGGCAGGTGTGACAATCCCCAATCAGCTCCGTGTCCAACCACCTGGGGAGAGATAGAGAGAGAAAAAGCAGAAACCAGGCAGGACCCAAAGTGACACACCACAAAACATTTGCAAATGGCCACCTTAAATGCCCTTTCTCATGATTGGATTCACCTGTGTAAGGAAGTTAAGGGTCAGTGAGCTTACCAAACCAATTTTGTGTTCCAGTCATTAGTGCTAAATGTATTCAAATCAATAAAATGACAAGGGTGCCCAAATTTATGCACCTGCCCAATTTTGTTTAAATAATGATTGCACACTTTCTGTAAATACTAGAAACCTCATTTCACTTCTCAAATATCAATGTGTTCATCTGCTATATGATATATTTAACTGAAATTTCAGATCCAGACAACCAATGATTTATAAAGGAAAAGAATGAAAATTATCAGGGGTGTCCAAACTTTGACATACAACTGCAGATCACTGTTCTCCTGAAATCCATTAAAGGGTTTTTGTTTTTTGTTTGTATTTCGGGGTGGAGGGGGGCTAGATTATTAATAGGTACATCACTTAGTGCAGCAGATAACTGAAACAATCTATCAAATGGTGATACAAGCACCATATTTGGCCAAAAAAACAGTCCTTAGACATTACTCTTTTGAAAAAGCAGAGTGTCCTTTTGAATTTCAATAGGCAGTCAGATAGGGGTCAACTGAAGAATTACACACAGGTTAAAATTTAAAAATGCTCCAATCATATTGAAAAATTTTCCATATTATTTATCTGATTATAAACATTCCTAAAAGGTATAGTTTGGACCATCTATGACTGAATTCTATGGAGTTATGGAGTAAAAATAGCAAACATGGTGACAAAGGTCTATTTCAGTTTGTACAGGGGTCAAAACTTAATGTTGCTCCAATTTTGGTAAAAGTGATGGAAATCATTGGTTCAACAGTAATAAGCTTTTAATACATTTGGGTATGTTATTTGTGAGAAAACAGCATTAAAAACATGCACAGGTCAACAAAGGTTAAAGAGTATTCCTAAATTTAAAAATATATGAGAAAGAGGATGTACCAACTGCCCATTTAACGGAACCTTAGCCTGTGAGCCCCGCCATGCTTCCTGTATGTGCAGTAAACCACACAAATAAGTGGAAACATGTAAAGATGGTGACCCCACACTTCCTCCTTAGATCTGATGATTCTGTTGAGTAACTATGTAAGAAAAAAATTATATAATGCATCCATAAAGTATTCACATCGCTGCACTTTTTCCAGATTTTTGTATGTTGCAGTCTTATTCCGAAATGGATGAAATTCTTTTTTTTTTGTTTTTTCCTCAAAATTCTACACACAATACTCCATAATGACAACGTGAAAAAGTTTATTTGTTGAGATTTTTGCAAATTTATAAAAAAAATAAAAAAATAAAGAAATCACATGTACATAAATATTCACACCCTTTGCTCAATACTTTGTTGATGCACCTTTCACAGTAATTTTAATTAATTACAGGGGCCATGTATTAATTACAGCCTCATGTCGTCTTGAATATGATGCTGCAAGCTTGGTGCACCTATCTTTGGGTAGTTTTGTCCATTCCTCTTTGCAGGACATCTCAAGCTCCATCAGGTTGAATGGGGAGCATCAGTGCACAGACATTTTCAGATCACTCCAGAGATGTTCAATCAGATTCAGGTCTGGACTCTGGCTGGGCCACTCAAGGACATTCACAGAGTTGTCCTGAAGCTACTCCTTGGATATCTTGGCTGTGTGCTTCGGGTCATTGTCCTGCTGAACAATGAACCCCAGTCTGAGGTCAAGAGCGCTCTGGAGCAGGTTTTCATCCAGGATGTCTCTGTACATTGCTGCATTCATCTTTCTCTCAATCCTGACTGGTCTCCCAGTTCCTGCTGCTGAAAAACATCTCCATAGCATGATGCTGCCACCACCATGCTTCACTGTAGGGATGGTGCCTCGTTTCCTCCAAACATGACGCCTGCTATTCACACCAAAGAGTTCAATCTTTGTCTCATCAGACCAGAGAATTTTGTTTCTCATGGTCTGAGAGTCCTTCAGGTGCCTTTTGGCAAACTCCAGGTGGGCTGCCATGTGCCTTTTACTAAGGAGTGGCTTCCATCTGGCCACTCTGCCATACAGGCCTGATTTTTGGATTTCCTCAGAGATGATTGTCCTTCTTTAAGGTTCTCCTCTCTCCACAGAGGAACGCTGGAGCTAACATCCCTGACTAAGGCCCTTCTCTCCCAGTTGCTTAGTTTAGACAAGCGGCCAGCTCTAGGAAGAGACCTGGTGGATCCAAACTTCTTCCATTTACAGATGATGGAGAACAGTGTGCTCATTGGAACAGTCAAAGCAGCAGAAATGTTCCTGTACCCTTCTCCAGATTTGTGCCTCGAGACAATCCTGTCTCGCAGGTCTATAGACAATTCCTTTGACTTCATGCTTGGTCTGTGCTCTGACATCCACTGTCAACTGCGGGACCTTATATGTTGACAGGTGTGTGTCTTTCCAAATCATGTCCAATCAACTGAATTTACCCCAGGTGGACTCCAATTAAGCTGCAGAAATATCTCTAGGATGATCAGTGGAAACAGGATGCACCTGAGCTCAATTTTCAGCTTCATGACAAAGGCTGTGAATACTTACGTACATGGGATTACTTAGTTTATTTATTTTTTAATAAATTTGCAAAAATTAAAAAAAAAACTTTTTTAAAATTGTCATTATGGAGTACTGTGTGTAGAATTTTGAGAAAGAAAATAAATTTCACCCATTTTGGAATAAGGCTGTAACATAAGAAAATGTGGAAAAAGTGCAGCGCTGTGAATACTTTCTGGTCGTATTGTATTTTGGAAACTTAATTAGTTATCAAGCCACAGAGTACTTGGTCTACCTTTGAAAATCGTACTATATGAGAGAAACGTGTTTTGTACAAACTGCTATAAAGCCACACATGAAAAGAAAACCTCCAGTAGAACGCAAAATTAATTCAAACTCATTTTCCAAATCTGAAAATTGTAGTTATTTAAGCACTCTAGCATGATTAATTCCAAAATTACTGATGATGTTGTTACAAACTTCATTTCCAAATAAAAAAATTATTATAGTTGTATTTGTAAGTGTGCTACCTGCAGATTATGCAATAAGAAAATAATTGTAAAAACTTATTTAAATACACACAGATTTTATATTTAATTTTATTACATCATCTTTATTACTTTTTATGTAATTTAAATACATAACACAAGACAATTGGAAAGTCATGATGTAATTTTAAATGTGTAAATCGGACTCGTTTAACTTATTTAAACATTTGAGCAGATTTTTATTATTTTTAGGTACAATAATTAAGTGTTTAAACAGTCTTCATATTTGAAAAGATTTTATATTTTATGGATCAGCATCCTTTTCTTCCACAATCACCCCAAATTTATTCCAGACCACATACAACATTTTTACTAGTTGAAAATCAGTTAATTAATCTTGAGATTTAAAAAAAAAAAACAACAGCTGGAGTGTGGAATTGGATCAACTTTCCTGGTATTTATTTCCCAAAGGCCCTATATGTGTTCCTCTGGCAGATATTTTTTATTCTAATTAAATTAGTTTAATGTTTGACAATCATAACAATGAAAATAATCCATCTTTTCTCACAAAGTAACTGCTAATGAACTTTGTCAAAATCTCAAGCAAATGCCTTTTTATAGTTTTATAGAATTTCTCTAACCTTCCAGTTTCTTATTTTTTAATACTTGTCAGCCTTTGAAGTGTTTTTCAGTTGTGAGTTTATGTTTGCATGTCCTTCATCGAGCTCATTCTTCAGCACTGATCCATTAAGAACCTCCAGCACCGCAGAGGATGCTGGGAGATGGCGAGGACATATGGGAATGCTTCCCAGGATGCTGGCTGCTTGCATCATCCCTCACGCAGGAACAGCTGGGACGTGTTTGTCCTCTCGGGCACTGAAGTGGCTGGTGCCCTTTCCCACAATTCCCTCGCAGAATGTCACCGCCCACTGCCTTCTTCTACCCCAGATTACACAGTGAGTCTGAGACACAAGTCACATGACATCACTGACCGCTGGAGGTTTCTGCTGATGCATCGGCTGTCGGGGAAATCCGGCCTATTTAAGTGGAAAATGTTTAGCAGCGTGTGGATGTTACAGGAGATATTCAGCCAGTGAGGCAAAAACGCGGGACTTCGGCGAAATGAAACCAAAAACCATAGCATGTTATGTTAGGAAATTAACTGAATACACCCTTTAAACTTGCCCTGAAAGGAAAAATTAAGAGAATTTTAAATAACAAGAAGTGCACTCAGAGAGTGCTTACCTTTACTGATTTTGGAGCAGTGATCGGGGAAGTACATATGTGTCCCGTGGAGAGGACGGTGCCCAATAGCACAAATTTGCTTACACTCGTGCCAAGTTTGAAAACAAATGTTAAACGTTTTCAGAAACCATCTCGCATTTGTCTCGCATTCGCCAAGTTCAATACACATCGCAGTCTGAGCATGGAAAGACTCACTCCAAGATATCAGGAGCTGAGGAGAGAGCGTGCACAGTGCCTTCTCTGTGCCATGGTGTGGACCGTGCAGCCAGGACTGATGTCCCTGGGAGGCTACTGAGTTCTGGGGAAAAAAAGTATTTTCTCAATTTTTGCTGAGTGGTGCGCCTGCTCAAGAGTGCTCAGCACTAAATACAGCCAGGCGGGAGCCGCTTTGGGGCAATCAGACACGGTGTGTGGAGCTGTAGCCTGTTAACGTCTTCATATGACATTGATTATACTGTATGATCACATGTACAGAACACCAACACTTTAAATAAGTATGATTTTACCAACCCCATCTCACACCAAGTGTGTGATGGAGCCATGAAAAG
This sequence comes from Thalassophryne amazonica, assembly GCF_902500255.1. Classification (NCBI taxonomy): domain Eukaryota; kingdom Metazoa; phylum Chordata; class Actinopteri; order Batrachoidiformes; family Batrachoididae; genus Thalassophryne; species Thalassophryne amazonica. The sequence continues at coordinate 107,837,134 of NC_047107.1, read as the reverse complement.
CGATTTAATCTATTAGTTTGTGATACATGTTACATTTTTGTGACAGTATCATGAAATTATTTCACAACGGCATCATGAAATTTGAAGTGACACGGGGGAGGGGAGGGGGGTGGGGGGTTATGCTATGGTTGGGATCAGGCTTACAAATATTGACTGCAACTTGATCGCGTCACGAAAATGTGATGTATTTCGTGACGGTATCACAAAAAAATGTAAGACTGAGCTGGATTTTACATGAACTGATTCTACTGTGTACTTTGTGTAACCTGCATTGCGTCTCTTGCTGAACTTGAACTCACAGTCACCAGCATGGGAGGCAGGCATTCTGACCATGAAGCTAAAGCAAACCTCCTGTGTCTGTTGATTGAACGTCTTTCAGCATCGGGGAGTGAGGTTTACCCACTGCACAGCGCCACCTACTGGTCACACTAGCACTGAGTTCAGGTGACAATGGAGTGTGTCTTTGTTAAGTATCTCTGGAGGATTGCTGGGTACCACTGTGGGTTGACGTGTCAAATGAACATGTACATGGGGAGACTCAGATGAGTCATACTACTCACACTGTGAGGGAACATCAGCTATGACATCATGACCACATGACGCTCTTCTTTGTGCATGATCCAGCGGGCAGGTGCCATCACGTTGAGGACCCCAGCAAATGGAAAATGCCAAGGGGACGCCCACATTTCACCTGGCTGCTGCAGACAGATGGCTACTTTTGGGAGGTGGTGATGGATTGTCGGTCTCCCTAAAACATTACCAACCATTGGACGCTGGACAAACCGCTAGACATTATGGATGATGCCAGTCACCCTCTGCACACCGTCATCAGCAAACAGAGGAGCCTCTTCAGCCACAGACTGCTCCTTCCCAAGTGCAGGACCAACAGGCTAAAAAACTCCTTTGTCCCTCAGGACATCAGACTGTACAACTCCTCACTCAGGGGGAGGAGGAGTAACAGGAAGACAGAGGACGGGAATGAGAGGAACAGTAGTAGCCGATAAACCAGTATTGATCAGTATGTCTGGTATTTATATTGTGTATTTATATTTATGTTTCCAACCTGTTTTTCTTTTTTACGTTTGATACTTTGTGTGCTTCTTATCCTGTGTGCTGCTATACAATGCTGCTGGAACTGAGGGAGTCTTCCCAAGGGATCAATAAAGTTTTATCTAATCTAACCTAATCTAACCAACCAGGACTCGTGGTAGTTCCACAGTTTGGTGGATGTGGCACTGTGTGGCACCAGTTCATGCTCCCCAACCTGACCTGACCTGGCTTCTACTGAAGATGTGTGCTGGATGGAATTTACTTTATAATTTATGTGTGCTAGATTTCCTTTCTACAGTTTTCATACTTTTAGTTATTGTTCCATCAACTGTATTTTACTTTGGAAATCTCTACATGTAATGGCGTACAGGAAGGGCTAGGCTTGGCATTAGTAACGATTGCCATTCTGTATAAAATTTTGCCTGTAATGACAGAACACCTAAAAACTGATTCATTTTTCAAGATTTCCACATCTGAGCACTTTGCAGAGTCTCGGTGAGTAACCCTGCAGGTTTGATCGAAAAGTGGGTGTTGGGTTGGAGCCAAATGGTGTGCTGCCATTCACTGGTGAAATTGCACCTGTTGGTTTTAGTTCAATATCTGTGTTTCACATTTAGATTACATGTGAAGGCTGACAGATTTTGATTGTCCCTTTTCATAAAACAAGGGAAGAAAAACATTTGTCCTGTGTTTGCTTCGCAGAAAATTGAGGGTTTGCAAATATGGTTTTAATAAAATGAGACAATCAGGGAAGAAGCAGGAGCCAGGCGACAAACACATAATTACGTCAAAATACAAGTACGAGGTAGAATAAGAAAAGAACGTATCTGGCCACAGTGGAGTGTAGATTGTGTTTATCAAACCCATGCTGTAACGCAGAGTAACAAAGATTGAGGTCATGCCATCTTTTAAAATCCTATTAAATCCATAATAGGATTTACAAAATTGATAATCTCAGACGTAGCTACAGAAATGGGTCTTGGTTTTACATCCCATAACACCAAATCTATTCTCAGCTGCAGTTAGAAACACTGATTACAAGCCCTTAAAAATAAGTGAGGTGAATCGGAGACGATGTAACTCACTGATACTCTCAGTTGTGAATTTGGAAATCAGTTAAAACCAGCCACATGTTACCGTTCTCCACTTGTCATTGTTATTATCAGTTCACTGAACAAGAAGATATGAGGAAGCCTTTGCTCCAATCTGTATAAAAGACATGAAAATCCATTAAGATTACATGAACAGACACATAGGGGCCCTATTTTGACATTGGACACTGAAACAATTTGGCCAGAGGATGTAAATACATGTGGGGTGTGTTCAAGTGCACTATTTAAGCAGTGGACAATACTGAAAATTGCAGTGCACAAAATGGTTCCGTGTACTATGTTCAGTATTCATGGGTATATTGTAGTCCAAATATAACAGCAACAAGCCCTAACTAGGTCCTGATTAATGAAGCTAACACAGAAGTGGAAAAAAAAAAACATGTACTTCCTTGAATGGCCTGCTTGAGGCTGGCTCTAAAAATGACTCACTCTTCCATAGACCCCCATGTTAAAATCCTGAACTTTAGAGCTGAAATAAACATTTGCAACCTGGTACAAAAAGATAAAGAAAAGATCATTGCTTTCCTCGTTCATAGCAACTTTTGGGGTGATTTTATTTTCTTCTCAGATCATCAGTTTAGATATATTAATCCATTGTTATTCGGGGTTTTCACGTATCCCATAATCCCTTGCGTGCCAGAGAGTTGCTGCAGTTAAAACAACATAGAGAATCCACACGATGACAATTTTAAGTGAATATTATACTGCAAAAATGTCATTTTTTATGCTTTTCATCACGTTAATAAGAGACTGCTGCATGATACCCTGAAAACGTGCTAAAACAATTATAACAAAAAATCTGTGTCTGCTACATTTAATCTGCGTGGAATTTAATGAGCGCAAACCGAATTTCAGACATATTATATATATTAGTCTGGAACAAAGAGGACAAACAGTGTTGTAAAGAACAATAATCAAGACGTTAAAGAGCAAACTTCACTTTCCTCCAGAACGACATGATCAGGAAGCGAGTGTAGCTCACAGCAGCTCCCATTGAAAATAATGGAGAGACAGACTGTGATTCTCACATGTTTACATAAAACAAACGCAATAACAACATCTATAAACCCAGAGAATATATTCAAAAGAGTTTTAGGCACAATATAAAAATAGTTTTATGTCACGATGTTAATTGTGTTGTCCGTGTGCAGTGGTTAAAGTGCAGTCGATCAGAGCGTCTCAGTGCAGTTCTCAATGTTACTGAGATCTCGCAGAGCAGCGACCTCTCTCAGATCTTGCGGGATTTGAAACCTGAAAAGCCTCAATGGATAATTAGGAGTGTGGTCACACTGAGTGACAGCTAGTCTGTGTTAGCAAGCTGTGTCCAGAGCCCTCCTAGCATAAATCACTAACAGTGGCTGCTAACTGCTATGGACTATGCCAAGTTTGGCCTTTCTGAGCATTTTATTTCAAATATGTGAGATAATATGACTTCCTGTGCAGTTAATTGTATTGATGGATCACCTAAGAAATCTGTGCACCGGTATTTCTGTTGAGTACATTTTAATATTATTTCATTTCTCCCAGGACAGCCAAAGGATACTCCAGCCACACAGGTTTGGTCAAAGTATCCGCCTCCCATGCCGGAGATTGTGAGTTCCCGCTGAGAGGAGCGAGTGGGAGGAGTCACAACAGAAACACCTGACCAGATGACAGAGAGTAACAGCCGCTACATTAGCACCATTATCACTGCTAGCAGGTATCAGCAGCTTGGTGACATTAAGCCCACTGATGGTGCAGCTGTTACTAAGTCAGTATCTTGGTCATACTTGTTATACCCACTCCAAACCACCTGTTAGAAAAACCATTGCTCTTTCTACAAAAAATATATGCTAATCAAACACCCAAACCAAAGTAAACCTGTTATCCTTTGCTCAGATGGGAACTGTGGGATGGGGTCATGTTTGGCCTTCGTTTGTCCTGCCCAGATCCTCCCAGTTTTGCCCATCTTTTCACCTACTCATTTATAGGTTGGCCAGGAGTTAATCATTGTCAAGATTGCGACATCTGGAGCAATTCTATTGGAGCTTCAATCCTGCTCTTCAAAAAAACCTTTGGGTGATGTCACAGAGGCTTTGTCCAGTATAGTCAACGGCCACTTTATTAGGTACGCCTGTTCAATTGCTTGTTAATATAAATAGCTAACCAGTCAATCACATGACAGCAACTCAGTGCATTTGGACATCTTGATGTGGTAAAGACAAATTGCTGAAGTTCAAACTGAGCCTCAAAATGGGGAAGAAAAAGGATTTAAGTGACTGAATGTGGCATGGTTGTTGGTGCCAGATGGGCCTGAGTGTTTTAGAAACTACTGATCTACTGGGATTTTCATGCACAACCATCTCTAGGGTTTGGTCCAAAAAGAGAAAATATCCAGTGAACGGCAGTTGTGTGGACAAAAATGCTTTGCTGTCATCAGAGATTAGAGAAGAATGAACAGACTGGTTGAATAGGTGACTGTGTGATACTATCATGTCAATGTGGACCAACATCTCTGAGGAATGTTTCCAACACCTTGTTGAATCTGTGCCATGAAGAATTAAGGCAGTTCTAAAGGCAAAAGGTGGTCCAACCTGTGCTTCCCTTTAAACTGGACTGTTCCAGGCATATAGTGCTGTGGTATGAAGAAAGTGAATGCAAGTGGAAGGATTACTGGGTTAAACTCCAACCTGTCTCATAGAGCAGGCAGCAAGTGGATAAGGAGCTATTCTGCCAATATGCAGACCTTGATCTGAATCCTGCTCGTGTTACCTGTCTGTGTTTTTTATGCCATGAACATGTACATTTATTTTATTTATTGGTTGTTTATTATTCACGTCTTTTTTGTTCTTATTACAGTAAAAGGACACTTAAATGTGGGGATGTGGCTGACTACCTGCAGGAGACAAGACTTTTAAATATCCACTAGTTTAAAACTATAAAACTTAGGCACTTACTGTAGCACATATTTTGCAAAGTGTCCACTGCAGCGACATGCACCTGACAAATAGCTGTGGTGTATATTTGTGCCTTTGAGCATCAAAGCAGCTACACCAGCACCTCTGTGATATTTTTGCTGGGGAAAAAAAAAGAGCAATCTTTTAATCTTTTCACATGACTGTGGTAGGTGCAGAGACCAGTCTGCAGTCTCATGTGGTCAAGGTTGGGTATAGGATTACTTTGAAAGAATACATGTGGATTACATGTATGTATGTACATACATTTGGATTACTTGTAATCTGATTAATTTGGATTACATTTCAAAGTAATCCTACCCAACCTTGCATGTGGTCACATTCATATCTCTTTAAATGCAAAGTCACAAACACCCAGAAATAATCTTTTCTTAATGTGAATAATAACTGACTGCTGATTACCTCCCGTGGATCTGAAACACGGTTTGTTCTGCTCAGACTAAAGTATGACAGGTGGGTTTTGCAGTCATGTTGCTCTATAGCAGAATCAGAATGTAAGTTCCTCTTCTGTATGACAGTAGTGGGGGCATTGTTATCTGAATACGAATACATTTTGTTATAAAAGGGGCCAGCTGTTTTCTGGTTTCTGAATTTCAGAATTTGAATTTAACACCATTCTCCTGCTGCGACAGCCCAGTTTAGTATCTTCTGAGTGCACGTGTGAAAGGAATGAAGATAAACCCCTGGGTGACAGAGTATTTTGCAAATGGTGTTTTTGAATGGGGCGTGCACTGTAACAGTGTGTGGCTGTCACAACCAATGGTGGTGTAGATTTCTGCCATCCAATCGTTGAAAACAACGGACCATAGCTGCTGCATACGGCCAGTATGTGAGTGCAGTATCAGAAGTGCTTCCTTTTATCTTTTGTATTCACAGAAAATAGAACTACTTGTATGAGTCATCTAGCTGTAACGATGCTGAGCAGGTCAGACATGGAGCGGAATGGTAGATTGCCCCAAACAGACATCAAGCACCACCTGTCTGGAATTATTATTATTATTATTATTATTATTGTTGTTGTTGTTGTTGTTGTTTAACCTCAATGAATTCAGTGAAAAAAATCTCAGGAGACCTTAAATTAGGGTGATTAGTTACCGCTACTGTTGATGGACTGCCTACAGGGGGCAGCATTCCCAGTCTGAAGTCTAAACACCAAAGAACTCCTTTCTCTGAAGCTTCTTCAGATGTTCTATAATGATTACCATTTTATCTTCAAAAGTGCAGTTTGCACCAGTCTTCAAGAACAAAAACCTACGGAAAAAGCATCAAACCATTATTTCATATAAACCTGCTTGGAACTCTGGTCTGCATTAATTTCAGGAGGACACTATTTAAAATTTTTTAATTCCATTTGGTTTGCTAAAATAAAATTAAGATTGTATATTCTGTGTAATACTATAACCTAAATGCAAAATTATTGCTCAATTAAAGTTGCAATTGAAGGAATCACAATGTTGTAATCTCACCAATCTGGCCAATTGATCACACAGTTTGATGTATATTAGATTAGATTAGATTAGATTAGATTAGATTAGATTAGATTAGATTAGATATACTTTATTGATCTCACAGTGGAGAAATTATGTTTACACTCCAGTTACCTCAGACAGCAATTAGTCCACAATTATTACTTGTTTACAATAATAATGGCACACATCACAATTAAAGACAGCACATACACATTTCACATTGTTTATGTGCACTAAGTTTGAAGAAGTCCGTTATCCGAATTGAGGCAAGTGGGTGAAGGTCACGCAGCAACCCTGAGCTGACGGGGGCTGCAGCTAAAACTGCACCACACCCGCCGAAGGGGGGAGTGACGTTTAGCAGGCGCCGGAAAAGGGCGGGGTGTTGATGGGGGAAAGGGGGTGGGGGGATGGAATGGAACATGCTTCAGTCCTGTGAAAAGCAGTTTATTTTCTTTGTGAGATGAGATAAGAAACAGCCAAATGATACCCAGGCCGAAACAAATCCCTCTGGAGGAAAAACAGTCGGGCAATTTGACCTTCAGGCTTGATAAGCCTGTAAGGTTATTGTTAACAGCAGTGAAAAACACTTTTTAACAGTTCCATTTGCACAACCAAATCTGAATTATGAATTAAGAATATTCCCAATTATGAATTAAGAATATTCACCGGCCTCTGAAATCTTCAGCTTCAACTGCAAGGCACGCATCTTCTCCAAGATGTCATCCAATTTGCATCTGAGTTCCAGAGTCATTGCAGTCTGAGAATGCACTGCCTTGCCAACCTCGTTAATCATGATGGATGAATAAATCCTCGACGTCCTCAATGGAGAAAGGCGCCAAGCATGCCACCCGCCAGGAACTCCAAGAGTCGAGGACATAGCCCGCAGGATACGTTCCATCTGGGCAGGTAGGATACCCCAGTCCTGACCTTCTTGTAGAAAAAATGGTGTCAGTAGCGTTCAGAGACAAGCTGATCAATTCCATGGTTAATCTAATAGTAGTCCAATAGATTCACAATCCAATATAATTTGAGGAATTCACAGTCTGGTGAAGTAGGGACTTGAAGGTTAAAGGCAGAGAACAGAGATAAGGGAGAGTGGAGGAGATGCGACCGCCCTCGTCGGAGTCCCAAGCTGTATTCTTTCATTATTTAGTACATGTAAATGTTGCTGTTGTGAATGCTGTTGTCAAGCCTGCACTTTGTCTGTTTGGATCATACATTATTTTTTAAAGAGGAGTACTTGCTTATGATGGTCATGTTACCTGTCAGCAGAGAGTGTATATTCCAAAGTAAACTGTTAAGTCTTGATTTTTTTTTTCCCATGTTTGTGTGATGTCACTGCCACAGGGCTCTGAGAATGGAATGAAATTCAACTCGGTAAACTAAAAACATGCACACCCATCAGTGTAACAAGCGTTCATCTGCTATTATTCCTTTCAGTTTGTGGTGAAGGGAAAATACAAGTTGTTTGTGTGCCATCAGTAAAATGCACTGTGTGATCGAGTCACTCGTGACAACGTGCAGCTCATAGAAATGGTGCAGAACTAAGGGAGGTTTATGGAAAAGGGATTAATTTAATCCTACAAAGTCCAGGTGTGAGCAAAAAGTCATCGCCTCCAGCTCCTCCGGGAGAATTTTTGTGAATATTTCAAAAGTTTAACACTAATTGGCCACATGCATGGCTGGTGACCCAAAAAAAAAAAAAAAAAAAAAAGACTGAGCTGTGTGAGTTTTTGGACTGCTGGCAGTGCTGATTACCTCAGTATCGACTGGGAAAAATATCCTGTCAAAACCACCCAAAAACTCATAAATTTTCATTGTGTGATAGTGACTGGATACAAATTAAGAATATTATCAATATGTAAGATAAAAACTGTATTTAAGTGGTATTGATAGCTTATAAATGGTGATATATTTTCTGTAACTGCAAATGGAACTGTTGAGACATTTAGTGGGACAGCAACAACGTAGAACACATCATAGATCTTAATAAACCAATCATAAAGGAATGGAAGAGTATGGTGGTGTGTGTGGCTAACTTGTCTTGGGCAGGCTGCCCTCAAAAACTGAATGACTGTATGTGAAGGAGACTGGTGAGGGAAGCCATCAAGACACCTACGCACTGACAAACACAAACAAACAAAAAAAGTCTGTTGGATTTGCATGATTTAAGTTCAAGTTCCATCCCCTTTAACTAAAGTATCCATCCCCTTTAACACAGTACATAAAATGAACACATTTACAACCAGTTTACCTCACACAAGTCAGGGGATGGATATGTGAACATTTCCATGTTCCTGAATGAATATGTTTTGGAGTGAATTACATAAATCATTTAAGCATTACAAACAATATAGTAGTGTATGTTAAATATCTTTGGTGTAGGCAGTTTTCAAAAAATGAGTGACTGTGTAAAAAGGAGACCAGTGAGGGAAGCCACCAAGACACCCATGACAGCTCTGGAGGAGTTACAGGCTTCTGTGGCTGTGATTAAGGAAAATGTGTACAGGGCAACTTTTGTTAAACCCCTTGAATTAAAACTAAAAGCCTCCACCGTCAGGATCTCCCTTGGACTCTGGTCTGAACTCTGTTTTTAACTCATGTTATGTGTTCTGCTCCCCACCAGATGGCACCCTCAGTTTTTTTTTTTTTTTCACGTGGATCTTATGAGTGACTGATTTTTTTGAGAGACTATATAAACTCAGAGCTTCTGTTAGAGAATTGCCAGATACTTGCATGTTGTGTGTCCTTTGCTGTCTGTTGCTTTGCTTTCCTCCTTTTGCCTCGCCAGCTTCCGAAGCCTTATCTATGATCCAGACAGATATCAGAAGGACCAAACCTGATTGCCACCTTGTGACCTTGACCGCGTCTTCCAACTGTGCGCTCAAGATGCTGAAGCTTTCCGCAGCTTAAGCTCAGGTAACACTGGCCTCCCCATCTAATTTCCGCATGAGAGCGAACTGTCTTTTCCTGATGTTCCAGACGATTTCAGTATGGCTCCCAAGTGGACCTGGACCCTGGCACTAACTACCTGCACCGCAACATGACTTTGGGAACTCCTTGGCTCCCGGCATGGGGCGCGTCTCAACTAAACGCTAGTTAAGTTCTCCTTCGTCTCAGTGGGATTCTGTTCCCACTTGTTCCTGTTTGTGACTGTGCTATGATAAAGAACTATTCCAAGAACTCTGTTTAAGAACAGCATGAACTCTGATATCAAACATTTGAAGAATCAGCCCAGCTGTATCAAGTCCTGCTTAATTGGTGCTGGGTTTCAACACGCAACACTTGACTTTTGGATACAACTTATGAACTATGAATAACTGCTGAACAGTGAAATGTTTTTAAGAAGATAACTTTATTTCATGAACTCTGAAACAACCTGTGTTATCCCTTTTATGAACTGTGACTGTTTGAGGCTCCAGCATTACGAGTGCATTTCACTCACTCTGTGTGTCTTCTTCCTTAGTTCCTGGTTGCAGAGGCGAGCATCCCACCTGGCCCAGACTATAGAATCCTTTGTTGACACACTCCTTCAAGACTAGCTTGGGATACTGCAGCTCCCTAATTTCACCGCTAGAGGGCAGGCCACTCTCCATACTGCAGGCACCCCAGCGTAGCATTTTGTTTTATTTATTGTAAATAAATATATTTTCCTGAAACAGTTCTGTTCCACCCAAACCTCTCACCATAACATACAAATCTTGAGTGTTTCATTTCAACTCCTCTGTAATGGTGTGCAGAATAATAATAATAATAATAATAATAATAATAATAATAATAATAATAATAATAATAATAATAACCCAATATATTCTTAAAATCTGAACAAAAGGCTCAGGTTTGGTATTTGCTTTCAACTTTTGCGTGATACATAAAGAAATAAAACTAGAGCACCGCACTCATAGAGCGCAAACCTCCACCGACACTAGTTTCCAATTCCACAAATTTTTACCTTGCAAAAATTTTTCATGGTCAAAGTCCTGTTAGAAGTGGCTTTTCATAAGATAAATTAGATGTGATGAAATATCAGGAGTATGTATTTAATTCATGCACTTGGATAAAAGGTTTTTTGTGATGTTGTCAGGCTTTTTTTTTTTTCTCAACTTCTTCACGTTTTGATTTTTTTTTTTTTTTTTTTTTTTTGTCAGATAATTTTCACAGAACATTGGTTATCTCTGTTATGCACAATTTGTCATTGCTTTTTGTCACATGGTTTCTGACTGATAACTGGAAGACAGACAGACGGGCATAAAATTGGAACTTCCATCCAATTTTGGTGGTGTAGGTAAATCCATACCAGAAAAATGAAAGTGACTGGGGCACTTTTGATTGCGATATAATGCAAAATGTACACCCAATGGGCTTTTCAATATTAAGTTCAAATGCCCACAAAATTCACACTCCAGATCAGATCTGGATCAAACTTTGTCAGGCCATAGTGAGTGCCAGTCTGCACCTCACTTTCAAATATGAGAGTGATTGGGACATGTTTGATTAAGATATAATGTAAAGTATACATTACATGGGGTTTTCAATGTTAAATTTAAATGGCCACAAAATCTGTAATCAGGATCAAACTTTGCCAGTCGATAAAGGATACCATCCTACATAAAAAAGACATATGATGCTTTTTGACAGTTATGATTTTTTGAATATTCGTTCAATGTTAAGGATAGGGATTTTTTTCCAAGATTTTTCCTGACATTGACCTTTGACCTTGAAAATTCAATCAGTTCTTGCCTATCAGGATATGAATTCTCTGTTAAAAAAAAAAAAAATAAATAAATAAATTGTAGTGATAAATGAAAAATTGCAGGTTACTGGCTGCTCATGACAGACAACTAAACAAACAGGGGTGAAAACATAACCCCTGCCCAAACCAAGCAGAGGTAATAAAAACTCCATCAGTGTCCAAATTATTATGAATTTATAACTTCAGCAGCCTTATGGGAAATCATTTTCACTCTTTGTTGCTGTGCATACACTTAAATCAAACAGTTTTCTCTCAGTATCTGCTAAATTTGAATTATTCACAAAGTTAGATTTAGGGTTCAAAGACATTATTAATTGTGCATAAGCCTGAGCCAATCATTTTATTATTATTTTTTATTATTATTATTATTTTAAGGGTAATTTATTTATTTTAAGGGTATGTAAAAATGTATATAACAAATATCTCATTCGAATGTGGATATTTTGGAACAATAATTGAATCAATCAATCAATCAATCAACTTTTTTCTTATATAATCAATGAATTGCTATTTTTAAATCACATGATTTTAGAATATGAAGCAAATAGTGAATATATTTGGGCCTGGTTTCACAGACAAGGCTTACATCAAGCCAGGAGTAAGCCTACGTCAGACTAGTAAAGATAGGTTATTTAAGTGGCTGCATGAGCATGGCTTACTTTTGTCTTAGTTACTCCTAGACTGTGGAGTCCGGTGTTGCCAACTGAAAGGTCCCCCCTAAAAATCAGTACGCTTTTTGCATCTGTGCATGCGTCATTAGCCGCGGTTCATGGATTAAAACCTTGTTTCTGCTTCAAACTGTACTCCAGTCATCATCTGTCTCAGTGACAATATCTGAAGTTTTTGTACAACAGTCATTTCCACATGAATTCAGCATTATTTCATTATAAAAGGCGTCTGAAGTGATCAGACCACCACAGCTAAACGAGCTGCTAGCTGATGCGTTCACTGTGCGTCGGCCATTTCAATGCGTAACGGAATTGCGCTGAATTTCTGCATAAAACGGCCTTGTTTCTGCTTAAAACTGACTTTAGAGTGATTTAAGAGATTTTACCTTGTCATCTGATGGTTGGTAATCCCATTAATTCATTTGATAGCTTTGGGTGATGTAAAGAATAACTGAAATGCTATTTTACTCATAATTAGCTTTGCATGCTAACAATGCTAAAATAGCATATATTTTCATTTATTCTTTACAATTACATGTTACACCCTACTTAAGCATATGTTATTTATGAAAACCTTAAACCAAAACACTTTACTGATTTGAGAGTCAACAAATCTGTCAGCAGTTCAACATGTTCAATACAGTTCATCATAAGCACATATTTCAATCATTAATCAAACCGTATAATATTGTATCATTTCAAAACCATCATAAATCAGTTGAACACCTATCAAAGTATAGGCATACACATTTTCATTCATTTGATAATGATAAAACCCGTAAACACATTATGGCACAAGTATACACTCTGTTCAACTTCATTCATTCAATACAATATCTACGTAGTTCATTTAAACCTACATGGTGTACATACTTATAAACATTTGTTACTTTTTGAAAATAATGAACACGAAACCTTTTATTCAGTCTGGTAACTTTTAGCATTGTTAGCATGCAAAGCTAATTATGAGTAAAATAGCATATATTTTCATTTATTCTTTACAGTGACGAGACTCCGTCTTAGACGAGCGGCAGAGCTCCGAAATGATGCATGCGCAGATGCAAAAGGCGGACCGATTTTTAGGGGCGGACCGTTTGGTCTGCAACACAGGGAGTAAGCTCTAATGAAAACACCTGGGTCGAACCTCATTAGCCTAAGCGGTTGCACAGCCTGGTTGCCTAATGGTGCTTATAAAAACCTGGAACAGAATTGAGGACAGCTTTGCTGAAGGGAATTTTTGGACCCCCACCAAGTAAAGACAAGACCAGTCAATTGGCTGACTTGTTGACTGGAATAATAGAGGACCAGCAACCTCTGAGTGGTATATCAGATGATGACCATTTGAACTGCAGACACGAAGAACTGAGCACAAATGGTAAATATACCATTGAAAGTAAATTAGTTATACCTCCTTCCGTACATATAGATTATTCCACTGTCTGCGTCTAGCTTTATTTTTATTTCATTCGAAGGACCACGTCAGTTTTTATATCTAAGTGTTCTTTTCCCAGAGGAAATTATTCTGACCCTGGTGGAAGAGCCAGTGCACAGTGACTGTGCACCCACCCTCCACATCTGGCATGGCATCCCAGAGAAAAGATGCTGCCACCACCACCTTCCAGCAGAGACCAAAATGGATGTCCGTGCATGAAAAGTTAGCCTGTTTTGATTTTCATGAGCAGAAAATGAAATATCTGAAAGAAGAGCATGACTTGAAAATGAGAATTCTACAGGTTGAATTGGATATGGAATTCAAAGCGACAGCTATGTAATGAAATGAAAGACGTGAAAATTAAATTTCTCTCACTTGAGAAGAGTTTTGAGTATTGTAGTAACCACAACCTACATTTTAGAACAGCCTTGGTTGAGTTTCTCATTTAATTTTTCAGCACACTATTTATATATGTTGTACACAACAAAGAGGCAATAACAAGCCATAATCACTACATTCCATGGTTAAATATATGTTTTTTCTAACTTAAGTGCTACAGTGTGAAAGCAGCTCTGAGCACAAGTCCTCATTGGTTATTTTCTGCCACTGGCATAGGCACATCTGGATCATTCTGGTCTTCCGTTGAAAGGTCGGGACAATTATGCTGCTTCAGGTAGCAATGATCACCTTGCAGCACCTTCTTGGCTCAAAACGAAACACTGGAATCGATTTTTTCACAGTCCAAAAATATGATCAACCATCCCTCTAGTGCTGCTCAGTTGTTGTGGGATGTGGCCAAGGCGTGAATAAATAGGAACTCTGAGCATATCCACTGTCAGCAAGTAGTAGTCCACTTTGTTGCCCTCTCTCGAACTGAGCACACAATAAAGATGTGTGAAAAATCCTTGAATCATGTGCTGCTCTTTTCCAACAGGCGACAATGTTTGAAAACTCTAAATTGGGAACATTGAACTGAACATTGATGGAAAACCTGTTCTTATGATTCCTGTACTCCTCAGCATTAGGAGTGGATGGACACTTGATTTCAACATGACATGCATCTATACAGCCAGTCACTCATGGGAAGTTTTTATATAGTGCAGCAGATATAGAGGAATCCTGCAAATGGTGGCACAAGAACCAAATTTGGCAAAATTACACCTTAGATATTACTCTTTTGAAAAAAACCGACGGGCCACTTGAATTTTCAATAGGCGACCACGTAGGGGTCAACTGAAGAATTGCATAGGGGTCAAAATATTAAAATGCTCCAGTCATATTGAAAATTATACCACATTATTTGTCTGATTGTAAAGATTCCAAAACATATGTTTGGACTATCTATGACTGAATTCTATAGAGTTATGGAGTAAAAACGACAAGAATGGTGACAAAGTTCAGTTTCAGTTTGTACAGGGGTCAAAAGTTGCTTTTTTTCCTGTTTTGTTCAAAGGTGATGCAAATTATTGGTTGAGTTAATAGGGTTTCAGAAAGGAATAGTTTGCACCATGTATCATGCTTAGTTATCACGTTAACAGGGTAACATATGTTACATATCATAGAATCAATGGACATCAAGTTTATTTGACCTTTACTTTAGAGACCAAGCATTCAACAGTCAAAACTATTCCATTTATTAATCCATGTAGCTCAAGCAACAATTTGCACTGCAGACATTGTGACCTCTTTTACACACTGTTGCTTCACTGACACCACACAAATCACCAGTTTCACGATGAAAGGTTCCAGATACCAAGAATCTCAAAGTGATCAGAGCTTGGAGGGAACTGGGTACAGACCTTCCTCTTTGAGATATAGAGGAAAGTCTAGGCTCAAGCAAAGTAATGATCTCCAGTGCATCTTCTTTTTACATACGAAAGCAGTCTTGGAAAGTTATTTCATCAAGCTGATTCAATGGATCACTCCTATCCACAAGTCTGGCTGGACTCTGTAGCAATTCGATATTCCAAATACTCCATGCTCCCAAACCATCTGTGTTCCCTTTCACAAACAGTACTAAGCCAAAGTTAAACCTGCCTCTTTGCAGGATTAATATAAACTTCAATTTAGTCCTGGAGTAGCTCTAATCCACCCTCTTGCAATTGGCTTTGTTTAATCCAGAACAGACTAAATCTATGACTATTTTAAGATAAATCTGCGCAAGTGACTTAAAGTTAAGACAGCTCAAACAGTATTTCAGTCTGGGTCTAGGCTTAAGCCTTGTCTGCAAAACCAGGCCTTGGACTCCAGGCGAGAGTCTCCCCCATACATTCTGGCAAACACCGACCTGAATCTCTTATATTTTCTTTGTAGGAAGCACTTTTTCTGCACATTTCTTTCTTAAAGCTGTGACAAATGCAGCAAAGCCAAATATTTTTGTATGCACAGCCTTGCCAATGACAGCGACTTTCTGGGTTGCCATGGTGCCTTGGTGACTTTTCTCAATGGTCTCATTCAAGCACAGTCAATCAGGTTTTTGGCAGGTTTAACATATACTGACAAACCTGTTGCTTTTTTCTCCCCCTTGATGCTGGATTACACTGAACTCCAAAGGATATGCAACACAAAAAGATCAGCTGGAGCCATTTTTTTTTTTATTCTGGTGACTTGCTGATAAAGTTTGGCCACTCCCTTGTTTTCACTCAGGGTCACCACAGCAGATCCAAGGTGGATCTGCATCTTGATTTGACACAGGTTTTACAGCAGATGCCCTTCCTGATACAACTCCACATTGAGAAATGTGGCAGGGGGTGGGGTTTGAACCGGGAACCTTCCACACAGCAACAAAGCACACCAAGCACTTAGCCACCACCCCTGAAAGCACCACTGGGCACGAAACAGCTCAGCAGGATATATTGATCTCTTAAAATTTGGGGAAATTACTCACTCACTCACTCACTCACTCATCTTCAACTGCTTACTCTAATTAAGGGTCACAGGGGCCTTGGAGCCCATCCCAGCAATTACAGGGTGTGAAATGGGGGGAATCACAAAAAAAAAAAAAAAATTCCCACAACATTCACCTGAAATAAAACTACACTATGCATTCATAGTTATTATTTGCACTCAACTTTGATGTGCTTTAGGCAGCAAAAATTAAAATCTTTACCAATGTACAAATGCATATGGAGGAGCTAACTGAATATACAAATTCCATATTATAACAACCAGCAGAAAGGCCTGGTTATACATGCTATTAGACTGTCATTCCCTGGATAAGATTAATGTCAGAATGCTGCTATATTGAGCTTTCTGTATTCATGAAGGACAGCATCTCAGATTATACAAACAGCCTGGGTTAGTTCAGCGTAATCATATTACTAGTGCAATATCCAGATTTGATGATCAGATCTCCAGTAGACACATGGATTTGTAAGAACAAATGTATACAGGATGGATTTTGCACAACTTTTTGAATAATTCTGCACAATCCATGTTATATAACAGGGGGAGGTAAAGGTGACACAACACGAGCACCAACACTGTCACTCTCAAAGCATTTAAATGTATTGGAAAGAAAACACAATTAGAAAAACAATATCTACAACCCCTGGCAAAAATTATGGAATCACCGGCCTCGGAGGATGTTCATTCAGTTGTTTAATTTTGTAGAAAAAAAGTAGATCACAGACATGACACAAAACTAAAGTCATTTCAAATGGCAACTTTCTGGCTTTAAGAAACACTATAAGAAATCAAGAAAAGAAATTGTGGCAGTCAGTAACGGTTACTTTTTTAGACCAAGCAGAGGGAAAAAATATGGAATCACTCAATTCTGAGGAAAAAATTATGGAATCACCCTGTAAATTTTCATCCCCAAAACTAACACCTGCATCAAATCAGATCTGCTCGTTAGTCTGCATCTAAAAAGGAGTGATCAAACCTTGGAGAGCTGTTGCACCAAGTGGACTGACATGAATCATGGCTCCAACACGAGAGATGTCAATTGAAACAAAGGAGAGGATTATCAAACTCTTAAAAGAGGGTAAATCATCACGCAATGTTGCAAAATATGTTGGTTGTTCACAGTCAGCTGTGTCTAAACTCTGAACCAAATACAAACAACATGGGAAGGTTGTTAAAGGCAAACATACTGGTAGACCAAGGAAGACATCAAAGCATCAAGACAGAAAAACTTAAAGCAGTATGTCTCAAAAATCGAAAATGCACAACAAAACAAATGAGGAACAAATGGGAGGAAACTGGAGTCAACGTCTGTGACCGAACTGTAAGAAACCGCCTAAAGGAAATGGGATTTACATACAGAAAAGCTAAACGAAAGCCATCATTACACCAGAAAAAAAACATAAACAGAAAAAAAAACAAGGTTACAATGGGCTAAGGAAAAGCAATCGTGGACTGTGGATGACTGGATGAAAGTCATATTCAGTGATGAATCTCGAATCTGCATTGGGCAAGGTGATGATGCTGGAACTTTTGTTTGGTGCTGTTCCAATGAGATTTATAAAGATGACTGCCTGAAGAGAACATGTAAATTTCCACAGTCATTGATGATATGGGGCTGCATGTCAGGTAAAGGCACTGGGGAGATGGCTGTCATTACATCATCAATAACTGCACAAGTTTACGTTGATTTTTTGGACACTTTTCTTATCCCATCAATTGAAAGGATGTTTGGGGATGATGAAATAATTTTTCAAGATGATAATGCATCTTGCCATAGAGCAAAAACTGTGAAAACATTCCTTGCAAAAAGACACATAGGGTCAATGTCATGGCCTGCAAATAGTCCGGATCTCAATCCAATTGAAAATCTTTGGTGGACGTTGAAGAAAATGGTCCATGACAAGGGTCCAACCTGCAAAGCTGATCTGGCAACAGCAATCAGAGAAAGTTGGAGCCAGATTGATGAAGAGTACTGTTTGTCACTCATTAAGTCCATGCCTCAGAGACTGCAAGCTGTTATACAACCCCTGGCAAAAATTATGGAATCACCGGCTTCAGAATTGAGTGATTCCATATTTTTTTCCCTCTGCTTGGTCTAAAAAAGTAACCGTTACTGACTGCCACAATTTTTTTTCCTGATTTCTTATAGTGTTTCTTAAAGCCAGAAAGTTGCCATTTGAAATGACTTTAGTTTTGTGTCATGTCTGTGATCTGCTTTTTTTCTACAAAATTAAACAACTGAATGAACATCCTCTGCCAGGGGTTGTATTCATTCAATGGCTGGTGCATTTGTGCACAGGTGCAGAACAGATGTAACCACCAGATGGCGATATGTCGGTACTAACAGATAGACATGCTCAGTTAACCAATGGCGTGCCTGATAATCTTTTGATTATCCAATAGGAGCGTTGGGGGCGGTAACAATGTAGCGGTTTTCTGATTAGACTTAATTTGACAGCGGAACAGGTAAGAGGTGTTTTTCTTAAAAAAAAAAAAAAAGTATATATTTAAATGTATATATATCTTTCGTGGCAAATAACAAGCAAAGTGCACGTTAACAAACGTGGAAAAAGGTGCCGAGTGTTCGAGCTTCGCATAAAGTTTGGTGATGTAATTTTTTTTTAGAACGCGTGGGGTTTTTTTTTTTAAAGGTAACTAGTTAAAATTAATTTTAGCTTAGTCATGCTAACGCGCAGTGACGTTATCTCCAGAATCGGCTATCTAGCTACTTAACAAACGACGAAAAGTTCCTTCCATTTCGTTTAAAAAAACAAACTTGATCGATCTTGGTGGGACTGGTGTGAGAATAGAGTTCCCTGCTTAGTCCAGTCAGAAAATTATTACAATTCCACAATAATCATTTCATGTCCTTCTCAAAATCAGCAGTTTCGCAGATAACGTTAACCATTTACAACTATATTAGGCCTCAGTTATACTTTGGAAAGGATCAGTATCAAATACAATATAGGACATGGTTCAAGTACTGAGTTACATTTTACTGACATAGAAGCCAAAAAATAAAAATGCTGTTTCTAGCTGAACAAAATACTTATCAATATACCATCGAAAGAATTAATACAAAAGCTTTATCCAAAAAAAGTTATGTGAACTTAACCGAAGCTACAGACGGTTGCCCAGTTCCGGATAACTTTTTTTAAAGTCCCGCTGTACGGAGCCATAATGCAACTGAATGTCCTTTATTGTGTATTGTTGTATTGGACATTTGGATGTTATTTAGCTGAAAAAATCTGGGTGGAGTAGCGCTTCTACTTAAAGTGTGAAGCTGCATTATGTGCGGCACAAACATTTGCCAGAAATGGATCACTTTTGCCAGTTCCGGATCACGACACTCTGCCTCACTTTGGGTTCATTCCTGGCATCTGGCTGGAGCCCTTCTAATGCAGAATGATACACACTGTGCCCGAGAATGTATTTTGAACACAAAATGATATAAATTATACTTATTAAATGAGAATTTACTTAGTTTCGAAAGGCGCCGTTATACGTTTTTACGAGCAAAAAATGAAGAGAGGAGGTGAGATTTCTCCCAAATTAAAAAGTAAAAGCCCCCACATTCATGTCCATTCGTGATGTTGAGATCACCCCCAAAGTCCACATGACTCACAACTACAGACACGAGGCTGCTGCTTCAGTGATCCGCAACCGGCAAATTTTCGCGTCGGAGATAAATGCGCGCAGCAATTAAACAGCAAGACATAACACACTGACATTTTCTACCCAAGTAAGTAAGTATTTTCCCACTCTAGAACCAAAAACACCAAATGGCTAACTCACCTTTGCTACGTTTTAGAGATCGTTACTTTCAAACTTGCATGAATGAGTGAGTCCGAAAAAACACGCACACCGCAGACACTGGGATGTTTTGATTCTTCTGCTGATCAAAAGGACGGCTGGAGCCAGTCGAGCTTGTGGTCGTTTGTAGACAAAACATCAGTCTTTCCATTGGTACCAAGTATTAGCTTATTCGTGCTGATTACGAGAAACGGCGGCACAAAAACTTCAGCAATGATCCGGAACTGGCAATGATCCGGAACTGGGCAAGTGACTGTATATCTAACCTTGGCAGTAACTAAGTTTTACAGACCTATGAGACAGCGGTCTCACCATAGGTTGCTTAAACTAAATTCATCAAAACATATGAACTTATTTTCTTGAAATTCTACAATATTCTTAACAGTTTAGTCCTGTCTCAGCTCAGACAGTGCCATATGGTAGAGGTGCAATGTATTTTCATTGCGAGAAGCCCTGCTTGCATCAACTCTATTCTCAGCTAGGAGATCAACATTTGAAGACCTAATCCTGAATCCTGCTGAAGGTTCCATTTCCATACCACTGCACAATGACAGTATCATTGGTTGACCTGAGCAGTGTGCTTTTTCTGTAGTGACTAGGAAAATCATTCCTGGTGATAGATATATGTTTCAGAAATAGATCTAAACTCTCATGACATACACCATGTTTTCAAAAATACCTCTACAGCACCACCGTGAAGGTCTTTGTAAAAAAAAAATAAAAAATTGCAAAAAATACAGGAGATGCAGAAATCTAAATACAATCTCATTAATTGACATATATTTGGCAATAGAAAAAATGTTTTTCATTGAGCTAGGTTGAAAATCTTTTGAGATTTTTTTTATTTTTTTTATTTTTTTTTTTTTAAACACAGGGCAGTATTTTTTTTTTCATGCATTTAACTTCTGATATAGCTGGCTGTCTACTTTGTGACATAAGCACGCTGTATTTACCAATAGATTAAAAATTGATTATTTTGTGTATTAACATATTATGTTCACAATGTTGAAATATCAAAATTTTACCATGAATAATTTGGAGTAGACAAGTATTAGAAGTTCCGCCTTTGGCACCAATGTCTAAATTTTGTTGTGATTTTCAACTTTGCTTGTTTGTCATTTGGCAATAATTTTCTTAGACAAATTGTAATGGAATACCTAAAAACTGGAGTTTTGAAATTTCAAATATGGTTTGTGAGTTCCATGCAAACCTATTGGGTGCCTGTATAAATAGAAAATGTATAACAGGGCAAAATAGGTGGCACTGTCTGAAATTTTCAACTAAAAAAACAGCAATTTCATGCGATTTTCACCATATATCAGTACTTTTTTTAATAACATATTTTCATGACTACAGAAAGGTTATAGCTCGAAAGTCAACTATTTTCTGCTAATAATGCCACAAAAATGAAAGGGATATCTAAAAAATTGGTTTTCTTAGATTTTTTTCACACCCATGTCAGTAAAATGTAACTCAATGCTTGAAGCTTGTCATAGGCAAAGGCTATTCACCCAACCGTTGGGCAAATAAATATCATGTCTTACCTTATTCGCCCAACCGTGATTGTGTGACACATTTTATACATCTAAACTACGTTTTTTTTTTTTTTTTTTTTTTACACCGCTTTTTTAAGGGTCTATTGCAGCGTGAAAAGGTGGTAATCAAGTATGTGCTTATCAGTGGCACAATCTCACATTACGACTTTACTGCTACAGTAAGAATTTGCATGTAAACATAGTCACAGAGGCGACTGTTCTAGCTGGTCTAGTGGCTTTCAGATTGTTAAAAATGTATGAATATAAAAAAATGTGCTCAAATTATGATGGGTTGATTTTGTGTTTGTGGATCTTGTGTTGTGCTCAGGGTTTTTTTGGGGTGGGGGAGTCATGTGATCCACACAGGTGTATGTTGTCATTGTGCAGTTGTATGTTATTCAGGTGGCCACCTCATTGTGGTGGCTATTTTTTTGTTGGTCACAGAGAAACCTTTGGCTCCACACTAGTTGTTTCTCTCCATCATTCTTTTAACCTTGCACTGGGTGCACACGCAGAATTGCTGCATTTAATGACTCTGTCAACACTGACGTACAGATGCACACACTGGCCTAACTGTCCAGGATTATCTTTTTTGAGCGACGTTAAAAAGTCCCTCAAGTTCAAAGGACGTCCTGCTGCTGCTGCTGCTGAGCGCCTCACACACCCCACAAAGATGGGACCAGACAGTAGGGTATCAAATCAATATAAGAGGAGTCCCCAAAATTCTGCTAACTGTTATATAAAGTCGAGATGCTGATTTATCTACTCCTGCAAATTTTGTTAAAAAAGGCTGATGGCATGGACCACCAGGTGGTGCTAAACATACTCAAAATTGGGCA
Organism: Thalassophryne amazonica; assembly: GCF_902500255.1. NCBI lineage: Eukaryota > Metazoa > Chordata > Actinopteri > Batrachoidiformes > Batrachoididae > Thalassophryne > Thalassophryne amazonica. Next base: position 107,814,602 of record NC_047107.1, on the reverse strand, counting down.
AGTTGAGTACTTTGGCGCCCCCTGGTGGCCAATGTCATCAAGACCCCAATGTTTTTTTAGTTGCATTTGATAGAGTAGGGCCTATATTTGTTAATAACATTGAAATTTGGTTGGGGTCTTGATGGCACAGCGGGTTATGGGCCTTTAAGTACAGCCAATTTTGCAAAATGTCCGGACTTTGAGTGCCCCCTGTATTAAGCGCCATCGATCCCCCAACCAAATATGTATGTAAGATGAAAGAGTTTGCCTCCCTATGTCAGTTGCTAGTTAAACTAGCTTGGGGACTTGATGGCGCTGAATATCTGTTTTTGCATATTTTTGCCTTTAACTTTGATGACCTGGCAAGGTCACCGCTTGGTTTTTGGTCGAGAAATTTTGGGAAAGTTTGCTTCTTGGTAGGTTCCATCTCTGAGCCAATTTTCGTTGAAATCCGAGTCGGCTTGAATCACACCCTAATGTAAACCTGCCTGAACTTTACAAATATTGGTTTACAAATGCTATGTTTTGTATAAGTTAAGAACACATTGAAATATATTGTAATATGCCAAATACCTCGAAAAATTTTGGGCACGCACGCATATGCATGCATATTTTTGGCGTATGCCAGCTTATGTCTCATACGTGCCATAAGTTGTTGGTATGTTATGCGTTTTTTTGTAAGTTACTCATAAGTTGAATACGTCCATTGATGCTGTCCACTGATTGGCTGAAAGCTGCAGTCCTTAAGCGAACAGACTGTTAAAAATTTTATAGGAACTGATCTCGGTAGCCGTTTAACCATTATAATAATATAATATATCTAATGCTATATGCATATTATTTACATAATGCATGTAATAATGTAATACGATCAGTTACAGAGCCCGCAGACTCAGTAAGCGCATTGGAGGCAGTGAGAGCAATCGCAGTGATGCCGACTGGCCCGCCTGGACGCAGAACACAATGCGCTGTTAAAAGAAAAAAGCATGCAAAATTGCACTAAAAAAATCTGCGAAACTGCGAGGCCGCGAAAGGGAGTTACGTTCTAAAAATAACCCATGATAGGCGAAATCCGCGAAGTAGTCAGCGTTATTTTTTACAATTATTATAGATGTTTTATGGCTGTAAAATCCCTCACTACACACTTTATACACTTTTCTCAAACAGGCATTAACATTTTCTCAATTTTCTCTCAACACTCAAAGTTCAAACCTTAGTAGAAAAAAAAACGTTTTCCTATAAATAATTATGATGGCTTTTAGAACTAACGAATTTAATTTTAACGATCAACCTATGAGGTTGGACACATAAGAAATTATTAATAGTGACTCACCAGTATTTCACAGTTCCTCTGACCGCGCCTCTTCGTCGTGGCGCCACTCCGCTGTCCGGATTGGCTGATTACTCGGGTGGTATAAAAAATATTACCCGTCCGCGAAAAGGGTATATTGCTATTTATTCTTTAGTGTTTTATCCAATCATATTGGCGTATCATTTATACGTGTATGATAAAATATAATATACATCTCATATTGATAGCCACCTCTCTGAAATCTTGCGGGATTTGAAACCTCAATAGGGTGAATTGATTGCTGGCTATGGAGAGTGTTGCTTTCTGTAGCTCTGTTTAACAGCTATGGAGTCTCAGCCAATATTAAAACCATTCACACACAGAGTAAATATAAAGTCTTAAGCATACCTGTTCATTTCAGTCGAATTCATCATCACAGCCTGACAAAAACCTATCTACATAGTGTCCTGATTTTGGAAAACAACGTTTGAAAATACTTTAGTTCCTTGTTGTGGCTGAAGGAATGGAGCATTTTAAAGCAAGTTCCTCTGTGTTTTTTTTGCTTCAGGTGCGTTTCTCAGCCTGAAACAGGGAACGCTGGCACTTTGTTGCCACGAGACAATCTTTTTTTTTTAAACTTGAAAGGGTCACAGCGCCTCATTCATTCATGTCAGCATTTACCACAAGTATCAGTTGATTCTTCAGCGTTCTGCACGTGATGAAAATAAATTCCACGATCCACCAAAACTAAACAAAAATAATGTTAAATGAATGTTTGGCCTCCGTGTGGAGAAGAGGCAGTGAGGCAGCGACAGTGTACGCACGCTTGATGAAGTGCTGTGCAATATTTAAGTGCTCCACCTAAAAGGGTTCTGCTGGCAGTGGAAATGCCAGACTTAACTGTTTTGACCCTGCTTTGACCCATACCATATTGTGCACTACCAACCTGAACCACTTGGTGGAAACGGGGCTGTCGGCATACGTTGGCTAAATCGTCAAGGTGTGACAGGTCTGCCTAAATTATTAGACGCATGCCCGCATATGCAAGCATTTTTAATACAGTCAGCATACACTACTTAAATTGTCACAGTGTGACAGGGCCCTAAACAAGGTTCTCTGGGAAGGCAGTCACCAAGGGTCAAAAATCCACACTGCAATGTATTTTAAATACAGCGCATTCAGAAAGTGCTTCACTTTTTCCACATTTTGTTATGTTACAGCCTTTTTCCATAATGGCGTAAATAGATTTTTTCACCCTCAAAATTCACCCCAAAGCACCCCATAATGACAAATCATCATCGTCTTTAACCGCTTATCCAGGATCAAGTCACGGGGTCAACAGCTCTAGCAGGGGACCCCAGACATCCCTTTCATGTGCCACATTGACCACTTCTGATTGGGGGGATTCCGAGGTGTTCCCAGTCCAGTTTGGAGATATAATCTCTCCACCTAGTCCTGGGTCTTCCCCGGGGTCTCCTCCCAGATGGACGTGCCTGTAACACCTCCCTAGGGAGGCGCCTAGGAGGCAACCTTACCAGATGCCCGAACCACCTCAGCTGGCTCCTTTCAGTGTGAAGGAGCACCGGCTCTACTCCAAGCTCCCCACAGATGACCCAACTTCTCACTCTATCTCTAAGGGAGAACCCAGCCACCCTCCTAAGCAAGCCCATTTCGGCCACTTATACCTGCAATCTTGTTCTTTCGGTCATGACCCTACCCTCATGACCATAGGTGAGAGTAGCAATGAAGACTGAGCAGTAGATCGAGAGCTTCACCTTTTGGTTCAGCTCTCTTTTTGTCACAACAGTACGGTAGAGCGAATGCAACACCGCCCCTGCTGCGCCAACTGTCCGGCCAATCTCGCACGCCAGTGTCCCCTCACTTGTGAACAAGTGCCCGGAGGTACTTGAACTCCTTCACTTGGGCCAAGACTGCATTCCCTACCTGTAGTAGGCAATCCATCGGTTTCCAGATTTAGAGGTGCTGATCCTCATCCCAGCTGCTTCACACTCGGCTGCGAACCAAACCAATGAGTGTTGGAGGTCACAGGTTAATGAAGCCAACAGGACCACACCATCTTTAAAAAGCAGTGATGAGACCCTGAGGCCACCAAACCAGAAACCCTCCTCCCCCGACTATGCCTTGATATCCTGTCCATGAATATCACAAACAGGATTGGTGACAAGGCACAGCCCTGGCATAGGTCAACCCCCACCAGAAACAAGTCCAAATTACTGCCGAGCACCTGAACACAGCTCTTGCTTTGTGAGTACAGAGATTAGATGGCCCTGAGAAGGGACCCCCTCACTCCATACTCCCACAGCATCTCCCACAATATCTCCTGGGGTACCCAATCATACGCCTTCTCCAACTCCACAAAACACATGTAGACTGGATGGGCATACTCCCAGGCACCCTCCACGAGCCTTGTGAGAGTAAAGAGCTGGTCAGTTGTTCCACTTCGATGACCAGGACGGAACCCGCATTGTTCATCTTCGATCAGAGGTTCGGCTATCGGCCAAACCCTCCTTTCCAGCACCCTGGAGTAGACTTTACTAGGGAGGCTTTACTTTTTAGACTTTACTGAGTTGTGTGTTGCCACTGTAGTTGGCAGACACTCTCTAGTCCCCCTTTTTAAATATGGGGACCACCACCTCAGTTTGCTACTCCTTAGGCACTGTCTCAGACCTCAACACAGTGTCGAAGAGACATCTTATCCAAGTCAATTCCTCCACACCCAGGGCCTTCAGCATTTCTGGACGGATCTCATCAACCCCCGGGGCTTTGCCACTGTGGAGTTGTTTGACTACCTCAGTGACTTCCACCTGGAAAATTGATGAAAATCCTCCATCAGCTTCCAGCTCTGCCCCTACTATAGAGGGGGCTCCAGTCTGATGCAGGAGTTCCTCAAAATGTTCTTTCCAGTGCCGGATTACATCCTCAGTTGAGGTCAACAGAGACCCAACCTTACTGTAGACAGCTTGGATGGTTCCCCCTTTTCCCCTCCTGAGGCGCCTCACGGTCCGCCAGAAGCACCTTGGTGCCAACCAAAAGTCCTTCTCCATGGTTGCTCCGAACTCCTCCCACACCCTCTGCTTTGCCTCCCCCACAGCAGAGACTGCTGCCCTTCAGGCCTGCTGGTACCTTGCAACTTTGAGATAACATATCCTGGAATTACTCCTCCTTCGGTTGGATGGCTTCCCTGACCACCGGTGTCCACTACAGTGTTCGAGGGTTGCCGCCCCTTGAGGCACCTAAGACCTTCAGGCCACAGCTTCCCACTGCAGCTTCAGCAATGGAAGCTTTGAACATTGCCCATTCTGGTTCACTGCCCCCAACCTCCACAGGGATGCTACAAAAGCTCCGCCGGAGGTGTGAGTTGAAGATCTGTTGGTTTTAAAAAAGTTTTTTAAAAAACTTTTTTCATGATGATCGGCATCAGTTTGACCAGCTGGCGCTCAGCCTGGGTTCGTGTGTCATACATCATACGGACAAAATGAGGAACCTTGGGGTAATTTTTGATCCCACGTTGTCTTTTGACCTCCACATCAGGGATGTTACTAGGACTGCTTTTTTCCATCTGAGAAATATAGCGAGGATCCGCCCCATCCTGTCCATGGCTGATGCTGAGTCCCTGATTCATGCTTTTGTTTCTTCTAGACTAGATTATTGTAATGTTCTATTTTCAGGGTTACCACAGTCCAGCATTAGGGGTCTTCAGCTGGTTCAGAACACTGCCGCCAGACTTCTGACACGTAGCAGAAGGTCTGAACATATCGCACCCATTTTGGCGTCTTTGCACTGGCTCCCTGTCACTGTGAGAGCAGATTATAAGGTTTTGCTATTGACTTATAGGGTTGTTCATGGACTGGCGCCATCTTATTTGGCTGATCTGGTGGAACTCTACGTGCCGGCCCGGGCTTTGCGGTCGCAGGATGCGGGACTTCTCTGTGTTCCCAGGGTGAAGAAGAAGTCAGCAATTCAAAGAACCTTTTCGTATCATGCACCCACCCTGTGGAACAGTGTTCCTGCGACCGTGAGGCAGTCTGAGTCCGTGGACATTTATAAGTCAAGACTCAAAACCTATTTTTATTCTCTTTCTTATGGATAGTTTTTATTTTTATTTGATTTATTCTTTTACTTCTGTTTTTATTTTATGTATTTGAATTTTTTTTTATTCATTTCTAATTATTTATTCAATTTTATGTTGACTTAAGGCGCCTTGAGATAGCTTTTGCTGTGATTTGGCGCATTATAAGCTAATTAAATTACATTAATTAAATTAAAATTAAAATGTCATTATGGGGTGTTGTGAGTAGAATTTTGAGGAAAAAATGAATTACTCCATTTCATAAAGCTGTAACATAAAATGTGAAAAAAGTGAAGCTGTGAATAATTTCTGGATAGTGTAAAAATGCTTCTGCCGCCCAAGGAACATCACTGAAATGCATTGATTTTTGACCACATTTTGTTCTAAAAGTACCTGGAAAATGAACGTGCCATGTCAGGTAAGAGAGGGGCATGGGGCATTTGCTAGTGTCAAGCAGACAAGCATTACCGTTGAGCCGTGTTTAACTTTATGGGCTTGGGGGTGTGCTGTTGTCATCTCCCTACATTTGTGCAAGTGAGTCTGTTATTCCATGTCATAAATATTATTTAGTAACTGTAAATAACATACACTGTGATGTTTACAGTGTATTTTATTTCTGTTTTTCAATGTATTCAGTTAGGCATAGGGTGAACTTGTGATGTCTGATTTGTTTTGGCGGTAGATAGACTGTTAATGAGGCTTTCTGGTAATTTTGTCCCCCACCCACCCAAAGGTAACGTGTTTTAGTGAAAACTAGAAGCTGAGAATGGATCCAGGCAAGCCGCCTGGTTTTAGAGGTATGACGAGCATGCCCTGGCTTCAGCAACAGGGACGTGGAAGAGGACAACAGCCGAAAGAGTTGGCTATAGGACGTAGTCGGGGCCTGCATCTTGTCACAGAAGGGCCTGGTGTTGGAGGAGTTGGAGTGTTTCCTGGTGGTACCGTACAAATGCCAATTGGACAAGGAGCAATTCCCTCTGTGGCTGAACCTGTGCGAGGACATGCTAGAGGACTGCTGTTTTCTCCTGATGGTGGCGAGTTAGGTCGAGCCAGAGGACTGTTGCTTCCAGCAGCTGAACCAAAGATAGGGGTGGCCAGGGGTGCACTTTTGCCTAGTTTGGAGCCACAGCAAGAACAGACCCCTTCATCTAAATCTGTGACACAAGAGCCAATGGAACAGACCACAGTTCCACAAACGAAAGGGGTAATTTCATATTTTTGATGCATATTACTTTAGGCTTCACAAATGTGCATGCTGTATGAACAGCTTTTTGTGTGTGTGTGTGTGTGTGTGTGTGTGTGTGTGTGTGTGTGTGTGTGTGTGTGTGTGTGTGTGTGTGTGTGTGTGTGTGTGTGTGTGTGTGTGTGTGTGTGTGTGTGTGTGTGTGTGTGTGTGTGTGTGTGTTCCTAGGTTGACATTCCTAGCCCTGGTCAGGGGTCAGTGTTGGCTTCCATGTTTAGAGGAATGGGCATTGAGCCCACAACTTCGTGGGGAAGAGGAGTGTCCCCAGTCGGTTTGTATTTGAAATGCATCTGTATAAATCTCTGAGATGAAAAGTGTGCATGTTGCACTGTTGGTGTCCTTTGTATTTATGTAATTAATTCATTGTGCAGCAGAGATGGCAACCATGATGATTTTTTTGTAAGATTACTATTTCAACACACACTGTATGACTTTACGACTTCTTATGCAGTTATTATGGTATGAACATTTATTAGATATCTATTCAGCTCCAGTTCCAAAAAAAAAAAAAAAAAAAAATTAGCTGTGGTGGAGAGCTGGACTCGGGTGCTCATGTTAACAAGGTAGTTAAAACTTCTCAAAGACAGAACGCTTGAAAAGTATGGCATTAAAAGCTGTCATACCTGAAGTGGAAACATACAGGTGTAGTTCTGGATGATGAACCGCAATAAAAAGCAAAGCCCTGTGAGTACCAGGTTAAAAACACATTACAAATTTTGAATTATTTATTTCATTTTATTCTGCCCTCTAATAAAATTCCAGTCAATTCTGAACGTGCAAAAAGAATAACTAGCTCCAACATGTTTCATTTCAAAATGCCTGCACCCTTACAGTGTTGGGAATTTACTTCTGTTTATGTTGCCTTTTTTCAAATATAAAACTACATAATCTTGGACACGCTTTGCTTTCATTGCATCATTTGCCACCTTTCTTAGCACACTGCAGCACACTTGAGTAGCTCCTGAAATTAGCAGCAGCGCAATGGATTGAATTTCATGCTTGTGCAAGGTGGCCATGCTGCCTTGAGATGCTGGGCCTTGGGACTCACATTTTCAATACCTAGTGCGGCCCACATGAAACTAAGTTTTTCATACAGATTTTAACTTTCAAGGAACCGATCTAAAAATGGAAATTGTATTACTCACAATAAGGTAATTATGAAGGGGTCATGTAGTGCAAAACAAGTGTTTATCTACCTTTTACATTTTTGTGTTTTGGAAGTTTAATGTTAAATTTTTGCATACTTCCAGATTCTGTGAGTGTGTACAATTTGGATGAATAAAGTGTGTGGAACCATGTGAATGTTATATATTGATGTCTGTTATTCCTCCCGGTTCTTTTTGCAATATACTGCCCCTTACAAAGAATGAAATCGATATATTCCTCAGTTTGAATGTATTGAAAGCAGTGATGCCGGTAACGCGTTACTTACTAACGCGTTACTCTAATCTGACCACTTTTTTTAGTAACGAGTAATCTAACGCGTTAATCTTTCCAAATCAGTAATCAGATTAAAGTTACTTCTCCATGTCACTGTGCGTTACTATTATTTTTTCATTGTGGGTCGATAGCAGCATTAAACTTGTTCTGTGGGCAGGAGGTCGGGGTTTGACTGAACTGCCCACTTTCAGCGAGCTGTGAGCTTTTCATCCACGGTTTTTTGCAGCTGCTCGACTCGTCCTCACCTCTTAAAGCGCGGTGATCAGCACACCTGCACTGAGCTTTACAAAGACATTTTTATACTTTTTCCCCTCCTTTATTTAGAATTCTGAGCTGAGCCGCTCCGTATCGTCTCGTTAAAAACAGCTGATCCTCCGCGACGCGTCAACAACTAACACTATTTTCCACTCAAATGCACCTAAACTCTCTTTCTGAGGACCACATGATGTGAAAACGCAATAAAACTTTACCTGTAAATCTGGTCCTGTTTTCTGCATAAATAAATGTTATCCATTCCTTGTGCTCAAACGCCAAAGCAGGGGCGAATCCAGATGGAATGGGGGCGTGGGGCAAGGATGTGCCCCCCTCCCCCACAACACCCCTAGATTAAAGGTCCAGTTTTGAAGCCGTTTTTTACTACAACTACTAATATTGCTTAAAATAATAATAATTTCGACAAGTAAAATGTTTAGAGAGTTAGAATTTAATAGTTACATTTCTAAACAATGTAGGTTTGAAATTGCAAGTTTTACTGTTACAGTGCTGTCAACAGTTAAATATGAGGTCAAGAAAGAGGTCTTTATTTTACTTTTTATAAAACAAGTATTTATTTTCATTGAAGTCAAGAAAGGGTGACTATAAAGTGAGTTGTTGTCGGCAGCTGTGGAAAGTAACTAAAAAAGTAACTAGTACTCTAACTTAGTTACTTTTACAATTGAGTAATCAGTAAAGTAACTAAGTTACTTTTTCAAGGAGTAATCAGTAATCAGTAATTGGATTACTTTTTCAAAGTAACTGTGGCAACACTGATTGAAAGTCACACTGAAAACCAGGCCCGGATCCCCAGAAATGGAGCCCACACGGGCTCGATTTCCTGAAAAGACCTTGAACATGGCCAGCATAATGCTTTTATACGAGACAATATAGGCGGTACAGTGAGTGGGTTTTAGTCTCATAAACCTAATCTTACTAGTTCCCCACAGAGTGAGGGGAAGCTCCACCCCTTGTCTTCAACTAAGTTGTTTGGTACATGGTGGAACTTAATTACCTTGTTTCTGATCAGATAAAACCACTTCAGACCAATTGACATACACACTCCTGCAGATGACCAAGACTCACCAAAAACATTATTTAAGCATAGCAAATACTTGAAACCAACATGAAATCATAGAATAAGGAATTAGCACAGATACTATCTAACGTCCAAGCATAGTCACTAGTCCAGGTTTTCTGAGGAACAAAAGTACAAGCAGTAAATGCAGATCACAATTTTAAAAACATTTTTTTGTTCCATTAAATTACTTTTGGTTTTCAATGTACAGATATTTGAAAAATTACTGGTAATGAACCATTAAACTACTTTACATTTTTGATGTTTTTGTATTGTATTTTTTTCTTTTTTTTTATTATATTGTATTTTTCCTTACATTGTTGAAGTTTTCCTTTATCTTGTTTTTTATACATACTCTTGCACTATTTTTATCTCTTTTTTTGCACTATTTTATTCTGTTTTAATGCACTGCAACTGGATGGCCCTAATCTCGTTGTACCAATGTATAATGACAATAAAAGGCATTCTGATTCTGATTGTTCTGATGTACTGATATTTGAAAAATTACTGGTAATGAACCATTACTTTTGATTCTTGATGTACTGATATTTGAAAAATGACTGGTGATGTCTTAATTGTTTTAAAAAGTTCAAACTTCCTGAAGAATATACACGAGCATGTTTTATTCTAAAAAATGTTGTGCGTCTGTACATAACTTGAACTGAGTTGTGACACTGTTATTGCAGGAAGGGGAGCAGCTGGAGATTTTGGGCAGTTCATCAGTAGCCAAGAGGGTGTTGGCAAATCAGAAGAGGTGATGGGCAGAGGTAGCAGGTTGGTGGTTTACCTTAAGGGGTGTGATTAAAGGTATCATATTTCAGTTTTTGACATATCACTATAGTGCATCGGATGTCTTGCAAATAATATTCAGAGCTACATTAAAATTACTCCGTAGCAGTCCAGAAAATGATGTGGATGCAAGAACACAACTAGTTTGGTTGATTTTAAAAAAGAAGACCTGAAAGTTCCAATACAATTTGCCAGAAGGTACAACTGAGATGCAAGCCTAGATTTGATGTTTTGGTGAAAGAAAATCTTCCTTTATACCACTTCACCATGAAGTTGTATAACTGTGGATGCAAGATGTGAAACACTATGCACATTTTCTCCAATTTCTTGGGGGGGGGGGGGGGGCACCCTTTATATTTGCCATGGCTTCACTACGCTTGCTGCCACCTATTTGTTTCAAATTGCCACCTATTATGTAATTTGTTGAACACCCTGGTCTTATCCACATTGGTTGCTATAATAATGCAGTCACATATGAAAATGGTCACACAACTGCTGTACAATGTCACACTCCAAATGCTGAAACTGAATTCTCATGTACCTCTGACTGAGAGTGTCAGGATCTGGGCTGTGATCCTGTTATACCCTTGATTGAATTTTTCCAGGAATTCCCAGAAATCTGGGTATTCTGTGGCGAGCGTTCCGGGTTATTTTTGTTTTCCTGGCTCAGGTCAAATTTAGTCTATGGTCTGATTTCATGTTCGTATTTGTAAAGTTGTTCTGAAATGTCTCTGAGACACCACAGTGGATATTAAGTCTCACATATTTACGTCCTGATCCAAGACTGAAGGATAAATGTAACATGCTACTGTTTGTCCACACAGCAGCAAATGAGACGCCATTCCAGATTGTGCTGTGACCTTCACGCTGTGTTGAAACGACAAAGAAATGGATGAAACATTGTTTTGCTGCAGGGAGACGATTTACAGTTCATCAGAAATAAATTCAGTTGGGCCTGATTTGACCAAAATGGCAACCTGACTTTTTTCTTTTTTTTTTCATCGTTTATACGAAAAAGCTAACAGTCTTCTTATTATGTCATGTTTTTGATGGAATTCATTTACAGTTGATGTTATTCAGGTTATTTAACACAAATCAATTTGTCTTTGGGATGAATTTACTTCAAACTGTCTCCATGCAAATTATTTATTGAGCTGGCCTGCAAAATCTGCATTTTATGGTTTCTTACATGGGCTTATTTATGGGTTACATGGGTGTGAAATATTCATATGGAGGAAATTATAGTAAACATTTAACATGCTCAAAGTCTAATATTCATGTGGAAAATGTTTGTGCCTCATTTTGCGTGACACTCCAGTACTGATGCTGCCATCAATACTGGATTGAAAAATCTGTGTTGTAGCATTTCCCAATTATTTAAGTGAACAATCAAATAAAAATCCAAATCAGTGTTCCTGAGAACTAAAAGTGATATTGGTGATTTAATGAACAGTAGATTCAGCTTTTCTTCTACAACCCCAATTCCAATGAAGTTGGGACGTTGTGTAAAATGTAAATAAAAACAGAAAACAATGATTTGCAAATCCTCTTCAACCTATATTGAATTGAATACAGCACAAAGACAAGATATTTAATGTTCAAACTGATGGAGTTTGTTGTTTTTGTGCAAATACTTTCTCATTTTGGATGCCTGCAACACATTTCAAAAAAGTTGGGATGGGGCAACAAAAGACTTGGAAAGTTGATGAATGCTCAAAGAACACCTAATTGGAAACAGGTGAGTGTCATGACTGGGTATAAAAGGAGTATCCCCAAAAGGCTCAGCCAAACACAAGCAAAGATGGGGTGAGGATCACTGTGTGAACAACTGCATGGAAAAATAGTCCAGCAGTCTAAGAACAATGTTTCTCAATGTTCAGTTGCAAGGAATTTAGGGATTCCATCATCTACAGTCCATAATATAATCAGAAGATTCAGAGAATCTGGAGAACTTTCTACACGTAAGCGGCAAGGTCGAAAACACTGAATGCCCGTGACCTTCGATCCCTCAGGTGACACTGCATTAAAAACCAACATCATTGTGTAAAGGATCTTACTGCGTGGGCTCAGGAACACTTCAGAAAACCATTGCCAGTTAACACAGTTCGTCGCTACATCTACAAATGCAAGTTAAAACTCTACCATGCAAAGCAAAAGCCATACATCAACAACATCTAGACACGCCGCAGCCTTCTCTGGGCCCAAGCTCATTTGAAATGGACAGACGCAAAGTGGAAAGTGTTCTGTGGTCTGATGAGTCCACGTTTCAAATTGTTTTTGGAAATCATGGACGTCATGTCCTCTGGACAAAAGAGGAAAAAGACCGTCCAGATTGTTACCAGCACAAAGTTCAAAAGCCAGCATCTGTGATGGTACGGGGGTGTGTTAGTGCCCATGGCATGGGCAACTTAAACATCTGTGATGGTACCAACAATACTGAAGGGTACATCCAGGTTTTGGAGCAACACATGCTGCCATCCAAGCAATGTTTTTGTCAGGGATGTCCCTGCTTATTTCAGCAAGACAATGCCAAGCCACATTCTGCACGTGTTACAACAGCGTGGCTTCATAGTAAAAGAGTGCGGGTACTATAAACTGGCCTGCCTGCAGTCCACACCTGTCGCCATTGAAAATGTGTGGCGCATTATGAAATGCAACATATGACAACGGAGACCCCGGACTGTTGAACAAGTGAAATCGTACATCATGCAAGAATGGGGAAAAAAATTCCACCTACAAAGCTTCAACAATTAGTGTCCTTAGTTCCCAAACACTTATTGAGTGTTGTTAGAAGGAAAGGTGATGTAACACAGTGGTAAACATACCACTGTCCCAGCTTTTTTGAAAGGTGTTGCAGGCATCCATTTCAAAATGATCAAATATTTGCATAGTTTGAACATTAAATATCTTGTAAAACAAAAACAAAGAGTTCACCGCGCTTCTGCACAGCACAAACAAATCTGGTGCAACCAGGCAGGACCAATTTGTAAAAAAGAAGAAATAACTGGTGCAGGACAGAAATAAGTGCAAAAAGTCTTTAATAAGGTTCTGAAAGGAAAAAAATTGTTAAAAGGAACTGACGTTTTGATGTGAGAGTCACATCTTCCTCAGAGTCCTGACCATCTACCTCAGGACTCTGAGGAAGATGTGACTCTCACATCGAAACGTCAGTTCCTTTGAACAATTTTTTTCCTTTCAGCATCTTATTAAAGACTTTTTACACTTATTTCTGTGCTGCAGCAGTTATTTCTTCTTTTTTATTAAATATCTTGTCTTTGTGGTCTATTCAATTGAATATAGGTTGAAGAGGATTTGGAAATCATTGTATTCTGTTTTTATTTACATTTTACACAACGTCCGAACTTCATTGGAATTGGTGTTATCAGATTTTGTTTTAGTTATTTTAAGACAGTTGTTAGAAAAGCACAAATTGCTGAAGTCAAATGTTTACATAAATGTAGCGAAAACAGTAACAGTCCAATGCAAATATATGGTTTTAGGAAGTAGCAATAACACCGTATAGTAATCCATTTGAGAGACTGTGTATTGTAGTTCTTTCATCTTGCCAATATGGGAAAATGTGCTTTTTATGACCAAAATGATCAAGAAAGTGGCTCTCATTTAGCATATTAATTGCACCAAATTGCATGCAATATTTCAAATTGCATTTTTATGGCACAAGACCCCAAAGACGAGGATTGGGACCCAAATTGCAGACGAGGAATGAAAAGTAACAATTTATTGTAGCAAAAATGGTGGTCAAATAAATGCACAAAGCTGAGGAACCAGGCACGGGAGGAGGGAGAGATCAGCCATATTGGAGGTAGATGATGTGGGTTCCCAAACCAGATAATGGACAGATAAGGATCCAGAACCAGACAAGACTAAGTGGAAGCAGCGGAAGATGATGGAACCAGGAACGCTGTGGATACTGAAAAGAAGTTAGTGTAGGCATAAAACGTAAGGTGACAAAAAGAGTTCAAAGTAAGTGAATCAGTCCAGATACCCTGCACGCAAAACTGAGTTTCCGGCGTCTGAGTGGATGAAGAACCAAGGCATTTAAGCAGGTGGTGATGGGTGTAGACAGGAGAATCCAGTCAGCTCTGTAGTGTAGATTCCAGAAGGCACAGGAAGGGAGGGGGACTGAGGCTGGCAAAGCCAGCACATCATTACTCCCCCCTCAACGGGAGCCCCAGGTGACCCATCAGACCGGCCTGGAGCTGTCCAAAATGAGGCCCCGCGACACCCAGGAGCGTTCTTCAGGGCCATGACCCTCCCTTTCCACCAGGTACTGGAAACCCAGACAGTACACATCCAATATCTGACGTACAGTCCAAGCTGGATGTCCATCTGCAAGCTGGGCAGGAGGAGGGGGATCGTCCAGAGGACACAAGGCGCTGGTGCTAACTGGCTTCAAACAAGAAACATGGAACACAAGATGTATGCGATGAGTCCGGAGCAACTTGAGCCTGACGGCAACAGGGTTAATACGTTTTTCCACCACAAACGCTCCCAGGTACCGAGGTGCCACATTCTTAGCTTTGGCCGCGAGAGAGACATATGGTGGAAAGCCATAACTCTTGACCAGGTTGGTAGCTGGGTGCCGGCCTGCAATGTGCACAGTCCTGTCCCTTGTCTGGAGCAGGTTGGAACGGACAGTCCTCCACAACCGCCGACAACGCTGCAGATGAGCAGAACAGAAGGCACAGTTAGGTCGAATTCTTGGTCTGGAAACAAAGGAGACTGGTACCCCACTGAACATTCAAATGGCGACAAGCCAGTAGCAGAGCTCATCTGGATGTTATGAATGTATTCAGGGTAGATGGGTGCTCCAGGAGGATGGGTGGGAGTACGTGACGCACCGAAGAGTGGCCTTGAGTTCCTGGTTGGCCTGTTCTGCCTGGCCGTTGGTCTGAGGATGAAACCCAGATGAGAGGCTGTCCGAGACCCCTAGAGTAAGCAGAAAGTGCTCCAGACGTGCAATGTAGCTGGGGTCCTCAGTCCAACATGATGTTTTCAGGGATGCCATGCAGCTGAAACACATGGTGGTCAGCGTTATCCAGGGCTGATGGTAATTTGAGCAGGGCCACAAAGTGTACTGCCTTTGAAAAACGGTCCAGGATGGTCAGGATGACAGTGTGTCCATTTAAGGGAGCAAGGCCAGTAATGAAGTCCAGGCAAATGTACGACCATAGGCAACCGGGAGTGGGGGGAAAGAGGCCAGGCGGTGGCTGGTGTGATGCTTTACTTTTGGCACAGGTGGTGCAGGCAATTCACATAATCTCGCACATACGCCTGGGCGGACAGCCACCAGAAGTGTTGATGAATCAAATGTAGAGTACTATAGATGCCTGGGTGACAGGTAAACTTGACGGTATGGATAAAGTGAAGGACAGCAGAGTGAGCAGATGGAGGTACAAAGAATCAGTTGGGAGATCCTTCTCTAGGATCCGGGTGAGTCTTCTGAGCCTCCCGGATGACCCTCTCAACGTCCCAAGTGATCCCTCCGAACACCATCTGGTCTGGAAGAATATGAACCAGATCTTTAGGTGAGTGAAAAATTGAAATGTCCATCTGGCCTGTCTGGAATTAAGTCTTTTGGCTCTTTAAATATAAGCGAGATTCTTGTGATCTGTCCAAACAATGAAAGGAACAGACGTACCTTCCACTCAGTGTCTCCACAATTCCAGCGCCTCCTTCATGGCCAAGAGTTCCCAGTTTCCCACATCATACTTATGCTCAGTGGGAGACAGGTACAGAGAAAAAAATGCACATGGGTGCAGCTGTTCATCGCCCTCAGCCCGCTGGGAGAGGGCGACCCTGATCCCAATGTCTGAGGCATCGACCTCCACATTGAACTGACAATCCGGATCGGGTTGGATAAGGACTGATGCGGTGGTAAACCTATGTTTAAACGTTTGGAAAACCTATTTGGCCTCGGGAGACCAGGGGAAGGCGGTTTTGGAAGAGGTGAGCTTGTGAAGGAGTGCAGCTACTTGGCTAAAGATTCAAATGAACCGGCGATAAAAATTGCAGAAACCTCTAAACTGTTGGAGCTGTTTGGTTGTGGTAGGGATTGGCTATTCGGAGGTGGCTGAGATCTCAGATTTGAGCTGGTTGTGTTTGGAAAATGAAACCTTAAAGGACGTGCAGATACGGCAGTCGGACAGATTTTTAAATCTAGATTGAAGACACATCTTTTTTTCTCTGTTTTATCTCTAGTATTTTTATGTTGTTGCGTGTTTTCTTTTATTCATTTTACTTTTTGATATTGTTGTTCTTTTATTGTGCTTTTTAATCTTTTAATTCATTCTGTTCTGCTTTTTCAAGTTGTCTTGTGTGAAGCGCCTTGAGGTGACCCCGTCGTGAATTGGCACTATATAAATTCATAAATTTGACTTGATTTGACACGGGGGACTGGTGAAAAGCACATTTCTCTGCTTTAATGATGAGTCTATTCTCGAGGAGTCTCTTGAGGACTAAGCGGACATGCTGGGTGTGTTCCTGGAGGTTCTTGGGGGGAGTGTCATCCAGATATACAAGCACAAAACACTTCAGAAAATTACACAGCACATTGTTAACCAAAACTTAGAAAATGGTGGGAGCATTAGTGACCGAAAGGCATAACGAGGTATTCAAAATGCCCTTGCAGCGTATTGAACGCGGTATTCCACTCATCCCCCTTTTTGATACGGATGAGGTGGTACGCATTCCGGAAGTTTGAATTTAGTGAAAATAGTAAAATAGTCACCTCTGCAATGAGTCAAACGCAGAATCAAGTAAGAGAAGAGGATACCAATTACAAATGGTTATGGTGTTTAACCCACGATAATCAATGAGGGGCGTAATGTTCAATCCTCCTTCCCCACAAAATAGAAGCTAGCCCCTTGGGGCGAGGAGGATGAATGGATGGGGCCCGCGGCCAGGGAGTCTTGAATGTACTGCTCCATTGATTCCCTTTCCAAGCGTCACAGGTTGCAAAAACGGCTGGAGAGAAAGACGAGCCCGGAAGCAAATTGATGGAGCAATCCTACAGTTGGTGAGGTGGCAGGGAGAGTGCAAGACTGACTGAATGCTTCCTGGTGATTGCGATACTGTTTGGAGACTACAGAAAGATCAATAATAGACTCCTTGGCACCCTGGGTAAGAGAAATGGAGGATTGGAGACAACGGAGGTGACAAGCTTCGCTTCGCTGAGAGATGGTCCCAGTCGGCCAGTCGGCACCAGGATTGCGACGGGTTAACCAGGGATGACCCAACACGAGTGAAGGCGTGGTGGAATAAACAAAAAAACTACAGTGATTCACAATGGTTACCCGAGACTAATAATGCGACCGGAATGGTTTCTTGTGTGATCATGAGGAGGGGAGTACCGTCCAGTGCAGATACCTGGATAGGGGTGTCACGTTTCATCACAGGGATGTGAGCCTGTGTGACTATGCTAGGAGTTGCAGTGACTGATTGCCAAAGAAGAATGGCTAGGATTTGAGTGTCAAGCGGTTACACGTGAAGTGAATACGGCTCACCACTAGCTCGTGGTCTATTGTCAAACATTCTCTTTTGGCTGAACTGGGCACTTGTGGATGCTGTGCCACCGGGAGCCACAATACAAACACTCCACAGCCGTTAAACGCCATTTAAGCTCCTCAGGAGTCAATCAGGCCCTGCCAAGCTGCATGGGCTCCTCTGCAAGGGCCAGTGTAGGCACGGGGAGTGTAGCCTTGGTGGGTGTGAGGAAGAAGGACCGGGATCCACTCGCGGAGGGAATCAAGGGGAAAACGCACCCTTTTGCCCCTTCTCCCGCCGTCGTTCCCTCAATCTTTTATCTATTTTATTGGACGAGGAAATGAGTTGGTGTAAGGAAGAGGGTTGATCCCGGATCGCCAACTTATCTATAAGCATATCAGAAAGACCATTAACAAGCCATTAAGTGGTATTCCAGCCAGACTCCGTGGCGAGAATGCGGAATTTGATGGAATAGGTCGCCATGCTGCGAATCTACTGTTTGATGGATATTAATTGCTGGGAAATCGCTTGCCTCCGTATCGGATGATCAAAGACCGTCCGGAATTCTTGTTCAAATGATGAAAATGAAGTTAACCCGAAATGAAGCTAATGCCATGACCCAGTCAATCAATCAATTTTTTTATATAGCGCCAAATCACAACAAACAGTTGCCCCAAGGCGCTTTATATTGCAAGGCCATACAATAATTATGTAAAACCCCAACGGTCAAAACGACCCCCTGTGAGCAAGCACTTGGCTACAGTGGGAAGGAAAAACTCCCTTTTAACAGGAAGAAACCTCCAGCAGAACCAGGCTCAGGGAGGGGCAGTCTTCTGCTGGGACTGGTTGGGGCTGAGGGAGAGAACCAGGAAAAAGACATGCTGTGGAGGGGAGCAGAGATCGATCACTAATGATTAAATGCAGAGTGGTGCATTTAAAAAAAAAGAGAGAAAGAAACAGTGCATCATGGGAACCCCCCAGCAGTCTACGTCTATAGCAGCATAACTAAGGGATGGTTCAGGGTCACCTGATCCAGCCCTAATTATAAGCTTTAGCAAAAAGGAAAGTTTTAAGCCTAATCTTAAAAGTAGAGAGGGTGTCTGTCTCCCTGATCTGAATTGGGAGCTGGTTCCACAGGAGAGGAGCCTGAAAGCTGAAAGCTGAAGGCTCTGCCTCCCATTCTACTCTTACAAACCCTAGGAACTACAAGTAAGCCTGCAGTCTGAGAGCGAAGCGCTCTATTGGGGTGATATGGTACTACGAGGTCCCTAAGATAAGATGGGACCTGATTATTCAAAACCTTATAAGTAAGAAGAAGAATTTTAAATTCTATTCTAGAATTAACAGGAAGCCAATGAAGAGAGGCCAATATGGGTGAGATATGCTCTCTCCTTCCAGTCCCCGTCAGTACTCTAGCTGCAGCATTTTGAATTAACTGAAGGCTTTTTAGGGAACTTTTAGGACAACCTGATAATAATGAATTACAATAGTCCAGCCTAGAGGAAATAAATGCATGAATTAGTTTTTCAGCATCACTCTGAGACAAGACCTTTCTGATTTTAGAGATATTGCGTAAATGCAAAAAAGCAGTCCTACATATTTGTTTAATATGCGCTTTGAATGACATATCCTGATCAAAAATGACTCCAAGATTTCTCACAGTATTACTAGAGGTCAGGGTAATGCCATCCAGAGTAAGGATCTGGTTAGACACCATGTTTCTAAGATTTGTGGGGTCAAGTACAATAACTTCAGTTTTATCTGAGTTTAAAAGCAGGAAATTAGAGGTCATCCATGTCTTTATGTCTGTAAGACAATCCTGCAGTATAGCTAATTGGTGTGTGTCCTCTGGCTTCATGGATAGATAAAGCTGGGTATCATCTGCGTAACAATGAAAATTTAAGCAATACCGTCTAATAATACTACCTAAGGGAAGCATGTATAAAGTGAATAAAATTGGTCCTAGCACAGAACCTTGTGGAACTCCATAATTAACTTTAGTCTGTGAAGAAGATTCCCCATTTACATGAACAAATTGTAATCTATTAGACAAATATGATTCAAACCACCGCAGCGCAGTGCCTTTAATACCTATGGCATGCTCTAATCTCTGTAATAAAATTTTATGGTCAACAGTATCAAAAGCAGCACTGAGGTCTAACAGAACAAGCACAGAGATGAGTCCACTGTCCGAGGCCATAAGAAGATCATTTGTAACCTTCACTAATGCTGTTTCTGTACTATGATGAATTCTAAAACCTGACTGAAACTCTTCAAATAGACCATTCCTCTGCAGATAATCAGTTAGCTGTTTTACAACTACCCTTTCAAGAATTTTTGAGAGAAAAGGAAGGTTGGAGATTGGCCTATAATTAGCTAAGATAGCTGGGTCAAGTGATGGCTTTTTAAGTAATGGTTTAATTACTGCCACCTTAAAAGCCTGTGGTACATAGCCAACTAACAAAGATAGATTGATCATATTTAAGATCGAAGCATTAAATAATGGTAGGGCTTCCTTGAGCAGCCTGGTAGGAATGGGGTCTAATAAACATGTTGATGGTTTGGATGAAGTAACTAATGAAAATAACTCAGACAGAACAATCGGAGAGAAAGAGTCTAACCAAATACCGGCATCACTGAAAGCAGCCAAAGATAACGATACGTCTTTGGGATGGTTATGAGTAATTTTTCTCTAATAGTTAAAATTTTGTTAGCAAAGAAAGTCATGAAGTCTTTACTAGTTAAAGTTAATGGAATACTCAGCTCAATAGAGCTCTGACTCTTTGTCAGCCTGGCTACAGTGCTGAAAAGAAACCTGGGGTTGTTCTTATTTTCTTCAATTAGTGATGAGTAGAAAGATGTCCTAGCTTTACGTAGGGCTTTTTTATAGAGCAACAGACTCTTTTTCCAGGCTAAGTGAAGATCTTCTAAATTAGTGAGATGCCATTTCCTCTCCAACTTACGGGTTATCTGCTTTAAGCTACGAGTTTGAGAGTTATACCACGGAGTCAGGCACTTCTGATTTAAAGCTCTCTTTTTTTAGAGGAGCTACAGCATCCAAAGTTGTCTTCAATGAGGATGTAAAACTATTGACGAGATACTCTATCTCACTTACAGAGTTTAGGTAGCTACTCTGCACTGTGTTGGTATATGGCATTAGAGAACATAAAGAAGGAATCATATCCTTAAACCTAGTTACAGCGCTTTCTGACAGACTTCTAGTGTAATGAAACTTATTCCCCACTGCTGGGTAGTCCATCAGAGTAAATGTAAATGTTATTAAGAAATGATCAGACAGAAGGGAGTTTTCAGGGAATACTGTTAAGTCTTCTATTTCCATACCATAAGTCAGAACAAGATCTAAGATATGATTAAAGTGGTGGGTGGACTCATTTACTTTTTGAGCAAAGCCAATAGAGTCTAATAATAGATTAAATGCAGTGTTGAGGCTGTCATTCTCAGCATCTGTGTGGATGTTAAAATCGCCCACTATAATTATCTTATCTGAGCTAAGCACTAAGTCAGACAAAAGGTCCGAAAATTCACAGAGAAACTCACAGTAATGACCAGGTGGACTATAGATAATAACAAATAAAACTGGTTTTTGGGACTTCCAATTTGGATGGACAAGACTAAGAGTCAAGCTTTCAAATGAATTAAAGTTCTGTCTGGGTTTTTGATTAATTAATAAGCTGGAATGGAAGATTGCTGCTAATCCTCCGCCCCGGCCCGTGCTACGAGCATTCTGACAGTTAGTGTGACTCGGGGGTGTTGACTCATTTAAACTAACATATTCATCCTGCTGTAACCAGGTTTCTGTAAGGCAGAATAAATCAATATGTTGATCAATTATTATATCATTTACCAACAGGGACTTAGAAGAGACAGACCTAATGTTTAATAGACCACATTTAACTGTTTTAGTCTGTGGTGCAGTTGAAGGTGCTATATTATTTTTTCTTTTTGAATTTTTATGCTTAAATAGATTTTTGCTGGTTATTGGTAGTTATTGGCAGGGGGAGAGAAGCTGCAGAGAGGTGTGTAAGACGACTACAACTCTGCTTCCTGGTCCCAACCCTGGATAGTCACGGTTTGGAGGATTTAAGAAAATTGGCCAGATTCAAAGTGGGATGGATGCCGTCTCTCCTAACAAGACCAGGTTTTCCCCAGAAGCTTTGCCAATTATCTATGAAGCCCACCTCATTTTTTGGACACCACTCAGACAGCCAGCAATTCAAGGAGAACATGCGGCTAAACATGTCACTCCCGGTCCGATTGGGGAGGGGCCCAGAGAAAACTACAGAGTCCGACATTGTTTTTGCAAAGTTACACACCGATTTAATGTTAATTTTAGTGACCTCTGATTGGCGTAACCGGGTGTCATTACTGCCAACGTGAATTACAATCTTACCAAATTTACGCTTGGCCTTAGCCAGCAGTTTCAAATTTCCTTCAGTGTCGCCTGCTCTGGCCCCCGGAAGACAATTGACTATGGTTGCTGGTGTCGCTAACTTCACATTTCGCAAAACAGAGTCGCCAATAACCAGAGTTTGATCCTCGGCGGGTGTGTCGTTGAGTGGGGAAAAACAGTTAGAGATGTGAACGGGTTGGCGGTGTACACGGGGCTTCTGTTTAGGGCTACGCTTCCTCCTCACAGTCACCCAGTCGGCCTGCTTTCCCGGCTGCTCGGGATCTGCCAGGGGGTAACTAACGGCGGCTAAGCTACCTTGGTCCGCACCGACTACAGGGGCCTGGCTAGCTGTAGAATTTTCCACGGTGCGGAGCCGAGTCTCCAATTCGCCCAGCCTGGCCTCCAAAGCTACGAATAAGCTACACTTATTACAAGTACCGTTACTGCTAAAGGAGGCCGAGGAATAACTAAACATTTCACACCCAGAGCAGAAAAGTGCGGGAGAGACAGGAGAAGCCGCCATGCTAAATCGGCTAAGAGCTAGTAGCTACGCTAAGCTAGCGGATTCCTAAAAACAGAGCCTCCCCCCTAAACAAGTTAATAAGGTAAGCAATTTTGTCCTTGTCTTTGGAGTACATGAATGGTTTTTGGGAGAAAACTAAAGAACACTAAAGTAGAAAAGATGCACACCTGTCAACTGATCCTGCATATGGTTCGGGATGACTAATGGAGGATTCCTGATGATGCAATGCTAAGGCTAATGGTGGGGCTGCAGCTGAGGTAGAGGTGACCAGAGCAGTAGGTGCTGCAGCCGGTGTGAGGCTAGCTGACCAGTGTTGCCACAGTTACTTTGAAAAAGTAATCCAATTACTGATTACTGATTACTCCTTGAAAAAGTAACTTAGTTACTTTACTGATTACTCAATTGTAAAAGGAACTAAGCTAGATTACTAGTTACTTTTTTAGTTACTTTCCCCAGCTGCCGACAACAACCCACGTCAACATGACAATGATACCTGTTTTGCCAAAACTCACTTTATAGTCACCCTTTCTTGACTTCAATGAAAACAAATACTTGTTTTATAAAAAGTAAAATAAAGACCTCTTTCTTGACCTCATATTTAACTGTTGACAGCACTGTAACAGTAAAACTTGCAATTTCAAACCTACATTGTTTATAAATGTAACTATTAAATTCTAACATTTTTCTAACATTTAAATTCTCTAAACATTTTACTTGTCGAAATTATTATTATTTTAAGCAGTATTAGTAGTTGTAGTAAAAAACGGCTTCAAAACTGGACCTTTAATCTAGGGGTGTTGTGGGGGGAGGGGGGCACATCCTTGCCCCACGCCCCCATTCCATCTGGATTCGCCCCTGCTTTGGCGTTTGAGCACAAAGAATGGATAACATTTATTTATGCAGAAAACAGGACCAGATTTACAGGTAAGAAAGTTTTATTGCGTTTTCACATCATGTGGTCCTCAAAGAGAGTTTAGGTGCATTTGAGTGGAAAACAGTGTTAGTTGTTGACGCGTCGCGGAGGATCAGCTGTTTTTAACGAGACGATACAGAGCGGCTCAGCTCAGAATTCTAAATAAAGGAGGGGAAAAAGTATAAAAATGTCTTTGTAAAGCTCAGTGCAGGTGTGCTGATCACCGCGCTTTAAGAGGTGAGGACGAGTCGAGCAGCTGCAAAAAAACGCGGATGAAAAGCTCACAGCTCGCTTAAAGTGGTCAGTTCTGTCGAACCCCGACCTCCTGCCCACAGACCAAGTTTAATGCTGCTATCGACCCACAATGAAAAATAATAGTAACGCACAGTGACATGGAGAAGTAACTTTAATCTGATTACTGATTTGGAAAGATTAACGCGTTAGATTACTCGTTACTAAAAAAAAGTGGTCAGGTTAGAGTAACGCGTTACTAAGTAACGCGTTACCGGCATCACTGTAGCTGACAGTCAGTAAAGGTGATGAGTTGTGTACACAGTTGAGATACCTGTGAAGCAAGTGCTTGGTGTTGGTCAGATAAGGATGTGAGTTGTTGTTGCTGTTGACCTAGTAAGGCTCCTTTGCGAGCTGCGGCTATGCTGATGGAACCAGGAAGGCTGTGGACACGGAAAAGAAGTTAGCTTAGGCATAAAATGTAGGAAAACAAAAAGAGTCAAAACTAAGTGAACTAGGCCAGATACCCTGCATGCAAAACTGAGTTTCTGGCATCTGAGTGGATTTAAGCAGGAGCTGATGAGTGTAGACAGGTGAATCCAGTCAGCTCTATAGTGCAGATTCCAGAAAGCACAGGAAGGGAGGGGGACTGAGGCAGGCAAAGGCAGCACAAACATGCATGTAGTATTTAAATATTTTGAAAGTAGGTACCGCAGCCCCAACATCATGAAAAAAATTTCAGGTTTTCTTTTTTCAAGGGTCACTCACATCACTGTGTGCGGTGATGGGAGACAGCCATATTAGTCCTTCTCAGATTGTCTGGGACAGGTAAAAAAATGTGATCGTGCAACACAAATTGCTGTATTGTTGCCTGAATCAGACAAGTCCAGTTTTTCTTTATAAAGTGGTTCTAGAAGTGATGTGCATTCGAGAATGTGCGGGGATGTCACATGGGATGGAATGTTTGCCAAATTGCGACGTTGTCTGTAATAACAGTTGGTCCAAAATAACCACATTTTCACTCAGTAGCTTTGTAAAAATACTCCCACACTTCACTCTTTGCACCATTTCAGCCCTTACGTTTTTCTCCCAGAAACTGTATTGTGTGTAGCATGAAGGATGCAGCAGGTCAGTAAGAGTATTTCAGGTTATGTGCAGATTCAGGCTTATGTATTTCACAGAAGCCTAAAATCAGACGTTTTAGGCCTAATTTTCACTTAGGGTAAGAGAATTTTGACATGTTGCAATTGATGATTTCTGGGACCCACCCCACAGTCCCAGATGATGTCTGGGACTGTGGGGTGTTTAACCTATAACCTAATCATATTTAAAAATAAAATTAACACATTTCATGCAATAGGTCCCCTTTAGTACCATAATTTCCGGACTATAGAGGGTACCTGAATATTAGCCGCACCCACCAATTTTAAAAAGAAAAAAGAAATTGTACAGAAATAGGCCACACTTGTCTATAAGCCGCGGGTCTCCACGTTGTAACATGAAATATTTAGACAAAGATTTTTTAACTTTTAATTAAATACGTACCATAAATGCTTTTTCCCCTGAAGTGTTACACGTAAATATTGACGCGCACATCATCCAGTGCGCGGACAGTGTTTCTGCTCCACACGAAGAACTGAAATTTTAACTTTTTCTTTTCTAACTTTCATTGTGTGCAACCAGGATCGGATGGAGTCTGTGGTATACGAGGGCTGTCAATAAAGTAACGGTCCTTTTTATTTTTTTCAAAAACTATATGGATTTCATTCATATGTTTTTACGTCAGACATGCTTGAACCCTCATGCGCATGCGTGAGTTTTTCCACGCCTGTCGGTGACGTCATTCGCCTGTGAGCACTCCTTGTGGGAGGAGTCGTCCAGCCCCTCGTCGGAATTCCTTTGTCTGAGAAGTTGCTGAGAGACTGGCGCTTTGTTTGATCAAAATTTTTTCTAAACCTGTGAGACACATCGAAGTGGACACGGTTCGAAAAATTAAGCTGGTTTTCAGTGAAAATTTTAACGGCTGATGAGAGATTTTGAGGTGAGACTGTCGCTTTAAGGACTTTTCACGGTGCGAGACGTCGCGCAGCACTCTCGGGCGGCGTCATCAGCCTGTTCAAGCTGAAAACCTCCACATTTCAGGCTCTATTGATCCAGGACGTCGTGAGAGAACAGAGAAGTTTCAGAAGAAGTCAGTTTCAGCATTTTATCTGGATATTCCACTGTTAAAGGAGATTTTTTTAATGAAAGACGTGCGGACGGGTCCGCGCGTCGGGACGCAGCCGCCGCGACGCTCCACCACAGGAAAAACACCTCTGTTGAAAGCCTTAAGGACAAGTTGGAACATGTCCTGCCTGTTAAACAATTTCTCATATACTCACTCCACTGAAAGCCATCAAAAGCCGCCTGGATTTTACAAATGGTTATCAACACGGAGGTGTTTTTCCTGTGCCGCCGCACCGCGTCGGCTGCGTCCCGACGCGCGGATCCGTCCGCACGTCTTTCATTAAAAAATCTCCGTTAACAGTGGAATATCCGGATAAAATGCTGAAACCGACTTCTTCTGAAACTTCTCTGTTCTCTCACGACGTCCTGGATCAATAGAGCCTGAAATGTGGAGGTTTTCAGCTTGAACAGGCTGATGACGCCGCCTGAGAGCGCTGCGCGACGTCTCGCACCGTGAAAAGTCCTTAAAGCGACAGAATCACCTCAAAATCTCTCATCAGCCGTTAAAATTTTCACTGAAAACCAGCTTAATTTTTCGAACCGTGTCCACTTCGATGTGTCTCACAGGTTTAGAAAAAATTTTGATCAAACAAAGTACCAGTCTCTCAGCAACTTCTCAGACAAAGGAATTCCGACGAGGGGCTGGATGACTCCTCCCACAAGGAGTGCTCACAGGCGAATGACGTCACCGACAGGCGTGGAAAAACTCACGCATGCGCACGAGGTTTCAAGCATGTCTGACGTAAAAACATATGAATGAAATCCATATAGTTTTTGAAAAAAATAAAAAGGACCGTTACTTTATTGACAGCCCTCGTATGAGACTTTAATGAGGCGCTGTGTCTTTTCGAGTTGTTGCACCAACACAGAGAACCGGTTTGGAAGGGTGGGGGGAGTAGGCTCCGCTCTGCTAACTGCTCTGATGGCACAAGTCTGGTGCAAAGTGCCGGAGAGGGACTTTGCTTCACTAAAACGAACGAGTAAGACCTTATGTTTACAGTGTGTGAATTTACAGCGCATGAGGAGCGCAGCTTTCAGGAAATCATTTGACGTATTTCGACTTACAACCCCAATTCCAATGAAGTTGGGAAGTTGTGTAAAATGTAAATAAAATCAGAATACAATGATTTGCAAATCCTCTTCAACCTATATTCAGTTGAATACACCACAAAGACAAGATATTTAATGTTCAAACTGATAAACTTTGTTTTTGTGCAAATATTTGCTCATTTTGAAATAGATGCCTGCATCACGTTTCAAAAAAGCCACTGCTTTGTCTAGTAAAGTTTTAACTTGCACTTGTAGATGTAGCGACGAACTGTGTTAACTGACGATGGTTTTCTGAAGTGTTACTGAGCCCACGCGGTAAGATCCTTTACACACGATGTCCGGTGCCGCCGGAGGGATCGAAGGTCGT
This sequence comes from Thalassophryne amazonica, assembly GCF_902500255.1. Lineage (NCBI taxonomy): Eukaryota > Metazoa > Chordata > Actinopteri > Batrachoidiformes > Batrachoididae > Thalassophryne > Thalassophryne amazonica. Next base: position 107,787,213 of record NC_047107.1, on the reverse strand, counting down.
GGGCATTCAATGTTGGTTTTCGGCCTTGCCGCTTACATGTAGAAAGTTCTCCATTATTTATTGTAGATGATGGAATCCCTATATTCCTTGCAATTGAACATTGAGAATCATTGTTCTTAAACTGTTTGACTATTTTTTCATGCAGTTGTTCACAAAGTGGTGATCCTCACCCCATCTTTACTTGTGAACGGCTGAGCCTTTTGGGGATGCTCCTTTTATACCCAATCATGACACTCACAATTAGTGTCCTCAGTTCTTAAACGCTTGAGTGTTGTTAGAAGGAAAGGTGATGTAGCACAGTGGTAAACATACCACTGTTTTTGAAAATGTTATGTAAAAATCCATAAATTAGCCGCATCATTGTAAAAGCTGCAGTGTTCAAAGCGTGTTAAAAAAAAAAGTAGCGGCTTATAGTCCAGAAATTACGGTATATACGAGGTCTGTTAGAAAAGTATCCGACCTTATTATTTTTTTCAAAAACCATATGGATTTGAATCACGTGTGATTACATCAGACATGCTTGAACCCTCGTGGGCATGCGAGAGTTTTTTTCACACCTGTCAGTTACATCATTTGCCTGTGGGCAGTCTTTGAGTGAGGAGTCGCCCACCCTCTCGTCATTTTTCATTGTTTAGGAATGGCTCAGAGACTGCTGCTTTGTTTGATAAAAGTTTTTTCAAAAACTGTAAGGCACAACTGAGTGGACACCATTTGATAAATTCAGCTGGTTTTCGGTAAAAATTTTAACGGCTGATGAGAGATTTTGGTCTGGTAGTGTCGCTTTAAGGACGGCCCACGGCAATCTGCGCTTCGAGGTGGCAGCGTCTCGCCGTTTCAAGTTGAAAACTTCCACATTTCAGGCTCTGTTGACCCAGTAAGTCGTCAGAGAACAGAGAACTTTCAGAAGAAGTCGGCATGAGGAGTTTATTCGGCCATTCCATTGTTAACGGACATTTTGTAATGAAAGAACATGCGGGCAGAGTCGCATGTCGGGCCGGACCCGACCGCGGGGGGTCGCGACAGGAAAAACACCTCCATTGGAAACCTTAACGGGCAAGTTGGAACATGCCCAAGCTGTTAAATAATTTCTCAGTTACTCACTTGTTGAAAGCCATCAAAAGCCGCCTGAATTTTACAAATGATTTTCAACACGGAGGTGTTTTTCCTGTCGCGGCGCACACAGATTGACGACTCGGCGAATTTGCGCACACGTCTTTCATTACAAAATGTCCTTAAACAGTGGAATGTCCGCATAAAGTCCTCATGCCGGCCTCTTCTGAATCTTCTCTGTTCTCTCACGACGTCCTGGGTGAATTAAGCCTTAAATTAGGATGTTTTCAGGTCGAAACAGGCCGACGATGGTGCCTGGAAGCGCTGCGCGATGTCCCGCTCTGTGGGAAGTCCTTACAGCGACAGAAACACCCCATAATCTCTCATCAGCCGTTAAACTTTTCCCCGAAAACCAGCTAAATTTCTCGAATAGTGTCCACTTGGATATTCCTCACAGGTCCAGAAAAAATTTTGATAAAGCAACGCGCGCCGTCTCAAGCAGCGTGTGAAACAAAGGAATTCAGCCGAGAGTGCTGGACCACATCTCACTCAAGGCCTGCCCACAGGGAAATGACATCACCGACACGCGTGAAAACACTCACGCATGCGCACGAGGGTTCAAGCATGATTGGTGTAATCGCACGTCATTCAAATCCGTATAGTTAAAAAAAAGTGTCGGTTTCTTATCTAATACACCTCGTATGTGTGGACTGAAATGAAAATGTGCATCTGATTTGGTTCTGAAACAAACCTGTGCAAACCCCTCAGCCCAGATGCTTAATTGTAGCATAAAGATTTTCTGATGTAAGAGTTTAAATGTATTTGTGCTCAGTCACAGATCTGAACCACATGTGCACATTCGCATCATTTTTGCTTTGCAGGGTGTACTGCACCTGTCTGTTCCAGTACTCTTGAATAAATGTCCATATCCAAGGCTGTACACCTCATGAAATCCTGAGTGCTTTGCCAGTGCTGGCCATCACTAAAAAAAAAAAAAAAAAAAAAATCAATAAACTTAAGCCAGCTGGGTAAATTTGTTTGATTGATTTGTTTGATTTGTTTGAACCAAATATATTACGATACTCCTGATAACAATTTTCTGAATGTACTTTATTAAAGCGGCTGCATTTCTGTTGTGCTTTTTACCTCCTCCAACAAAGTTGGAGTTTATGTTATCACCCCTGTTTGTTTGTGAACAGCCTGGAGCCCATAATGTTTCATATATTATGAAATCTTTTACTGACAATTCATATCCTGGTGGGCAAGAACTGATTCAATTTTCAAGGTCAAAGGGCAAAGCTTGAGGGGGAACGAGGAGCTACAGCAGCTACAACTGCGTGGCACCCCTGAGGGGGAAGGGAGTGGCGTGAGCGGGGGCCAGGCTGGGGTGGTGGGAGAGGGTGGGAGCATGCTTTTAGTCTCTGTCCATGTGTGAGTGGCAAATGAGTCAGTTTCTGTCCGTGTGTGCTGGAGTTGTAGAAGATAAGAAAGAAGGCAGCCGAATAGTTCACCAAGGCCGTAGACATTCTTCTGGAGGAAAACAATGGGGTATTTTGTCCTTGATAAGCCTGAGGCTTAGGCCTGAAGCTTAAGGCTGATAAACCTGCCATGTTTATGGTTGAGCAGTGAAAAAGACCTTTACAGCTCACATGAACAACCAGATCCAATTATGAATATTCCCTGGTCTCCGACATCTTCCTATGCAAGGCGTGCATTTGTGCCGAGATGTTATACAATTTGCGTCTGAGTTCAAGGGTTAACGCAGCCTGAGAATGTATCGCCTTGCCCAACTCATTAATCATGACGGACAGGTGAGGGGTCGTGGTTCTGGTGGCAGCCGTCTTGCCAATTCTCCAGTAGGTCAGGGCAGCGCATAAACCAATACGTACCAGCCCTCCTACAATAAAACCAAATATAAATAAATCCTCATCATCCTCCACAGGGAATGGCACAAAGCATGCGACACGCCATGTCTCCCAGGAGTCAAGAACATAGCCCGCAGGGTTGGTTCCATCTGGGCACGCAGGGTCCCCTGGCCCTGATTTCCTTGTTGAAAAAATGGTGTCTGCACTACAGCTTGATCACAAGAGTTCAGCATGGAGTCTGTCCCTTCAGGGGCCACATGTACAGTTGAAGATGCTCCGGGTGAGGCTGCCAAATGTTCCCGTCCAACTGCGACAAGATGTCCCTCCGCTGTGGGAGAGGCTGCGCTCTCCGCTGAGGAGTGTCAGAATCATGGGAAACCATGTCCTGCCCGGCCAGTACGGGGCTACTAGCAACACTATGTGATCAGTCATGCATATTCTGTGTAGTATCAGCGTGATCAGTGGATGAGGAGGAAACATATATAGTAGACAGGCTGGCCAAGGGTGAGCCAGTGCATCCTGGCCCAGTGGGCTGTGTGGTTCTGAGAGAGAACCATAGGCGACAGTGTGTTGTAGCGTTCAAGGCAAACAGATCGACTTCCACCTTGCCAAACCTGTCCCAGATCAATTATGCCACATCCGGGTTGAGGTGCCGCTCACCCGGTGGCGGTTTCAGACGTGAGAGAAAATACGTAGTGTAGTTCTGCAGGCCTGGCAGATACACAGCCCTGAGACTCAGCATGCAAGGCAAAGCCCACAGGAGAAATTCCTGGGCTTCCCTCGAGGAATGAACAGACCTAGTGCCTCCTTGATGGTTTATATTGTACACTATCGATGTGTTGTCCGACCGAACAAGCACGTTTCCCCTCTAGGGCAGGAGAGAAATGCCTCAGAACTAGGCGGACAGCACACAGCTCTAGCACATTGATGTTCTGGAGCCTCTCCTGAGGGCTCCAGACACCCCTGATCGTTCTGTGGTTCCACACTGCACCCCAGCCGGAAAGTGAAATATCTGTTACAATGACCTCCTGGTGGGAGGGTAGAGAGGCCAGAGGAACACCACGTGTTAGGAACTTCATTTTCCCCCAGGGGTGAAGATGTCGGACAGACTGAGCTTGAAGATGCACAGTCCTGTGTTGATGCAGGGTGGGGTTGAGGCCCAGGCTGTTGAGCCAAATTTGTAAGGGGCACAAGGACAGGAATCCCAGAGGCACGACTACTGACACTGCCGTCAGTTTCCCCATGAGCTGGAGGAGCAGACCGTAAGTCAGTCTGGCATTCCTGCGAACATGACAGACTAGAGTGAGAATATCGTCCACCCTTCACGTGGATTGGCGAGCAGTCATTGCCAGTGAGTCGAGCACCATGCCAATAAATGCCACCTGTTGGCATGGGGTCAAGGAGCTCTTTGCGAAGTTCACAGTGAACCTTAGCTGTGACACATGTTCCAGTAGGGTGTGAATGTTGTTGAATGATTGCTGCCGGCTCTGTGCGCATACAAGACAGTCATCCAGATGCGGAAGAATCCATATCCCACGAGCCTGCAAGGGAGAAATTGCTGCTGCCACGCATCTGGTGAACATACGGGGAGCGAGTGAGAGCCCAAAGGGGAGGACTCTGAACTGGTACACCTGTCTCTCAAAGTCAAACCGTAGGAATTGCCTGTGGTGAACTGACACTGGGATGTGAAAACAGAAACTCGCAGCACATGTCCAAACTCGTGGAGCAACAGCCGTAGAGCAGAAGCGACAAACATTGAGATCCGCTGAATCAGTGATTTTCAAGATGGCGCCTGTGACTGGCGTGGCCGTCGCTCGGCTCCTGTTGTGTTGGTTACTAATGGCCACTTTTACAACATATGTTATTTTAGCAGCCCGACTAGCAGATGGAGGTGTCTTGGCTTTACGGACTTACGATCGGGACTCTTTGTTTCATATCAAGGAGACAATGGAGAGCCTATTTGTTACACGAGACGGGTTCAACCAGGCATTTCCTCCGCCCCTAACTATCGGCTCCGACTCACCTGATTATCCGCTGCTGTTGAGGGCGGCGTGTAAGATCCGCAGGAGACTGAGGAAAAAAGGCTTTTTGGATAAGAGGAGAAGAGGCTCGCGGGCTGGTGTCCAGGTGAAGAGAAGGCGTGCAGCGGCGCGTTTGGGCGCCAGCACCGGTGGCCGAGGACGGGCTCGCTTCCTCTACCACATTCCTCTCTTTGATGTGTGCGATGGCACATCTGCATCGACACCTGTTCGGTTAGGTACGGGTGTTCTAGACTTTTCTCAGCGCTGGTATCCTGGTGGCGTAGTTCCATCGCTACTGTGCACTTCCATGTTTACGCCTCCGCCTGCACGGATCAGCTGGAGTCCACGTGACCACTGTCTTCGTCCTATCCCATTGCGAGCCTCAGACAGCGCCTACATGACGTCGTCCACCTTGTGCCTTGGTTTATTGAACGTGTGTTCAATCGCCAACAAATCATTTTCCCTGAATGATCTTAAATCAACGGAAATGTTGGACTTAATGTGCCTTTCGGAGACTTGGCAGAGAGAAGAGGAATTTCTTCATTTAAATGAGCTCTGCCCTGCTGGGTTCTGTGTCCTTGGGAAGCCCCGCCCCTGTCGCCGTGGTGGGGGCCTTGCCATCGTTTATAAAGAGGATTGTGTGTGTAAAGGGGTGCAGTCACAGGATTTTCCTTCCTTTGAATCACAGTTGGTCAAGGTGGGTTTCTCAAACCCATTTTTCTGTGTGTTGGTTTATCGCCCCCCAGGCCCTGCTACTGCCTTTCTTAAGGATTTTAGTGACTTTTTATCCTCTATTATAACGTTGGAATCTGTTTTAATTCTTGGAGATTTTAACCTTCATGTTGATGACAAGTTATCTTGCCCTGCTATGGAGCTTTTATCGTTGACTGAAGCTTTTAATTTTGTGCAACATGTTTCTGAGCCCATTCACCAAAAGGGTCACATTTTAAATTTAGTTTTTACACTTGGCCTAGACATTTTAAATATGTCTATAAAAGATGTCCACTTGAGCGACCATAGTCTTGTTTCGTTTGACCTGCATTTCAGCTCTGATCAGAAGCCCTTAGAAGCTAAGTCTCGGAGGCGTATCATCACTGCTGAAACTGCAGAAAGATTTTCTTCTATGTTTAATCCTTGTTTGTTCACTGATTTTCTTGATATGGACAATTTTATCCAGTGTTTTAACCATCACTGTGATACTATTCTTGATCAGTTGGCTCCTGTTAAATACAACATGTCTTTACAGAAAAATGAGTGCCCTTGGATAAATGAAGAGCTCTTAAGTCTTAAGAGACTGTGTCGAAGGACTGAACACCTGTGGAAATCCTCTAAACTTGAGGTTCACAGGCTTCATCTCAGGGAGCTGGTTCTATCATATAACAAAATGGCTGTCTACATACGTCAGCTGGTGTCTGTGAATAAGAAGAATCCCAGAGTGTTGTTTGATACAATCCACTCTCTTGTATGTCCTGCTGCTTCAGTTACTCCTGTGTTTTCTGAAGCTGACAGCAATGCTTTTTTGAGTTTTTTCACTGACAAAATCAAGTTGATTAAGGATAAAATTCCACCCTCCTTGTGTGGTACTTCTACTGTTATTGAGCCTGCTCCCAGCATTTGGTCTTCATTTAGGGCTGTGACACTTGCTGATATTACGGCATTGGTGAGCAAGATGAAACCTTCCTCTTGCTCATTGGACATCCTTCCCTACAGGCTCTTTATTAAAGTATTTGAGGTAATTGGTCCGTGCGTTACTAGAATGGTAAATCTTTCTTTGTCCACCGGTGTGTTTCCCAATGCTTTTAAGCATGCCATAGGGTTGCCTCTACTGAAAAAAACAGGTTTAAATCAAATATAGCTAAGTAGTTTTAGACCTATTTCTAAGCTCCCATTCCTGTCTAAGATCCTTGAGAGGGTGGTTTCAGACCAACTGACACTCTTCCTGGATTAGAATAACATTCATGACAGGTTTCAGTCCGGTTTTCGTAGACAACACTCTACGGAAACGGCTCTTTTGAAAGTGTCCAGCGACATTATGGTGTCTGCTGATGCTGGGAAATCCACCGTGTTGGTTCTTTTGGATTTGTCCTCTGCCTTTGATACTGTTGACCACCAGGTCCTGCTGAATAGACTGAGGGATCATGTCGGACTGTCGGGGTCAGTTCTTCGGTGGTTTTTTTTTCATATCTTTCTGGGTGCAGCTTTAGCGTTTTTGCTAACCAGATAAGGTCAGAATCTGCGGACCTATTATGTGGAGTCCCTCAGGGTTCTGTATTGGGCCCCATTTTGTTTTTATTGTACTTGATCCCTTTAGGTAGGATCATTCAAAGATTTACTGATGTCTCTTACCAGTTATTTGCGGATGACATCCATCTTTACTGCTCCTTTAAGCCATCTGAGATTAAGAGGCTTGATTCCCTCCTCCATTGTTTGGCGGAAATTAAATAATGGCTAACGAATAACTTTCTTCAGCTTAACGCAGACAAAACAGAGACATTGGTTATTGCCCCTGATGCCCATATTCCAGGTATTCAGCAGTACTTGGGAGACCTGGGCCAGTCTGCTAAATCATGTCTTCGAAACCTGAGTGTCATTTTTGACAAAGACATGTCGTTGGTACAGCATTGTAAACAGCTGACGAGGAATTGCTTCTTTCAATTAAGAAACATCTCTAAGATCAGGAAAATGGTGTCTCAAAATGATTTAGAGCTTATTATTCATGCTTTTGTGTCAACACGTTTAGACTACTGTAACAGTTTGTTTTCATGTCTAAACAAGAAGGAGTTGCGTCGACTGCAGTTGGTACAGAACTCTGCAGCAAGAATTCTGACACAAGCTAACAGAAGGACTCATATTTCCCCAATTTTAAAGGAGCTTCATTGGCTACCAGTGTCCTTCAGGATCAATTTTAAAATTTTGGTTTTAACTTTTAGAGCTCTACATGGCCAGGCGCATCCCTATATCTGTGACCTTATCCAGCCAGGGCTTTGAGGTCTGTGGACCAAAATCTGTTGATGGTTCCTCGCACCCATTTTGCAACCAGAGGAGAGCGATCCTTCCAGGCTGTTGCTCCCAGGCTTTGGAATGGTCTCCCGCTCTCTCTGCGCTCACTGGATTCTGTCGATACTTTTAAAAGCCAACTTGACTTTCTTTTTTACTCAAGCGTTTGCTTAGCTTTTAGGCTGCTCTGTTATCCTATGTTTGTTTTATGTTTTTATGTCTCGGCCATTGTCTGATGTTTTGTGGTGTACTCTGCTTTTATGTTGTGAAGCACCTTGTGGCTCTTGTCTGTGAAAGGTGCTATATAAATAAAATTTACTTACTTACTCACAACTACAGTGTAATTTCAAAGAAGACGTCAGCGAGCTAGACGTTCGGAGCAAGTGACCAGGGAGCTAAAAAAAAACACTCGGAGTACAGTGTCCAAACTCAGCACATGGAACACAGCTGCAGAGGAGCGAAACCACTCACAACAGCATCAGCAATGTTCAAACGCTGCAGCGTCAATTCGCAGGCCAACGGTGTCATTTTTCAAGCGCAACAGCGTCATTTCAAGAAAGTGAGCTGCACGTTTGGAGCACAATGACCAGGAGCAGAAAAAAAACAAGTGTCCAAACTCGTAGCAGTGTAATATCACAGCAGCAAGTAAAATGGGCATGTGGGCGCAAACGGTGCCGTGAAAAAGAGCCAGCAGTGTGTACTAACTTCAGAGCGACTAATTAACATTCATACGGCATGTCCTACAGCGCGACATGCCCTGGCATGTCCCACACACACAGTAGCATTGCATACAGTAGCCGTAACAAATTAACGTGCACTCATAGGAAAACGAGAGCGACACGTCCCGCACACAATCAATCAATCAATCAATCAATTTTTTTATATAGCGCCAAATCACAACAAACAGTTGCCCCAAGGCGCTTTATATTGTAAGGCAAGGCCATACAATAATTATGTAAAACCCCAACGGTCAAAACGACCCCCTGTGAGCAAGCACTTGGCTACAGTGGGAAGGAAAAACTCCCTTTTAACAGGAAGAAACCTCCAGCAGAACCAGGCTCAGGGAGGGGCAGTCTTCTGCTGGGACTGGTTGGGGCTGAGGGAGAGAACCAGGAAAAAGACATGCTGTGGAGGGGAGCAGAGATCGATCACTAATGATTAAATGCAGAGTGGTGCATACAGAGCAAAAAGAGAAAGAAACAGTGCATCATGGGAACCCCCCAGCAGTCTACGTCTATAGCAGCATAACTAAGGGATGGTTCAGGGTCACCTGATCCAGCCCTAACTAGAAGCTTTAGCAAAAAGGAAAGTTTTAAGCCTAATCTTAAAAGTAGAGAGGGTGTCTGTCTCCCTGATCTGAATTGGGAGCTGGTTCCACAGGAGAGGAGCCTGAAAGCTGAAGGCTCTGCCTCCCATTCTACTCTTACAAACCCTAGGAACTACAAGTAAGCCTGCAGTCTGAGAGCGAAGCGCTCTATTGGGGTGATATGGTACTACGAGGTCCCTAAGATAAGATGGGACCTGATTATTCAAAACCTTATAAGTAAGAAGAAGAATTTTAAATTCTATTCTAGAATTAACAGGAAGCCAATGAAGAGAGGCCAATATGGGTGAGATATGCTCTCTCCTTCTAGTCCCCGTCAGTACTCTAGCTGCAGCATTTTGAATTAACTGAAGGCTTTTTAGGGAACTTTTAGGACAACCTGATAATAATGAATTACAATAGTCCAGCCTAGAGGAAATAAATGCATGAATTAGTTTTTCACCATCACTCTGAGACAAGACCTTTCTGATTTTAGAGATATTGCGTAAATGCAAAAAAGCAGTCCTACATATTTGTTTAATATGCGCTTTGAATGACATATCCTGATCAAAAATGACTCCAAGATTTCTCACAGTATTACTAGAGGTCAGGGTAATGCCATCCAGAGTAAGGATCTGGTTAGACACCATGTTTCTAAGATTTGTGGGGCCAAGTACAATAACTTCAGTTTTATCTGAGTTTAAAAGCAGGAAATTAGAGGTCATCCATGTCTTTATGTCTGTAAGACAATCCTGCAGTTTAGCTAATTGGTGTGTGTCCTCTGGCTTCATGGATAGATAAAGCTGGGTATCATCTGCGTAACAATGAAAATTTAAGCAATACCGTCTAATAATACTGCCTAAGGGAAGCATGTATAAAGTGAATAAAATTGGTCCTAGCACAGAACCTTGTGGAACTCCATAATTAACTTTAGTCTGTGAAGAAGATTCCCCATTTACATGAACAAATTGTAATCTATTAGACAAATATGATTCAAACCACCGCAGCGCAGTGCCTTTAATACCTATGGCATGCTCTAATCTCTGTAATAAAATTTTATGGTCAACAGTATCAAAAGCAGCACTGAGGTCTAACAGAACAAGCACAGAGATGAGTCCACTGTCCGAGGCCATAAGAAGATCATTTGTAACCTTCACTAATGCTGTTTCTGTACTATGATGAATTCTAAAACCTGACTGAAACTCTTCAAATAGACCATTCCTCTGCAGATGATCAGTTAGCTGTTTTACAACTACCCTTTCAAGAATTTTTGAGAGAAAAGGAAGGTTGGAGATTGGCCTATAATTAGCTAAGATAGCTGGGTCAAGTGATGGCTTTTTAAGTAATGGTTTAATTACTGCCACCTTAAAAGCCTGTGGTACATAGCCAACTAACAAAGATAGATTGATCATATTTAAAATCGAAGCATTAAATAATGGTAGGGCTTCCTTGAGCAGCCTGGTAGGAATGGGGTCTAATAAACATGTTGATGGTTTGGATGAAGTAACTAATGAAAATAACTCAGACAGAACAATCGGAGAGAAAGAGTCTAACCAAATACCGGCATCACTGAAAGCAGCCAAAGATAACGATACGTCTTTGGGATGGTTATGAGTAATTTTTTCTCTAATAGTTAAAATTTTGTTAGCAAAGAAAGTCATGAAGTCATTACTAGTTAAGTTAATGGAATACTCAGCTCAATAGAGCTCTGACTCTTTGTCAGCCTGGCTACAGTGCTGAAAAGAAACCTGGGGTTGTTCTTATTTTCTTCAATTAGTGATGAGTAGAAAGATGTCCTAGCTTTACGGAGGGCTTTTTTATAGAGCAACAGACTCTTTTTCCAGGCTAAGTGAAGATCTTCTAAATTAGTGAGACGCCATTTCCTCTCCAACTTACGGGTTATCTGCTTTAAGCTACGAGTTTGTGAGTTATACCACGGAGTCAGACACTTCTGATTTAAAGCTCTCTTTTTCAGAGGAGCTACAGCATCCAAAGTTGTCTTCAATGAGGATGTAAAACTATTGACGAGATACTCTATCTCCCTTACAGAGTTTAGGTAGCTACTCTGCACTGTGTTGGTAAATGGCATTAGAGAACATAAAGAAGGAATCATATCCTTAAACCTAGTTACAGCGCTTTCTGAAAGACTTCTAGTGTAATGAAACTTATTCCCCACTGCTGGGTAGTCCATCAGAGTAAATGTAAATGTTATTAAGAAATGATCAGACAGAAGGGAGTTTTCAGGGAATACTGTTAAGTCTTCTATTTCCATACCATAAGTCAGAACAAGATCTAAGATATGATTAAAGTGGTGGGTGGAACAGTAGTGGTAACAAATTAATGCTCACTTGTATGAAAACGAGAGCGACACGTCCCGCACACAGTAGTGGAAAACAAGTGAGGCCACAACCACTCACTTGTAGTAAAATAGAATTACTCACCGAGAGTATGAATGAATCAGAATCCTTTTATTGTCATTTTACAGTGTACACAGTACAAAGTATAAAAAGATTTTAAAAAGTAGGAGCTCTCTTTTCAGTGTAGTGGTTGATGATTAAATAAATGGAGTTTAAATCAAGTAGAATAGAGTGATAAGAATGAAGGAAAGCAAAAAACTGTACACAGTCTACAAAATATGAAGAATGTGCAAAGATGTACGGCACTAACTGCATGTATAAAGAAGAGTTCCGTAGGCGAGGAACATTATATTGTACATGGGGGGGGGGATATAACTCAATTTAATGTATATTTTACATAATGCCTCAATCAAATGTGCCCCAATCACTGTCATATTTGAAAGTAAGGTGCAGACTGGCACTCACCATTACCCAACAATGTTTGATCCGGATTGTGTATTTTGTGGACATTTCAATATAAGGGAAAGCCCATTTCGTATTCATTTTGCTTTATATCTGTGCCTCAGTCACTCTCATTTGTGGCAGTGAGGTGCAAACTGGCACTCTCAATAAATAGACTAAGTTTGATCTGCATGTGATCCATATTGAGGATTTAGCGGATATTTGATTCTTTTTAACATTGAAGAGCCCTTTTGTTTTTTATTTTGTATAATATTTTCTTTCTTCTAACATTACTTACTTCTAACAATATTATATTATGTTACTTCTAACAGGACTTTGACCTTAAAAAGTAAAAATTTGTAGAATTGGAAACTAATTCATTCTGTTGCCGATGCTCAAAATGATTTACAAGGATGCCTCAGTTTTACTCCCTAACATATTGATATTGTGGCGCTACAATGATCAGTAGCTGACTGCAGACCGGGAGCACCTGTGGATTAAGGACCTTAGTCAAGACCCCCTCAGCGTTTTTTTTTTTTTTCCCCTCAGGCACTGTTGGAGACGGCTATCTCTTTAGTAGCTCTCCAGTTTTACCTCTGTTTAGCTCCTTTTTCCTTTTTTACTCTTCTGCTCTTCTCACGAAGACGTGTGTTTTATACATATCCCATGGATATTTTTAACTTTTCAACGCTATCACGAGCCGCCTTCTTCACTTATTCAAGAGAGGAACTGCTGGCTCTGAGAACAAGGGGACGCTCCGGAATACGACACCCCATCCTGGCAGAGTTAAAGCCCCCTTCACACCGGGCTGCTCCCAGTTGCTTCCTGTGGCGTCATGACGACGCAGGAATTTCTGAGTCTGGTGCGCGCAGCAGGGAGCAGAGGAGGTGAGAACGCAGCCTGCAGGTTCTCTGCACAGAGAAGTCAGAGTGCACAGTCTGGCTGCAGACAGACTGTGTACTCTGACTTCTCTTCTAGCTTATATTTGTTCTTGTGCTGAGCTGCAGGGCTGCGCTCTGAGTTCTGTTATAGTTTATCTTTCCTCCTTTGACCGCGAGATGCGAGCGCGAACGAATCGTCCGTGAGCAAATGTGGAGATGTCTGGAGTTCTACTTGATGTTGACATGTCCTGTCTCTGCCAATCAGTCTGTGAGCAGGACTTATGTCCTTTTTTGTCCTTTTTTTTTTTAACTGTGATGAGAGAGTTTGAGGGGAGAGCAAGGAACTAACGGCTTGCAGCCAGACAGTTTTTTTTTTTTTTAATGTTCACATGTGCGCGCGTGAACGAACTGTTCGTGAGTGGGCTGGAGGTGTCCGGACTTTTTACTGCACGTCTCTGGTAATCAGTCTGTGAGCAGGAATTTTATGGATTTTATTTAAACACATTTGTGAGAGAAGAAGCTGCTTCACAGTGCCTCTCTTCACCAGACAGCTAGCCCACCTTGTACCGGATGCTAACGTGGACCTGCTGGGATTCACTGCTGTGAGAGCTGACAGACACTGAAGCGTGCGAAAAATGCAACGGTGGGGGTCTCATCTTGTATGTTAATAACCGCTGTTGTAACCCAGGACACATCTCTGTAAAGATGGTCTTGTGCTGCAAAGACATCGAGCTGTTAGCCTACGGCCATACTGTCTACCGAGGGAGCTGAGTATTGTGATCACCATCGATGTTTATATCCCCCCAAAAGCAGATGCAGTCACTGCATGTAAGAAAATTTACACTGTCACAGCAAGGCTGCAGACAAAACCCTCTGAGGCACTGATGATCATTTCTGGGGAGTTTAACAATGCAACTTTGGACTTGACTTTGGCTGCATTTCACCAGGTTGTGGACTGTCCAACAAGAAATAACAGGACAAATGACTGTATGTTAATGTGAGGGATGCATACAGAGTCACCATTCTGGGATGTCTGACCACACTATGGTCCACTTATAGCCACAGTATACTCCTCTGGTCCAAAGGCAGCTGGTAACCACTCGCTCTGTCAGGAGATGGTGCCCTGACAGACTGCTGCAACACCACGGTCTGGGATGTGCTGATCAGCCCACATGGTGAGGACATAGAGGAGCTGACGCACTGTTTGATGGATTATCTTAACTTCTGTGCAAAAATGGTCTGCCCAACCAAGACTCTCCACCGTTAACCTTAACAACAAACCATTGGTAATGTAGGAAGTCAGATCTGTCCTCAACAGGACGAAGGCCATCTTGAGGAGCAGAGACATGGAGGCAGTGAAGGCAGCACAGTGGGAGGTGAAACTGCATGAGGGAAGCAAAGGACAGCTACATGAGAAAGATGGAGCACAAGCTGAAACAAAATAACATGAGGGAGGTTTTGGGAAGGTGTGAAAACCATCACAGGCCATAAAACAAAGACCAATGATGCAGGGGGGCATTGGAGAGGGTGGCGAACTCAACAACTTCTTCAACCAATTCAACCAGTCCATGATCTCCCACCTTCTCCCTCACTGCAGACATCACTACTTCTTCCCACAGCACACCTCCCCCCAAACATCACAGCAGCAGCCCCATCTTCCTTCTCCTCCATGCAGTAGTATTCAGAATAATAGTAGTGCTATGTGACTAAAAAGATTAATCCAGGTTTAAAGTATATTTCTTATTGTTACATGGGAAACAAGGTACCAGTAGATTCTCACAAATCCAACTAGACCAAGCATTCATGATATGCACACTCTTAAGGCTATGAAATTGGGCTATTAGTAAAAAAAAAAAAGTAGAAAAGGGGGTGTTCACAATAATAGTAGTGTGGCATTCAGTCAGTGAGTTTGTCAGTTTTGTGGAACAAACAGGTGTGAATCAGGTGTCCCCTATTTAAGGATGAAGCCAGCACCTGTTGAACAAGCTTTTCTCTTTGAAAGCCTGAGGAAAATGGGATGTTCAAGACATTGTTCAGAAGAACAGCGTAGTTTCATTAAAAAGTTTATTGGAGAGGGGAAAACTTAGATGTAGGTGCAAAAAATTATAGGCTGTTCATCTACAATCATCTCCAATGCTTTAAAATGGACAAAAAAAAACAGATGCGTGGAAGAAAACAGAAAACAACCATCAAAATGGATAGAAGAATAACCAGAATGGCAAAGGCTCACCCATTGATCAGCTCCAGGATGATCAAAGACAGTCTGGAGTTACCTGTAAGTGCTGTGACAGTTAGAAAATGCCTGAGTGAAGCTAATTTATTTATACTTTATTACTTATTTATTTATTAATTCAAATTTATTTTCGCAAGAATTGCAAAATTTGCAATTCTTGCAAAATGGCAACTTTCACACAGACTTGTCTAATCAAACTTGACTAATCTGGACTATTTGCAAAGTCCCTCTGTTAAATAAAAGACATGTGCAGAAGAGGTTACAATTTGCCAAAGAACACATCAACTGGCCTAAAGAGAAATGAAGGAATATTTTGTGGACTGATGAGAGTAAAATTGTTCTTTTTGGGTCCAAGGGCCGCAGACAGTTTGTGAGATGGTCATCTCACAAACTGTCTGCATTCAAGCCACAGTTCACAGTGAAGACAGTGAAGCATGGTGGTGCAAGCATCATGATATGGGCATGTTTCTCCTACTATGGTGTTGGGCCTATATATCGCATACCAGGTATCATGGATCAGTTTGGATATGTCAGAATACTTGAAGAGGTCATGTTGCCTTATGCTGAAGAGGACATGCCCTTGAAATGGGTGTTTCAACAAGACAATAACACCAAGCACACTAGTAAACAAGCAAAATCTTGGTTCCAAACCAACAAAATTAATGCCTCGCAGATGTGAAGAAATCAGAAAAACTGTGGTTATACAACCCCTGGCAAAAATTATGGAATCACCGGCCTCGGAGGATGTTCATTCAGTTGTTTAATTTTGTAGAAAAAAGCAGTCAAAAAGTAATTTCAAATGGCAACTTTCTGGCTTTAAGAAACACTATAAGAAATCAGGAAAAAAAAATTGTGGCAGTCAGTAACGGTTATTTATTTAGACCAAGCAGAGGGAAAAATATATGGAATCACTCAGTTCTGAAGAAAAAATTATGGAATCATGAAAAACAAAAGAATGCTCCAACACATCAAAAAATATGGAATCACTCAATTCTGAGGCCGGTGATTCCATAATTTTTGCCAGGGGTTGTATAACAGCTTGCAGTCTCTGAGGCATGGACTTAATGAGTGACAAACAGTACTCTTCATCAATCTGGCTCCAACTTTCTCTGATTGCTGTTGCTAGATCAGCTTTGCAGGTTGGAGCCTTGTCATGGACCATTTTCTTCAACTTCCACCAAAGATTTTCAATTGGATTAAGATCTGGACTGTTTGCAGGCCATGACATTGACCCTATGTGTCTTTTTGCAAGGAATGTTTTCACAGTTTTTGCTCTGTGGCAAGATGCATTATCATCTTGAAAAATGATTTCATCATCCCCAAACAGCCTTTCAATTGATGGGATAAGAAAAGTGTCCAAAATATCAACGTAAACTTGTGCATTTATTGATGATGTAATGACAGCCATCTCCCCAGTGCCTTTACCTGACATGCAGCCCCATATCATCAATGACTGTGTAAATTTACATGTTCTCTTCAGGCAGTCATCTTTATAAATCTAATTGGAACGGCACCAAACAAAAGTTCCAGCATCATCACCTTGCCCAATGCAGATTCGAGATTCATCATTGAATATGACTTTCATCCAGTCATCCACAGTCCACGATTGCTTTTCCTTAGCCCATTGTAACCTTGTTTTGTTCTGTTTAGGTGTTAATGATGGCTTTCGTTTAGCTTTTCTGTATGTAAATCCCATTTCCTTTAGGCGGTTTCTTATAGTTCGGTCACAGACGTTGACTCCAGTTTCCTCCCATTCGTTCCTCATTTGTTTTGTTGTGCATTTTCAATTTTTGAGACATATTGCTTTAAGTTTTCTGTCTTGACGCTTTGATGTCTTCCTTGGTCTACCAGTATGTTTGCCTTTAACAACCTTCCCATGTTGTTTGTATTTGGTCCAGAGTTTAGACACAGCTGACTGTGAACAACCAACATCTTTTGCAACATTGCGTGATGATTTACCCTCTTTTAAGAGTTTGATAATCCTCTCCTTTGTTTCAATTGACATCTCCTGTATTGCAGCCATGATTCATGTCAGTCCACTTGGTGCAACAGCTCTCCAAGGTGTGATCACTCCTTTTTAGATGCAGACTAACGAGCAGATCTGATTTGATGCAGGTGTTAGTTTTGGGGATGAAAATTTACAGGTTGATTCCATAATTTATTACTCAGAATTGAGTGAGTCCATATTTTTTTTCCCCTCTGCTTGGTCTAAAAAAGTAACCGTTGCTGACTGCCACAATTATTTTTCCTGATTTCTTAGTGTTTCTTAAAGCCAGAAAGTTGCTATTTGAAATGACTTTAGTTTTGTGGCATGTCTGTGATCTGCTCTTTTTTTTTTTTTCAAAAAATTAAACTGAATGAACATCCTCCGAGGCCGGTGATTTCATAATTATTGCCAGGTGTTGTACAACTAAATACTAGTTTAGTGATTCACAGGATTGCTAAAAAAGCAGTTTTGAACATAATAGTTTTGAGTTTGTAGCGTCAACAGCAGATGCTACTATTATTGTGAACACCCCCTTTTCTACTGTTTTTTTACTAATAGCCCAATTTCATAGCCTTAAGAGTGTGCATATCATGAATGCTTGGTCTTGTTGGATTTGTGAGAATCTACTGAATCTACTGGTACCTTGTTTCCCATGTAACAATAAGAAATATACTCAAAACCTGGATTAATCTTTTTAGTCACCCAGCACTATTATTCTGAACACTACTGTACATCACTGTGGACTTGGTTGGAGTACAGCTGAGGAAGCTTCATCCCATAAAGCAGCAGGCCCAGACAAGGTATGTCCCCAACTACTGAAGACCTGCATCACTGAACTGGGAGAACCGCTGCAACGTATCTTCAGCCTTAGCCTGCAGCTATGGTGGGTGACTTCATGCATCATTCCAGTTCCTAAGAAGAACCGGCCCAGTGAGTTGAATGATTGCCGACCAGTTGCACTCACTTCACACTTGATGAAGACACCGGAGCAGCTCTTCCTCGACTTCCTCAAACCCTAGCTGCAACACGCCCAGGATTGTCTGCAGTTTGCATATAGGGCAGGTGTTGGTGTGGAGGATGCCATTCCCTACCTGCTACACAGAGTCCACTTGCACCTGGATAAGGGAAACAGCACAGTGAGGATTCTCTTCCTGTACTTCTCGAGTGCCTCAGCACCATCCAGCTCCTTGTGCTCCACAACAAACTGAACAAGATGTGAATGGACCACTACCTGTTCAGTTGGATTTCCAGCTACCTCACCGACAGGCCACAGTGTGTCAGTCTGAGGAACACCACGTCTGACACTAGCAGCACCAGAGCACCCCAGGGCATGGTGCTGGCCCCTCTTCTCATCACCCTGTACACCTCTGTCTTCTGCTACAACTTAGAGCCGTGTCACATCCAGACATTCGCTGATGACACAGCCATTGTTGGATACATCAGGGATGACAGAGAGGAGGAGTACATGAACCTAGTGATGGACTTAGTGAGTGCGTGGTGCCACACACACCTTCTACAGCTCATCACGTTGAAGACAAAGGAGATGGTCATTGACTTTGAGAAGTCCAGACCAAGTCGGTGACCAGTTCTGTTCGAGAGAGCCGAGGTGGAGGCTGTGGATTCCTACAGGTATCTCTGGCTGTGGCTGGACAGAAAACTGGACTGGACAACCAACCACCTGTACTGGAAGGGACAGAGCAGGCTGTACTTTCTGAGGAGGTTGCTGTCGTTTAACATCTGCAGGAAACTCTTGTGGATGTTCTACCAGTCCGTAGTAGCCAGTGTCCTCTTTTACACCATGGTATGTTGGGGGGGCAGAACATCCAAGAAGGACACATCTTGGCTCGACAAACTCATCAGGCTGGCTGGCTCTGTGGTTGGCATAAAGCTGGACTCTCTGGTGATGATGGCAGAGAAGACAACACTGGATAAACTGCTAGGTATTATTGACAATTCCGGTCACTCTCTGCACACTGCCATCAGCAACCAGAGGAGCCTCTTCAGCCACAGACTGCTCCTTCCCAAGTGCAAGACCAAGAGACTGAAAAACTCCTTTCTCCCTCAGGCCATCAGACTGTATAACTCCTCACTCAGGGAGGAGGAGTCACAGGAAGACAGAGGTCGGGAATGAGAGGAACAGTAGTAGCCAGTAAACCAGTATTGATCAGTATGTCTGGTATTTACATTGTGTATTTACAACCCCTGGCAAAAATTATGGAATCACCAGCCTCGGAGGATGTTCATTCAGTTGTTTAATTTTGTAGAAAAAAAAAAGCAGATCACAGACATGACACAAAACTAAAGTCATTTCAAATGGCAACTTTCTGGCTTTAAGAAACACTATAAGAAATCAAGAAAAAAAAAGATTGTGGCAGTCAGTAACGGTTACTTTTTTAGACCAAGCAGAGGAAAAAAATATGGAATTTTCATCCCCAAAACTAACACCTGCATCATATCAGATCTGCTCGTTAGTCTGCATCTAAAAAGGAGTGAACACACCTTGGAGAGCTGTTGCAACAAATGGACTGACATGAATCATGGCTCCAACACGAGAGATGTCAATTGAAACAAAGGAGAGGATTATCAAACTCTTAAAAGAGAGTAAATCATCACGCAATGTTGCAAAAGATGTTGGTTGTTCACAGTCAGCTGTGTCTAAACTCTGGACCAAATACAAACAACATGGGAAGGTTGTTAAAGGCAAACATACTGGTAGACCAAGGAAGACATCAAAGCGTCAAGACAGAAAACGTAAAGCAATATGTCTCAAAAATCGAAAAATGTACAACAAAACAAATGAGGAAGGAATGGGAGGAAACTGGAGTCAACGTCTGTGACCGAACTGTAAGAAACCGCCTAAAGGAAATGGGATTTACATACAGAAAAGCTAAGCGAAAGGCATCATTAACACCTAAACAGAAAAAAACAAGGTTACAATGGGCTAAGGAAAAGCAATTGTGGACTGTGGATGACTGGATGAAAGTCATATTCAGTGATGAATCTCGAATCTGCATTGGGCAAGGTGATGATGCTGGAACTTTTGTTTGGTGCCTTTCCAATGAGATTTATAAAGATGACTGCCTGAAGAGAACATGTAAATTTCCACAGTCATTGATGATATGGGGCTGCATGTCAGGTAAAGGCACTGGGGAGATGGCTGTCATTACATCATCAATAAATGCACAAGTTTATGTTGATATTTTGGACAATTGAAAGGATGTTTGGGGATGATGAAATAATTTTTCAAGATGATAATGCATCTTGCCATAGAGCAAAAACTGCAAAAACATTCCTTGCAAAAAGACACATAGGGTCAATGTCATGGCATAGGGTCAATGTCAATGAGCAGATCTGATTTGATGCAGGTGTTAATTTGGGGGATGAAAATTTACAGGGTGATTCCATAATTTTTTCCTCAGAATTGAGTGATTCCATATTTTTTTCCTCTGCTTGGTCTAAAAAAGTAACCGTTACTGACTGCCAGAATCTTTTTTTCTTGATTTCTTATAGTGTTTCTTAAAGCCAGAAAGTTGCCATTTGAAATGACTTTAGTTTTGTGTCATGTCTGTGATCTGCTTTTTTTCTACAAAATTAAACAACTGAATGAACATCCTCCGAGGCCGGTGATTCCATAATTTTTGCCAGGGGTTGTATATTTGCAAACTGTTTTTCTTTTTTAGTTTTACTTTTGATACTCTGTGCTTCCCTGAGGGAGTGTTCCCAAGGGATCAGTAAAGTTCTGTCTAATCTAATCACTAATCTACTGATACTCTCTTATCAGATCTGCAAAGGTGGGACTCTAATGAAAGGCAGGTGGATAATGTCATTATCCATCCACTACTTTGGTCTGCTCTGGAGCAGAGTGTTATAATGTGGTACCATTGCACAATGTGACTGTAAGCTTGTGTCCATATAGTGTGTATGTTGCTCCCCCTCCCTAATCTGGTGAAAAAGCGCAGAATGTGCTCCTAACAGTGCTTTCTTCCTGACAATTTAGTTTTCAGTGGTGATTAGAGAGGGAGCGCTCCTCGTGACAGGTCTCTGTGACAACAAGAAACAGCTATCGAGGACTAGCTTATAATGCATGGCAATAAAACATACTTGCACATTGGGAGAACCAAGCATCTGTCTATTAAAACTGATAAACCAAACAAAGTTCAGACATGTACATTTATGCATTATATGTTTTACCATTGTAAGATATGTTGATAGTTGTTACCTCACAATCAGTAAAATCGGCTTCTCGAGTCTTGTGTTGCTGTTATTGGCTATTTTATTATCAAATAAAATCATAAGCAGTAAAACATACAATCTGGTGTTTTGGGGCAAATTACTAATTCCAGTTTGCTCAAAGTACTCCAAAATGCATCTGAGTGACCAAATCCTATGTTACACAAATTTGGGCAACTTGTGTTTCATTGGAGGTGAAGAAAAATTGTCTTTAATGTTTAACCCTGTAAAAGGTCACATATAATAGAACTAACTCAGTTATTGAAGGTAGATGTGCAAGTACAAGTATTTAACCAGAACATATGTTATTTAAATTGTAGGAACATTCTTAAATTGTTGAAGAATTATGATAACCATAACTTGTATTTTAATTGATATTTATATTTGACTATCTCCAAATTCTTTTTTTTTTTTCTTTTTTACAGTTTTCTTGGTCGAGGTGTTTCTCCTCCGGTGATTGTGGAGATTGGGAGAACACCAATGCCTCAACTTGGAGTAGGAAGAGGACCTCCTTCACTTTCTATTCCCTCTCCAAAATTTCTCACTCCAACCTCTGAGGCACGAGATCCCTCACAAGTTCAGACGGGTAGGGAAAAAAATAATTAATGCTACAAACAGTCCTGGTCAGAATTTTTGATTGCAGATTTTAAAATGGTGTTCCGAAGTGAATAAGACAATTTTGTGGACTTGTAAGTTGTCTTCCCCCCCCCCCCCCCACACACACACACACACACTTTTAAAAATCACGGTTTAATCAAATGTTGAAAGTTACTGAATAACTATCATGGCAACAAAAAAATTTATGTTATAGAGTTAAATAAAATATGCAGACAGTTTTTGCCAATTTACAATAGACTGTGCAAGGAGGAGACTAGGAGATGCACAACTTCAGATTTTTTTTTTTAAGTCAACATTTGTCATGAAATTTAAATTGAGGTCTGATGACGCCCTTAAGTAATTTTTAAAGCTATGGGAGTTGGTAATGCTTTGTAATTTGTATCTGCAAAAAAATTAATCCATATCAGACAGAAACAAAACTAAAAGTCCCAAATCGGCAACCACACTACCGCTTGCATGTGACAAATTCAGTTTCAGTGCTAAAGAAGAATAGACTGAGATGTTGAAATAAAACAAAATTAAATTTGTGAAAACCCCAGCATGTTATGTGAAATTCATTCCTCCTCCCCCAAGGAAGGAAACATAAGATGTCCTTGATCCAGGTGTCTGCAACTTCATGCCCAGATCTACAATGAATATGTGAATGTAGCATTATAGGCTTCTGCGCGCTTAACTGAAATAGGTGGGCAAAGTTCAGCCTTTGCTTGTCGCATCACCAATTACAGCTTTATAGCAGAGTGACAGAGAAGGGGAGTGTAATAAAGGAAAAGGAACAATATTCCGCTCATGTGTTTTCGAGCAAACTGAAGCTGAAATTTCATATCGTCTTGATATAAAAGTGCTTTGTTGTGTTATGCTCTTGTTCAATAGCAGGGCATTTTATTAAATATTCTGATTGTAGAACTTGTTTAACTTGCATTTATATCTGACCATATTTTAAATTCTGTATTTACAATTCAGATGACAATAATTTGCCAAATAGTGACAATAATTCTCACCAGTGACAACTTGTCAAACCTGAAAACTGAAAAATACGACCCTAGACTTGGAGAGCAAGATGTACTGTGAATTTGGGAGGAATTTTATGGCATTAATAAAGGAGGATAAAATGATACACTGTAGTTTGCATAGATGAAGATATAATCCCAGTTTGAAGACGTGTGTGTGATGAGGACTTTTGTAAACCATTTGAAGGAGTTGCTCCTGCTGTGCCGACAACCCAGGATGTTCTGGAGCTTTCTAGCACTGCATCAGTAAAGACAGAGCTGAAAATGGAAGCGGCTCAGTGAGTACACTTTGTATTTATTTATCTTTGTAGACCCAGACCACCTGTTACTGTTTGGAGTCTGAAGCTCATTATTCAATACAGATGTGTTGAGTTTGGTCAACACATTTTTAGTGACTTCATCTGAATGGAAGCAAAGTGCCATGTCACTGATAGCAAAAATAAATAAATAAATAAATAAATGATTGAATAAAAGAGCTACTTTATGTCCAGTATTCTATTTGCTTTTGTAATATATGTTAAAACCAAACTTGCAGTGTCATGAAGTGAAATAAGATAGTGGCACAAATGTTAAATTTCTTCCACTGATGATGTGATTAGAGCTACTCGTAGGTTTCATTTAAAAAACGTGTGTGTTTGTGCGTGTGCACCTGTGTGTGTATTTTATGTCATCTTCTCTGGACAGTGAACCAGTTAATAAGGCTGGCACTAAAGGAGCCACAATAACTATTGGGTCAAACCACATCCCAATTCACTGCAAGAATGAAGCTGTTTATCAGTACCATGTTACATTCACGTAAGTTGTCACTTTTCATTCATGTTTCCTCTTTGAGAAGCCTTTCACAGGCAGATTATTAAGAAAATTTATAAATTTTTAGGCCACTTTTTTAAAGCAGGATCGAACATGTAAAAGCTAAAATTATACCAATGCACCAGTTTAAAGTAAAAGGACCACAAACCACAGTTAGTTCATTCTAGTCATTGCTGAAAATTGGAAACATCAGAATAGCCTTTATTCACCATGTATCCACAAGAATACAAGGAATATAGTTTGAGCTGCACTCTCTCTGTACAGCATATATGAATATACACTAAACACTGAATAACATTGTACATGTTCTCCAAGTTAATTTAACTCTTATGTATTGTTTTACAGTCCAAATGTTGAATCAATGGCAATGCGTTTCGGCATGATGAAAGAACATCGTTCGACTACTGGTGAAGTTGTGGCTTTTGATGGCTCGATACTCTACCTGCCTGTGAAGATGAAAGACGTAGGTATCACTGTTATTGTTTGCCTTATTGACCAAAACCTGCCACTGTTGCATTTTGCCAAGTGTAAGAAACAATTGCATTTTTGGAGAACCCAACTAACATTTCAGGTGACAAAAAATTGCAAGTACAGTAATAAATTGAATCATTTCAAAAGCCTGAAGACAAATTTCCATGTGTAGAATGATACATGAGAAAACAGACTGAACATAACCCTGCCCACTTCTTTTGTATTTTTAGGCGGTTGTTCTCAAAAGTTTGAGAAGAACTGATAATGAGGAGATACAAATCAAAATCCAGATGACAAAGGTTTTGCCACCTAACTCAGAGTTGTGCATCCCATTCTACAATGTGGTACTCAGGAAGTATGATATAATTTTTTATATGTTCTATATAATGATATGAAAATGGTCAAAACATTATTGTATGAAACACTTGGTTTCTGTATGGATATGAGTAAACCTTAAGCAAACTGTTGCATATATTGACCCCCGGCACGCTCAGTCACATTTCCACAATGTCCACGAAAAACTGGAAGCATGCGTTAAGAACCTGTGCAACGTATTAGGAGTTCAGTACTTCAGTACTCCATGGTTGTGGAGGACATGGTCAAACATCAGGGCCCCTTCACACATAGTATGACTCAGTACAAATCGGGGCGAATCATGGCGGATCAGCTCATATGAGCGAACCACAAAAACATAGAGTCGACGGGCAGGCATGAATGAACCCGCTGTTAGACCTTACTTGCGTGAATCACCTTGAGGCAACTTTGTTGTGATTTGGCGATATATAAATGAAAATAAATTGAAATTGAAATTGAGCAGCTGGAGCATGTGTAACCACATTGCTCAGCAGCTGTGGGGGAAAAAAATACATGCCACCCAGGGGATTCGAACCTGCAATTTACAAAAGCTATGATTGCCAGCCAGAAACTTTACCACTGCGCTACCATCGCTGTCCTGTAAAATGTGTGGAAAAATGCCTGAAATTAACAAGGACATAAACTTATTTTTTTAAAAAGAGAAAAAAGTGCCTGATCAAACGGTGTTTGTTACGGCATATTTCTGCTGATACGTGACTGAAAGTGGCGTATTTGTCGCACTGTTGGCTTGTTATATAGTCCTATGGCATGCCGCTCACATGACACGTGTTCTGACAGACAGATGTGACATTCATATCGCCTGCTATGTGTCCACATGAACTGACGGTCTGTTTCAGCTGGGGCACGCGCGCTCTCCAGCCCGTCGCAAAAGGGACATATGTTTTTATGTAATCCCACATGAGGACAGTGTAGCCACCATGTGGCTTCCTCTGCCACTGAATAGGTTTGCATGCTTAAAAGAAACAGGTGCATAGTCCACACAGAAGAAAAGGATTTTCTGAGCTTTATTATTTGCAAAAATCTTGTTTTTCCAAGTTGGAAAACTTTAGTTTATCCAATTATTTCACTTTTATAGGCATGGGCTGATAGAGCTTGATGCTGTGATAACCTCTGGCAAAATTACCTAGGTATTGCACACCTCTGTTAATCAGTGCATTCTTTATTTTTTCTGTATATCCAGTTTGTCACTTTTGTTCTCTCTGCTTATCCACAGAAAGTTGTTTGCTATTGGAATGAATTAATTAATACAAGAATTAAGCTAACCACTGATGTTTCCTGGAATTTGTCATGCTTTATTTATTTATTTATTCCCCCCCCCCCCCCCCCCCCCCCCCTGTGTTACACTGTCAGGTTAGAGGAGTCTTTTGTGATTCAAAAGGGTAATACAACCCCTGGCAAAAATTATGGAATCACCGGCCTCGGAGGATGTTCATTCATTTGTTTAATTTTGTAGAAAAAAAGCAGATCACAGACATGACACAAAACTAAAGTCATTTCAAATGGCAACTTTCTGGCTTTAAGAAACACTATAAGAAATCAAGAAAAAAAGATTGTGGCAGTCAGTAACGGTTACTTTTTTAGACCATGCAGATTAAAAAAATATGGAATCACTCAATTCTGAGGAAAAAATTATGGAATCACCCTGTAAATGTTCATCCCCAAAACTAACACCTGCATCATATCAGATCTGCTCGTTAGTCTGCATCTAAAAAGGAGTGAACACACCTTGGAGAGCTGTTGCACCAAGTGGACTGACATGAATCATGGCTCCAACATGAGAGATGTCAGTTGAAACAAAGGAGAGGATTATCAAACTCTTAAAAGAGAGTAAATCATAACGCAATGTTGCAAAATAGGTTGGTTGTTCACAGTCAGCTGTGTCTAAACTCTGGACCAAATACAAACAACATGGGAAGGTTGTTAAAGGCAAACATACTGGTAGACCAAGGAAGACAAAGCGTCAAGACAGAAAACTTAAAGCAATATGTCTCAAAAATCGAAAAATGTACAACAAAACAAATGAGGAACGAATGGGAGGAAACTGGAGTCAACGTCTGTGACCGAACTGTAAGAAACCGCCTAAAGGAAATTGGATTTACATACAGAAAAGCTAAACGAAAGGCATCATTAACACCTAAACAGAAAAAAACAAGGTTACAATGGGCTAAGGAAAAGCAATTGTGGACTGTGGATGACTGGATGAAAGTCATATTCAGTGATGAATCTCGAATCTGCGTTGGGCAAGGTGATGATGCTGGAACTTTTGTTTGGTGCCTTTCCAATGAGATTTATAAAGATGACTGCCTGAAGAGAACGTGTAAATTTCCACAGTCATTGATGATATGGGGCTGCATGTCAGGTAAAGGCACTGGGGAGATGGCTGTCATTACATCATCAATAAATGCACAAGTTTATGTTGATATTTTGGACAATTGAAAGGATGTTTGGGGATGATGAAATCATTTTTCAAGATGATAATGCATCTTGCCATAGAGCAAAAACTGCAAAAACATTCCTTGCAAAAAGACACATAGGGTCAATGTCAATGAGTAGATCTGATTTGATGCAGGTGTTAATTTGGGGGATGAAAATTTACAGGGTGATTCCATAATTTTTTCCTCAGAATTGAGTGATTCCATATTTTTTTCCTCTGCTTGGTCTAAAAAAGTAACCGTTACTGACTGCCACAATCTTTTTTTCTTGATTTCTTATAGTGTTTCTTAAAGCCAGAAAGTTGCCATTTGAAATGACTTTAGTTTTGTGTCATGTCTGTGATCTGCTTTTTTTCTACAAAATTAAACAACTGAATGAACATCCTCTGAGGCCGGTGATTCCATACTTTTTTTTGTAGTCTTTGTTAAACAGTTTCTTTTTTTTTTTTCTTTTTTTTTTGCAAATAGTCATCCCAGCAGTACCAAAGACACAATGTACAAAAGATGTCTACTCATTGCCTTTTGTTTCTGGTTAGTGTCCAAGTATCACAACCATACAGAAAGAAGGGAAGCAGCAGGACCCTAAAGACCCCAAACTCTCATGACAGCATACGTTTTTCTGGGCATCTCCTGATTTCAAAGTCCGAGGGCTAGGGATGGGTATTGAGAACCGATCCCTTTCGGGTATTGTTAAGAAATGATTCAGCAGTGCTTCGATCTACTGATTCGTGGATTCATTGTTTTATTTCCTTTATCCTAACTTTTCGCCGCTAAAACCCCGAAGAGCATATGTGAGTAATATTTAATATTTTTATGTTAAACTGGCCTGTTATGGGCTTCTGAAACAGTTGATAGATGTATTTTATAACTTAAAAACGGGACAGATGCTAACGTGTTAGCATGTCTATGGTGTTTTCAATGTTAAAGTTAGCATTAAGCTGTACGCATCAGCACATTTGTATTGATTTTTCTGTATAATTAATGGCTCAGCGTTTGTTGTCATAGAAGAGTCAAATTGTAATTTTTTTAATTTATTTTTATCCATATATTAATAATAGCAACAACAATAATAGGCTACATAATAGACAATAATAGTCAATAATAATAGACTAATGTTACAATACAATTTTAGAGAAAGAGACAAAAAGAATCTAATGAAAGAAAACAACAGAAAAGATAAAACCATCTAACAATGAAAATAAATAAATAGATATAGAAATAAATGTTTCCTGTGAACACCTAGAGACTCTTACACCTCCACTTCATCCCTGTTTTATTTAAGTTTAATGACAATTTGTTTTGGTCAAACCATATTTTCTATTTGTTAATTTCTTCAGTGATTTCCTCCAGAACTATCTGCCAAGCTATAGAAAACTGCTGCATCCTAGTAAGAGCAGAATACTATTGGAATGAAATGAATAAGGAAAGTTGAGGTTTTTTTTTCTCACCAAAATGGGTGCTGCACTCACTGCAGTTTATTGTCTGGAATAGTCCCAGATTGCATTTCAGAGCTTCTAAAATTAAAACATTTTCGTGTGGGTGGTGTTGGGTTTCAGCTTTTTTTGTTTTTCACCACTTTCATCCCTGAATATGTCAGTCGTGAGTCACTCCTCCGTTCTGTTCACACAGCTCCAAACGCTGTGCGGCTCTCTGCCGAGTCAGGTTAGAATGATAGAGTCCAGTCGGAATTAATAAATTTAAAGCGAAACACAGTTTAAATCAAATGACACCTCTTTCCAAACATTGTAATACAAACAAACTGCAATCAATCAAAATGTTTTTTCCTCCCAAAACGAGACGTCCTGCGCTGATGTGCAGCAGCTGGCTGAGCTCAGCTCAGAGGTATGGAGAGACATTTCATGCCAAAATGTCTGAAAGGAAATGTAGAGAAGCTTGAATCTTCGACTGGACTGGGTTGCTTGACGCGAGGACGTTCCGCTTCAAATCGCAGGAGCTTCCTCAGCTAAAATTCTTGCTCTGGTAGTCTGACTTCTGTCTTGACTCATTCTTCTCTACAAGAGTCAAGACAGAAGTCAGACTACCAGAGCAAGAATTTTAGCTGAGGAAGCTTCTGCGTTTTGAAGCGAAACGTCCTTGCGTCAAGCAACCCAGTCCAGTTGAAGATTCAAGCTTCTCTACTATGGAAACCACCTGGACAACTGAGAGCCTACACAGAAACACTGAAAGGAAATGGTTTTGACCAAAACTACAGATTTTATTTATTTTTTATTTATGTCCAGAGATCAAGGATCCAGTGACCAATTTAAAATGTTGTTGACATAGAAAACCTGTAAAGCCTACTTTTAGTACACAGAAAATTGACAAGGGGTATCGATAAGGAATCGGATCGATAAGCAGAATCGATAATGGCATCGATATTGATAAAATATTATCAGTACCCATCCCTACCGAGGGCACAGAGACATGAATGTCACTGCTAACATAAGTGAATATCTCTAAATGTCCAATGCTTTGCCTACACACAGAAACACCTCTGGTTGCCAAGTCCAGGAAGTAATTGAAAACCTCAGTCTTATTCTTGAACCAGGATAATTGCACATTTTCTCATTCACAAAGATCACAGCATCATCCATGAGGTCAACACAGTGAGCAATGGAGGGCAAAAGACTTGCTTATGTTAACCGTGTTGTCTGCCTTGTTCACAGCATTAGGGTATTTATTGTCAGAGTACAGCAGTCCATACCAATATCTTGAAGTTCATTTCAAAAATAACATTTGATTCAGCAAAAGGCTGTGGGTGGGGTGCATACTGTGAAATCAGTAATCTGTCCATGCATACACTTGTATAATTAACAGACATACTACAAAATTCAATTAACACAGTAATTGCTTTTTTCTTTCTGCGTTTTGAGCTACTGACCTTTATCAGGCTTCATCAGATGTGACAGTTTATTTTCAGAACACCGTGTTTCTCAGCAACTTCCTCATAAAGCATGTTACAAATGTTCATGTTAATAAACTCATGATGTCTTGTTCTCAATATACTTGAAGATGTTTAAAGTTGCTGAATTTGTTTTTGTGGTTCCGCGGTTGCAGTTAGTTTATCGGTTTGTGCAACAATATACCACCTTTGTTGAGATGTAGTTTAATGTACTGATACGTTTATGCTTTTGCATGGTAGATGTCATTTTTCTCATCACCTGCCAGACGAAAAATAAAGGTAAAATTCAGTCTGTTTTGGAGCACATTTTTTAAAGAGGAGGGCATTTTGCCTTCTTTTAATAAAGAGGAAAATCCAAGAACATCCATTCAAGGAGTTTAAGTCAAATGTGGTTTCTATTGTGAGCTAATTCCATTTGTTTTATGCACACTGCTCAATCGCTTCAGGCTAAATACTTTTCTCAGCTGCTTTGTACAAAGTCAGACTGTCTCATAATTGGCCTTTAGAAAGCATTAACAGCTAATGGTTGTAAGCAATCACCATCCCTTATTAATGGAAGTCGTTTAGAATGATCAAATGATGGGATGTAATAGATATCAGATTATATTGTTCTAGGGTAATGAAGATCATAGGACTGAAGCTGGTGGGGCAGAATCATTATGATCCAGAAAGCGCAGTCATTCTCAAAAAACAGCGGTGAGTCCAACAATGTTTTCAGCTTGGGAGACAGTGCAATTTAGGTAATGTAGTAACTACTCAGTTCCATTTACCGGCTTTTGTTTTTGTTTTTTTAGGCTCCAAGTGTGGTCAGGCTATTCAACATGTATCAAGCGCACAGATGGAGGCCTGTACTTAAGTGTGGATGTTTCACACAAAGTCTTGCGGAATGATTCTGTGCTGGATGTCATGTGAGTTTACTCAGCTGCTTGCTGGACTCTGAATACTGCCTTCGCAAATAAGCACCTGTGGTAAAACTCAGACATGGCTACATCTCTATTAATATACATTTTTGAAAATGTCTACACGTCAGTGATGGTTTTGATTCTTCCATGATGGAGACATCTAGGAGTTTACTATGAAGCAACTGGTCTCTCGTTCATCCAGGTGACTTGTTCAGTTTCAAACTACTACACCTCTCCATAAGCAAAGGTTTGAGGAGTATGTAGGAATCACCAGCTGCTGAATACAGAACATAGTAAACCTTTGTTTTTGTTTTGTTTGTGAAAAGTACATGCCACAACTTAGATTATCTTTTGTAGCCTGGCAGGGATAATCTTACATTAAAGCTAAGATTTGAGCATCATTAACATTTTATTTGGAAGTTAATTAGAAATATTGAATGTCTGAAATCCAGTCTATTACATGGTCTAGACAAAGGCCTATTCAGCAGACAAAGTAGCCGTAGCACTCTCTACTGGCCATGTCACATCTTGACTATTTGGCCTGCGTATGCCAACCGTATTAAAACTGCTGGAATATGCGGGTGTACACCTAATAAATTAATGCAGCTGTCACACCTTGATGACTTAACTAATATGTACTGACAGCCCTGCTTCCACTGAGTGGTTCAGGTCAGTACTGTGCGGTATTATACGTGTTGGAACGGGTAAGTCTGGCTTGGTTTGCGTTTCCACCACAAGCAGAAGCCTTTGTTTGGCAGGTGGAACACTTAAACACTGACGAGTATGTCATCCAGTGCGCAAACGGTGTCGCAGAGTGTCTCCGCTCCACACACAGGCCAAATAGTAAATTTTTTTTTTTTCTTCGTGGAGCATGGGATTTAATTTCATCGCATGCAGACAAAGACGACTACTGCCTGTGGTGAACACTGAGATGTTAACGAATGAGATGCGCTATGGTGCAAAGCGCACCTGGACCAGAAAAACACAGAGGGACTTGTTTCTCCATGACAAGGAATTGCAGTACAGTAAAACTCACCTATACCATCATCATAAGCCGGATATTGGCACTCACCGTAAAAACGCAAAAGTCCCAATGCTTTTGTGCGGTTTTCCATATAATAAACATCATATATATCAGATTATGTATAACGGATTTTCGCTCACATCGGACAAAACATCCTGTCCGGCCACAATGCATTCCCATTAAAACCCCTCGCATATACCCGACAGAGCAGTCTGGACGTGCCCAGTAACAGAGGGCAAAACTAAAGTTCAGCACTGACACTCGCATGATTTTTTTTTTTTTTTTCTCTTCAAAACCAACGGTGCCCGCGGTCTGTGCACCTGCTACATTGGACACTGCAAAAGGCTGAAATCACTTTTATGTCTTCACTCCTTACTGTCCCCTCATATTTTAAACGTTTTTTCAGTGCACAGCTGATTACACCAGCAATTTATGGAGAAAATTGTACACCTTACCTTTTGATTTGGTGGTTGTAGAAAGAAGAGCTCCATTTTTCTCATTTTCTTTAAGGGACAAAGCTTCAGAAAATCCAGAAAAGCATAATCCAGAATATGTAAATCTACAGAAACATGTATAGATCTAGTATTCACAAATAGAAAGGATAGGATTCATAAAATCTATAACTTGATTACTGGTCTATCAGATCATAGCTTAATCCTATTCTCTAGGAAATTATCCAAAAGTAGATACACCCGCCCCTTTCACAAACCTTCAGAGCAGTTAAAAATACCCAAAAATGAAATGACTAATCTGGAAACTGCCCTGAAAGAAATTAACTGGTCTGACCACCTCACATCGGACAAACTGGATGAAAACTGCACTGTATTTATGAAAGTAATCCAAGACACAATGAGCAAATTTCAGAAAAAGGTAAAGAACTTAAAGGTAAACTTAAACTTAAAGGTAAAGAATAGATCACAGAGAAGACATTTGCCTTGGCTAAATGAGATTTGGATTTTAATGAAACAGCGTGACTTTGCACTTAAGACTTCGCTGAAGACTAAAAGCATCACAAACAGACTAACCTTTACAACACTCAGAAACAAAGTCACAACAAAATAAAGTGCGCTAAAGCAAATTTCTTCAATAATGCCATAAAAAACGCAAAGTGTAACATGAAAGAAGTTTGGTCACATATCAATCAATCAATCAATCAATTTTTTTTATATAGCGCCAAATCACAACAAACAGTTGCCCCAAGGCGCTTTATATTGTAAGGCAAGGCCATACAATAATTATGTAAAACCCCAACGGTCAAAACGACCCCCTGTGAGCAAGCACTTGGCTACAGTGGGAAGGAAAAACTCCCTTTTAACAGGAAGAAACCTCCAGCAGAACCAGGCTCAGGGAGGGGCAGTCTTCTGCTGGGACTGGTTGGGGCTGAGGGAGAGAACCAGGAAAAAGACATGCTGTGGAGGGGAGCAGAGATCGATCACTAATGATTAAATGCAGAGTGGTGCATACAGAGCAAAAAGAGAAAGAAACAGTGCATCATGGGAACCCCCCAGCAGTCTACGTCTATAGCAGCATAACTAAGGGATGGTTCAGGGTCACCTGATCCAGCCCTAACTAGAAGCTTTAGCAAAAAGGAAAGTTTTAAGCCTAATCTTAAAAGTAGAGAGGGTGTCTGTCTCCCTGATCTGAATTGGGAGCTGGTTCCACAGGAGAGGAGCCTGAAAGCTGAAGGCTCTGCCTCCCATTCTACTCTTACAAACCCTAGGAACTACAAGTAAGCCTGCAGTCTGAGAGCGAAGCGCTCTATTGGGGTGATATGGTACTACGAGGTCCCTAAGATAAGATGGGACCTGATTATTCAAAACCTTATAAGTAAGAAGAAGAATTTTAAATTCTATTCTAGAATTAACAGGAAGCCAATGAAGAGAGGCCAATATGGGTGAGATATGCTCTCTCCTTCTAGTCCCCGTCAGTACTCTAGCTGCAGCATTTTGAATTAACTGAAGGCTTTTTAGGGAACTTTTAGGACAACCTGATAATAATGAATTACAATAGTCCAGCCTAGAGGAAATAAATGCATGAATTAGTTTTTCAGCATCACTCTGAGACAAGACCTTTCTGATTTTAGAGATATTGCGTAAATGCAAAAAAGCAGTCCTACATATTTGTTTAATATGCGCTTTGAATGACATATCCTGATCAAAAATGACTCCAAGATTTCTCACAGTATTACTAGAGGTCAGGGTAATGCCATCCAGAGTAAGGATCTGGTTAGACACCATGTTTCTAAGATTTGTGGGGCCAAGTACAATAACTTCAGTTTTATCTGAGTTTAAAAGCAGGAAATTAGAGGTCATCCATGTCTTTATGTCTGTAAGACAATCCTGCAGTTTAGCTAATTGGTGTGTGTCCTCTGGCTTCATGGATAGATAAAGCTGGGTATCATCTGCGTAACAATGAAAATTTAAGCAATACCATCTAATAATACTGCCTAAGGGAAGCATGTATAAAGTGAATAAAATTGGTCCTAGCACAGAACCTTGTGGAACTCCATAATTAACTTTAGTCTGTGAAGAAGATTCCCCATTTACATGAACAAATTGTAATCTATTAGATAAATATGATTCAAACCACCGCAGCGCAGTGCCTTTAATACCTATGGCATGCTCTAATCTCTGTAATAAAATTTTATGGTCAACAGTATCAAAAGCAGCACTGACGTCTAACAGAACAAGCACAGAGATGAGTCCACTGTCTGAGGCCATAAGAAGATCATTTGTAACCTTCACTAATGCTGTTTCTGTACTATGATGAATTCTAAAACCTGACTGAAACTCTTCAAATAGACCATTCCTCTGCAGATGATCAGTTAGCTGTTTTACAACTACTCTTTCAAGAATTTTTGAGAGAAAAGGAAGGTTGGAGATTGGCCTATAATTAGCTAAGATAGCTGGGTCAAGTGATGGCTTTTTAAGTAATGGTTTAATTACTGCCACCTTAAAAGCCTGTGGTACATAGCCAACTAATAAAAATAGATTGATCATATTTAAGATCGAAGCATTAATTAATGGTAGGGCTTCCTTGAGCAGCCTGGTAGGAATGGGGTCTAATAGACATGTTGATGGTTTGGAGGAAGTAACTAATGAAAATAACTCAGAACAATCGGAGAGAAAGAGTCTAATCAAATACCCGCATCACTGAAAGCAGCCAAAGATAACGATACGTCTTTGGGATGGTTATGAGTAATTTTTTCTCTAATAGTTAAAATTTTGTTAGCAAAGAAAGTCATGAAGTCATTACTAGTTAAAGTTAATGGAATACTCAGCTCAATAGAGCTCTGACTCTTTGTCAGCCTGGCTACAGTGCTGAAAAGAAACCTGGGGTTGTTCTTATTTTCTTCAATTAGTGATGAGTAGAAAGATGTCCTAGCTTTACGGAGGGCTTTTTTATAGAGCAACAGACTCTTTTTCCAGGCTAAGTGAAGATCTTCTAAATTAGTGAGACGCCATTTCCTCTCCAACTTACGGGTTATCTGCTTTAAGCTACGAGTTTGTGAGTTATACCACGGAGTCAGACACTTCTGATTTAAAGCTCTCTTTTTCAGAGGAGCTACAGCATCCAAAGTTGTCTTCAATGAGGATGTAAAACTATTGACGAGATACTCTATCTCCCTTACAGAGTTTAGGTAGCTACTCTGCACTGTGTTGGTATATGACATTAGAGAACATAAAGAAGGAATCATATCCTTAAACCTAGTTACAGCGCTTTCTGAAAGACTTCTAGTGTAATGAAACTTATTCGCCACTGCTGGGTAGTCCATCAGAGTAAATGTAAATGTTATTAAGAAATGATCAGACAGAAGGGAGTTTTCAGGGAATACTGTTAAGTCTTCTATTTCCATACCATAAGTCAGAACAAGATCTAAGATATGATTAAAGTGGTGGGTGGACTCATTTACTTTTTGAGCAAAGCCAATAGAGTCTAATAATAGATTAAATGCAGTGTTGAGGCTGTCATTCTCAGCATCTGTGTGGATGTTAAAATCGCCCACTATAATTATCTTATCTGAGCTAAGCACTAAGTCAGACAAAAGGTCTGAAAATTCACAGAGAAACTCACAGTAACGACCAGGTGGACGATAGATAATAACAAATAAAACTGGTTTTTGGGACTTCCAATTTGGATGGACAAGACTAAGAGACAAGCTTTCAAATGAATTAAAGCTCTGTCTGGGTTTTTGATTAATTAATAAGCTGGAATGGAAGATTGCTGCTAATCCTCCGCCCCGGCCCGTGCTACGAGCATTCTGACAGTTAGTGTGACTCGGGGGTGTTGACTCATTTAAACTAACATATTCATCCTGCTGTAACCAGGTTTCTGTAAGGCAGAATAAATCAATATGTTGATCAATTATTATATCATTTACTAACAGGGACTTAGAAGAGAGAGACCTAATGTTTAACAGACCACATTTAACTGTTTTAGTCTGTGGTGCAGTTGAAGGTGCTATATTATTTTTTCTTTTTGAATTTTTATGCTTAAATAGATTTTTGCTGGTTATTGGTAGTCTGGGAGCAGGCACCGTCTCTACGGGGATGGGGTAATGAGGGGATGGCAGGGGGAGAGAAGCTGCAGAGAGGTGTGTAAGACTACAACTCTGCTTCCTGGTCCCAACCCTGGATAGTCACGGTTTGGAGGATTTAAGAAAATTGGCCAGATTTCTAGAAATGAGAGCTGCTCCATCCAAAGTGGGATGGATGCCGTCTCTCCTAACAAGACCAGGTTTTCCCCAGAAGCTTTGCCAATTATCTATGAAGCCCACCTCATTTTTTGGACACCACTCAGACAGCCAGCAATTCAAGGAGAACATGCGGCTAAACATGTCACTCCCGGTCCGATTGGGGAGGGGCCCAGAGAAAACTACAGAGTCCGACATTGTTTTTGCAAAGTTACACACCGATTTAATGTTAATTTTAGTGACCTCCGATTGGCGTAACCGGGTGTCATTACTGCCGACGTGAATTACAATCTTATCAAATTTACGCTTAGCCTTAGCCAGCAGTTTCAAATTTCCTTCAATGTCGCCTGCTCTGGCCCCCGGAAGACAATTGACTATGGTTGCTGGTGTCGCTAACTTCACATTTCTCAAAACAGAGTCGCCAATAACCAGAGTTTGATCCTCGGCGGGTGTGTCGTCGAGTGGGGAAAAACGGTTAGAGATGTGAACGGGTTGGCGGTGTACACGGGGCTTCTGTTTAGGGCTACGCTTCCTCCTCACAGTCACCCAGTCGGCCTGCTTTCCCGGCTGCTCGGGATCAGCCAGGGGGTAACTAACGGCGGCTAAGCTACCTTGGTCCGCACCGACTACAGGGGCCTGGCTAGCTGTAGAATTTTCCACGGTGCGGAGCCGAGTCTCCAATTCGCCCAGCCTGGCCTCCAAAGCTACGAATAAGCTACACTTATTACAGGTACCGTTACTGCTAAAGGAGGCCGAGGAATAACTAAACATTTCACACCCAGAGCAGAAAAGTGCGGGAGAGACAGGAGAAGCCGCCATGCTAAACCGGCTAAGAGCTAGTAGCTACGCTAAGCTAGCGGATTCCTAAAAACACGCAAAGTGAATAATGTGTAAATAATTTAGAGGTGATTCAGCAGAAGGAGTGCTTTAGTTAAGGCACGTAAAGATTACACTGGGAAACAAATCGTAATCTAGATAACTAGATCAATCTAACTGCGCAGATTAAACAGCTAAGAGATACAGAAAAACACCGCTGTGCTCCGGAACAGGAAGTGATACAAGGAATATGAGGATATGAGGAAACTAATTAGAAATCCGGTGAAAAATGTTAGTATCAAAGAAATAAAATTAAGTAACAAAGTTATCACTGATCCCATTAAAATAGCAACTGCTCTAAATACATATTTTATTGACTCTGTTGAGAAGCTAGTCCACGGGGCAGCAGCAATGGCAAATACAAGCCCTATGGCAATGGTTGCTGCTACCAACGAAGCCCCTTTTAATTTAAAACCAATATCATTCACACAAATTAAGTTAATTACTAGCCTAAAAAATTCTAAAGCCTTGGATGCTTTTGGTATAAGTACAGTGTTCATCAAAACGCATAAGCAATTCCTCATATTGCCTATTACCAAAATAATAAACAAGTCTATAGATTCAGGCACCTTCCCAGAGACCTGGAAGATCTCAGCTATTACACCAATTTTTAAATCTGGGGATCCCACAGAAACAAATAATTATAGACCCATAAGTATCCTGCCAACTGTATCAAAAATACTTGAAAAATGTGTAACAGAACAACTCGTAGAACATTTAAATTATAGCTCCTTCAATCTTCATCAAATGCAATTCGGCTTTCGAAAAAATTACTCAACAGAAACAGCTGTATGCTTTCTCTTGGAAAAACTAAAACAGAAAATTAACAAAGGAGGAGTCATTGGAGCAGTGTTCCTCGACCTTAAGAAAGCCTTTGATACTGTAAATGGACAAATTTTAATCAATAAACTGTAATCAATAAACTAAATTTAATTTCTCTCCCCGCACTTTACACTGGGTGGACTCGTACTTAACACACAGAAAACGAACAGAAAACTACAGTTCACCTACATGTATCAATCAGATGGGACTACCACAAGGCTCAGCCCTATCTCCACTATTATTTTCTCTTTATATAAATGATTTTCCAGATTGTTGTCCACCAAATGTACTGTGCCAACTATACGCAGATGACACAGTCATTTATGTCCATTCAAAAACTAAACAGCAAGCAGCCCAAGAATTAACATCCGCCATGCACGCAGTTCTGGAATGGCTGCAGAGATCCCAACTTATTCTAAATGTCTCAAAAACGGTCAGTATGTTTTTTTCAAAAAATCCCCACATTGAAGCAAATCCTTCTATAAGAGTGAAAGGAACGCAAATTGAAACAGTCAATGAATTCAAATACCTAGGAGTTATTATGGACTCAAAACTTAATTTTAAACGACAGGTGAAAAAGTTTGTGAATAAAATTACATTAAATTTGTCTAACTTCAAACATATAAGAAACAATCTAACTTTGGAGGCAGCCAAGCTCTATCTCGATGCAATGATTACATCTCACATGAAATACTGTTTGACAAGCTGGGCTTCAGCCTGTAAAACTACCTTAAAACCCATCGAAGTAGCATATAAACAAGCCCTTAAAACCCTAGATCGAAAACTGAAGACTCACCATCATTGTATTATCTTAAAAAAACACAACATAGTAAGCTGGGAGAGCATGGTTAAATACGTAGACTCTTCTTGTATACAAAATTCTAAATGGACTGGCTCCTTACCCATTACATGATTTTATTAAAAAGACTCAAAACACACGTACAAGATCGAGCTCCAGAGGTGATTGTGTGATTCCATCTAGAAAAAGTGTTTGGACAGAGCTCCCGACCCGGGCAAAAATTTTAAAAAATAATATTGGTATAAAACAACTTTAGAGGGACAACATTTGTCTCTGACAGCAGAACAACGCTAGAGCGTCATATTGGCTGCTCCTTTTGCTCCCTCTTTTTACAACCAAAGGGCAAAATGCCTAAAGGAAAACGCCACAAGAAAGAGGCCTCCACTAAAACCTCGGACTCAGCTGAAACCACATCCGCAAATGAGGACTCCTCAGAGGAGGAGACCACGGACCTGACCGCTGTCATGGCTGCCATTGTAAGTAGCGAAAGTAGAATTATGGCACGGATAGACTCAAGCACAGCGGACTTGAATACCAAGATAGACGCAGTTCGAGATGATGTGGCGAAACAGGAGACTCGATTGAGCGATTTGGAATCCGGCCTGAATGCATATTCGGACAGAGCGGCTACTACAGACAACGTGGTCGCCACGTTAAAAACAGAAATCATTTCACTCCGTCAGAAAGTGGAAGAAATGGACGGGAGTCAGCGCCGATACTGTGCGCGTCTGGTCGGGATAAAAGAAGGGCTTGAATCGTGTGAAGGGCGGCGGCCCACTGCGAGCATTGCTAAATTACTACAGGAGCTGCTGTGTCTGAACTTCACTCCAACCCTGGATGCGGCATACCGCGGCACCCGCCCCCAGAACCATCGTGATCAGATTCCACTATCTGCGGGAACGAGAGGAGATCTTTCAAGCAGCAGCTCGCTTGGCACTACTGACCCTGCACGATAAAAGAGTGAGCGTATTTCCTGACTACACGGCGGCGGTGGCGAGGAGGAGAGCCGCCTTCGCCGAAGCCATACGTTTACTTCGGAGCTGCCAGGGTGTCAGGTTTGGTATGTGGTTCCCTGCGACACTTCGCATCACAGACTCGTCGGGTCAGGAGAAGCGGTTTGAAGACCCAGCAGCAGCGGTAGAATACATAAAAAAAAACCTGAAGCCTAAGGTCGCGTTAATTTAAGCAGCTGGACAATGGTGACTGGGTGCAAACAAAACTGATAAAAGTGAAAGATCCTCCCCCACATTTGACTGTCTATTTCTATCATTTCTCCCCCCCCCCCCTTTTTTTTCCTTTTTTTTTTCTCTTTTTACTCCCCATTTGTTTGTAACAGCGAGGCTCGAAGAAGGGGGGAGGAGGAGGGAGATGTGGAGGGAGGGGTGGGAAGGAGAAAAAGGGGAGGGAAGTGACTGTTTTTCTCATTTTTTGTGTGTAAGGTAGATATGGACAAGCTGGAAGTGTACACAATTTGAATGTGAGTCCTTAGGTGGAATGTAAATAGGATAAAAAATTACTGGTGTTAGGATACACGCCACACAGATACTACAATACCCCTAAAGGTTTTAGTCACCCCCCCCCCCCTTTTTTTTTCTCTCTCTCTGCTACATCTATAATCTGGAACCCCTACAGAATCTCGTTATCCCA
Organism: Thalassophryne amazonica; assembly: GCF_902500255.1. NCBI lineage: Eukaryota > Metazoa > Chordata > Actinopteri > Batrachoidiformes > Batrachoididae > Thalassophryne > Thalassophryne amazonica. Next base: position 107,746,470 of record NC_047107.1, on the reverse strand, counting down.
GCCCGCTGTGAACAGTTGAATCCAATATTTGTTATATAGGGGAGAGGGAGCTCCCACCTTTTGGTCATTTATTCCTTTTTTTTTTTTTTTTTTAACACCAGGGGGACAGGCACAACATTGAGATGTGGGTTGACAAGAAGCACCCAAAAAATCACCTGAAGAAGGCAGAGGCTCATTCAGGATCAGTGGGGAAGAGAAGGGGAAGAGAAGAGGGAGAGGAAGGAGAAAAAATATATATATATATATTTTTTTTTTCACCGTTAGTGGTATACGGATGACTTTTATTCTGTGTTCTTTCCAATTTATAAATATTATGCTTCGCCCTGTTCGGGGCCTGGCAGGAGAATAGGTTAGATGAGTATTAGCAGCATAAAGCTAGAAGGAGGTGGTGCGATCTCGAGAGGTTTAGTAGATCAGCACATAGGTTCAAGGCTCAATTTTAGTTTAGGGGTAGGACAGGGACTTGCTTTAGTTCTTTACTTTCTTTCTTGACTACCTTAGAAATACAATGTCTGACATGCAGAAGCCAGCTTATACTCGCTTTCTGAGTTGGAACATAAAGGGAGTCCATAATCCAGTGAAGCATAGTAGGGTACTGGCACACTTAAAAACATTAGGAAGTGACATTATGTTTTTACAGGAGACTCATTTACGATCAAACGAATGTATAAAACTAAAGAAAGCTTGGATAGGACAATTATTCTGCTCAAAAAATGATGACAGATTACGTGGCACAGCAATTTTGGTTAGAAGGGGTATCCCCTTCATCCCATCACAAACTGTGTGTGACTCCAGAGGTAGTTATGTTATAGTGACTGGCAAGCTATATGGTACACAAGTAACATTGGCTAACATATATGAACCCAATTGGGATGACCCCCTTTTTTTTACTAAATTTATAGCAGCACTACCAGATCTTAACAACAACCAATTGATACTGGGGGGTGATTTCAACTGTGTTCTGCATCCAAAAATAAGATAGGTCAAATTTTAACCCAAACAGTAAGATTTCTAATTCTGGTGCAGTTATACAATCATTCATGGGCACATATGCACTTTTCGACCCCTGGCGGAGAGATAACCCAACTGCAAGACAATACTCTTTTTTTTTTTTTTCTCCCCAGTCCACCACTCTTTTTCCAGGATTGATTTTTTTTTTCCTGGTAGATAGCAAGACTCTTCCTATGGTTAAAGATTCCCAATACAACAGTATAGTCATCTCTGATCATGGGCCAGTACAGCTGGACATATGTTTCCCAGAATGTGTCAGACCACGCCGTACATGGCGATTTGACCCTCTGTTACTACTTAAGGACTCTTTCAAGAAATTAATCTCCCAACAAATTGATAGCTTTTTGGAGTTTAACCGTACACCAGGTATGCCATTAACCACAGTGTGGGAGGCCCTTAAGGCCTATCTCAGGGGCCAGATAATATCCTATACGCCTACGAGAGAAAGAAACGCAAGCAGCGCCTAAGTGACTTGTCCGACAATATAGCAGAGGTGGACCGTAAATATGCTGACTCCCCAACGCCGGAACTCTACAGAGAAAAATTACTATTAAAAACTGAATTTGACAATCTCTCCACTAAGCAAATAGAACAGCTATTCTTTAAATCAAAACAAAGATTTTATGAGCACGGGGAGAAGGCTGGAAAGCTCCTAGCTCACCAAATTAGGCAGTCCACTGCAGTTAATACTATTCCTGAAATTCAGACAGAACTAGGGGAGATAACTATTAACCCCAATATAATAAACCAAGAGTTTAAGCAATATTACACAAATCTTTATAAATCGGAACCACCAGATGACCCGTCGGACATTACTACATTCTTGGAAGGACTGACGATTCCAATAATTACCCCGGAAGTTAGTTCGCAGATAGAAAAACGTATCACAACAGAAGAAGTAGTGCAGGCAATCACATCAATGCAAAGTGGTAAGGCTGGAGGGCCTGATGGGTTTCCAATTGAAATATACAAGGAATTCTCTGACAAATTAGCACCTATCCTCAGCCAGCTATATCAGGATATATTTGAACAACGGAAATTACCCCAAACCATGACTCAGGCTATGATTTCAGTTTTGCTTAAAAAAGATAAAGACCCTTTATCATGCAGCTCATACCGTCCAATAAGCCTTTTAAACTGCGACTATAAAATCCTTACAAAAATATTAGCCACCCGCATAGACAGTATAATTCCAACAATCATCAACTCAGACCAAACCGGCTTCATCCCAGGTAGACAGTCATTTTATAATATGCGTAGATTATTTAATATCTTGTATACCCCATGCTCTGCGGCTGGGGAGACCACAGAGATGGTGGTCACCCTAGACGCAGAAAAAGCGTTCGATCGGGTGGAATGGCAGTATTTGTTTGCGGCTTTGGAAAGATTTGGCTTTGGACCATCATTTTTAACATGGATCAAAATAATATATGATGCACCCACTGCAGCTGTTCGGACCAACAATAACATTTCTGATTATTTTTCTCTCTGCAGGTCCTGCAGACAAGGGTGTGGTCTCTCCCCATATTTGTTTGATTTGGCAGTCGAACCCCTTGCTATAGCCCTTAGAACAGATGAGGGTATTATAGGTATCTCTCGTGCCGGTAAGGTCCATAATGTGGCCCTATATGCAGATGATCTACTCTTGTACATATCCAAACCCACAGTATCGATTCCAAGGTTATTACGGATACTAGAAAACTTTAGACGTCTCTCAGGTTACAAGCTAAATTACTCTAAGCCTGCTCTTTCCAATTGGTGGCACAGATGAGGATTACTCCAAGTTTCCATTTAAAATAGAACATAACACATTTACATACCTGGGAATTAAAGTTACTCGTAGCATGGAGAACTTGGAAAAGCACAACTTCAGTGTGTTATTGGAGCAAACAAAACAAGACTTCGAGAAATGGTCAACTGTACGACTTTTGTTGGCAGGTCGTATCAACATAGTTAAAATGACGGTTTTACCGAGATTCCTTTATGTGTTCCAGATGATCCCTGTGTTTATTCCAATGAAAACATTCAAGCAGCTAGATGGATTAATTGCCTCTTTTATATGGAACAGTTCCAACCCTAGGATGAAAAAGCTGTACCTGGAAGTTCCCAAAGATGCGGGTGGATTGGGATTACCCAATTTTCTTTGGTATTATTGGGCTGCTAATATAGTAAAACTAAATTATTGGATTTATACATATGAGAATAAAACTTGTCCAGACTGGGTTCACATGGAACTGTTATCCAACCCGCTACCAACAGTTACATCCGTGATACCACGCAGCTCTAGTACACTGTTTACAAACCCAATCGTCAAAGCCACACTTCGAATATGGTCACAGTTTAGAAGACACTTTGATTTAAAACAATACAGTAGGTATTTCCCAATAGCAGACAACCGCTTCTTTCCCCCATCACTGCTTGACAATGCATTTCGATACTGGCATAAAAATAGATTAGTATTCTTTCGTGACCTATACCCTGATAATGTGTTTATATCATTTGAGACACTGGAAAAGGTTCATAATATACCCAGATCACATTATTTTAGGTTTCTTCAGATACGTAGCTTTACCAGAGAAAATTTTTCATCATTTCCTTACCCACCACCTAAGAACCACATAGATGCGATTCTGGGATTGGTCCCGTATGAAAAGAAACGTGTATCTGTGATTTATGATATGATAGGGGAACTGAAACCACAGTCATGGGAGAAAGCTAAATTGGCATGGGAAAAAGATTTAGGAGTTAAGCTTTCTGAAGATCTATGGCAACACAGTTTGAAACGTATTCATACTTCTTCATTGTGTGTACGTCATGGTCTAATTCAGTTTAAAGTACTCCATCGCCTACACTATTCAAGGGATAAATTATCCAAACTCTTTCCCACTATAGATCCTGGCTGTCCAAGATGCAGTCATGTACCCGCTACGACAGGACAGATATTTTGGTCATGTGCCTCCCTTAACGACTACTGGAGACAGATATTCAAAGTATTTTCTAAAATTTGTGGCCAGACTATAACACCTGACTATCATACAGCCATTTTTGGCATACCGCTTCCAGGCCACAAAGTTTCTAATCTTCAAGCAAATGCCTTGGCATTCGCCTCCTTACTTGCACGCAGACTTATACTCTTTAATTGGAAATCGAACTCAGCCCCGTCATTTCTGCAGTGGTTGAGAGAGGTACTATCCTTTCTACCCTTGGAAAAGCTGAGGTACAAGATATGTAAAGCCCGTAAAAATTTCACTCTGATCTGGACTCCCTTTATAGAGTTTGTAGAAGGTTTTTCCTTCTGCTGATGTACTTTAGCATCTGTTGCACTGGATAGTTGAAAGTATTCTAACTTTGATGCAGCTATAACACCAACTCAGCTAATACACCATGAGAAGTTCTTGTTTGGCAACTTTTTGTACTGGATCTTGTTCGTTTCATTTCATTTCTTGTTCTTTTTTTTTTTTTCCTTTTTTTTTCCCCCATGAGCCTAATGGGGTGGGGGTAGGGGGGGTTGTTCAGTGTTTGTGTTTGTTAACTGAAAATTGTAAAATAAAGTTTTGAAGAAGAAAAAAAGAGACTCAACCAAATGCAATCTTTGTAATCCACATAATGCCCGCCACTTATTTAAGGCAGACGTTTATTTTTTCATGTGGAATTTTTGATCAGGTCATTAAATGAGCCACATCCCGATCCAGGATTCCCTGTACATTGTTCCTCCTGACTGTAACTAATCCATTACATACATATAATGGATTTTGTCCATTTTATACAAAATGGATTTTGGTTATAACGGACAAAATTCACTGGTCCACCTGGATCCATTATATGAGAGTGTTACTGTTTTTCAAACGTCGTTATCCAAAATCAGGAGCCTTTATGTGCACACGTGTTCGTCAGGATGTCACAGTGAATCCGGCTGAAACCAACAGGTAAGATTAAGACTTTATATTTACTCCGTTGAAACAGTCTGTTAGCATGAGGACTGCTGCTTTCAGCCAATCAGTGGAGAGTATTAATGGACGTATTTGGACTTATGAGTAAATTACAAGAAATGTGTGTCAACAATCACATAACTTATGGCTCGCATGTGTGGAACATAGGAGTCATACGCTGACTGGCATACGTTAAAAATTTTCAGCATGCGCAAGATTTTCGAGGTGCTTGGTGTATTACAACATTTATCATTGTGCTTCAATGTGCTCTTAACTTAGACAAAACTTACCCATAACTTATTAGATGTACACCAGAGTATGCCAACTTTTTTTTTATACGGTCAGCATACGCTGTCTAAATCGTCGAGGTGTGACAGAGGTGTACTGAATGAAATGTTGCCCAATTAAAAACCTGTACAGTGCTTCACTTTCGGTGATTTCTGTCTTTTAAGAAAGCAGTCTGGTGGCGGTGGATTTCCTCTGTAATGTTGCATTGTTGCTTGTATAATAGTCCTGTTGCTCATTCCCTGTCTGGTAGGTGATCGCCTGATACAGGTGTGGTTAACGGTCATGTTGCTGGTTATTGTGGTCAACCGATTAATCAAACTCTAAACTTTCAAAACTTATTATAATTAATTTCTGTATAATTAATTTCTCATGTTCTGCTTGGGACTCCATCGAGGGCGGTCGCATCTCCTCGTCTCTCCTCTATCTCTGCTCCAACCTTCAAACTCCCTACTTCACCGGACTGTGAATTCTTCAAACTATATTGGATTAACCATGGAATTGATCACCTGGTCTCTGAATGCTATTGGCACCATTTTTTTCAACAAGAAAATCAGGGTTGAGGGACCCTGCGTGCCCAGATGGAACCTACCCTGCAGGCTATGTTCTCAACGCCTGGGAGAAATGGTGCACCGTATGCTTGGCACGACTCTGTGGAGGACGTTGAAGATTTATTTATATTTGGTTTTATTGTAGGAGGGCTGGTACGTATTTGTTTATGTGCTGCCCTGACCTACCGGAGAATTGGCAAGACGGCTGCCACCAGAACCACGACCCCTCACTTGTCCATCATGATTGAGTTGGGCAAGTCGGTACATTCTGAGACTGCGTTAACCCTTGAACTTAGACGCAAGTTGGATAACATCTCGGCGTAAATGCACGTCTTGCAAAGGAAGATGTTGGAGACCAGGGAATACTCATAAATTGGTTTCTGGTCGTTCATGAGAGTAGCAAATGTGTTTTCTCTGCTCAACCATAAACATGATAGGCTTATCAGCCTCTGAAGGACAAAAGGCCCGTTGTTTTCCTCCAGAAAATTTCTCTCACACACATTCACATTTCCTCAATTTGGATAACGGACTGTTTAAAAGTTTAGCGTAAACAATCAAGTGTATATGTGCGGTTGTTCTAATTCTGTGCCATTATTATGTTCGAGTAATAATTGTGGATTAATTGCTGTATATTTGTTTGAGGTAATTGAGTGTGAAATGAATTACCCTTTTAGGGATCAATAAAGTTGTCTGAATAAAGTTAGTAGTGAATGAGTGATGCGTTGAGTTACAGGCTTTTCTTGGGAAAATTTGAGTGTAGCTTCTGGAAATAATATTGGTGCAGATCATCTGCATTACAAATCTGAATTCGTAAGTAGTTTTTTATTGATGGAAACAATTTATTCTTGACAGCTTCAACAAGAAAACTCACATCTCTGATGTTGTATCCCAACTGTCCCCTAGGAAAGAGATGTACCAACAGAGCAAAGAGAACTTCCAAGACGAATGCACAAAGGAACTGATTGGCAGCATTGTCATAACCCGCTACAACAACCGCACTTACCGCATTGATGCCATTGAGTGGAATAAGTCACCCAAAGACACGTTCACTTTGATGGATGGTACAACAACCACCTTTGTGGACTACTATAAGTAAGACTACAAGTCATCACATTTTCAACTGTATATATGTGTGACTGTATCTGAGTGTTTAATATAATTTGTGTGTGTGTGTTAGCTCTGGTAACTGTTTATTATATCTATTCCAGAAAATGGATGTTGTTCCCAAAATGATTTGGTGTGTGTCTGTGTGCATTGTGTGTAGTTTTTTTTTTTTTTTGCTAAATCTGAGGTGGTCTGCATCAAGGGTCTAATCTGATATTACTATACAGATACTCAACTTTTCAGGAAAAAATTATTTTCCTGGTTAACGTGTACTTGGTTTTGTCTCTGTACAACTTCATGGAATATTTGAACTGTGCAACAGCAAGAACTACGGGATCACAATCAAAGAGATGGATCAGCCTCTGCTCATGCATCGACCGAAAGAGAGATCCAAGCAAGGCGGGAAGGTAAACAAACTGGAATATAGAAGTTATGATATACACTCAACAAAAATATAAACGCAACACTTTTGCTTTTGCTCCCATTTTGTATGAGATGAACTCAAAGATCTAAAACTTTCCACATACACAATATCACCATTTCCCTCAAATATTGTTCACAAACCAGTCTAAATCTGTGATAGTGAGCACTTCTCCTTTGCTGAGATAATCCATCCCACCTCACAGGTGTGCCATATCAAGATGCTGATTAGACACCATGATTAGTGCACAGGTGTGCCTTAGACTGCCCACAATAAAAGGCCACTCTGAAAGGTGCAGTTTTGTTTTATTGGGGGGGGATACCAGTCAGTATCTGGTGTGACCACCATTTGCCTCATGCAGTGCAACACATCTCCTTCACATAGAGTTGATCAGGTTGTCAATTGTGGCCTGTGGAATGTTGGTCCACTCCTCTTCAATGGCTGTGCGAAGTTGCTGGATTTTGGCAGGAACTGGTACACGCTGTCGTATACGCCGGTCCAGAGCATCCCAAACATGCTCAATGGGTGACATGTCCGGTGAGTATGCCGGCCATGCAAGAACTGGGACATTTTCAGCTTCCAAGAATTGTGTACAGATCCTTGCAACATGGGGCCGTGCATTATCCTGCGGCAACATGAGGTGATGTTCTTGGATGTATGGCACAACAATGGGCCTCAGGGTCTCGTCACGGTATTTCTGTGCATTCAAAATGCCATCAATAAAATGCACCTGTGTTCTTCATCCATAACAGACGCCTGCCCATACCATAACCCCACCGCCACCATGGGCCACTTGATCCACAACATTGACATCAGAAAACCGCTCAACCACACGATGCCACAGACGCTGTCTGCCATCTGCCCTGGACAGTGTGAACCGGGATTCATCCGTGAAGAGAACACCTCTCCAACGTGTCAAACGCCAGCGAATGTGAGCATTTGCCCACTCAAGTCGGTTACGACGACGAACTGGAGTCAGGTCGAGACCCCGATGAGGACGACAAGCATGCAGATGAGCTTCCCTGAGACGGTTTCTGACAGTTTGTGCAGAAATTCTTTGGTTATGCAAACCGATTGATTCAGCAGCTGTCCGAGTGGCTGGTGTCAGACGATCTTGGAGGTGAACATGCTGGATGTGGAGGTCCTGGGCTTGTGTGGTTACACGTGGTCTGCGGTTGTGAGGCTGGTTGGATGTACTGCCAAATTCTCTGAAACGCCTTTGGAGACGGCTTATGGTAGAGAAATGAACATTCAATACACGAGCAACAGCTCTGGTTGACATTCCTGCTGTCAGCATGCCAATTGCATGCTCCCTCAAATCTTGCGACATCTGTGGCATTGTGCTGTGTGATAAAACTGCACCTTTCAGAGTGGCCTTTTATTGTGGGCAGTCTAAGGCACACCTGTGCACTAATCATGGTGTCTAATCAGCATCTTGGTATGGCACACCTGTGAGGTGGGATGGATTATCTTAGCGAAGGAGAAGTGCTCACTATCACAGATTTAGACTGGTTTGTGAACAATTTTTGAGGGAAATGGTGATAATTGTGTATGCGGAAAAAGTTTTAGATCTTTGAGTTCATCTCATACAAAATGGGAGCAAAACCAAAAGTGTTGCGTTTATATTTTTGTTGAGTGTATTTCCTTATGTCCAAAATTTCCAAACTGTTTGGTAAATAATAAAATTACCACAAGTGAAATGGAAACGGTAAATAATTGTATAAAAATTCTGTCAGCATTTTGTTGTTGAATATTCATATTTAGAAGTCCAACTATGGATGAGGGCTTGTATTATTCACTTTTACAACAGAGGCATATCCGTTTTGGCTTAGGATTTCTGGTGAGTGGTGTTTTCAGTATAGGAAACTGGAAGTCATTACACAGGTAAAAACAAATGTTTTTGAAAAGCTCAAAGGGAACAAACTCTGGCTCACCCACGGTTCATAACAGAGTGGGAAGATGGCATGAAAAATTGGTCCTTGATTATGTATGCCAATGTTTTTAACTACTTTGTGTTGTCACTCGGCATGGACAGTTTGGCTATGAGGAACTATAAAAGCACTGAAGCCTATCAATACTGACAAGTAGTACCGCCATAATGCCAAGATTACGTAATGTTAATACATGTATGGTGTTATTTCATGCATTGCTTGGTTGTGTCAAATGCCAGAAAATGAGTAAATTAGATAGCAGCAAATGCTACAAACACAGTTTACCTGTTTGCCTCACTAGTATCCACTGTGGCTTCTTCAACGGAGCATTGTAGTCCAACCATTCCTCTGAGTAAGGATGCAGTGGTGTGGGTTTTTCCTCCACAACATGAGAAGAACAGACATCGGGACATTTGGGTGGATTTTTCAAATTAAGCCCCTTTAGCGATACCTCATACTTCTCTTCTGCCTCTACTGGTGGTTGGCTCTCACTGCGGTATTGTATCACTTCCTGTTCCGTTAACATGGCGGCTTCTCCTGTCTCTCCCGCACTTTTCTGCTCTGGGTGTGAAATGTTTAGTTATTCCTCGGCCTCCTTTAGCAGTAATGGTACTTGTAATAAGTGTAGCTTATTCGAGACTCGGCTCCGCACCTTGGAAAATCCTACAGCTAGCCAGGCCCCTGTAGTCGGTGCGGACCAAGGTAGCTTAGCCGCCGTTAGTTCCCCTCCGGCAGATCCCGAGCAGCCGGGAAAGCAGGCCGACTGGGTGACTGTGAGGAGGAAGCGTAGTCCTAAACAGAAGCCCCGTGTACACCGCCAACCCGTTCACATCTCTAACCGTTTTTCCCCACTCGGCGACACACCCGCCGAGGAACAAACTCTGGTTATTGGCGACTCTGTTTTGAGAAATGTGAAGTTAGCGACACCAGCAACCATAGTCAATTGTCTTCCGGGGACCAGGGCAGGCGACGTTGAAGGAAATTTGAAACTGCTGGCTAAGGCTAAGCGTAAATTTGGTAAGATTGTAATTCACGTCGGCAGTAATGACACCCGGTTATGCCAATCGGAGGTCACTAAAATTAACATTGAATCGGTGTGTAACTTTGCAAAAACAATGTCGGACTCTGTAGTTTTCTCTGGGCCCCTCCCCAATCGGACCGGGAGTGACATGTTTAGCTGCATGTTCTCCCTGAATTGCTGGCTGTCTGAGTGGTGTCCAAAAAATGAGGTGGGCTTCATAGATAATTGGCAAAGCTTCTGGGGAAAACCTGGTCTTGTTAGGAGAGACGGCATCCATCCCACTTTGGATGAAGCAGCTCTCATTTCTAGAAATCTGGCCAATTTTCGTAAATCCTCCAAACCGTGACTATCCAGGGTTGGGACCAGGAAGCAGAGTTGTAGTCTTACACACCTCTCTGCAGCTTCTCTCCCCCTGCCATCCCCCCAATACCCCATCCCCGTAGAGACGGTGCCTGCTCCCAGACCACCAATAACCAGCAAAAATCTATTTAAGCATAAAAATTCAAAAAGAAAAAGAGCACCTTCAACTGCACCACAGACTAAAACAGTTAAATGTGGTCTATTAAACATTAGATCTCTCTCTTCTGAGTCCCTGTTAGTAAATAATATAATAATTGATCAACATATTGATTTATTCTGCCTTACAGAAACCTGGTTACAGCAGGATGAATATGTTAGTTTAAATGAGTCAACACCCCCGAGTCACACTAACTGCCAGAATGCTCGTAGCACGGGCCGAGGCGGAGGATTAGCAGCAATCTTCCACTCCAGCTTATTAATTAATCAAAAACCCAGACAGAGCTTTAATTCATTTGAAAGCTTGTCTCTTAGTCTTGTCCATCCAAATTGGAAGTCCCAAAACCAGTTTTATTTGTTATTATCTATCGTCCACGTGGTCGTTACTGTGAGGTTCTCTGTGAATTTTCGGACCTTTACTCTGATGGACTACCCAGCAGTGGGGAGTAAGTTTCATTACAGTAGAAGTCTTTCAGAAAGCGCTGTAACTAGGTTTAAGGATATGATTCCTTCTTTATGTTCTCCAATGCCATATACCAACACAGGGCAGAGTAGCTACCTAAACTCTGTGAGTGAGATAGAGTATCTCGTCAATAGTTTTATATCCTCATTGAGGACAACTTTGGATGCTGTAGCTCCTCTGAAAAAGAGAGCCTTAAATCAGAAGTGCCTGACTTTGTGGTATAACTCACAAACTCGCAGCTTAAAGCAGATAACCCGTAAGTTGGAGAGGAAATGCGTCTCACTAATTTAGAAGATCTTCACTTAGCCTTGAAAAAGAGTCTGTTGCTCTATAAAAAAGCCCTCCGTAAAGCTAGGACATCTTAACTACTCATCACTAATTGAAGAAAATAAGAACAACCCCAGGTTTCTTTTCAGCACTGTAGCCAGGCTGACAAAGAGTCAGGGCTCTATTGAGCCGAGTATTCCTTTAACTTTAACTAGTAATGACTTCATGACTTTCTTTGCTAATAAAATTTTAACTATTAGAGAAAGAAATTACTCAAACATCCCAAAGACATATCGTTCTCTTTGGCTGCTTTCAGTGATGCCGATATTGGGTAAGAGTCTTTCTCTCCGATTGTTCTGTCTGAGTTATTTTCGTTAGTTACTTCCTCCAAACCATCAACATGTCTATTAGACCCCATTCCTACCAGACTGCTCAAGGAAGCCCTACCATTAATTAATGCGTCGATCTTAAATATGATCAGTCTGTCTTTATTAGTTGGCTATGTACCACAGGCTTTTAAGGTGGCAGTAATTAAACCATTACTTAGAAAGCCATCACTTGACCCAGCTATCTTAGCTAATTATAGGCCAATCTCCAACCTTCCTTTTCTCAAAAATTCTTGAAAGGGTAGTTGTAAAACTGCTAACTGATCATCTGCAGAGGAATGGTCTATTTGAAGAGTTTCAGTCAGGGTTTAGAATTCATCATAGTACAGAAACAGCATTAGTGAAGGTTACAAATGATCTTCTTATGGCCTCGGACAGTGGACTCATCTCTGTGCTTGTTCTGTTAGACCTCAGTGCTGCTTTTGATACTGTTGACCATAAAATTTTATTACAGAGATTATAGCATGCCATAGGTATTAAAGGCACTGCGCTGCGGTGGTTTGAATCATATTTATCTAATAGATTACAATTTGTTCATATAAATGGGGAATCTTCTTCACAGACTAAGGTTAATTATGGAGTTCCACAAGGTTCTGTGCTAGGACCAATTTTATTCACTTTATACATGCTTCCCTTAGGCAGTATTATTAGACAGCATTGCTTAAATTTTCATTGTTACGCAGATGATACCCAGCTTTATCTATCCATGAAGCCAGAGGACACACACCAATTAGCTAAACTGCAGGATTGCCTTACAGAATTAAAGACATGGATGACCTCTAATTTCCTGCTTTTAAACTCAGATAAAACCAAAGTTATTGTACTTGGCCCCACAAATCTTAGAAACATGGTGTCTAACCAGATCCTTACTCTGGATGGCATTACCCTGACCTCTAGTAATACTGTGAGAAATCTTGGAGTCATTTTTGATCAGGATATGTCATTCAATGCGCATATTAAACAAATATGTAGGACTGCTTTTTTGCATTTGCACAATATCTCTAAAATTAGAAAGGTCTTGTCTCAGAGTGATGCTGAAAAACTAATTCATGCATTTATTTCCTCTATGCTGGACTTTTGTAATTCATTATTATCAGGTTGTCCTAAAAGTTCCCTGAAAAGCCTTCAGTTAATTCAAAATGCTGCAGCTAGAGTACTAACGGGGACTAGAAGGAGAGAGCATATCTCACCCATATTGGCCTCTCTTCATTGGCTTCCTGTTAATTCTAGAATAGAATTTAAAATTCTTCTTCTTACTTATAAGGTTTTGAATAATCAGGTCCCATCTTATCTTAGGGACCTCATAGTACCATATCAGCCCAATAGAGCGCTTCGCTCTCAGACTGCAGGCTTACTTGTAGTTCCTAGGGTTTGTAAGAGTATAATGGGAGGCAGAGCCTTCAGCTTTCATGCTCCTCTCCTCTGGAACCAGCTCCCAATTCGGATCAGGGAGACAGACACCCTCTCTACTTTTAAGATTAGGCTTAAAACTTTCCTTTTTGCTAAAGCTTATAGTTAGGGCTGGATCAGGTGACCCTGAACCATCCCTTAGTTATGCTGCTATAGACTTAGACTGCTGGGGGGTTCCCATGATGCACTGAGTGTTTCTTTCTCTTTTTGCTCTGTATGCACCACTCTGCATTTAATCATTAGTGATTGATCTCTGCTCCCCTCCACAGCATGTCTTTTTCCTGGTTCTCTCCCTCAGCCCCAACCAGTCCCAGCAGAAGACTGCCCCTCCCTGAGCCTGGTTCTGCTGGAGGTTTCTTCCTGTTAAAAGGGAGTTTTTCCTTCCCACTGTCGCCAAGTGCTTGCTCACAGGGGGTCGTTTTGACCGTTGGGGTTTTTCCGTAATTATTGTATGGCTTTGCCTTACAATATAAACCACCTTGGGGCAACTGTTTGTTGTGATTTGGTGCTATATAAATAAAATTGATTTGAATTGATTTGATATAGCGAGCACCGGATATCCTTGTCTTTCAATGGAGGAGGGAACAAGTTAAATACTGGTCCACAGCACTCAGATCTCTTCTTTCCAAGTTTAAAACATCATTCTGAAAGCGATAGTTTCCTCTTCTTCCAGATGTTGTGGCACCCAAGAACTGAACAATTAATGCTGTTCATGTTTGGACACTTGTAGCGTACTGTGTTCCTACGTAGCTAATCATCAGACGCAGTGGTAAACCGGAGGTTGTTTGCCAAAATGGAGCCGCCCACCCTGACTTCCTGAACAAAGTGAATAACCCAGTGTTGATGCCGGGTTTGAGTTAAGCATTAGGGATTGTGATAATGGATTTGGTTTCTGTCATACATGTCCAAGTTCATCCCAGAGATGTTTTGAAGAGTTAATTTTAGATAATCTAATCTCATGGGCAACAACAACCCCACCATATTGTCCAAAGGAATTTTAGGTCACACTGGCTGTGTGTGAGTGGGCATTGTCATGCTCAAGCACCAATCTGTTGCCATAACAAGAGGAGGAGGAAAACTGCCAGCAATACCTCATTCAGTGATTCATTTATTTTCTGCTGCTTGTCTGGGTTGTGGTGGCACCAATATCTCATTGATGTCAATTGCACAATCAGATTTCCTTCAACAAAAAAATCAGCTTTGATATAAAGTGAGAATGGATATCATCCAAATCATCACTGTGGAGCTTCATATCCATCCCAGCTGCAGCAGACTTTGAGTCGTCCATCAGGATAACTTGACCTTGAACTGATAGATGTGAAAATGTGGATGGATGCATGCCACCTCCTCTGTTGCTCTTCATCTGGTCATGATTCCAGTTACCATATTTTCTGTACTATAAATCGTAGCAGAGTACCGTATTAGTGACATCTTTTCAAAATTGTGTCATCAGGAGAAAGATGTGACTTTTTAGCCAGCAGGGAAATTCACAAGTTAGTGTAATGATAGCATCAGCATAATCAAATTAAATAAAATAAAACCATGAAAAAGCTATGTAAAGTATATGTGAAAAAGGCCAAATAAAACATTATGGATAAATGAAGTGAAAGAAAAGCACAGGATACAGAATTGTAATAGGAAGGGTTAATTACGCTTGGAAAGTAATTGCACCAGAAATGTAACAGGTATAGTAAATTTAAAAATATTATTGAATGAAGCTGAAAAATATTAAATAATAAAGTGTGGGAGAAATAAATAGCAGTGCAGATAACTGTGGTATTTTATAGCAAAATTATGCTATGTGGCAAGAACAGCATTGTAAATGGACTGCATTTATATAGCGCTTTTCCATCTGCATCAGATGCTCAAAACGCTTTACAATTTTGCCTCACATTCACCCCGATGTCATTGTGACTGTCCTGCATTTAAGATGGTGTTGTACAGTCTGATGGCTGACAGCAACTTTGGTCTGGTTCCATTTTACAGTGTGGGTGCAGTAATTTACTTAAGAAAATAAAAACTAAGTCGCATTGATCTATAGCTGCCTTTGTTTTTGAAGTGTGGTGCTACAGATTCATGCGACAAGCAAAATGAATTTCATCGGCACATTTATATTGCACATGATGTTAGCAAGCAAACTGTAATGAGCTAATTAATGTTATTGTACAAAGCACACAGTCACAAAATGTGACTGAATTAGGGCTGCAGCTATCGATTATTTTAGTAATCGCGTATTCTCTCGATTATTCTGGTGATTAATCGAGTAATCGGATAAAAAGTACTTTTGCGTTTTAAAACATTAACAATCCAGGGCTCTCCCTAAGTAATGGCACAATGTCACTGCGTCATCATGGAGACTGTCAAATTTAGTGTATCCCTTTCTGTTTTTCTGGGTAATTATTTAACTTTTCACATCTTTACAAGTTTTGGATCGTTCCTGGTGTCAGGAGCTCAGCCAGAGTCTTGACATTTTGCTGAAATGGCGATGGGATGTGGCTTTCTGTTTTTTATTTTCCCCAACTTGTAAAATTTAACCATTTTTATTCATTTATTTATTAAGGTGGTGGACTGGGTCCCTGCATGAATTTCTTTTTAACACTCTGCAATTCAGCCAATGCATTTCATTTTCAGCTGGAGGCTGAACATGCAGCCTCGCAGTCACTGGTTTATGTATTATTATTATTTTATTTGAGTTCCCGTGTTTGTGAAGCATTGTGTGTTGCCCAAAAAAGCAAAAATTAAAAAGCGAAACACTCATTGCGAGTCACACAGAAGAAAGTGTGGACTTCTTCCAGAAACTGTGGCTGGGACGGAGCTGTGTGAGGGCCGTGCTGAGCCACTCACACCGGGCAGAGAGAGGCAGCAGCCGGCCACCGCGCATAGACCGGCCAGCATACGAAACTGTGTTAAAAAAAAAACAACAAAAAAAAACACACTGCTTTGCTTTAAATACACAGTAAGCTATTTCAGATGATCAGCGTGGACTGTCTTTTTCCTAAAAGGCTTTATTTCACTCTGTTTGTCACGTTGGAAAGCTGTAGCTTTTGTGCTAATTTGATTAGCGCTTGCTCTACTACTACTTCTGTTTGTTTTTCTGGGGACATTACAACGCCACACACAGGCCTGGCATAGTACTACAACGTTAAACGAAGCTTTGAGGCACAGAATTCGCCTCGAACATTTTTTGTAATCGAATTATTCGAATTACTCGATTAATCGTTTCAGCCCTAGACTGAATCAGTTTTTGTTTCTACCGAACGGACATGCAGTGTAAGTAAATGGTTGACTATGCAGAACATTATTTGTTGCCCAAACACATTAGCTTTTGCTTGCTGACCTGCCATTGCTGTTCTTGTTGTCTCACACAGTCTAAACAATTGTATCAAAGTTACTCATTTTCTCTATCCACTTACTCCATTTAAGGGTCACGAGGGGTGGAGCCTATGCCAGCAGTCATAAAGCGAGAGGCGGTGTACACCCTAGAGAGGATGCCAGTTTATTGTAGGGCCACATATAGACAGGCAAATCCAGCCACCCTCACTTACACGTGGTCAATTTTTAAAGTCACCAATTCACCTTGCCTACATGTCTTTGGAAGTGGAACGAAGCACCCAAAGGGAACCCACGCAAACACTGGGAGGACGTGCTAAACTCCACACAGAAAGGACGAAGCAGGAAGCCACCCCACAACCTTCTTGTTGTGAGGCAATAGGGCTAACCAGTGCGCCACCTTATCGCCCATATCAAAGTTGTACTCTCCCTTTTTATCCCCCTGGTATGAAATACGGGGGGATAAAATATAGCGATCAGCATGTCTATCTGTCTGTCTTTGCTTGTTTGCACAATATCTCAAGAACCAGTTGACCAATTTCATTCATATTTAGCATAATATGTACTTGGGTGATCCCCACACCAGTCGATTACATTGACTTTAGGGTCACTTTCAAGGTCACAGTGAGATATTCAAGATATTGTCATTGGCATCCTTGTTAGTGCGGTATCTCAAGAACCAGTTGACCAATTTCATTCATATTTAGCATAAGGGTGTACTTGGGTTAGCCCCGACACTTTGTATTACTGATTTGTGGGGACCAGGGGGATATGTCATCTCCTGATGACTCTTGTTATTCGAGTGTGGTTTTTCAGTTTGAGAGCATGATTGTATAAATTTAGGCATCCTCTGAGAGACAATGTCTCGATCATTCAAATCTTCTTGTTTTATTGCAGATGGTTTGTTACTGCCACGTTCTGCTTTAAAGTGTGAATCATATATTATTCATATAGTATTTTCTCCCTATATATATTGCTTCAAAATGTAACCCCCCAAATAACTTTTTAAAAAAAATCTGTGACTTGTAGTCCCAAAAATGAGATACTTGGTTTCTATGAGCTTGTGATAGTTGTGGAAACAGATAACACCAAAGTTATTTTGAATCTTATAGGAGACAACTTCAGGCTTTAGACGTGCCAGCAACAAAGATGTGGAACTGGTATCCATAAAGAAAAAGAAACAAAACAGGAAGTCATAAACATCTGCACTACCAGTTAAACGTGTGGACACACATTCCCATTCAGTTGATTGGAGACATGCCCATTTTATATTTGACAATTGATATTTGAAAGCCATTTTATGTCACAGATATTCATATTTTAATTTGGCATTTTAATGTTTGTAGTTAAATTGCCTGTGACTATAGCAAAATGCAACACACTAAAGTGTATTACTGGGTTGGACTATCCTCAGTTATTGAATTAGAATGCCCCCTTGTGGTTACAACGGTGATTGATTGGGCTTTTTATACCCTGACCGTATACATACACAAAATAACAGGTGTTATTTGTGCAGTCTTAACTCTTTACAACAGGTGCAGTTGAGTTGTCATATCAAGCTTGTTGCTTGGTTATTTGTGGAGGGGGGGTTGTTTTGTTTGTTTTAGGGACCAAGGTATTGATGTTCCTAACATATAGAGCCATTGGGAGTATAAAGATGTTATTTTTGAAGAAATTGCACAACCTTTTGAGTTACAACTGTCCAGATAAACTGCTTTTTATGATGTGTTGCAGCAAATCATCACTGGAGAGATACTCTTGGTACCAGAGCTTTCCTTCATGACTGGCATCCCTGAGAAAATGAAGAAAGACTTCAAAGCTATGAAGGTAAAGTTCCCATTTTGTGAGAGGTCATAGCATCAGGCCTGGATGTACAAGACCTCGGTTACATATTTTGCAGCGTGGACTGTTTTCATTGTATCGTCAGCTGGAGATAAAAACATTTGTGGGATTCACTTAACCCACAGCTACATGCTATTTTACCTTCGTCATTCTCTGTTAGCTCTTTAATGTTTAGCCCACTCATGCATGTCAATATTTCTCCCTCACTGTAAAGACGAGCACATTGCTTGCTTTGCCCTTGCACAAGTGCAGTGAGTGACAACAGGTACATCATGATGTAAATATTACATTAAGTTGGTAACACACAAATGCTGACGATAGCAGTCCAAAAATACAGTGAGGAAAATAAGTATTTGAACACCCTGTGGTTGTTCAAGTTCTCCCACTTAGAAATCTTGGAGGGGTCTGAAATTTTCATCTTAGGTACATGTCCACTGCGAGAGACATAATCTAAAAAAAATAAAACGGAATCACAATGTATGATTTTTTTTTTTTAAATAATTTATTTGTATGTTACTGCTGCAAATAAGTATTTGATCCCCTACCAACCAGCAAGAATTCTGGCTCACACAGACCTGTTCATTTTTCTTTAAGAAGCCCTCTTATTCAGCACTATTTACCTGTATTAATTGCACCTGTTTGAACTTGTTACCTGTATAAAAGACACCTGTTCACACACTCAATCAATCACACTCCAACGTGTCCACCATAGCCAAGACCAAAGAGCTGTCTAAGGACACCAGGGACAAAACTGTAGACCTGCACAAGGCTGGGATGGACTACAGGACAACAGGCAAGCAGCTTGGTAGATGACAACAACTGTTCTGATTATTTATTAGAAAGTGGAAGAAACACAAGATGACTGTCAATCTCCCTCGGTCTGGGATTCCATGCAAGATCTCACTTTGTGGGGTAAGGATGATTCTGGGAAAGCTCAGAACCACACAGGAAGACCTGGTCAATGACCTGAAGAGAGCTGGGACCACAGTCACAAAGATTGCATTAGTAACACATCATGCTGTCATGGTTTAAAATCCTGCAGGGCAGCAAGGTCCCCCTGCTCAAGCCAGCACATGTCCAGGCCCGTTTGAAGTTCACCAGTGACCATCTGGATGATCCAGAGGAGGCATGGGAGAAGGTCATGTGGTCAGATGAGACCAGAATAGAGCTTTTTGGAATCAACTCCACTTACCGTGTTTAGAGGATGAAAACAACCCCAAGAAAACCATCCCAACCATGAAGCTTGGGGGTGGAAACATCATACACTGGGGGTGCTCTTCTGCAAAGGGGACAGGACGACTGCACCGTATTGAAGGGAGGATGGATGGGTTCATGTACTGGGAGATTTTGGCAAACAACCTCCTTCCCTCAGTAAGAGCATTGAAGTTGGGTCATGGCTGGGTCTTCCAGCATGACAATGACCACAAACACACAGCCAGGGCAACTAAGGAGGGGCTCCATAAGAAGTATTTCAAGGTCCTGGAGTGGGTCCTGCAGTCTCCAGACCTGAACTCAATAGAAAATCTTTGGAGGGAGCTGAAACTCCAAGCCTGAAAGATCTAGAGAAGGTCTGTATGGAGGAGTGGACCAAAATCCCTGCTGCAGTGTGTGCAAACCTGGTGAAAAACTACAGGAAACATTTGACCTCTGTAATTGCAAACAAAGGCTGCTGTACCAAATATTAACATTGATTTTCACAGGTGTTTAAATACTTATTTGCAGCAGTAACATAAAACTAAATTGTTAAAAAAAAAAATCATACATTGTGATTTCCGGATTTTTTTTTTTTTTTGATTGTGTCTCTCACAGTAGACATGCACCTAAGATGACAATTTCAGACCCCTCCATGATTTCTAAGTGGGAGAACTTGCAAAACTGCAGGGTGTTCAAATACTTATTTTCCTCACTGTAAGTGTTGATGTCTCACCTAATGGTGAGTGACATCAATGTGCAAGTCTGTGTTTTCAAGAACTGGTATTAATGTTTCTTGATATATGAATCTTCCCTGCTGGTCTTTTCCAGTCCCTACATGCTTGACTTGTGATTAATATTCTCAACCCTGCTTAATATCATTTGTACCCCCTGCAAACAAAGGTTTGGGAAGATAAATAGGAATCACACTGTCTGTCCATCTTTCTATGAGTGTTGCAAATGTACCTCCTCCTAAATTGAAATCCTTGTTTGAGTTCAATGAAACTTCACAAAAAGGTAGCACCAACATATGAAGACACTGTAGTGGCTTAGTGGTTAGCACCGGTCCCTCAAAGCAAGAATGTTGTGGGATCACTTTCCACTCTTTCTGTGGAGTTTGCATGTTGTCCCTGTGCCTGGGTTTGTTGAAGAGCCGATTCCTAAAAGATGACTTCTAGACACGCTTTTGAGTAGATTTAGTTTGACTTTTTTGGATGTTAAGAGTACCCAAGTCTGTACACTGAAAGGGTGGGTTTACTTGTCTACGCATGCACATAACTCCAGAATGGGGTAATTGGTGCCGATGTGAGCAAAATTTCATGGAAACTCTCAGTACCCACTGTGAGTGATCAAAGATTGACTGATCAAAGCCCAGATGCTTCCAAGCAGAACAGTGTGACCTAGTGCAATGTTTCAGACTAATAAATGTTGCATTGTTTCACCATTTTCATTTTGACAGAGAAGTTATTGCTAAAGTTTGCTTTAATTTTTTATGTTTTTGAGATATAGCCATCCAAGGTTTTCTTCATAACTTTCTTCTATCAAAGGTAGAAAAATGATTTGAACTGCAAAATAATTCTGATATTGTCTGCTTTCTGGTGGTTATGATCATTAAAATTTCACTAACATACTTGTTTAGTTGTGTACCATTTCATAAAAAAGTATGTGGACACTTTTATGTGTTTTGAAAAATATTTAGGTACATCATACAAAAGACAAATATAAGACATCAGTGGGGTGGCACGGTGGTTAGTGGTTAGTACTGGTGCCTCATGAGCAAGAAGGTCATGGGATCACTTCTCGCCCTTTCTTTGTGGAGTTTGTGTTCTCCTTATATCTGCGTGGGCTTCCTCCGGGCACTCCAGTATCCTCCCACAATCAAAAATATGCTTACTTAGAATCTGCTACTTTCTCTGCCCCTGACCACGGCACCGTCTCTGTATCTGTGGTTCATCCCTGGGTAGACTGTCGCTACTCACTGTTCCTAGTGGTTAGATTGTCTGTAATTAGGATGAGTTAAATGCAGAGGACAAATTTTGTTGTATGTATGTATACAATGACAATAAACGCTATAATAATATTATTATTATTAGTAGTAGTAGTATTAGTATTATTATTAGTTATTATATTAAGATGTGCGGGAAGGAATGCAAGGATCCGTCACATTGTGACCACTGACAGGTGAAGTGAATAACAATATGACATTACAGTGTGCACGTTTACATGACTGTAATAATCAGATAACTGTTAGTAATCAGATAACTGTAATAATCTCATCTCTCGTGTTTCCATTCACTTAAGCAATCTGATAATCAGAAAAACCTGGTTTACGTGATTTCAGTTTATAAGATGGATTTCTTTCGAAGTGGAGAATAGGAGAAAGGACAGTTCTTGGGAAAAAAGAGACTTTACAGAGAAAAGACAGCACTCTCTCTCTCTCTCTCTCTCACTTTCTCTCTTTTTTCTCGCTCTGCCTCAGTCTGTCTGTCTCTCCCTCTCCCCCTCTGTCTTTCTCAGTGGGGAGGTTCGCTGAGTTGATGCACACGAAATATGACATCATGCTTTTAGGAAACTATTCATATATTTGTCTATTAAACTGCATAGATCACCAAGAAATTAGCTTTTTAGAACACAGAAACATGTTTGTGTTTCCTGGTAAATCATTTTGAACACACAACGGGCTCTCAGAACTTTGTAATTTGATGAAGGATGTTACGAGGCCTGACGAGACAGCAGTGCATCCCACTTTACATCTGGAAATAAATGTGTGTCATTTGCTTTTACACATGTGCAAATGTAAAAGAAAAATAAACCAGATTAATGGTATACATGCACTGAAGTAATCGGAGTGTTGGGGAGAAATACAGGTGTGTTAATCCGATTTCTCATATTCAAATAACGGTCGTTAATCATATTTTGCCATTTACATGGCCAGTTAATCAGATAACAATCTGATTGTTAATCAAATCGTTATCTAGCAACTGGATTTTTATGTGTATGTAAACAGGGCCAGAGACACCTGTCACTGGATGGGTGTATTAGACAGCAAGTGAATAATTTGTCCTCAAAGTTTAATGTGTTGGAACTGGGGGAAAATGGAGACACATAAAGATTTGAGTGACTTTAACAAGGACCAAATTATAATGGTGAGACCAGCGTGCAAGAGCATCTCCAAAACTTCACCTCTTTGGGATGTTCCCACTTTGTATAAGCCAAATTGGTATTATCGACACACATGCGGTGTGAATGTGTCCAGTGAAAGATCACACTTACCCACTTTTAGTAAACAAAGCATAGCAGCTGCATTACCTAAGTGTGTAATCCATTTATGTCTTGCCTTTGAAGTTACATTAGCATCGTTATGCAGTGTTATTAAAGCAGCATACTAGGTCTATATTTTTCCATGGATGGTACATGAGAGCTGCAAAAGTGGAAAAATGTGGCAAGTACATGAGTGAAAACAAGGCACAGCACATCTCATTTGTTATCCGACATAACGCTCTACACAATTTTCCAACATAATTGCAAGATCCTGGAGAACGTGGTGAGTGGCATAATTAGTAAGTTATTATTTTTACTTTACATATCTAAATAAACCAAGTAAAATATTGGATAATGTTTAAGAAAACATGTTTTCGATAATAAAATTTTAACTATTAGAGAAAAAATTACTCATAACCATCCCAAAGACGTATCGTTATCTTTGGCTGCTTTCAGTGATGCCGGTATTTGATTAGACTCTTTCTCTCCGATTGTTCTGAGTTATTTTCATTAGTTACTTCCTCCAAACCATCAACATGTCTATTAGACCCCATTCCTACCAGGCTGCTCAAGGAAGCCCTACCATTAATTAATGCTTCGATCTTAAATATGATCAATCTATTTTTATTAGTTGGCTATGTACCACAGGCTTTTAAGGTGGCAGTAATTAAACCATTACTTAAAAAGCCATCACTTGACCCAGCTATCTTAGCTAATTATAGGCCAATCTCCAACCTTCCAGAGATTAGAGCATGCCATAGGTATTAAAGGCACTGCGCTGCGGTGGTTTGAATCATATTTATCTAATAGATTACAATTTGTTCATGTAAATGGGGAATCTTCTTCACAGACTAAAGTTAATTATGGAGTTCCATAAGGTTCTGTGCTAGGACCAATTTTATTCACTTTATACATGTTTCCCTTAGGCAGTATTATTAGACGGCATTGCTTAAATTTTCATTGTTACGCAGATGATACCCAGCTTAATCTATCCATGAAGCCAGAGGACACACCAATTAGCTAAACTGCAGGATTGTCTTACAGACATAAAGACATGGATGACCTCTAATTTCCTGCTTTTAAACTCAGATAAAACTGAAGTTATTGTACTTGGCCCCACAAATCTTAGAAACATGGTGTCTAACCAGATCCTTACTCTGGATGGCATTACCCTGACCTCTAGTAATACTTTGAGAAATCTTGGAGTCATTTTTGATCAGGATATGTCATTCAATGCGCATATTAAACAAATATGTAGGACTGCTTTTTTGCATTTGCACAATATCTCTAAAATTAGAAAGGTCTTGTCTCAGAGTGATGCTGAAAAACTAATTCATGCATTTATTTCCTATAGGCTGGACTATTGTAATTCATTATTATCAGGTTGTCCTAAAAGTTCCCTGAAAAGCCTTCAGTTAATTCAAAATGCTGCAGCTAGAGTACTAACGGGGACTAGAAGGAGAGAGCATATCTCACCCATATTGGCCTCTCTTCATTGGCTTCCTGTTAATTCTAGAATAGAATTTAAAATTCTTCTTCTTACTTATAAGGTTTTGAATAATCGGGTCCCATCTTATCTTAGGGACCTCATAGTACCATATCACCCCAATAGAGCGCTTCGCTCTCAGACTGCAGGCTTACTTGTAGTTCGTAAGAGTAGAATGGGAGGCAGAGCCTTCAGCTTTCAGGCTCCTCTCCTGTGGAACCAGCTCCCAATTCAGATCAGGGAGACAGACACCCTCTCTACTTTTTAGATTAGGCTTAAAACTTTCCTTTTTGCTAAAGCTTATAGTTAGGGCTGGATCAGGTGACCCTGAACCATCCCTTAGTTATGCTGCTATAGACTTAGACTGCTGGGGGGTTCCCATGATGCACTGAGTGTTTCTTTCTCTTTTTGCTCTGTATGCACCACTCTGCATTTAATCATTAGTGATTGATCTCTGCTCCCCTCCACAGCATGTCTTTTTCCTGGTTCTCTCCCTCAGCTCCAACCAGTCCCAGCAGAAGACTGCCCCTCCCTGAGCCTGGTTCTGCTGGAGGTTTCTTCCTGTTAAAAGGGAGTTTTTCCTTCCCACTGTTGCCAAGTGCTTGATCACAGGGGGTCGTTTTGACCGTTGGGGTTTTTCCGTAATTATTGTATGGCGTTGCCTTACAGTATAAGGCGCCTTGGGGCAAGTGTTTGTTGTGATTTGGCGCTATATAAATAAAATTGATTTGATTTTGATTTGATAATGTTTTCAAAAACATGAACTTAAACCAGTGCTGCTGTTAGCACTAATGGTGTGTTTTGGGTCATTGTGAACTTTGACCCAGCCAGCATGCGCTGCGCAGACTGAGATGCTGAAAATTCAAATTTATTAATTTATATACCGCCAACTCATGACAAGGTCACCTCAAGGCACTTCACACAACACAGCTCAGAAAAACAGAACAAAATGAGTTAAAAGATTAATTTTCAATTTCAATTAATTTTCATTTATATAGCGCCAAATCACAACAGAGTTGCCTCAGAGTGCTTCACACAGGTAAGGTCTAACCTTACCAACCCCAGAGCAACAGTGGTAAGGAAAAACTCCCTCTGAGGAAGAAACCTCAAGCAGACCAGACTCAAAGGGGTGACCCTCTGCTTGGGCCATGCTACAAACATAAATTACAGAACAATTCACGGACGAATATACAAGAAATGCTATTGGCGCACAGGACAGGAGGATCGCCAACACTAACACAACTCCCATCTCTGGATGGAGCTGCACCTTAAACAGAGAGAAAAAACAGAATCAGGCATCAGAAAGACAAAAAATACAGTATAATTTGCCAGCATTAAACAACAAGAAAAACAGAGAAATACTAAGGTGATCACCGGTCACTAGCCCTAAACTTCACTAAAAGACCCAGAATTTAGGTAAAGTTGAGGCCGCAGCCCGCTCCAATTACTAATAAATGAATTAAAAGAGTAAAAAGCGTAAAACAAAACTGTACCAGTATGCTAGCCATATGAAAGGGAAAATAAGTGCGTCTTAAGTCTGGACATGAAAATATCCACAGAATCTGTTTTATTGATGCAGGGAGATCATTCCACAGAACAGAAGCACGATAAGAGAAAGCTCTGTGACCCGCAGACTTCTTATTCACCTTAGGGACACAAAGTAGTCCTGCACCCTGAGAACGTAAAGCCCGGGCCGGTACGTAAGGTTTAATTAGGTCAGCTAGGTAGGGAGGTGCCAGTCCATGAATAATTTTATAGGTTAGTAGCAGAACCTTAAAATCTGATCTCACTGGGACAGGAAGCCAGTGAAGAGATGCCAAAATGGGTGTAATGTGGTCGAACTTTCTGCTTCGTGTCAAAAGTCTGGCTGCAGCATTTTGAACCAATTGGAGACCCCTAATGCTAGACTGCGGTAAACCAGAAAATAGAACATTGCAGTAGTCTAATCGAGAAGAGATAAATGCATGGATCAGGGTCTCAGCATCAGCCATAGACAGGATGGGACGAATCTTCGCTATATTTTGCAGGTGGAAGAAAGCAGTCCTAGTAATATTTCTAATGTGGAGGCCAAAGGACAACGAAGGATCAAAAATGACCCCAAGGTTCCTCACTTTGTCAGTGTGATGTATGACACACGAGCCTAGGCTGAGCGTTAACTTGTCAAATTGATGCCGATGTCTCACTGGACCATGAACCATAATTTCAGTCTTATCAGAGTTTAAAAGTAGGAAGTTTCTACACATCCAACTTCTCACTGCTGCAAGGCAATCTTCTAAGGATTTTATGTGAACGAGATTACCAGCAGTTATCGGCATGTATAACTGAGTATCATCTGCATAGCAGTGAAAGGTAATCCCAAAACGCCGCAATATGTGCCCAAGGGGTGCTATATAAAGGGAGAAAAGCAGGGGGCCTAAGACAGACCCCTGTGGAACCCCAAATTTCATGTCACTAAGGTTAGAGGTAGTGTTACTGTACAAAACACAGTGAGAACGACTGGTCAGGTTTGACGTCAGCCATGCAAGGGCACTCCCAGTAATCCCAAAATGATTTTCCAGCCTATCAACTAGAATATGATGATCCACTGTATCAAATGCAGCACTGACATCTAACAGCAACAGAACCGTAGTGGTGTCCGAATCCATTGTAAGCAGAAGAGCATTCACCACTTTAGTGAGAGCCATCTGTGTGGAATGATATTTTCTAAAAGCAGACTGCAGTGGTGCAGAGATTATTCTCAGTAAGATAGTCTACGAGCTGCCGTGACACCACTTTTTCCAAAATTTTAGAGAAAAATGATAGATTTGATATCGGCTGATAGTTTGTAAATACACTAGGGTCAAGATTAGGTTTCTTAAGTAATGGTTTAATCATTGCAGATTTGAAACATTTAGGAACAGATTCAGAAGTTAAAGAAAGATTAATAATTTCCAGCACAGCCGGCCCAAGAGTGGGCTACAGGTCCTTAAACAGTTTTGTTGGTATAGGATCAAATAAACAGGTTGTGCTTTTTGTTGACATTACAAGTTTTGTCAGCATACCTAGTGAGATACTATCAAATTCTGTAAATGTAGGTCATACCTCAGTAGTGGCGCCCACCTCAATAGCAGGGTGTAGTGGCTGGGTTAAGGCATGCCGGGATATGTTTACCCTGATGTCTTCTATTTTCTTCCCAAAGTAATCCAGGAAATCTTGTGCTGTAAAAGGAGAGCGAACTACAGGTGGTTGTCCATGCATAAGTGTTGCCACCGTGTCGAACAAGAACTTTGAGTTATGCTTGTTTTTGTTGATCAAATCAGAGTAGTAAGTCTGCTTTGTAGCCAGTAATGCATGCTTATAGTCTAAGATAGCATCACACCATGCAAGGTGAAATACGCCATTTTCGTTCGAGACCTCTTGCTTTATGCTTGAGGTCACGCAGATAATCATTGAACCAAGGTGACTGTGATTTGGGGGAGTGCGGTTTTAACACAGGTGGTGCAATTATGTCGAGTGTAGTTTTGAGCACTGAGTTTAAACTATCCACAAGTCTGTCTACTGACTGGATATTTGTCAAATGTGAAGCTAAGACATCAGGCAGTCTAGCTTCGAGTTCAGTCTTAGTTGAGGAGTTGATACATCGCCGTAATGATATATAAGTTTGTTGTTCCACTAAACACGGCAGCGAAACTGTAAACTTAATAAGTGAGTGATCAGACACCACTGATGTAAGAGGCATGATGTCAATATTCGTGACAGCAATGCCACATGCGAAAACCAGTTCCAGGGTTTTTCCTCTAATGTGCGTCGAACCCCGATTGCATTGCCGAAATCCTAATGAAGGCTTATTTATATGAATGTTAAAGTCACCAATGATCAGAATGTTATCTACACTAGTTGACAAGTTAGAGATGAACGCACCAAATTCATCTAAGAAGTCAAAATATGGGCCAGGAGGCCTATACACAGTAACAAAGTAATACGTCTGATTTTTATTCTTCTGACCTTGGCAATGTGTAATATCCTGAGCAGAGCGGAGAATCAGATGCTTAAACGTGTGATATTTGTAAACCCCAACAGCTAATATGCTAAACCAAGATTTATAAATAAGAGCAACACCCCCGCCTTGCGTTGCATCACGAGGGACGTGACTAAATGTATAAGCTGGTGGGCAGGCCTCATTTAAGCGGAGGACAGCTGTAGTTTTAAGCCAGGTTTCACATAGCCCAATCATATCTAAGTGATGATCAATAATTAGATCATTGATCAACAATGATTTTGAGGACAGTGATCTATGTTAATGAGACCCAGTCTAAGGACCTCAATGGGGTTGACAGTTGAACTGTTTGGGTTTAGGGGTGGTTTCAGAGTAGCATGTATAAGATGCCTAGAAGTAGGTTTAGCTTTAAGGCATTCCACACCCGTTGTAGGTAGTAGACACGAAATCTTTGCTATTGCTGGAACAACCACAGGGCCATCCTCAATTTCAAAATCATCCAATATAGTAATGGGTATTAAGTTTGGAAAGCATATCCCTCTATGATTTTTATGGACAAAACTACAGAAGCAGGCCACAGTCTCAACTTGTTGAAATTCCCTCCCTGGCAAATAAACTGCACTATCACCATAGTGCAGGGGTGTCCAAACTTTTTTAGTGAGGGCCAAATACAGAAAAATGAACAAAGGGCCGGGCCACACACTAGGTGACATATTGACACATGAATACTGTGTGTATTTCTAACTCACCTATAACGTGAAGAACATTGCACTCAGTGGGAGCAGTGATGCTGTCCTTTGGATTGAAGGATGGCTGACATGTCAGGAGAACGTTTGGTGGTTGAGACACGAAGGACTTCACAGAGATGGCTATCAGTCATTCTGGTTCTCAGTCTGCTTTTGTTCTGATTTAACAGAGAAAATGTTTGTTCACATATGTATGTTGAGCCGAACAGGCTCATCATTCTTTTTGCGTGGCGTCTCATCAGAGGAAACTTGGCATTATCCAAACTGATAGAATTCAGGGAGGGAGAGAAGCTGATGTTGACTCTTCAGAGAATCATCACATTGCATTTCAATCAGTTCTAACTGCAGACTCTCTTCCACTTCTTCTGCTTCCACCAGGAAGGGGTCGAGAACAGCTTGATTTGTTTTTCAATGACAGAAAAATCTTGGAAACGCTGGTTGAATTCTGTCATGAGAGATGCAATCACAGACACACATTTCTCCTTTTTAGCAGAAAGGTCGGCCTTTGGAAAAGCAGACTTGATTTCAGACAGCGCAGGGAAGTGTGCAGCATTAAAGCCTCGTAGTTGTGTCGCAAACAGGCGGAGCTTTACGCAGAAGGCTTTCATGTGCGCATACAGGTGTGGCACCAGCTGTTCTCTGCCTTGTATGTTCTTGTTCAGTGAATTCAGATGATGTGTAAGATCAACTAAAAATGCCAGGTCTGCCAGCCACAGAGGGTCACTTAGTTCATGAAGAGGTTGGCCCTTCTCTTTTAAAAACTGGTCGATTTCTGATCTCAGCGAATACAACCGGTGCAGCACAGAGCCGCGGCTGAGCCAGCGCACATCAGAGTGGTAGAGTACATCCCCGTATTCAGCATCCACATCAGATAGGAAAGCCTGAAATTCTCTGTGGTACATTCCTCTAGCTCGAATTATGTTGACAGTTTTTACAACAGTGTTCATCACATCACCCAGCTGGACAGTCTTGGCACACAGTGCTTCTTGGTGGATTATACAGTGCATCCTAACAGCCTCACCTCCGCTCTCTTTTACCTTGGCGCACACTAACGATGCCATTCCTTTGCGCTCACCCGCCATGGCCGGAGCTCCATCAGTTGTTACTCCACAGAGCTTGTCCCATTTAAGCCCCATCTTTTCAACTGCCTCTGACACAGCTTCAAAAATATCTTTTCCTGTCGTTGTGCCTTTTAGGCTCATCATATCAAGCAGCTCCTCCATACAGCAAAAATGATCATCTACTCCCCGCAAAAAAATTAACAGTTGCGCGGTGTCTGTGGCATCTGTGCTCTCATCGCATGCTATCGAGTAAAAATCAAAAGCACAAGCTTTATCTCTCAGCTGAAGTTTCAAGTTAGCGGACAAGTCCTCGATTCTCCGCACCACTGTATTTCTGGATAAGCTCACATTGTTGAAATCCGGCACTTTTTCTGGGCACATTATTTCTGTGACTTTGAGGCACTGCTTTATGAAATCACCGTCTGAAAACGGTTTGCCGTGCTGGGCAATAAGTTTAGCGACTTCATAACTTGCTGTTGTGGCGTTTTCCAGTATTTTGTTAGCACGAAAAAAAAACTGCTGTTGAGCTTGCAGGCTAGCTGCCATTTGCTTGACTTTCTGTGTTCGTTCGGCACCGGTGTACGATGTGTAGCTCTGATGTTTGGTCTCATAGTGCCGAGGGACATTATACTCTTTCATCACAGCAACATCTTCGTTACAAATCAAACAGACACACTGTCCGTTGATTTCTTTGAAAAAATACTCGTTTTCCCACCGTGTTTGAAATCTTCTACATTCACTTAATATTTTGCGTTTCTTCTGTGCTGCCATTTCTTCTTCTTTGGTGCTGTAAAAGTTTTCTTCGCTTAATTTCGTTTCTGTGGGTGGCTAGATGGAGCCAGCCGCTGGCTCCATCTAGTGTTGAAACTGAGAAGTGCAACAAAGTTGACCTCAAGCTTCTTGTGCGGGCCATATTTAATTATATTTTCAGAATTTGCTGCGGGCCAATAAAAACTGAACCGCGGGCCGTAGTTTGGACACCCCTGCCATAGTGGATTTTCTGCACTAAATTCCCCGCTAAGCTAATGGATTCCACACCCACATTTGTCATAAGCCTTGCAGGGTCTCTAATCACCTGCTCCGTGGCCTGCTGTAGATTCCTAATGTTACCCTCCCTGTAGAGCTCTATCTATGTTCACAGACAAGATGGCGGTGCCTTCCCCAGTAGGGTGGAGGTCACGGGTTCTCTCTGTCCATTTTTGTGACCTCTGAGTGCTTCATCCTCATATCATTGGTGACAACATGAATAACTATGTGACTATATCTCATGTCATGTTCCTTCGTCTGTCTTCCCTTCTGCAGCGTCAGCACCCTAAGATGAGATGCAATGTTGGGAGCTCTGGCCTCAAGAATACATTTAACGTCAGCCGGCATGTGTAACCTGACTTTGCGGGTGATAGAATCCCCTATCACTAAAGTCCGGTGTTTCTGCCTGGAGACAGGAGTGGAAGTCACTTGTGGGCTCAGAGAATTCACATCTGGCAAATTCAGGGGGGAGAACCGATTCACAGTTCGCACGGGCAAGTGTGATCGGGGTGCCATAACCGGGCACCAAGCCCTACGGGGCTTCCTCCGCCTAGCCGCAGTCCGAAAGCCGTCCTCCACAGCCGGCGTTTCGAAGCTGATGCTAATGGGCTCGCTAGCCGGCCCAGCACTAACCTCATCTGGAGTGTCCGTAACATCTAACTCCACTGAGCTAAGAAGCTGCTCTAACTTACTGACACGGCTCTCTAAGAGAGCCACCCTATCTTCCAACATCATGCAGGATTTACGGAGGGTGTAAAGTACAATTAGTAGTGTACTTTGTGCACTAAGAAATTCAAGAATGTAGCCAAGCAAACACGAGCTAACCAATAATGGATCATAATGGATTTTACTTTGTGTGTGCTTTGTATGTGTTCATGTACCGGGCCGGCTTATGTGTGTTGTGTGTTCGTCTGTCGTCATGAGGCCGGTCATGGTTTGCTCAGCCCTGCTGTTGACCTAAGGCAGGATATACATCTGGAGCTGGTCCCCGGGCGCCTAAAGGTGACTTCTGCTCATAACTGGCAATTAGGATGGGTTAAATGCAGTAAACACATTTCATTGTGCAGGGAACATGTTCCTTTGTGCATATGGCAATAAAATTCTCTTGAATCCTTGAATAAGCTAACCACTCCTAAGGCTCACACAGACGCAAATAAATTTATTAAAATTCACAGCAGTTACACTGAAAAACTAACAGAAGTATTAAACAGGTTTAAAAAAAGCAGCAGCTATAAAATACACTAAACAGTTTATTAACTAACAGGAGTGTAAAAAAAATGAAATGAAAAAATGATGACGGGGGTCCGAAATAGCTAACGCAAGCTAACCGCTAGCGAAAATGCTAGCCACTCCTAAGACTTTACATAGGAGTAAAATAATTACTTAAAATTCACAGCAGTTCGACTGAAAAATGAACAGAAGTATTAAACGGGTAAAAAAATAACAGCTATAAAAAGTAACGACGAAGAGGGGAGGGGTTGACCTAGCTAGCCAGTGCTAACTGCTAGCGATTCACAACAGGACTGTTGTTAAATAACGTTCAGAGTAGATACAATTAATAACCAGAAGAGTGCTAAACAGAAATAAAAGAAGCGTATACAACCGTGTGAAGTTCAGAGTGGCGTCACAGCAACAAACAATCCGTCAGAAGCAAGTTGCCAGATCTGTGAAAATCAGTAATCAGATTAAAACATAATAAAAGAGCAAAACCATAAAAGAGTAAAAAAAAAAAAAAACACATAATAAAATAATATACCAAAGGTAAAACAGGGAAAACAAATGGGTCTTAAGTCTTGATTTAAAAGTCTCCACAGACTCCAACTGCCTTATGTGCACAGGAAGATCGTTCCACAGAGCAGGGACATAAGAGAAAGCTCTGTGACCCACAGACTTCTTATTCACCCTAGGAACACAGAGAAGTCCTACACCCTGCGAATGCAGGGCCCGAGCCAGTACGTAGGGCTTAACCAGGTCAGCCAGGTAGGGAGGTGCCAGTCCATGAACAATTTTATAGGTAACAGAACAGTAACAGAATCTTAAAATCCAATCTCGCAGAGACAGGAAGCCAGTGAAGGGATGCCAAAATGGGTGTAATATGATCAAACATTCTGCTTCATGTCAAGAGTGTGGCAGCAGCATTTTGAACCAGTTAAAGACCCCTAATACTGGACTGCGGTAAACCATAAAATGGAGCATTGTACAACCCCTGGCAAAAATTATGGAATCACCGGCCTCTGAGGATATTCATTCAGTTGTTTATTTTTGTAGAAAAAAGCAGATCACAGACATGACACAAAACTAAAGTCATTTCAAATGGCAACTTTCTGGCTTTAAGAAACACTGTAAGAAATCAGGAAAAAAAATTGTGGCAGTCAGTAACGGTTACTTTTTTAGACCAAGCAGAGGGGAAAAAAATATGGAATCACTCAATTCTGAGGAAAAAATTATGGAATCATGAAAAACAAAAGAACACTCCAAAACATCATTGGGGGAGGTGATGGTCTAGTGGTTAAGGTGTTGGGCTTGAGTCCAGAAGATCATGGGTTCAAATCCCCGCCTGACTGGAAAATCACTAAGGGCCCTTGGGCAAGGCCTTTAATCCCCTATTGCTCCCGGTGTGTAGTGAGCGCCTTGTATGGCAACACCCTGACATCGGGGTGAATGTGAGGCATAATTGTAAAGCGCTTTGAGCGTCTGATGCAGATAGAAAAGCGCTATATAAATGCAGTCCATTTACCATTTACATCACTAGTATTTTGTTGCACCACCTCTGGCTTTTATAACAGCTTGCAGTCTCTGAGGCATGGACTTAATGAGTGACAAACAGTACTCTTCATCAATCTGGCTCCAACTTCCTCTGATTGCTGTTGCCAGATCAGCTTTGCAGGTTGGAGCCTTGTCATGGACCATTTTCTTCAACTTCCACCAAAGATTTTCAATTGGATTAAGATCCGGACTATTTGCAGGCCATGACATTGACCCTATGTGTCTTTTGCAAGGAATGTTTTCACAGTTTTTGCTCTATGGCAAGATGCATTATCATCTTGAAAAATTATTTCATCATCCCCAAACATCCTTCCAATTGATGGGATAAGAAAAGTCTCAGTGGAAATCTCATTGGAACGGCACCAAACAAAAGTTCCAGCATCATCACCTTGCCCAATGCAGATTCGAGATTCATCACTGAATATGACTTTCATCCAATCATCCACAGTCCATGATTGCTTTTCCTTAGCCCATTGTAACCTTGGTTTTTTCTGTTTAGGTGTTAATGATGGCTTTTGTTGAGCTTTTCTGTATGTAAATCCCATTTCCTTTAGGCGGTTTCTTACAGTTCGGTCACAGACGTTGACTCCAGTTTCCTCCCATTCATTCCTCATTTGTTTTGTTGTGCATTTTCAATTTTTGAGACATATTGCTTTAAGTTTTCTGTCTTGACGCTTTGATGTCTTCCTTGGTCTACCAGTATGTTTGCCTTTAACAACCTTCCTATGTTGTTTGTATTTGGTCCAGAGTTTAGACACAGCTGACTGTGAACAACCAACATCTTTTGCAACATTGTGTGATGATTTACCCTCTTTTAAGAGTTTTATAATCCTCTCCTTTGTTTCAATTGACATCTCTCGTGTTGGAGCCATGATTCATGTCAGTCCAATTGGTGCAACAGCTCTCCAAGGTGTGATCACTCCTTTTTAGATGCAGACTAACGAGCAGATCTGATTTGATGCAGGTGTTAGTTTTGGGGAGGAAAATTTACAGGTTGATTCCATAATTTATTCCTCAGAATTGAGTGAGTCCATATTTTTTTTTCCCCTCTGCTTGGTCTAAAAAAGTAACCGTTACTGACTGCCACAATTATTTTTTCTGATTTCTTATAGTGTTTCTTAAAGCCAGAAAGTTGCCATTTGAAATGACTTTAGTTTTGTGTCATGTCTGTGATCTGCTTTTTTTCTACAAAATTAAACAGCTGAATGAACATCCTCCGAGGCCGGTGATTCCATAATTATTGCCAGGTGTTGTACAACTAAATACTAGTTTAGTGATTCACAGGATTGCTGAAAAAGCAGTTTGAACATAATAGTTTTGAGTTTGTAGCGTCAACAGCAGATGCTACTATTATTGTGACCACCCCCTTTTCTACTCTTTTTTTTTTTTTTTTTTTTTTTTTTTACTAATAGCCCAATTTCATAGCCTTAAGAGTGTGCATATCATGAATGCTTGGTCTTGTTGGATTTGTGTGAATCTACTGGTACCTTGTTTCCCATGTAACAATAAGAAATATACTCAAAACCTGGATTAATCTTTTTAGTCACATAGCACTACTATTATTCTGAACACTACTGTACATCACTGTGGACCTGGTTGGAGTACAGCTGAGGAAGCTTCATCCCATGAAAGCAGCAGGCCCAGACAAGGTATGTCCCCAGCTACTGAAGACCTGCATCACTGAACTGGGAGAACCGCTGCAACGTATCTTCAGCCTTAACCTTGCAGCTATGGTGGGTGACTTCATGCATCATTCCAGTTCCTAAGAAGAACCGGCCCAGTGAGTTGAATGACTGCCGACCGGTGGCACTCACTTCACACTTGATGAAGACACTGGAGCAGCTCTTCCTCGACTTCCTCAAACCCCAGCTGCAACACGCCCAGGATTGTCTGCAGTTTGCATATAGGGCAGGTGTTGGTGTGGAGGATGCCATTCCCTAGTTTTGTGTCATGTCTGTGATCTGCTTTTTTCTACAAAATTAAACAACTGAATGAACATCCTCCGAGGCCGGTGATTCCATAATTTTTGCCAGGGGTTGTAATAGTCCAGTCTAGAAGAGATAAATGCATGTATCAGAGTCTCATCATCAGCCATAGACAGGATGGGATGAATCTTCGCTATATTTCGCAGATGGAAGAAAGCAGTCCTCGTAATGTCTCTAATGTGGAGGTCAAAAAACAACGTAGGATCAAAAATTACCCCAATGTTCCTCACTTTGTATGATATATAACACCCGAACCTAAGCTAAGCGCTAGCTGGACAAATTGATGCCGATGCCTTGCTGGACCAAGAACCATCATTTCAGTCTTATCAGAGTTTAAAAGTAGGAAGTTACTAGACATCCAGCTTCTCACTGATGCAAGGCAATCTTCTAAGGATTTTATGTGAATGAGATTACCAGCAGTTATCGGCATGTACAATTGAGTATCATCATCATAGCAGTGAAAGGTAATCCCAAAACACCGCTGTATATGGTCAAGGTGTGCCACATAAGGGAGAAAAGCAGGGGCCTTCAGGCAGATCCCTGTGGAACTCCAAACTTCATGTCACTAAGGTTAGAGGTGGTGTTATTGTACAAAACACAGTAAGAATGTCTGGACAGGTATGACGTCAACCGCGCAAGGGTACTTCCAGTAATCCCAAAATGATTCTCCAGCCAATCAAGTAAAATATGATGATTCACGGTATCAAAATGGCTTATTGGTCAGTACCTACCAAAATTACGTAGTCCAAAAAACAAAAATCACTGACCAGGCAACAAGGTCATGTGGGATGTGCTGGACAAACAAGTCTGAATCATGGCTGCCCCACCTCGTAGCTTACAGGATTTAAAAGATTTTCTGTTAACGTCTTGGTGCCGATACCACAGCATACTTTTACACGTTTAGTGGAGTGTATGCCTTAAATCATACGTGTCAAACTGATTCCAGAAAGGGTCAAGACAGTGCAGGGTTTCTTTGTAACCCCAGTTCCACCAGGTGATTTCATTGATTAACATCACTTTGAGTAGATGACATTAGTTCATCAATGAAACCCTCTTGGCCCTTTCTAGAATCAGTTTGACAGCTATACCTTAAAGGGTTAATGGTGTTTTGGTGGAAAAGGGGGGGCTTACACAATATTAGACAGGTCACCACCATGTTATGACTGATCTGTT
Source organism: Thalassophryne amazonica (assembly GCF_902500255.1). Lineage (NCBI taxonomy): Eukaryota > Metazoa > Chordata > Actinopteri > Batrachoidiformes > Batrachoididae > Thalassophryne > Thalassophryne amazonica. The sequence goes on along the minus strand of NC_047107.1, from coordinate 107,709,332 downwards.
TTTAATTAGTCTGAGTTCTTCAAGGGGAGATGAAGAAAATTGGACTTTAGCTTTTTAGTTATTACAAGATACTGGCTTTGTCATCACCTCTCTGTGAGACAACCTCTAAAAAATGGGTGTAGACAGATTTTTATATAATTGTCTAGTGTTAAAATATGTTGTAACCATTAGTGTCTGTGTGGTTTACCTTAAAGCCTTCTCGGGTTTTATATTTTTCTAAAATATAGTAATTAAAAGACAAATTTCCATTACCCTTAGTACAGAATTGATAATTGTTGAACTGTTCTTTGCAGGACCTGACTATGCACATCAATGTGAGTGGTGCACAGCACACCCACTCCATTAAACAGCTTCTGTCAAACATCAGCAGCAACCCTGAGAGTGAACAGGAGCTCAGACGCTGGGGACTGGAGATCAGCGGTGACATCCTTGTGGTGAGGAGTTATTTATTACTCATGAAGTATGCTGGATGAATGAATGGAGAGCTCCATCACAAGGAAAACCTGTCTGCAAACTACAAACTTGTGCCAAATCAATATGCAGATCCATTTTGGATCTGCTGTGGCAACCCTAAAGTGAAAAGGGGAGAAACCAAAAGAACTTTATCATACTACGAGGTCTGTTAGAAAAGTATCGGACCTTTTTATTTTTTTCAAAAACTTGATGGATTTGAATCACGTGTGCTTGCATGAGCCAACCTTGAACCTTCGTGCGCATGCGTGATTTTTTTTCACGCCTGTCGGTTGCGTCATTTGCTTGTAAGCAGCCTTTGTGTGAGGATGGGTGGAGTCTCTCTTCGTTTTTTCTTTGCAAGGAAATGGCGGAATGACTGGAGCAGCACGACTGCATCTAATTTTGTCAGAAACTGGATGACAGCCAGGTGGAAACCATTCACATTATTCAGACGGCTTTCGGTGACTATGCTATGGGCATCACACAGATTAAGGAGCGGTACAACCGGTTTAAAGACGGCCGCACAACGGTGGAGAGTGCGCCGCGCTATGGGCGGCTATCAACACGCTGAAATGACCGGATCATTTCCAAAGTGAACGCTGTGGTAATGTGGGACCGTCGTGTGACTATCCGAGAAATTGTGGAAGAGGTGGACATCAGCACTTTTTCGGCACATTCCACTGTGACAGAAGATTTGGACATGAAAAGAGTTGCAGCGAAATTCATGCCGATGGCTTCGGCACGAAGCTGATGGCGCAGCAAAAGCGCCACCGCGTTGAAGCCTCACAGGACATGTTGTAACATGCCCAGCTCATCCACAATTTCTCGGATAGTCACACGACTGAAAAGCCACTGAAAACTGTCTGAATCTTCCAAATGGTGCAAGAGCTGGGCATGTTACAACATGTCCTGTGAGACTTCAACACGGAGGCGCTTTTGTTCCTCCATCAGCTTTGTGCCGATGAATTTCACTGCAACTCTTTTCATGGCTAAATCTTCTGTCACAGTGGAATGTGCCGAAAAAGTGCTAATGTCCACCTCTTCCACAATTTCTCGGATAGTCACACGACGGTCCCACATCACCACAGCGTTCACTTTAGAAATGATCCCATCATTTCAGCGTGTTGATGGCCGCCCAGAGCGCGGCGCGCTCTCCACCGTTGTGCGGCTGTCTTTAAACCAGTTGTACCACTCCTTAATCTGTGTGATGCCCATAGCATCGTCACCGAAAGCCGTCTGCATAATCCGAATGGTTTCCACCTGGCTGTCGCCCAGTTTCTGGCAAAATTTGATGCAGTCGCGCTGCTCCAGTTGTTCCGCGATTTTCCTTGCAAAGAAAAACACGACGAGCGACTCCACCCATCCTCACACAAAGGCTGCTTACAAGCAAATGACGCAACCGACAGGCATGAAAAAAATCACGCATGCGCACGAAGGTTCAAGGTTGGCTCATGCAAGCACACGTGATTCAAATCCATCAGTTTTTTGAAAAAAATTAAAAGGTCCGATACTTTTCTAACAGACCTCGTATATGGTACTGCCTTCATTTGCTTACCTCACATTAAACTGCTTTATGGATTTCAGTGAAGCTTCACACACTGATACCACAAATGTGATGTGTATGAAGGAAACAATTTTGAGTCTGCTTTCTTTAAGTGGAGGTAACTGGGCTTATACATCATATCTCTGTTACATTTCCAGAGGTTGACTAGTTTAATTCAGATATTTCCATCACAAATGCTTTGCTACCACGGATATATACAGTGAGGCAAGTAAGTATTTCATCCACTATTAATTTTGCAAGTTTTCCCACCTACAAAGAATGGAGAGGTCTGTAATTTTTATCCACCTGGGATAAATTCAGTTGATTGGACATGATTTGGAAAGGCACGCGCCTGTCTACATATAGGGTCCCACAGTTGACAGTGCATGTCAGAGCACAAACCAAGCATGAAATCAAAGGAATTGTCTGTAGACCTCAGAGACAGAATTGTCTCGAAGCACAAATCTGGAGAAGGGAGCACAAACATTTCTGCTGCATTGAAGGTCCCAACAAGCACAGTGGCCTCCATCATCCACAAATGGAAGTTTGGATCCACCAGGATGCCTCCTAGGGTTGGCGGTCTGTCTAAACTGAATGATTGGAGGAGACGGGCCTTAGTCAGGGAGGTGACCAAGAACCCATTGGTCACTCTGTTAGAGCTCTAGCATCTCTGCAGCAATCCACCAATCAGGCCTGTATGGTAGAGTGGCCAGACAGAAGCTACTCCTTAATAAAAGGCACATGGCGGCCTGCCTAGAGTTTGTCAAAAGGCACATGAAGGACTCTCAGACCATGAGAAACAAAATTCCCTAGTCTGATGAGACAAAGATTGAACTCTTTGGTGTGAATGCCAGGCATCGTGTTTGGAGGAAATGAGGCACCTTCCCTACATTGAAGCATGGTGGTGACGTTTTTCAGCAGCAGGAACTGGGAGACTAGTCAGGATTGAGGGGAACAATGAATGCAGCAATGTACAGAGAGATCCAGAATGAAAACCTGTTCCAGAGCGCTCATGACCTCAGACCGGGGTAACAGTTCATCTTTCAGCAGGACAATGACAATCACACAGCCAACATATCAAAGGAGTGGCTTCAGGACAACTCTGTGAATGTCCTTGTGTGGCCCAGCTAGAGCCCAGACCTGAATCCGGTTGAAGATCTCTGGAGCGATCCGAAAATGTCTGTGCACCGACGCTCCCCCTCCAACCTGAAGGAGCTTGAGAGGAATGAGCAAAAGACTTGAGGCTGTAATTGCTGCCAAAGGTGCATCAAGAAAGTATTGAGCAAAGGAAGAATACTTGTGTATATGTGATTTATTAGTTGTTTTTATTTTTAATAAATTTGCAAGAAATTCACAAAAACCTTTATACATGTTGTTACAGGGTACTGTGAGTAGAACTTTGAGGGGAAAAAATGTATTTACTCCGTTTTGGAATAAGGCTGTGTATCATTTTGTGAGCTTCATTACAGACCTGAAGTTGAGTTTTAAAAAGTATATTAAAGCTTGATTGCAGGCCACCAAATTATTTGACTGGACATTTTAATGTTATCGATGTTTTTAAGTGGAACTCCAAGCAAAAGTAATGCTGCGTTTACACATAGGCAGGACACGTTACGAATGTCATTTTTCTGTCATTCATGGCACATTCCTGACATTCTTAATGTGAATTAATACATCTGAATAGGGTTCTTAACAGTGCGTGTAGATGTGTGATATTCATGGAGCATGGTTTTGGCTGTCAAAAAATGTTCTACGAATGTCACGCACCACCATTTCGCCTTATGTTGTGGAGTTCGCAACAGAGCATATTGATTAGTGGTGATCCTTAATAGAGCCTGACAACATTCGTAGTGGTTCCTGTGGTGGTTCTTGGAGCCCATGTTGGCATGCGTTGTTACAAATTGACACGGAAACTATCAAGTTTTGAAACCCTCTTGCACCATGTTAAGTTTCATTGCTGCAGTATGCTGAAGAAGTACAGTGATGCCAAGTCAGATAAATCTCGTTCCAGTGCTCCTCAGCGTGTTCCTGCAGGTGTTCCACCTGCTGTTGTGTCTGATGTTTGGGAGAACGAGTCTGAGCCAGAGGAGAGCCACAACAGTGCGGAACATTATTATTGACCGTGCGTAATGGCTCGTGATAATTCGCCAGTGATACGTGCTATTAATCGTAATGCGTGGTAACAGGTTGCAACAGTTTCTGAGGACACCTGATGCCTCTGCCCTGAATCATCACATTCGTGATCAGCAGCCAAGAATGTACACTTTGTGGCATTCATGACTTGTCGTCATTATGTGTAAACACAGCATTAGTTAATGACCAAACACAGACAGGACAGTAGGTTGGACACTGAGTGAGTTTTTGTCATTTTTGTTGCAGACCAAAGGTAGAACTCTGCCCCTTGAGACCATCTGTTTGCGGTCTCTGTCCTTTACCAGTGGAGCTGATGTCTCCTGGTCCAGAGAGGTTTGCAGGGATGCTTCAATCAGCTCTGTGAGTGTGATGGTGCTGTAAGAGATACTGAAGTGAGTTATTGCTGCATTAATAATGCAGCACTGGAGACATTTTTAATTGGAAAGTTGGGGAACTAGTGGGTCGGCATTGTCCATCCTCTGACAGATTTACTACGGTTTTATATTGATCTGGGTATGTTCAAACTATTTCCTTCCTCAGCTCCACTTATCCTGCTTTTGACTTACATGTACTATCTGCTCAGTGTGACCAGAGCCTTGTTTCCCATAACATTTTAAATTTAATAAGAAATAATCCTCATTTAACCTTTATTTAACCAGGTTAGTCCCATTTGAGAGCGAGATCTCTTTTGCAAGGGAGACCTGGGAAATTTTAAAGTTTACAGTTCACCTAACATGCATTGTCTTTAAATGTGGGAGGAAACCGGAGCACCCGGAGGAAACCCACGCAAACACGGGGAGAACATGCAAACTCCACACAGAAAGGCCACAGGTGGGAATCAGTGACCTTCTTGCTGTGAGGCAACAGTGCTAACCACTAAGCCACTGTGCTGCTATGATATTGATTTCTCCAATGTTACACACTATCTTATCCTTACTGTGAGCATTTTGCCAGCCTATGTTGCCTTTAGGCACTTGTTACAAACAAGGGGCATGGTGATTTTTAGCATACTTTTAATGTGTAACAGAAGCAAAAATTCCAAAATGTTGTAAAATGGTTGTGTTATCAAAGGTATCTGTATTTGTCTTCAGGGATACGGATGGGATATGCTTGATGGGATGTTTTTAAGGTTCTGTTATTGACATACATTGAACACATTAGAAAAATAATCAAACACTGATGCAGTAAAATAAAATTTAAAAAAATGCAAAAGAATTATTTCCTAAGTGAAAAGCTGCATTGAAAAATGAGACATAATCCTGTTTGTTGAAATAGTCATAGTGCACTTCTGACACCTAAGACTGACTTGATTGATTCATTGATATTTGGCATCAAGCTTCACTTGTTCTTGGCTCAGACATAGACTCCAGCATTTTTCTTAACTGACTGATGTTTCTCTTGCTCAGATTCCTTTGAATGTTTGGGCTATTTTCTACCCACGCCGCTGTACCGAGCATGCTGAGGAGTTGGTGTCAACTTTCAATAAAGTGGCTAGCCCTATTGGTGTGCGACTAGATCGGCCAATTCGTGTTGAGCTTAGGGATGATCGCACAGAAACTTACGTCAAGACTATCCACTCTCAGCTCACCAGTGAGGTATGGCAAGAAATAAATTTAAGCTTTACAATCCAGTCTGTTGGGTTTGTTAAAATGAAAGAACAAGCTGTTTGAAATGTGGAGAATAATGTGATATTCAGCAAACACTAACACTGCTGTCATGTTAGAATGAAGGAAATAAGATCTTGAAATGTACTGTTATTGTCCTCAGAATGCATCACATCAGGGAAAACTAGCTTAAAACTGTAGCTACAAGGGGTAATACATTAATTTACTTAGCATTGATTCTGTAATAGATGTTGTAACATTGACTGTTTAACATATAGTAGTGCCTCATCATCCCCTGTGGAATTCTGGGAGTTGACTTTCTGCAGTCACCAAAATCACAATCCTCCATATTGGTAGGAACATTGCTCGGATTAATGTGAGCATCTGTTAGACAGCTGAAATCATTAGTCTCTCCATCTTACAAGTGTCAACAATCCAAATTAATAAGTAAGACCCTTTGGTTGCTTCCTTGTTTCCCTCAGGGTAGCCACAGCAGAGCAACAAGCAGATCTAAGGTGTCTCTGCATGTTGGTTTGGCACAAGTTCTATGCCGGATGCCCTTCCTTATGCAACTCCATATGATGTGAAGAATGGGCAGGGGTGGGTTTGAACTGGGAAACAAGCTCACTTAACCGTTTGGCCACCACCCCAAAAAGAGCTGATAAGCTAGACAAAAGGTACAACTTATACTCCAATGCGACTTGCATTTTGCTCCAAACCAGAAAGCAGCGATTCATATTTTAAAAGAACAGTATGGTCAAACAGCCCCTTAGTGCCTGAAGTCGAGGGTCATTGGGTCAATATGAATGGCCCTTTTCACACATCAGTGGGCAGAATAAATTAAAGTAATTCAAGTATTGTAATGTTTGATAATCTACTGTAAAAGACACAACTTGAAGCAATTTATCTTAAATATGATGCATATTTCTATTGTATTTCATGTCATGTTATTCCTTGGTGATAAATAATGTTTAAAATGTTAAAAACACATTAATATTTGATGGTTGATAGCATTTCCTCTCTTCTTCAAAATGGCACACAGTAGCTTTGATCCAGTTAGTCAGAGAGCTGTGTCTCGCAATTTAAAACCATGTGACAAAGTATACAGTAAAACTCAGTGGACCAGCTAATTTTGTCCACTGTAATTTAAATATGCTATATGTATAAAGCAGAGAAAATCCGATATACGAGGGCTGTCAATAAAGTAACGGTCCTTTTTATTTTTTTCAAAAACTATATGGATTTCATTGATATGTTTTTACCTCAGACATGCTTGAACCCTCGTGCGCATGTGTGAGTTTTTCCACGCCTGTCGGTGACGTCATTCGCCTGTGAGCACTCCTTGTGGGAGGAGTCGTCCAGCCCCTCGTCGGAATTCCTTTGTCTGAGAAGTTGCTGAGATCAAAATTTTTTCTAAACCTGTGAGACACATCGAAGTGGACACGGTTCGAAAAATTAAGCTGGTTTTCAGTGAAAATTTTAACGGCTGATGAGAGATTTTGAGGTGATTCTGTCGCTTTAAGGACTTCCCACGGTGCGAGACGTCGCTCAGCGCTCTCAGCCGCCGTCGTCAGCCTGTTCAAGCTGAAAACCTCCACATTTCAGGCTCTATTGATCCAGGACGTCGTGAGAGAACAGAGAAGTTTCAGAAGAAGTCGGTTTCAGCATTTTATCCGGATATTCCACTGTTAAAGGAGATTTTTTTAATGAAAGACGTGCGGACGAATCCGCGCGTCGGGACGCAGCCGACGCGGTGCGGCGGCACAGGAAAAACACCTCCGTGTTGATAACCATTTGTAAAATCCAGGCGGCTTTTGATGGCTTTCAGTGGAGTGAGTATATGAGAAATTGTTTAACAGGCAGGACATGTTCCAACTTGTCCTTAAGGCTTTCAACAGAGGTGTTTTTCCTGTGGCGGAGCGTCGCGGCGGCTGCGTCCCGACGCGCGGACCCGTCCGCACGTCTTTCATTAAAAAAATCTCCTTTAACAGTGGAATATCCGGATAAAATGCTGAAACCGACTTCTTCTGAAACTTCTGTGTTCTCTCACGATGTCCTGGATCAATAGAGCCTGAAATGTGGAGGTTTTCAGCTTGAACAGGCTGACGACGGCGGCTGAGAGCGCTGAGCGACGTCTCGCACCGTGGGAAGTCCTTAAAGCGACAGAATCACCTCAAAATCTCTCATCAGCCGTTAAAATTTTCACTGAAAACCAGCTTAATTTTTCGAACCGTGTCCACTTCGATGTGTCTCACAGGTTTAGAAAAATTTTGATCAAACAAAGCGCCAGTCTCTCAGCAACTTCTCAGACAAAGGAATTCCGACGAGGGGCTGGACGACTCCTCCCACAAGGAGTGCTCACAGGCGAATGACGTCACCGACAGGCGTGGAAAAACTCACGCATGCGCACGAGGGTTCAAGCATGTCTGACGTAAAAACATATCAATGAAATCCATATAGTTTTTGAAAAAAATAAAAAGGACCGTTACTTTATTGACAGCCCTCGTATGTATGTTACGGATTAGTTACAGTCAGGAGGCGCCAGACGATCTACGGGGAATCCCCAACACCAATTAGGCTTATGTATTTCCTTGTATAAACGCCTAACCTTGACCTGCCTCATTTAATGAGTGGGTCAAAACTTTGAAAAAATAAAAGCCTGCCTTAAATAAGGGCCCAGCATTATGTGCTCTAAACGGATTACATTTGGTCAAGTCACTCTTGTTTCCAAGTCCACTGCGGAGTGGTATGTTAAAATCCTAAAGCGTGATTTATGCTTCTACTACTCCATAACTCTCTGGACATGCAATGACGTTGACGTGTGCGTGACCCTTTTAAAGTTCTCTGTTGCATCTTTATTCAATTTGCTGCAGGAACAGTGGCTTTTTCTGGATTAATTTGTCCTTCAACAAGCTCCACTTCTTGATACATTCAGCCTCTAAATCGACGGTACGGCGCGTACAATTTCCCTCCATGAATTGCGGGCCATTTGAGTGCCTTTTTCTGATTCTGTGTTGTAAAGTTAGTCATGTTTGCGGACTTTTCTACCAGACATAGCATGCGCACTGTAAAATCTATTAAAATATGACGGGAGGAGGAAGGAGTGAAAACGTAAAAGTGAAAAATCACAGCCCTTACGGTCTCCGTCATTTCGCAGGTGCATGTCAGACTATGGGGAGGGTTCGCAGCCACGCAGAGGGCTCTAATCTTAAAGCGGTTTGGTTTGTCACACCCAAATGTGGATATGTGTGAAACCTAACACCATATTACAGTGCATTGTGGAAATGCATTGCAATGGGAAGGAACGTTTTGTCCAATGTGAGTGAAAATCAGATGGTACATATGGTGTTTATTATATGGAAAAACAATTACAAAAGCATTTTGTATCTGACTTTTGCTTTTGTCCAGTGAGTACGAGTATCCGGTTTCTACGATGACGGTTTAGGCAGGTTTTACTGTAAATACAAGTGTACACACCATAGCTTTAATCCAGTGAGGCAGAGAGCTGCGTCTCGCAATGTAACACCATGAGACAGAGTGTAAATATAAATTTACACACAGTAGCTTTAATCCAGTGAGGCAGAGGGCTGCATCTCGCAATGTAACATCATGAGACAGAGTGTAAATTAGTGCTGAAACGATTAGTCGAGTAATTTGAATAATTCGATTACAAAAATGTTCGAGGCAAATTCTGTAATTTCTGAATTTAACAACAGCTACTGACACAAGAGGAACTCTGGATTATTTAATGAAGGATTTTAATGGAATTTTTTTTTCTTTTTTTTTTCACTCAAGATGGAGAGATACATTGCTTTCAGCTCTGTTCTGCAGCTCAGACTCAGTAAACATTTTTGGATACACAATATATATTAAGAGCAATGTAAAAAGTTTGCATATAAGTTGATGTTTACAGAGCTTTTTTATTTCCTGCTTTTTTGGGGGGGGGGGGGGGGGGGGGTGTCTTTCTGCAGCCCAACTTGCAGCTTGTGGTGTGCATCATTACCGGCAACAGGGATGATCTCTACAGTGCTATCAAGAAGCTTTGCTGTGTTCAAAGTCCCATCCCCTCCCAGGTTTGTAAAGACTTACTAAAGCAAATAAATAAATTTAAGGATTAGAACCATTTTAACTACCAGTGACTCGCTTATTGGCAGGCCATCAACGTGCGGACAATTTCACAGCCACAGAAATTAAGGAGCATTGCCCAAAAGGTGCTCTTGCAGATGAACTGCAAACTCGGGGGTGAGCTGTGGACTGTCAACGTTCCTCTGGTGAGAATCTCTGCACTTGTGCACTACCTGTTGTGTTCATTTAATGCTCACATGGAGAAACTTGAAGGAAAGTGATTTGGAGGAACAGCCCCCCAGATCTGAATCAGTGTGTTGTGTTTTTGGAATTCTGTGCTGTTACGAATTGTCCATGACAAACACCTTGTTTGAGCACAAGGGTGTTCATAAGCACACATGGTGTCAGAGCACCCTAGGTCAAAGGTCAACAATCTGTTTTGCAATCATGTCATGCAACCATGTATCTTGGACACTCGGGTGTAGAGGACTGCACCCTCAGTGGTGGCTGAGGCAAACACTGGGGTGTGGGAATGAGTTTGGAGAGGCCATGGTGAATTACTTTCGGTCAGCCTCAAAGCAGTTCTGGCAAATTGTCAGGGGCCTCTGGAAAAGGAGGCAGTTCTTAGCCCAGACTGTGTTCAGCAAGGGAGGAGAGCTGCTAAACTGGACCTTATATCATCAGGTGGTGGAAAGACAGAAATTCATCCTGAGATGCTGAAGTCTCTAGATTTTGTTGAGCTGTCATGGCTGACACACTTGTATGATGTTGTGTGGAAGTTGGGTACAGTACCTCTGAATTGGAAAACTGGGGTGGTCCCCATCTTTTGAAAAGGGGACTGGAGAGTGTGTTCCAGTTATTATCAGCTTGCCTGGGAAAGTCTATGCCAAAGCACGAGAGCAGAGACTTAGACTGTTAGTCAAACCTCAGATTCAGCAGGAGCAATGCGGGTTCCATCCTGGTCGTAGAACGGTGGACCAGCTCTTTAGAAGGTTCTTGGGAGTATGACCAACCAGTCGACGTGTTTTTGTGAACTTGGAAGCAACCGCATTCCTTCAGGTGTCCTGTGGGGGGCACTGCGGGAGTATGGGGTCCCGGAGCTGCTGCATTGTGTATTCCAGTCTCACCAAAGTGGGAGCTGTGTCCGCATTCTCTGCATTACATCAGACCTGTTCCCTGTGGGTGTTGGACTCTACTAGGGTTGCCCCTTGTCACCAATCCTGACACTCGCATGCATTTAACCCCCACATTGCCACGCAATTCGTCGTGCCAGTGCCACCCACTGTGTTGCCGCCTGGATGCTGCATTGTGCTGCTAGACGCTGCGCATATGAAATAATTATTTTCTCTCTCTCTCTCTCTCTCTCTCTCTCTGTCTGTGTGCGCACACGCATTTGGAACAGTCTAAAAGGTAATTATTTGTAATATTTATATTGTATTAGCTTGGTAAAACAGTTGCATTTTCGTTCCCTCTTATGAGTAGCTTTAAAAGTGTTTAGAATAGATTTAACATCTCATCATAATCGTTCAAGCTTGCACGAAGCTGGGCATGGTTTACAACAGTTTACAAGGAGTTTATTCTCTGGCATGGCAGATTGCATACCAGTGCAAGTGTCGAGGCACCTTTAGGCTGTTCAGAAAATAGCAGTTTCTGTATTTTTCTTTACAATCTCAATCATTTACTGTATAAACTGAAACATGCTTGAAGATTTTGCTTTCTTGTGAATCACTGAACTAATATTTAGTTGTGTAACCACCGTTTCTGAGAACTGCTGTTTTACATGGAGTTGACCAACTTCTGGCACCTGTGAACAGGTATTCCAGCCCAGGAAGATTGGATTACATTCCACAATAGACTGTTGTTACATTCTGAGTGCGCATGCACAGGGGTGCATAAATTTCACGGGACTCTGCATGAACTCCCAACTCTGTTGCCGGCACGGGGTGCAAAGCATTAAATGTATATTTGTCCGAAACATGTCCAAAGAGTGGGTCTCCGTACAGGCTAAGGCTACCTGATGCACAGTGTGGATACCCAACAGGTCAGGATGGACCGGTCACGTCAGCACAACGCTCAAGCCGCTTAAATTTTTTTTGGGGGGGGGGGGGGGGGTTCCTGTTGTTGTTTTGTTTTTTGTTTAGTTTTTAGGGGTTTTTTTTGTTGTTGTTTGTTTTTTGGTGGATCGTTGAAATTTATTTTCATCGCAAGCAAAAGCTGAATGACAGATCACTGTGAACACTGATCATGAATAAATGGAGCACTGTGACTCTAACAAAGATTTTTCAGCTGTTAAAATGTATTTATTTATTTTTTTCATTTTTGTCAGTGGTGGGACAAAGTGTCAGCAGGATGGCAAACATGCCCAGAGTACCATATTACACCGGTGTCACAGACTGATCGGTCCCCCCTAAAAATTGTTCCGCCCTGCCTCCACTGCGCATGCATCATTTCGGAGCTCAGCCACTCGTCTGAGACAGTCTCTTCACCCAAAGTGATCAAATGGATTAATGTGATTATTAACCATCAAATGACAAGGTAAAACCACTTTAATCATTCTAAAGCCAGAAACGAGGCTCTTTTAGGCAGAAACGAGTCAATAATTGGTGACGCTTTGAAATGATGGAGGCGCAGTGAATGCAGCAACTAGCAGCTCGTGTAGCTGCGGCGCTCTGATCACTTCCTCTGTCTTTTATGATGAAATAATGTTGAATTTATGTGGAAATGTTGTTCAAAAGCTTCAGATATTTGTCACTGAGATATATGATGACTGGAGTGCAGTTTGAAGCAGAAACAAGGTGATAATCGGTGAATTGTGGCTGGTGACCCATCCGCAGTGAAGGCAGGGCGGACCGATTTTTAGGGAGGGCCGTTTCCATAATAAGGAATTAAAAGTATTTCCAAAACAAGGACGCGTTATTTGGGCACTAGTGTGTCTGTGATGATGGATCTGGATGAAAGGACATAACAGATCAGATTAAAAGACTTTATTTACTCAGTGTGCTGCCGACAGGTCTGCTTCACATGAGCTAAACAAATGTCTGTTTTTGTTCATTAACAAAAGAGAAAATACAGGATCTAACAGCTTTCTTCCCCTTTGTGGGGATTTGTTTCAGATGGAAATAACAGGTTTTGACAGAAACATTAAAATGTCTGTCTGGTTTGGACAGGAGTATAAAGCTCGAATTGCACTTTAATACCCTCCAGATCCAAGACCAACGGCCCTCTGATGCGGACACTTTGGTTTATGATAAATTCAGAAGTTGTCTGTGAGCTGCTGGGGAGAGACAAGGACAAGTCAAGTGACCCCGAGCCCTCCAAGCGCAGGGGCAAGGTCTGGTCAAGTTCACCTGCATACAGTGCGCCTTTTACTGTTTTTAAACACCTGAAAAATAATGAGTTGGTGTTTTATTTTTGTTTGTTTTTTTCTTCATGATGACTGGAGCAGTACACTTGAATGTTTTTGATGAATGAATGGAAATTTGCGTTTTTACGCGTATAGCGTTCTGCAATCAGCCTGAGAACACTTGAAAAGTCCACTAGTTTTTGCAGCTTTCCTCCCAAACACAGCTATCATTTGTGTGAAGCATGTTTCAATCAAGACATTAAATATAGTTTCACACAAGCTTTTTATTGTTGTAATATTGAATGAATTTCATGAATAAAGCTGTGAAAGCAAGTGCGCACAGGATTACAGCTGCTGGTAGAAATGTTCTCTATTAAATATTGTCTTAATGTTCAGATTGTTACTTCTGGGACTTTGTCCACCCTTTCTTTGGGCAAGTTACGGACATTTTACGGGGTATTATCCATAGATTCAGCGTTGCCCGTGTAGTTACGTGGAGCCTGCATGTCCATATTGAAAGCTCTGCACCCCACGGCATTCTACATGAGCACCTTCTGGAGTACTCCACGCACATGCCCCAAACAATGCAACAATGGTCTATTCCTCTGCATTTCTTGGTTTTGGCTCAGAAACGGCATTTTTGATGTCACCCCTCAAGTTTTCTATTGGATTAAGGTCCAGGGATTGGGCTGGCCACTCCATAATGTTAATCTTGTTGGTCTGGAAGATGCTACTCGCTGGTGAGTTTGGGGTCGTTGACTTGTTAAAACACCCATTTCTAGGGCAATTCCTCTTTGGCATCAGGCAACATGACCTCTTCAAGTATTTAGATGTATTCAAACTGATCCATGATCACTGGTATGAGATAAATAGGCCCAACAACATGTTATGATCAAATTCATGTATTGTGATACTTGCTCCACCATGCTTCACTGTCTTCACAGTGTACTGTGGCTTGAATTCAGTTTTTGGGGGTTGTCTGACAAACTGTGTGCGGCTCCTAGACCAGGTGTATTCAACTCCAGTCCTTGAGGGCTGGTGTCGTGCACCTTTTAGATGTGTCCCTGGTCCAACACACCTGCCTCAAATGACTGAGTTACCTCCTCAGTATGCAGTCAAGTTCTCCAGAGTGCTGCTAATGACCTCATTAATTTGACTCAGGTGTGTTGAAGCAGAGACACATCTAAAATACTCCGTGGGCCAGGTAAAACCCAGGAAAGGGACCGGAGAGGCTCAAGTGAGAAACTGATAATATCTGGCCCAAAGACAAAACGTCCAGCAAACTGGAAGAACTTCTTGCAAAATGACAATAAAACGCAACTTGTCAAAACAATGGCAGGAATATGGTCAGATGATTCGTTCGGGCCAAAACTGATTGACAGGAGTATCTTAGTAGTCACACAGGGCCACTGCTTCCATTTAGAAAGCCAGGATGGCAGCTCAGTAGTCAGAACAGAGATCAATTCCTTGTACTCCACGCAAGAGGAGACGGACACCAGGGTTGTACTCTACTGCCTCTATGCACAAGATCAAGGGTACAAAACAGTACGTGTACGGTCTCCTGACAGTGACATCTTCTTCTTTCTTCTTCACCATGCTTCAAAGATGACCATTACAGTGCTGTTTGATACAGGTACAGGTGACAATAAAAGACTGATTGATGTAACCAAGCTTGCAGGCACATATGGGCAACCACTTTGCACAGCTCTGTTGGAACTCCATGCCTTCACTCATTGTGACTCAACAAGTGCCTTCAAAGGTATTGGCAAAGTGAGGCCTCTCAAGCAAGTGTTGAGGTCTCATGAGTTCCATGGTATTGATGAACTTGGAGACAACTGGGAAGTTAAAGACAGTCTATATGCAGACATAGAGAAGTTCACCTGTATCATGTATGGCAAACCACATTCAACCTCAGTTGATGAGCTGCGTCATGACCGCTTGAAAGAAAAGTGTGGGGCCCCAGATGGAACAATAAATGTTGACAGACATATTGACCTGTGCCAACTGCCTCCATGCAGGAAAGCTCTCATACAACACATAAGAAGAGCAAACTATCAGGTAGCCATCTGGAAGCGAGCCCACGTTGCTCAACCCTCAGTCCCCAAGCCTACAGAGGGTCATGGCTGGACATATTTGGATGGCAAACTACAACCATTATGGTTTGAAGGACCTCTTATCCCCCATGATGTGGCGCAAGAGGATGATGGTGTAGAGAGCAATGATGACTACAGCTCTGATGAGGATGATGCAGTAGAGAGTGATGTGATCTCAGATGAAAGTGACTGTGATGTTTTGTCAGAAGACAGTGACAGTGATGATGACAACTAAACTGTGAAAGAAATGGTATTCGAATATTAGAGTTGATCTGTCACATATAACACGCTTTGAATAGCAATGTATATATTGAGTGATGTAATTTCATGTAAGAGTGACAGTTATGTTATCCCAGAAGAGAGTGACAGTAAGGATGAAAACTAAACTGTGAATGACATGGAATTGTAATATTAGAGTTGTGTTACATATTAGAGTTATGTGTTACATATTAGAGTTATGTATTACATACAACATTAATGATGGTAAATATGTTTAAACTGTCTGAATTTGTATTTGTTAGTATGTATTGTATTTTATTCCTCTTTAGTCATATACCGGTACCATCTGATGTAATAAGAGTGCGATATGTTAATAAACTATGCAGAAACATTGTCATATCAAGATTATATGGTTTAAAATAATACATTGCCAATGAAATGTAATTAACAGGCAGCCATCTTGAAAATACAAGATGGCCACTGACAGCAGACCATTTTAGTTGATACCAATGGAGTCCTTGGGTCTGAAAACCTATGTTTAGACACCAAGATCATGTCTCTATGTGCCTTAATACTCAAAATAGAGCATTTTTTTAATTTTTTAACGATGGTGGCACCTGATTTTGGTGTTCTAGAAGGTCCAAAGAAGTAGTTGAACCCAATGGCGTAGAGTAGTGGGGGGGGGGGGGGGGGGTACGTGGATATATATATATATATATATATATATATATATAGATATATTTCTTTATTTGTTCCATAGCTTACAAGTCACCATGGTACAACTTTTAACTTTGTGTTATGTCTTCAAAATCGGTCTTTTGCGCGCTCTTCACCTTTGTTGCCGCACAGCTCCTGCTGTTAGCTGCTCCACTGGAGTTATTATCTTCCATGGCTTTAAACACACATCCACTTTCACGCAGTCACCCAAATTTTAACTTTGTGTTCGTCCAGTATTGACTGAAATATCACTCTTTTGTGAGCTGGCATTCTGCCTAAATGCTCGTTTGAAGCGTGATGAGTCACTGCCTCAGTGCGCACACACAGCGGAGCTCATGTGATCCATTAATTCCAGAAGTGATTACAGGTATTTTCGGCATCCAAGGTTTGACAGAAAATGATTAATCCGCTACAAAAGAATTATTTTATATAGAGTCCAGCGCACAGAGCAGGTGGATTTGTGTGCTCAAGAGCCGCTCCAAAAATAGCCTCTCAGGTCCTACCTCAGTGCGCACACACAGCAGAGCTCATGTGATCCATTAACAAGATATTAAATCAGCATACTTTTACATACAAAAGACATACTTTTACAGCTAGGAACTGTTTTATCAAGCTATAAAAAACATTAAAAATAATTACCTTAAATGGTAAATGCACTGCATTTATATAGCGCTTTTCCATCTGCATCAGATGCTCAAAGCGCTTTACAATAATGCCTCACATTCACCCTAAGCTGTTCAAAATACATCCCACATGGAGCAGAAAAGAGAGGGGAAAAAAGTGTCGAGATGAAACAGTCCTCTGTGATGCCAGAAGTGATTAGAAGTGTTTTCAACATCCAAGGTTTGGCAGAAAATAATTAATCCACTACAAAATAGTATATATAGTTTTTTTTTTAATATATATATATATAACTGCCGGTTAGTTTTATAAGATACCTCGTATGTCTCAAAAATTGAAAATGCACAACAAAACAAATGAACGAATGAGAGGAAACTGGAGTCACCGTCTGTGACCGAACTGTAATAAACCGCCTAAAGGAAATGGGATTTACATACAGAAAAGCTAAACGAAAGCCATCATTAACACCTAAACAGAAAAAAAACAAGGTTACAATGGGCTAAGGAAAAGCAATTGTGGACTGTGGATGACTGGATGAAAGTCATATTCAGTGATGAATCTCAAATCTGCATTGGGCAAGGTGATGATGCTGGAACTTTTGCTTGGTGCCGTTCCAGTGAGATTTATAAAGATGACTGCCTGAAGAGAACATGTAAATTTCCACAGTCATTGATGATATGGGGCTGCATGTCAGGTAAAGGCACTGGGGAGATGGCTGTCATTACATCATCAATAAATGCACAAGTTTACCTTGATATTTTGGACACTTTTCTTATCCCATCAATTGAAAGGATGTTTGGGGATGATGAAATAATTTTTCAAGATGATAATGCATCTTGCCATAGAGCAAAAACTGTGAAAACATTCCTTGCAAAAAGACACATAGGGTCAATGTCATGGCCTGCAGATAGTCCAGATCTTAATCCAATTGACAATCTTTGGTGGAAGTTGAAGAAAATAGTCCATGACAAGGCTCTAACCTGCAAAGCTGATCTGGCAACAGCAATCAGAGAAAGTTGGAGCCAGATTGATGAAGAGTACTGTTTGTCACTCATTAAGTCCATGCCTCAGAGACTGCAAGCTGTTATAAAAGCCAGAGGTGGTGCAACAAAATACTAGTGATGGATTGGAGCATTCTTTTGTTTTTCATAATTCATAATTTTTTCCTCAGAATTGAGTGATTCCATATTTTTTTCCCTCTGCTTGGTCTAAAAAAGTAACCGTTACTGACTGCCACAATTTTTTTTTCCTGATTTCTTATAGTGTTTCTTAAAGCCAGAAAGTTTCCATTTGAAATGACTTTAGTTTTGTCATGTCTGTGATCTGCTTTTTTTTTTTTTTTTTACAAAATTAAACAACTGAATGAACATCCTCCGAGGCCGGTGATTCCATAATTTTTGCCAGGGGTTGTGTGTATATATATATATATATATATATATATATATATATATATATATATATATATAAAAACACACAATCTTACAGTATCACCTGAATATGCTGCTGACTGTTTTGGGCTTGTTCGCTTTCTTCACCTCCATGAAGAACTTGCTAACAGATGGTCCAGTCGTTTGCTGGTAAGCGTTCAGTGTTTGTTTTTTCCAATGCTGTTTAGATATGTATGGAGAACATTCATCGCTGACTTGGTTTTTCTGATCATGTTTTTAGGTTCCTGGTTTGTCACGAAAATACGCGTTGCGGACCAATTGTCATGGTAACCGGTCCCGATATGGGAAAATGTCAGACCAGTAATCAGCCAATCAGAGCGCATGTAGCATCGCAGCCATATAATAATCCTTTTCTTCACTTTCTGCAAAATAACAAATGATGAATTGTTTTGTTTTGTTTTCCTTCCTGTTTTCATTTGGAATAGAATGTGCAGTGTTCCCAATGCATTTCCATGTATGGAAGTAAAAGCTATCAGAGGTGTCAAACTGATTCCAGAAAGGGCCAAGAGGGTGCAGGTTTTCTTTGCAACCACCCACTCCACCAGGTGATTTCACTGATTTGTTAATCAGTGAAATCACCTGGTGGATTTTACCGATTAACTTCATGTATTGGTGAAACCACCTGGTTTTGAGCTTTACTCACTTATTTTAAACATACTGCTATTATTTTGAGCACAGCTGTAAATGGAGATTTCTGTAGCTACACAGTAATTAAAGGTCAAAAAATACTCCCCCTCTAGCTGCCACCTTATCGTGGTGGGGGAGTTTGCGTACCCGGATGATCCTAGGAGCTATGTTGTCGGGGGCTTTGTGCTCCCTGCAGGGTCTCCCAAGGCAAACAGGTCCTAGGTGACAGGTCAGACTAAGGGCAGTTCAGAACCTCCATGACCAGTAAAAGATAAAGGACCGAGACGTCGCCCGGTATGGCGGAGCCAGGGTCCCACCCTGGAGCCAGGCCTGGGGTTGGGGCTCGCGTGCGAGCGCCTGGTGGTCGGGCCTTAGCCTACGGGGCCTGGCCGGGCTCAGCCCGAAAGAGTGACATGGGCCCGCCCTCCTGTGGGTTCACCACCTGCAGAGGGGGCCGTAGGGGTCAGGTGCAGAGAGGATTGGGTGGCGGTCGAGGGCGGGTGGCCCGACAGCCCGGTCCATGCTCACAGCCCCTGGCTGTTGGGACGTGGAATGTCACCTCGCTAGGGGTGAAGGAGCCTGAGCTTGTGCTGGAGGTTGAGAGATACCGACTAGAGATAGTCGGGCTCACCTCCACGCACAGCTTGGGCTCTGGTACCCAACTCCTGGAGAGGGGCTAGATGCTTCATTTTTCTGGCGTTGCCCACGGGGAGAGGCGGAGAGCTGGGGTCGCATTGCTTATTGCTCCCCGGCTCAGTCGCCAAGTGTTGGAGTTCACTCTGGTGAACGAGAGGGTCGCGTCCCTACGCCTTCGGGTCCAGGACAGATCTCTCACCGTTGTCTCGGCCTACGGGCCGAGCGGCAGTGCAGAGTACCCGACCTTCCTGGAGTCCCTGGGAGGGGTACTAGATAGCGCTCTGACTGGGGACTCCATTGTTCTCCTGGGGGATTTCAATGCCACGTGGGCGGCGACAGTGAGACCTGGAGGGGGGTGATCGGGAAGCACGGCCTCCCTGATCTGAACCCGAGTGGTGTTCAGTTGTTGGACTTCTGTGCTAGTTACAGTTTGTCCATTACGAACACCATGTTCGAGCACAAGGATATCCATAAGTGCACGTGGCACCAGGACACCCTGAGCCGGAGGTTGATGATCGACTTTGTAGTCGTATCATCTGACCTTCGGCCACGTGTCTCGGACACTCGAGTGAAGAAAGGGGCAGAGCTGTCGACTGATCACCACCTGGTGGTGAGTTGGATCCGCTGGGAGGGTAGGAAGCCGGTCAGACCTGGCAGGCCCAAACATATCGTGAGGGTCTGCTGGGAAAGACTGACGGAACCCTCTGTCAGCGAGGCCTTCAACTCCCACCTCCAGGAGAGCTTCTCCCAGATCCCGGGGGAGGTTGGAGACATGGAGTCCGAGTGGACCATGTTCTCCACCTCCATTGTCGATGCGGCTGCTCGTAGCTGTGGTCGCAAGGTCTCTGGTGCCTGTCGCGGTGGCAATCCCCGAACCCGGTGGTGGACACCGGAAGTAAGGGATGCTGTCAAGCTGAAGAAGGAGTCCTACTTATCTTTGTTTGTAGGTGGGACCCCAGAGGCAGCTGACAGGTACCGGCAGACCAAGCGTGCCACAGCCCGTGCGGTCGCAGAGGCAAAAACTCAGGTCTGGGAGGAGTTTGGGGAGGCTATGGAGGAGGACTATTGGTCGGCCTCGAGATTCTGGCAAACCGTCCGACGCCTCAGCAGGCGGAAGCAGCTCTCCAACAGCACTGTTTATGGTGCGGGTGGGGAGCTGTTGACCCTGACTGGGGATGTTGTCGGGCGGTGGAAGGAGTACTTCGAGGATCTCCTCAGTCCCATCGTCACGTCTTCCGAAGAGGAAGCAGAGACTGGGGACTCAGAGGTGGACTCATCCATTACCCAGGCCAAAGTCGCTGAGGTGGTTAGAAAGCTCTTCGGTGGCAAGGCCCCTGGGGTGGATGAAATCCGTCCTGAGTACCTTAAGTCTCTGGATGTTGTGGGGCTGTCTTGGCTGACACACCTCTGCAACATTGCGTGGTGATCGGGGACAGTGCCTCTGGATTGGCAGACCGGGGTGGTGGGCCCTCTGTTTAAGAAGGGGGACTGGAGGGTGTGTTCCAACTATAGGGGGATCACACTCCTCAGCCTCCCCGGTAAGGTCTGTTCCGGAGTACTGGAGAGGAGAATTCGACCCATGGTCGAACCTCAGATTCAGGAGGAGCAGTGTGGTTTTCGTCCTGGTCGCGGCACACTGGACCAGCTTTACACGCTCCATCTGGTGCTCGAGGGTTCATGGGAGTTCGCCCAACCAGTCCACATGTGTTTTGTGGATCTGGAGAAGGCGTTCGACCGTGTCCCTCGGGGCGCCCTGTGGGGAGTGCTCCGGGAGTACGGGGTCCGGGGTCCTTTGCTAAGGGCTATCCAGTCCCTGTACGACCGCAGCAGGAGCTTGGTTCGCATTGCCGGTAGTAAGTCAAACCTGTTTCCAGTGCACGTTGGCCTCCGCCAGGGCTGCCCTTTGTCACCGGTTCTGTTCATTATTTTTATGGACAGAATTTCTAGGCGCAGCCAGGGTGTAGAGGGGGTCTGGTTTGGGAACCACAGAATCTCGTCTCTGCTGTTTGCGGACGATGTGGTTCTGTTGGCTTCGTCAAATCAGGACCTTCAGCGTGCACTGGGGCGGTTTGCAGCCGAGTGTGAAGCGTCCGGGATGAAAATCAGCACCTCCAAATCTGAGGCCATGGTTCTCGACCGGAAAAAGGTGCTTTGCCCTCTTCAGGTCGGTGGAGTGTCCTTGCCTCAAGTGGAGGAGTTTAAGTATCTTGGAGTCTTGTTCACGAGTGAGGGACGGATGGAGCGTGAGATCGATAGACGGATCAGTGCAGCATCTGCAGTGATGCGGTCGCTGTATCGGACCGTCGTGGTGAAGAGAGAGCTGAGTAGGGGGGGGCAAAGCTCTCGATTTACCGATCGATCTACGTTCCGATCCTCACCTATGGTCATGAGATTTGGCTCGTGACCGAAGAACGAGATCGCGAGTACAAGCGGCCGAGATGAGTTTCCTCCGCAGGGTGGCTGGGCGCTCCCTTAGAGATAGGGTGAGGAGCTTGGTCACTCGGGAGGAGCTCGTAGTCGAGCCGCTGCTCCTCCATGTCGAAAGGAGTCAGTTGAGGTGGCTCGGGCATATTTTCCGGATGCCTCCTGGACGCCTCGCTGGAGAGGTGTTCCGGGCACGTCCCACTGGGAGGAGGCCCCGGGGAAGACCCAGGACACGCTGGAGGGATTATATCTCTCGGCTGGCTTGGGAACGCCTTGGGGTTCCCCTGGAGGAGCTGGGGGAGGTACGTATGGATCAGGAGGTCTGGGCGGCTTTGCTTGAGCTGCTGCCCCTGTGACCCGACTCCGGATAAAGCGGAAGAAAATGGATGGAAGGATGGATAAATACAAAAATAATGTACTTCACAACCTGTCTTGATTCTCTGTAAAAAGAATTTTCGCTTCCCAAAGTGCATTCCAGGTTTGATAATGTACTTCTGCATTTTTTCAGAGGACGGCTTTTTAGGGCAGGGATGACGAACCCTACTGCTGAAGACTTTTCATCTCTACCCCTCTCCTACACCTCATTATCTTAGCTAGGTGTGTTCGGTCAGTAAAGAGACACTTCTCTATCTTATCAAATGTATATAGAGAAGGGAGAAATGGAAAATGTGGTCTCCAGAACCAGGGGTAGAGATCCCTGCCTAAATGTGCTTTTTACAACTACAGTGAGTAAGAAAATGCGACTGAGAAATAGACCTGAAAATGCAACAGAATGCATCTGAGATTTCAGGCTTTTCTGGGGGATAACCCCCAGGACCTTCGACCCTTGCCAGAAACTTACAGGGGTTTCCCATGGCTCACTTTCATCACTGTTTCTCAGAATGTAAAAGATGGAGAACTACACCCTACTTTTTCTGATTATTCTCAGTCACCCCTTGTACTTAATCTTAGGCTCGGTTCGATCAAAATTGTGATTAAATATTTTGGGTGGGCCGCAGGTGAGTTCCAGCTTTCAAAGTGGGCCCAAAATGTCAGTTTGGAAGCGGCTGCTCTAGGCTAATACCTTGATGCAAAGAGTGGTTATTATAGTGCACTGTTATTGCACAATTACTGTTTTTAATCTTAACTGGAACGGATTCTGCTGCAGGAACAGATCCAACGAGTGGCTCGAACTCCCCCCACCACCACCACCCGACAGTGAACTGTATGCCTGCATGGGCTCTCATCAATTGTTCTGTATTGTAAACCTTTTTGGTACAGTGCAGTGACTTAAGCAGTGGGTCACCCCTTTGAGTCTGGTCTGCTTGAGGTTTCTTCCTCAGTATCATCAGACGGAGTTTACCACTGTCGCCGGTGTGCTTGCTCTAGCGGTTGGTATGGTTAGACCTTACTTGTGTGAAGCACCTTGAGGCGGCTTTGTTGTGATTTGGTGCTATGTAAACTAAATAAATTGAATAGAAATTGAATTTGATTCTAAGTTGTCAATAATGTTTAAATGCTGTTATTTGCTTCGTATTGTTTGTGTGGATGCTCCAGGTTGTCATCTCAGACTGAATAAAGTTGTTTCTTCTTTTGAAGGTCTTGTGACGAGGAAGCATTTTGAAGGATTGGAGCCACAATACCAATATGCCATGGCAGCAGGAGAACACGGATGTTCAGATCAGTTATTGTTAATAACATATTGCAGGGGGAGTAAGGATCCTGTGTTTTGCTTTGACAGAAACACTTGATGATTGTTGGAGTTGATGTCCACCATGACACCAGTAAGAGTCATCGATCAGTCATGGGCTTTGTTGCAAGTGTGAACAGGTACCTTTTGTGTGTGTGTGTTTTTTTTGTTTTGTTTTGTTTTTTTTTTATCTTTAAGTGTACATTTTGTGAACTGATTTGGGAATTAATTTTAATTAAGAAAGCAGGTGAGAAAAATGCCCAGTACAAATGTCTGTTCCCGTTTTTGCCATCCAGAGAGGTGGTGTAGTTCGTTAGGACAGCAACATCTCATTTGTGGACAGGAGAAGACTGCACAAATGGATTATGAAGGCCAGTACTGTCCTGGGGTGCCAGCTTTATCCAGTGCAGGTGGTGGGAGAGAAAAGGATGATAGTTTTGCTATCATCCATGTCGGAACTCTGCAAGCGGGAACTCAGGCCTGCGCTCCTGTACCCGGCCAAACTGCGTATTATTTTGCTGACGGGGGAAAGGAAGTGGTTGCAATCTACATTGGACACCAGCAAGTTTGTTTAGGACCTGTGCAAAGGCTAGAGTTGCTTTTCTTTTCATTTCAGTAACCCTTATCTGCACTGTTACAGGTAAAGTGGACTGATCGTGGCCATTGCTGCTTCTGCCTATTTGTTAATCGGTCTGAGATGAGACACTTTGTTTTGTGTTCAGTGCCTTCTCATAATTAATACCTTTTTTATCATCAGTCCTTCACCCCATAATATCATTCAATATTAACCTTGTTGATTGAGCACAATAACTCTGCTGAAAATGTTCCTGTGATCGTCGAAGAAGGAGGAGGGGTGAAATTTAAAAAAATAAACTTTCTCAGCCCGAACATTGCCAGAGGATGTCAATTCATACTGAGTTGCCTTGTGTAACGCCTGTCTCTTTGTCTTCACCTGCTTGGCTAATGTTGCCTTCTTGGTGGAACTCAGTGTGACTAAAATTACTGTAGGTGTGTTCGAAAGGTTAATGTAAATTTTTGTACATTTTGTTCACAGTGGTAGTTTAGGCTGTATTATTATTATTATTATTATTATTATATTTCATGAAACTTCGTACAAATCCTTGTTATAGGTTGGTAATATGCATATTATCCTCTCATTCGAATTGGGCCCATTTCATCAGAGTTATGGCCCTTGATTAACAAAATTAGACTCCGCCAGTTTCATGAATGGGTGCCTGCATTCTGAAATCAACTCCTCTCACATTTTTAGGAGGAATTTGGTTAAACTTGGTACAAGTCCTTGCTATACATTGGAATACCCATATTGTCGTGTCATTCGAGTTGGGCCCACTTGACCAGATTTATGGCCCTTGATTAGCAAATCTAGACACTGCCAGTTTCATGAGATGGTACCTGCATTCTGAAATCATCTCCTTGCATATTTAGGATGAATTCCATGACACTTACAATAGTACAAGTCCATTTAATGTTCATTATACACATATTATGTTATTTTTTAATATATTCAGAATTCTATCCCGTGATTCATTAGCAAGAAATATTTCTGATTTATGAAAATTCTTAACTGAAATTAGCTAATGTTACAGTTTTTGCTAGAAGTGCAAATAGTTGTGTTCACAAAACAAATGTTATCAGATACTTTGAAGTGTGTAGCAAGCACTTGTACGAAGGCAGCATTTTCCAGCGGTGGATATATATGTCAGAGCACTCTTGTCATACACTCTGTTGTCACTTGCTGCTGCAACAATGCAAATTTCCCCATTTTAGGACAATAAAGGATTATCTTAGTGTTGCTCCTCCTGCACAGAGCAGGAGTCAGGGTGAGCCTGCTCTGTGTGTGAGGCGATCAGAGAGGACGGCAAACCAGCCAGTTGAAGAAACTTTGGAAGCATAAATGGTATTGTTTCATTTATCTTCTTCTTTATCTTACTGAGCATAATCTCTTTGAGCCACTTCAGTCTGCTTTTAGAAAATATCATTCCACAGAGATGGCTCTCACTAACGTGGTGAATGATCTTCTGCTTGCAATGGATTCGGACACCAGTACGGTTCTGGTCAGTGGTGGGCACAGATAACCAAAAAATTAACTTTGATAACAGATAATCAGATAAATGAAAAGTTATCTTTGATCAAGATAAAACAATAAACCACCCAAAAATATATCGGAAGTTACAGATAACCGATAACAGATAAATTCCAATATTGTCTCTGGTACATTTATAACTACAACTACACCTGAGTCCCCAGGTGGCCACTGCCTCCAGCTGTCAGATCTGGTACTGCTGGCAGGAAGAACAAACAGGTTATGTGGGTGTGCGAACACCCAGCAACAGTCAGCAAACTCACAGTTCCTTCCTGAGGGAAAAGTCCTACACTCCCAGGTAGCAGGAAAACAGAGTATGTGCAGTGCTTACTGTAATACTTAAGAAATTTAGGAGTGGAATCGCCAGCTCCTCCAAATTTCCACTAACCAGCTCCAAGCTGAAAGTATACAGAAGGTTTACGACTGCAAAGCGTTCAGAAGCAATTATGTGCGTACAGCACAGAAAAGGCTGAGAGGTTACCTGTCGGGTAAGCTGATTTCTCGGCAGGAAAGTGGAGTTGCTGTCTGGCTTTTATGGGTTGGGTGGATGATGAGTAATGAGTGACAGCTGTCGCAGTCGGTGTTCCAGGGAGGCGGCTGTGCCCTCTGGTGCCTGAAGCCCGCTTTCAGGCAGGGCGCCCTCTGGTGTTGGGCCAGCAGTACCTCCTCTTCAGCGGCCCACACAACATGGTAATCTTATTCACATAAAATCCTTAGAAGATTGCCTTGCATCAGTGAGAAGCTGGATGTCTAGTAACTTCCTACTTTTAAACTCTGATAAGACTGAAATGATGGTTCTTGGTCCAGTGAGACATTGGCATCAATTTGACCAGTTAACGCTTAGCCTAGGCTTGTGTGTCATGAATCACACTGGCAAAATGAGGAATCTTGGGGTAATTTTTGATCCTACATTGTCCTTTGACCGCCACATTAGAAATATTATGAGGACTGCTTTCTTCCACCTGTGAAATACAGCTGAGATTCCTCCCATCCTGTCTATGGCTGATGCTGAGACTCTGATCCATGCATTTATCTCTTCTAGATTGGACTACTGCAATGTTCTGTTTTCTGGTTTACTGCAGTCCAGCATTAGAGCTCTCCAGTTGGTTCACAATGCTGCAGCCAGACTTTTGACACAAAGCAGAAAGTTTGACCACATTACAGCCGTTTTGCCATCATTTCACTGTCTTCCTATCCTAGTGAGTTCAGATTTTTAAGGTTCTGCTCCTAACCTATGAAATTGTTCATGGACTGGCACCTCCCTACTTAGCTGACCTAATTAAACCCTACGTACTGGCCCGGGCATTGCATTCTCAGGGTGCAGGGCAACTTTGTGTTCCAATGGTGAATAAGACGTTCTGCAGGTCACAGAACTGCTTTCTCTTATCGTGCCCCGTTCTGTGGAATGATCTCCCTGTGTCAATAAAATAGTCAGATTTTGTGGAGACTTTCAAGTCCAGAATTAAGACGCACTTATTTTCTCTTTCGTATGGCTAGCATACTAGCATAGTATAGTTCTACGCTTTTTACTCTTTTAATTCATTTTATTAGGAAACGGAGCATACCGCGGCCTCAACTTTACCTAAATTCTGGGTCTTTTAGTGAAGGTTAGGGCTAGTGGCCGGCGATCACCTTAGTATTTCCTGTTTTTCTTGTTTAATGCCTGGAAATTATACTGTATTTCTTGTCTTTCTGATGCCTGATTGTTTTTTCTCTCTGTTTAAGGTGCAGCTCCATCCAGAGATGGGTGTGGTATTTGTGCTGGAGAGCCTCTTGTCCTGTGCACCAACAGCATTTCCTGTATATTCGTTTTGTGAATTGTTTTGTAATTTGTGTCTGTAACATGGCCCAAGCAGAGGGTTGCTCCTCTGAGTCTGGTCTGCTTGAGGCTTCTTCCTCAGAGAGAGTTTTTCTTTACCACTGCTGCTCTGGGGGTTAGTAAGGTTAGACCTTGTGTGAAACTCCTTGAGGCAACTCTGTTGTGATTTGGCACTATATAAATGAAAATCAATTGAAAATTGGAAAAAAAAAAATCTTCCTAAATATGAACCTAAAATTGAAATCGCACTGATCTGCATTTGTATTGAATCACTGTCAACACCACCAACTTATTACAAAAGTCTGTTTTATATGAATTAGTGTAAAATTTCACAGGTGAGATGGCTGCTGAATAACAACCCCGTGTACAATGATTTCGAATTGTACAGTGCCGTCATTTGCGCAAAAATCAAACTAATTTAAAATGGACAGAATATTGAAGGCTATTGAAGGAACACGTTGCACGACATAAAAATGAACAAAAAACAAAACGTGCTGCACAGTAAATCCATCCAACTCGAACTGCAAAAGATGTAATCAAACTCATAAGCGTTTCATGAAAACAAGCAAAATTTGCATTTCCTCTCTCTCACAGTGCTAAAGTATGTGTCAGCAGCTCTCTGCTGCTCACAGATTAAAGGTACTGCATAAAGATTTGAAGAATTTTCAAAAACATGTCGAGAGAGAACCAGTCAAACTTTTGAACACACTTTCCCGTTCGGTTGAATGGGAAACACAATTCTCTTTACTGTTTGCATTCTTTGCTTGCACATTCACATGGCACTTGTTCTGCAGTTCACTGACCCGGTGGTACTCCAGAGTGATCTTCCAGACACCCACTGAGGAACTGATCAGAGGCTTCAGAATATGCTTACTGGCTGCACTGAAAAAGTACTATGAGGTAAATGTTATTGGTGGCTATTTCAAGGGTTTTTTTTTCTAATTCAAGGAAAAGAGACTTGAAATAACTGAATGAAACATGAAGAAATTTATTTGAAAGGTTTTAGTTTTAGCACATGCCACAATTCAATTTCAAATGGCTTTAAAGAAATCCTTTTATCCGAAGTCCTGTATTGCCATAATGTTAGGGCTTAGCACTTCAAAACTGTATGTTTGATCTGCATATTTAAGAAGACTTGTGTGTGTTCTTCCATACAGATGAACCACAACTTGCCAGAAAAGATTGTGGTGTATCGGGACGGTGTGTCTCATGGCCAGCTGCAGGCGGTTGAGCTGTACGAGATTCCAGAGCTCCTCAAAAGCTTTGAGACCTTCCCAAACTACGAGCCGAAGTTGGTCTTCATCGTGGTCCAGAAACGCATCAGCACCACTCTGTACTCCTTCACTGCCAACCAGTTTGGTACTCCACCACCTGGGACTGTTCTGGATCACACTCTGACTGAAAAGCAGTGGTGAGTGTCCTCCAGAAAACATCTGTCGTCAGTGTAGAAAGTTGCACTTATACGGTTGGTGAGGAGATGAAATGCACGACAAGAGCCAAAATTTGATTCCCCATCCTTGGCCTCATTTTGTAGTGCTTTTAGTACCAGCAACAGATGGAAATGTGCTACAGATAAGCAGCCCATTTAGCAAGATCAGGGCTGTGAAAACTCAGAGGATCCGAGGAATTCCGCAGATTTCATCATGGGGGGCCGGGGGGTGTTAGTGTTGTACTCTGTAATTGTGATAGTCACTGAGTTTTTAAAATGCCTAACGATGTCATGCAAGTTTGATAAGTCTGCGGACACTGAACTGTATAACAGGTACAAATCAGTGTCCTCAGATCCGCGGAAGTTGGCGGAGAAAAATCCCTCTCTCAAACTCTCAGACTTTAAGAGCCATCAAGTTTTTAAAAGAAGAATTTTGCGCCACGTCTGTGTCAGAGTGGTGTCGGAGAGAGGGAAACAGACAAAAGAAACAGGAAAAGCTCACTGCATCTTGTGCCCTCAAGAAACATGGTAAGAAAATTTTTTTTAATCGCTGGAACATAAACATTGCGCTGTTCAAACAAGATTTCAGACAAGATTAGGTGACTTTTTTAAATTAATGTAGACTTTCTTTCATTGGAAAAAAAGACTTTGAATGGATTTACAGGAATTTACACAAGAATGTAAGTACCTTTTTTATTATAAGGTATGTTATTGATATTGTACCATGATTTTTAAAATATTCTCCAAGCTTTAGCTGTGGTTTTTGAAATGCTTTAACAGTCTTTTCAGTCTTCATGAATTTCATGTAGTTTAAATGTTATGTTAATGTATAATTTGTTTTACAATTAAAAGGAAAATCATTCCAGGTCCTGCTTCTATGTCATATTCTGTTATTTCAACATTGTCATTGACAGTTCAAATGAAAGGTTGAATCTGGGATCATTTAAAAATGTACTTCTTTTGAAATTTTTTTTTCCAGGAGATGCTGAAAATGTATCATTAGATACAAAATTAATTTGGTTTTTGGGGCCCTGCGGGCCCTAAACTCTGGCTCCTGGGGGCTGCGCACCCCCCAGACCCCCTGCAAATTTTCCTTGGATTTCAGAATTTTCATTTCACAGCCCTGCAAGATGCTGCACCATAGTTTTACTGTTTTATGAGACAATATGAGTTATTAGAATGCTTTCCCTCTCTGGTTTGATAATTATCAAATCAAATCAATTTTATTTATATAGCGCCAAATCACAACAAACAGTCGCCCCAACTTGCTTTATATTGTAAGGCAAAAGCCATACAATAATTACAGAAAAACCCCAACGGTCAAAACAACCCCCTATGAGCAAGCACTTGGCGACAGTGGGAAGTAATTATGCAGTAACTTCTCATGCTTATGGGTTTTGCTGGATATTGTTGGATGGTTCTGCAGTGCAGCAAAATGACAGTTTGCTCGAGCGCTGTGTGGCCTGCTCCAATCAGACACGGCATTATGGTGTGTTCCCAGTATTGCATAAAACACTCTTTTTGCTTCTTCTTTTTTTATGTTTGCCCACACTGGGAATGAATAGAGACAGGGAGTGAAAAGTGTTAGTATTGTCACTTCATCACAACCCCAAGTCTGGTTGGTGGTTTTCCAGAGAGTGTTGGGAGAACTTAAAGCAACAAATGAAACTAAATTAAAACCAGAATGTAGAGCATATGCAAGCATTTGTGAGTTTTGGTTGTTGTCCAGGGCTAGTATGAGTAGGAAAATGTGTGTCTAGAGTTTGATTGAGCTCTGCAGATCTGCCACAAACACAGATTGGAAGAATTATCACTGCAAGACTCTGGATGTAGCCGCTGATCTTTACTGAAATTTTCTTATGCAGATTTATTTTTTCCTGCCACACAGGGTGGATTTCTATTTGATGGCGCATCAGATTCGTCAGGGCTGTGGCCTCCCGACACACTACATATGTCTGTACAACACAGCAAACCTTACACCAGATCACTTACAGAGGTAATGTTTTCAGTCCACTTCAACAATCAGACATTTTATTCCTGTATCAGCTTTTTATTTATTTTTTTAAATACAGTGCACCCAGGAAGTATTCACAGCACTTCACTTTTTCCACATCTTATGTTACAGCCTTATTTCAGAATTGAGTAAATACATTTTTTCCCTCAAAATCTATTTGCAACACCCCATAATGACAACATGATTTTTTTATTTTATTTTGTTTTTTGCAAATTTATTAAACAAAAAAACAACAACACTAAGACATCACGTGCATGTAAGTATTCACACGCTGTGCTCAATACTTTGTTGATGCACCTTTGGCAGCAATAACAACCTCAAGTCTTCTTGAATATGACGTCACAAGCTTTGTGCACCTATCTTTGGACAGTTTTGTCCATTCCTCTTTGCAGCACCTCTCAAGCTTCATCAGGTTGGATGGGGAGCGGCGGTGCACAGACATTTTCAGATCTCTCCAGAGATGTTCAATCAGATTCAGGTCTGGGCTCTGTCTGGGCCACTCAAGGACATTCACAGAGTTGCCCTGAAGACACTCCTTGGATATCTTGGCTGTGTGTTTAGGGTCATTGTCCTGCTGAAAGATGAATCGTCGCCCCAGTCTGAGGTCAAGAGCACTCTGGAGCAGATTTTCATCCAGGATGTCTCTGTACATTGCTGCATTCATCTTTCCCTCAATCCTGACTAGTCTCCCAGTTTCTGCTGCTGAAAAAAATCCCCACAGCATGATGCTGCCACCACCATGCTTCACTGTAGGGATGGTGCCTGGTTTCCTCCAGACACAATGCCTGGCATTCACACCAAAGAGTTCAATCTTTGTCTCATCAGACTAGTGAATTTTGTTTCTCATGGTCTGAGAGTCCTGCAGGTGCCTTTAGACAAACTCCAGGCAGGCCGCCATGTGTGTTTTATTAAGGAGTGGCTTCTGTCTGGCCACTCTACCATCCAGGCCTGATTGGTGGATTGTCACAGAGATGGTTGTCCTTCTGGAAGGTTCTCCTCTCTCCATAGAGGAATGCTGGAGCTCTAACAGAGTGACCATCAGGTTCTTGGTCACCTCCCTGACTAAAGCCCGTCTCCCTCAATTGCTCAGTTTAGACAGGCGGCCAATTCTAGGAGGCGTCCTGTGGGATCCAAACTTCCATTTGTGGATGATGGAGGCCACTGTGCTTGTTGGGACCTTCAAAGCAGCAGAAATGTTTTTGTTCCCTTCCCCAGATTTGTGCCTCAAGACAGTCCTGTCTGAGGTCTACAGACAATTCCTTTGACTTCATGCTGGGTTTGTACTCTGACATCCACTGTCAACTGTGGGACCTTATGTGTAGACAGGTGTGTGCCTTTCCAAACCATGCCCAGTCAACTGAATTTACCACAGGTGGACTCTAATTAAGCTGTAGAAACATCTCAAGGATTATTATTGGAAACATGATGCACCTGAGCTCAGTTTCATTGCAAAGGCTATGAATACTTATGTACATGTGATTTCTTAGTTGTTATATATAAAAATTTCCAACTATTAAAAAAAGTCATTATGGGGTATTGTGTGTAGAATTTTGAAGAAAAAAATGAATTTGCACGGTACAAGACTTGACGGATTTCAGTCTTTAGGTGTAAGTACATGTTTTGTTGTTTTTTAAATTAGCACCATTCACAGTGTAGGTGCCATATGAATGAATGAATGAATGAATGAATGAATTTATTCGGCACACAGTTCGACAACAAAAAACTCATAAAGAAAAACAACTTTATAAAGATCCCGTGTGGCTGAAAGGGTGAGGGCAGAAGCAAAGCTTACAAATGCCCACCTCTTGTGCTATAAAAATAAGAAATATATATACACACATTTATACAAGCATGCAACCATAAACACAATTTTCAGAATACAGCCAGACAAACACTGTCGCACAACACACAATCCCAGAAGCAATAACAAAAATAATAAACCCAAGTCTTCAACTATAACAAGAAATTTTATAATTCTTGTAATGCCTCCTAAAGCCCACCAAAGTACCAAGTACTTTAATGTTGTCAGGACAGTTGTTCCAGGTGTTAACCCCTTTATCAGAGACACAGTGACTCTTTGCAGTAGTTCGGATCTTCAATTTCTCCAAAAACAAAAGTCCTCTCAAGTTATAACTGGAGTTCCTCATTTTAAACAGATCCTGGACATGTTGCAGCAGCAGTAGTTTATTTTTAACTTTATACATAATTTGTATTGTGATGTAATCAACCAAGTCCCAGAATTTTAGAAACAAGCAAACAATGGATTCTTTGGCCCACAATATGATTTGTTACAAACAATTCTTACAGCTTTCTTTTCCAACAAACATATTGGATTAGAAGTAGTTTTATATGTATTTCCCCATACCTCAATGCAGTAGGTCATATATGGAACAAGCAATAAATCATATAAAATAGTGTGTTGGGAAATGAAATCTTGCGCTTTATGCAAAATTGCAATGGCTTTTGACATTTTAGATTTAACACAATTAATATGCATTTTCCAGCACAGTTTATCATCAGTAACACCAAGAAATTTTGTATCAGTTACAGTTTCAAATTCAATATTTATTAACCTTTATTTAACCAGGTGAGTTATTAAGAAAAAAGTCTTATTTACAATAACAACCTGGATATCATTTAATGATACATTTCAGCAAGAATTCCTGGACTTGTTTCCAAATATGATACACGTTGTTTTACCAAAGTGGAGTGGTAATTTGTTTGAATCAAACCATTGTTTAAACTTCTGTAGCTCCTTCTCCATCATGCCCAAGGTCTGTCCCAAGTGATCCCCACTACAAAACGCCATTGTATCATCTGCAAACAAAAGACAACTGATGGAATTGGAAACCGAACATATGTCATTAATATACAAAAGAAATAACAACGGCCCCAGAACTGAACCCTGGGCCACATATGTGCATAGATGACTTAATGAAGTTTGTAAAACAACTATTTCACAAACATGTAAAATGCAATAGTTCTAAATGCTCAGTTCCTAAAGACATGGCTGAAGCTTCAGAGCTTAAAGGCAAGTATGATAGCAAAAGTAATTATTATTATTATTATTATTATTATTATTATTATGATTACTACAGAAAAATAGAACTAATAGGGTGACAAACATGGAAGTGAATATGAAGAAAAATTCAATAAAAAGCAGTGCAACAAATGTGCATGAAAAGAATTGATGGGCTTGGCTTGAATAAGAGCTAAGCATGATGGCTGGAACACAGCAGGAAACATGAAAAGATCATAAAGCTGCTTAAGCTTCGATATTGAACCACTCTGAGATTGTTGCTGATTGGTGAATGAGTGCAGGTGGTTACTGAGACACTGTATGAGAGGACAGTGTCCATCAAAATAAAAAATTAATGTTCTAACCCAGTGGTGGGCACAGATAACCAAAAAATTAACTTTGATAACAGATAATCAGATAACTGAAAAGTTATCTTTGATAAAGATAAAACGATAAACCACCCAAAAATGTATCGAAAGTTACAGATAACTGATAAATTCCAATATTGTCTCTGGTACATTTGCAACTACTAATAAACTGAATTTGAGTTTTAACGCCACAATAGCTTCTAGTAATATTAAAAGTGACAACAAACACTAACAATGAAGCCACACTTTTGTCTTAACAAATTTAACAAAAGCAAATACAGTAACGTCTATAAACCCACAGAAGATATTCACAAGCGTTTTAGGCACTAGAGTTTAATGCTGCTGTCCGTGGAGCCTGAACAGTGTGTCTGAAATGCATTTGTCCTGTCGTGAACATACTGAGATTA
Organism: Thalassophryne amazonica; assembly: GCF_902500255.1. NCBI lineage: Eukaryota > Metazoa > Chordata > Actinopteri > Batrachoidiformes > Batrachoididae > Thalassophryne > Thalassophryne amazonica. The sequence goes on along the minus strand of NC_047107.1, from coordinate 107,674,577 downwards.
GACTATCCTACCCATAATACACTACTGGGCACAACATGTGCTCACTAAAACCTTAAAATTAGCACATTACTTTAAAACTAAAACATATATCTGATATTTTCACTTTATAAAACGTCAGACATGACAGTAATTTTAAATAACTTGTCCAAAATTAGTTTGGTTTAAAATTTGAACCATAAGTTAAAAATGTATGCCTCTGGATGACTTGGGTGATATTGCCAGTGTATCAGTATGGTGTTAAAAGAAATGATTTTTTTTTTTTTTTTTTTTTTTTTTTTTTTTGTGAGACCACTTCTCTTTTGCCTGCGGAGGATAGAGTGGTTTCTTCTGTTTGCAGAGGGTGGAACTATGCATCTGTTAGGAAACTTTTAACAGGTAGGTGCTCAACTGATTTTAAATTTTAAGTCTTTGTCACTGTTCATCTTTGTTTACTATGTTATCAGTCTAAAAGTTATCGGACAAAAAATGTATTGGAAGATAATTAGTCCGATAATGGTTTTTAAAGTTATCTAAAAAGATAATGCGATAATGAAAACATTATCTTCAATAATTATCTGTTATCGAATTATCGGAACTGTGCCCACCACTGTTCTAACCAACCAAGCAAGATTAATTCTTTAAAAAAAAAAAAAAATGTTTTGAAAGCACAGTTACTGAACCAGTCAAAAACCATCTGGAAAGTAGTTGGAGGAAAGTTTAGAAAAATATAATGAAATGGAAGTACTCATGTTTAATTGAGTCAAGCTCCAGCCATTTCAGACCAGTAACCAGTTCAGTTCTTGTGAAAATGTACTGTCTTACAGTAATGGGTGTAATTACTTCAGGGGTGTAATTACTTTACACCCCTGAAATTAGGTGTGAACATTAATACGAGGGCTGTCCATAAAGTATAGGTCCTTTTTATTTTTTTCAAAAACTATATGGATTTCATTCATATGTTTTTACGTCAGACATGCTTGAACCCTCGTGCGCATGCGTAAGTTTTTCCACGCCTGTCGGTGACGTCATTCGCCTGTGAGCACTCCTTGTGGGAGGAGTCGTCCAGCCCCTCGTCGGAATTCCTTTGTCTGAGAAGTTGCTGAGAGGCTGGCGCTTTGTTTGATCAAAATTTTTTCTAAACCTGTGAGACACATCGAAGTGGACACGGTTCGAAAAATTAAGCTGGTTTTCAGTGAAAATTTTAACGGCTGATGAGAGATTTTGAGGTGACACTGTCGCTTTAAGGACTTCCCACGGTGCGAGACGTCGCGCTGCGCTCTCAGGCAGCGTCATCAGCCTGTTTCAAGCTGAAAACCTCCACATTTCAGGCTCTATTGATCCAGGACGTCGTGAGAGAACAGAGAAGTTTCAGAAGAAGTCGGTTTCAGCATTTTATTCGGATATTCCACTGTTAAAGGAGATTTTTTTAATGAAAGACGTGCGGACGGGTCCGCGCGTCGGGACGCAGCCGGCGCGGAGCGGCGGCACAGGAAAAACACCTCCGTGTTGATAACCATTTGTAAAATCCAGGCGGCTTTTGATGGCTTTCAGTGGAGTGAGTATATGAGAAATTTTTTAACAGCTGGACATGTTCCAACTTGTCCTTAAGGCTTCCAACGGAGGTGTTTTTCCTGTGGCGGAGCGTCGCGGCGGCTGCGACCCGTCCGCACGTCTTTCATTAAAAAAATCTTTAACAGTGGAATATCCGGATAAAATGCTGAAACCGACTTCTTCTGAAACTTCTCTGTTCTCTCACGACGTCCTGGATCAATAGAGCCTGAAATGTGGAGGTTTTAAGCTTGAAACAGGCTGATGACGCTGCCTGAGAGCGCTGCACGACGTCTCGCTCCGTGGGAAGTCCTTAAAGCGACAGTGTCACCTCAAAATCTCTCATCAGCCGTTAAAATTTTCATTGAAAACCAGCTTAATTTTTCGAACCATGTCCACTTCGATGTGTCTCACAGGTTTAGAAAAAATTTTGATCAAACAAAGCGCCAGTCTCTCAGCAACTTCTCAGACAAAGGAATTCCGACGAGGGGCTGGACGACTCCTCCCACAAAGAGTGCTCACAGGCGAATGACGTCACCGACAGGCGTGGAAAAACTCACGCATGCGCACGAGGGTTCAAGCATGTCTGATGTAAAAACATATGAATGAAATCCATATAGTTTTTGAAAAAAATAAAAAGGACCTATACTTTATGGACAGACCTCGTACATTAAAAAAAAAAACTGTACAACCTTACGCCTTCTGAATCTCCTGTACAGATGCATTTACACCTGCTTTTTGGTTTTCCTTTTATTTATTATTTATTTATTTCTCTGGTTAAAACGGGGTCTTGTTTATTTTCTGTTTCAATGAGATATCTTTGAGCAGGTGTGATCACAGTAATTGGACTTGGGTGGTGTGGATCATAACGATCATACTGAAACCCTTAAGAAGAGCTGGTCTCAGTCTGGTCCCAAACAAATTCTGGAGAGGTTCACTGGAACCAACAGACCAAACATCAGTTCTGTGTATTATATAATTTGTTAGCCTCACAGTGAAATTGAAAGAGAATTTTTTTTGTAATGGCCATGTATGTTTGCCCCACAGCATTATCTTCAAAATGTGAACCAGTACAGGCCAGCTAAGGTCACAGGTCAACGTAAAACACATTGACCAAAGTTCAGGAACTAGATAAGATACAACATAGTTTAGCACAAACAATGATCACACTTTGTCGTTGTAGCCTTCAGTTTTGGGAATAATCCACATTTGAAGATTAATACTTTGTGCTGTAGTACATACAGTAAAAAATTATTACGTCTATTTCCGGTGTATATTTCTTCTTCTTTGTCTTTCGGCTGTTCCCGTTAGGGGTCGCCACAGCAGTTCAATCGTTTCCATCTCACCCTGTCCTCTGAATCTTCCTCTGTCACGCCAACCACCTGCATGTCCTCTCTCAGCACATCCATGAACCTCCTCTTTGGTCTCCCTCTTCTCCTCCTGCCTGGTGGCTCCATCCTCAGCATCCTTCTCCCTATATACCCTGGGTCCCTCCTCTGCACATGTCCAAACCATCTCAATCTCGCCTCTCTGACTTTGTCTCCAAATCGTCCCACCTGAGCTGTCCCTCTATTCTTCATTCCTAATCTTGTCCATTCTTGTCACTCCCAAAGAGAATCTCAACATCTTCAGCTCTGCCACCTCCAGCTCTGCCTCCTGTCTTTTTGCTAGTGCCACTGTCTCTAAACCATACAACATAGCTGGTCTCACTACTGTTTTGTAAACTTTCCCCTTCACTCTTGCTGATATTCTTCGGTCACAAATCACTCCTGCCACCTTTCTCCACCCACTCCACCCTGCCTGCACTCTCTTCTTCACCTCTCTACCACACTCTCCATTACTTTGAACAGTTGACCCCAAATATTTAAACTCATCTATTTTCACCACTTCTACTCCTTGTAACTGCACTATTCCACTGGGCTCCCTCTCATTCACACACATGTACTCAGTCTTGCTTCTACTGACTTTCATTCCCCTTCTCTCCAAAGCATATCTCCACTTCTCCAGACTAGACTCAACTTGCTCTCTACTCTCACTACAGATCACAATGTCATCTGCAAACATCATAGTCCATGAGGACTCCTCTCTGATCTCATCTGTCAACCTGTCCATCACCACTGCAAACAAGAAAGGACTCAGAGCTGATCCTTGGTGTAATCCCACCTCCACCTTGAATGAGTCTGTCATTCCGACTGCGCATCTCACCGCTGTCACACTATTCTTGTACATGTCCTGCACTACCCTTATATACTTCTCTGCCACTCCAGACTTCCTCATACAATGCCACAACTCTTCTCTTGGCACCCTATCATAAGATTTTTCTAAGTCCACAAACACACAATGTAACTCTTTCTGTCCTCCTCTGTACTTTTCCAACAGTATTCTCAGAGCAAACATTGCATCTGTTGTGCTCTTTCTCGGCATGAAACCATATTGCTGCTCACAGATCTTCACCTGTTTTCTAAGCCTAGCTTCTACTACTCTTTCCCATAACTTCATGCTGTGGCTGATCAGCTTTATGCCTCTGTAGTTACTGCAGCTCTGCACATCACCCTTGTTCTTGAAAATAGGAACCAGCACACTTCGTCTCCACTCCTCAGGCATCCTCTGACTTTCCAAGATTTTATTAAACAATCTGGTTAGAAACTCTACTGCCATCTCTCCTAGACATTTCCATGCCTCCATTGGAATGTCATCTGGACCCACTCTTCATCCTCTTCATAGCAGCCCTCACTTCTTCCTTGCTAATCTCTTTTACTTCCTGATTTACTCTCACCACATCATCCAGCCTTTTCTCTCGCTCATTTTCTTTATTCATCAACTCTTCGAAATATTCCCTCCACCTTCTCAGCACACACTCCTCACTTGTCAGCACATTACCATGTGCATCTTTTACCACCCTAACCTGCTGCACATCCTTTCCAGCTCTGTCCCTTTGTCTGGCCAATCGGTACAAGTCCTTTTCTCCTTCCTTACTATTCAACTTCTTGTACAGCTCGCAATATGCCTTTTCCTTTGCTTTTGCCACTTCTCACCTTACGCCGCATCTCCTTGTACTCCTGTCTACTTTCTTCATCTCTCCGACTATCCCAAAACTTTTTTGCCAACCTCTTCTTATGGTTTCCTGGACCTCTTCATTCCACCACCAAGTCTCCTTGTCTTCCTTCCACTGTCCAGATGTCATACCCAGTACTGCCCTAGCTGTCTCCCTCACCACATCTGCAGTACTCTTCCAGTTGTTCAAAATTGCTTCCCCTCCAACTAGTGCTTCTCTCACCTGCTCGCTAAATTTCACACAACAGTCTTCCTCCTTCAGCTTCCACCATCTGATCCTTTGTTGAGCTCTCACTCTCTTCTTCTTCTTTACCTCTAAAGTCATCCTACAAACAACCATCCTATGCTGTCTAGTGACACTCTCTCCTGCTACCACCTTACAGTCTGTGATTTCTTTTAGCTTGCATCTCCTATAAAGAATGTAGTCCACCTGTGTGCACCTTCCTCCACTCTTATATGTTACCCTGTGCTCCTCCCTTTTCTTAAAGTAGGTATTCACCACAGCCATTTCCATCCTTTTTGCAAAATCAACTACCATCTGTCCTTCCCCATTCCTATCCTTGATACCATATCTACCCATTACTTCCTCATCACCTCTGTTCCCTTCACCAACATGCCCATTGAAGTCTGCTCCTATCACCACTCTTTCATGCTTGGGCACACTCTCCACCACCTCATCTAACACACTCCAGAAATCTTCTTTCTCCATCTCACAACCTACTGTGGGGCATATGCACTGATGATATTCATCATCACCCCTTCAATTTCCAACTTCACACTCATCACCCTGTCAGACACTCGGTTAACCTCCAACACACTTTTAACATACTCTTCCTTTAAAATGACCCCAACACCATTTCTCTTCCTGTCCTCACCATGGTACAACAACTTGTACCCACCGCCGATGCTCCTGCTCTTACTTCCCTTCCACTTGGTCTCTTGCACACACAATATGTCTACCTTTCTCCTCTCCATCATATCAGCCAGCTCTCTCCCTTTACCAGTCATACTACCAACATTCAAAGTCCCCACTCTCATTTCCACCCTTCTAGTTTTCTTCTTCTCCCGCTGTTTGTGGCAACGTTTTCCTCCTCTTCTTCGTCGTCTTCGCCCGTATATTTGACATTCTTTAAATCTTATGTCACTCAACATTGTTTCTTTGACTTCACATCAGGCTGACTTTCAAGATGTGTCATCTGTACTGGAACTGGCCGGGCACCATTCGTGTTCCTGCACCTTGCAAGTACGCCCACAAGCTGGCTTTCCTGTCGGGCCAGTACCTGCACTCTGAGCCTGCCATCCAGCTGTCAGACAAGCTCTTCTTCCTCTGAACTAGCTGACAACTGTGACATGTTCAGATATAAGGAGAAATTTGATCTAAAGTTCAGAAACTGTTTAAAAAATAAAAATAAAAAAATTGGATTGTGTCTTGTGTGTCATGTAAAAGTACAACGTTCATGTTCCCTGTTATGAGTCCACCTTAAGTTTTTTTTTTTTTGTTATTGTTGAAATAAGCATTTCTATTTTATTGAAGGTACTGTGTAAATAGCTGTTTAAATGTGAAGTAAGATCTTGTTTGTTCAGATTTTGTTGACAAATATGACATTTTTTTGTGCTTTCGGCGGTTGGTGTTTTGTTTTTACATATTTTTGAGTTCTGCTTGTTATACAAGTTCATGCATGTAAAGTCCCAATAAAACTTGTTCACGTGCGACAACTTGAAGAGACTATTTTACTGTTTTAGATAATGCTGCACTGTGAAATCTGTTCTTTAATTAAGCCAAAGAATACTTCAGAATTATTTGGCTTCACTAAAGTTTTAGATGCACATCTTCCTGCCCCTTTTCAGTACAAAATCCATTTTTGCCTGTGATAGATTTATAATTCTTGATTTTGCTCCTTACAAAAGAAATTTTAAAAATAAAATTACAGGTAGTTTTTACAGAAAGTACAATCAGTATTGAACATGTCACCATTTTATTCAGTAATTACTGCATTTGCCTGTCGGAGGGCCCAGGGTCAAGTATCAGCCCACCCCCTTTGTTTAGAAGAAAGTTTGTTAAATGCCCACTTGAAATTACATTAAATTACATAGAATACATTTGAGTGAGTAAAGGACAAAAAATGGACACAATCAGGTGAGTTATTTGTGATATATATATTTTTTTGTTTATGACAAAATTAGACTTTTTATTGAAACTGGCATTCTGATGTACTGTATATAAAATTGGTCTTGCTCTAGCATTGGCCCACCCCTTCTTCAGGCAGAACTTCATGTGGAGAGTCTTGATGCCTCTGATAGGAGAACCGGGTATATTTCTAAGGGGGCTGTTGACATGGAATTTTCCCCAGATGTCTGTAACAACCCAAGTAATCCACACAGAGATCAAACTGTAGATGGATATAAATTATGTGGAGTAATGTGAAGTGACAGGGAAAAATACTGAACACCTGAAGAAAGGGAGATGCAAAAGGGAGTAATCCTGCCCCTTTTCAGTGCAAATTAATATCAGCTGGTTCAGTCCCAATAGGCAGTGGGCTGTACAATGAATATCCCTCTAGATTTTTGATTCCATGACCTACGTCTCGGGTGGGTGTGAAATGTAAATTGTAAATGAAAGCCAATAGTACCACGAACAACATCAAGTGTAAATTTTGAGCATTAGTGACAACCACTAAAATATCCCAAAATATACATCAAGTATACATTATTTTCAAAAAAACATTGAAACTCAAATATAACACCATAGAAAGCATGTAATTGACTTTTAAATACTTTCACAAATATTTGTTTTTTTTTTTAAGCTTTTAAAAAAGTTAAAAGTATGCTGTTGATGCACTGTTATAAATTCAAGTGTCTATTAAAAACTTGTTTAAGCAGTTTATACATTGAAGTATTCCTATATAAGACACTCTCAAAACCTAAAGATTACATTCTTAGTTACCTTTTTATGATAAAAGATGCTATTCAGTGTAAATTAAGGCACTGGGGGTCCTGTTTATTTGGGGATTTTCAATAAACAAGTTTATGCAAGTTAGGCGTCCTGACTTAGCTACTGAAGATGCCACGTGAAATGGAATTTGCTACTTATAGATGGATGATTAAAACAGTATTTAACACTTGACGATGATTGTTTATTGGGGGTCCCTAATACCCCCTTTATTTGTCTAAATTTATTCATGTACCATCATTTGGGGTGACTTTAGACACTCCGGAAAACTGATTCTTTCATGTATATTCTTTACCAAATTATGTTTTTAAGAATATTAACAGGAATATTTTTGAAAAATGTGATTTTGTAAAAGATGCGTAAGACCCATAGTGTCCAAAGTCATCCCACTGTCCAAAGTTCCTCCAACTATGGCAAGCAAAGTTAACAAGCATTTTTGTGACACCATGAAATGATTTTCAGTTCATGCAACTAACACATGTACACTCAACAAAAATCTAAACGCAACACTTTTGGTTTTGCTTCCATTTTGTATGAGATGAACTCAAAAGATCTAAAACTTTTTCCGCATACACAATTATCACCATTTCCCTCAAAAATTGTTCACAAACCAGTCTAAATCTGTGGTAGTGAGCACTTCTCCTTCGCTAAGATAATCCATCCCACCTCACAGGTGTGCCATACCAAGATGCTGATTAGACACCATGATTAGTGCACAGGTGTGCCTTAGACTGCCCACAATAAAAGGCCACTCTGAAAGGTGCAGTTTTATCACACAGCACAATGCCACAGATGTTGCAAGATTTGAGGGAGCGTGCAATTGGCATGCTGACAGCAGGAATGTCAACCAGAGCTGTTGCTCGTGTATTGAATGTTCATTTCTCTACCATAAGCCGTCTCCAAAGGCATTTCAGAGAATTTGGCAGTACATCCAACCAGCCTCACAACCGCAGACCACGTATAACCACACCAGCCCAGGACCTCCACATCCAGCATGTTCACCTCCAAGATCATCTGAGACCAGCCACTCGGACAGCTGCTGAAACAATCGGTTTGCATAACCAAAGAATTTCTGCACAAACTGTCAGAAACAGTCTCAGGGAAGCTCATCTGCATGCTCATCGTCCTCATCAGGGTCTCGACCTGACTCCAGTTCGTCGTCGTAACCGACCTGAGTGGGCAAATGCTCACATTTGCTGACGTTTGGCACATTGGAGAGGTGTCCTCCTCACAGATGAATCCCAGTTCACACTGTCCGGGGCAGATGGCAGACAGCGTGTGTGGCGTCGTGTGGGTGAGCGGTTTTCTGATGTCAATGTTGTGGATCAAGTGGCCCATGGTGGCGGTGGGGTTATGGTATGGGCAGGCATCTGTTATGTACGAAGAACACAGGTGCATTTTATTGATGGCATTTTGAATGCACAGAGATACCGTGACAAGATCCTGAAACCCATTGTTGTGCCAATCCAAGAACATCACCTCATGTTGCAGCAGGATAATGCACGACCCCATGTTGCAAGGATCTGTACACAATTCTTGGAAGCTGAAAATGTCCCAGTTCTTGCATGGCCGGCATACTCACCGGACATGTCACCCATTGAGCATATTTGGGATGCTCTGGACCGGCGTATACAACAGCGTGTACCAGTTCCTGCCAATATCCATCAACTTCGCACAGCCATTGAAGAGGAGTGGATCAACATTCCACAGACCACAATTGACAACCTGATCAACTCTATGCGAAGGAGATGTGTTGCACTGCATGAGGCAAATGGTGGTTACACCAGATACTGACTGGTATCCCCCCCAATAAAACAAAACTGCACCTTTCAGAGTGGCCTTTTATTGTGGGCAGTCTAAGGCACACCTGTGCACTAATCATGGTGTCTAATCAGCATCTTGATATGGCACACCTGTGAGGTGGGATGGATTATCTCAGCAAAGGAGAAGTGCTCACTATCACAGATTTAGACTGGTTTGTGAACTATATTTGAGGGAAATGGTGATATTGTGTATGTGGAAAACATTTTAGATCTTTGAGTTCACCTCATACAAAATAGGAGCAAAACCAAAAGTGTTGTGTTTATATTTTTGTTGAGTGTATATCCTGTGTGTTCCCCTCTATCCTTACAGGTATGTGTGTCAGGAGAGACATTTATCAAGACCCAAGTAGCTGCAAGCTAGAAGATAGGACTATTTGTTCAAGTTTACAACCATTTCCTCATCTAAATGCCATTAGTCACATTGTGATGCAGTGACATTTACGTAGAAGTCATTTAAATACATAACATGATCTTCAGCTATCTATTGTTCCTATTATCAAGGCAGAGGCACATGCTCATTACATTATGAGTATCAAAATTACCAGTATTTTTGAATGTGGTTAATGAAGTAACTAACAGAAATAACTTTGGCAAACAGTATTGTACAGACAGTACATGTGCAGTCAATACATTTTACAGCAAGCTACTGTTGGAGTACATTTTACATACAGTGTACTTCAAACAAATTGAAGAACAATATCTGATAGAAAAGTGATTACCCATCTTAATAGCTTTTTTTGTTGTTTTGCTATCAAAATCCACAACTTCCTTAAGTCAATGGCAGACTGATCATTACTTTGATGCATGCTGCTGAAGACTTGTGCAAATATCCAAGATTTTTGTTCAAGTTCAGATCACAATTTAATATCATTGAAGCAGTTTAGTTGTTTTTATTTATTTCTCTTCTGCTACCTTAAAGATTTCATGCACAAACTTAACTAATTGAGCAGTTCTTAGTTACAAATGGTAGAGATTCAGGTTTTATAACAATAATAATTAGTACTTTTTAGGAGGTTCTGTCTGAAATGGCATGATTATTTTAGTATGCAAAATAGGAAAGAATATAAAGTATATATCATATTTGAAATATTTAGTACAATTGTCCTTTATTCAAGCAGGAGTATTTTTGTTCACTTGTTTGGATATGATTTGATAAGCAATAAATTCACAATCACACAGACTATGTTTCTGGTGTTATAATACAGCAATATGTAGACTATCATGGCTATGAGCTTCAGTTTCACATCGATATGATCACCAAAATAATTGTCATAAACCTGCGTAGACACTGCAACAATGCAACAATGTTTCCATGATACATGTGAATTGTGATACATACTCATGACTCATGTTCATCGCGTCTATAGATTTACATATCGTGAAAAATATTAGTAAGTTTACGTCACATATTTAAACTTACCTTCAGAAGCTACAGCTTCTGCTTTCTTTGTCATGCCCCTCGCAACTCTCAACACGTGAATCTGTAAAACGTGCGTCGCATGTCTGGTGGAATCTAACATCTTCGGGTACTGTGACAACTGACGTTAGGATGACCAGCGATGAAATCTCTCGTGATTTTTGCTTGTGCACCTTCTAAATCCTTCCAATTACTGACATACTCTAAAAAATGATCTCATGTTCTTCTTGAAAATGGTACAAATTTTGCTCTTTTTTGCACATATAAGACACATTTTGGTGCTCACTCGAAGACAACTCGTCTTCCGCACTGGAAGTCATCCATGTTGTCTCAGCGCGTGACCGAACTGCTGGACTACGGCGATTGTCATTGGTCAACTGGAAGTGATCTATTGAACACGTCTTCCAATTGGTTGTTTTGTTCGAGGCTGAGAGGATATTTAGAAAAAACACCATACCAACAGTGAAGTTTGGAGGTGGGAACGTCGTGGTGTGGGGCTGTTGTTCAGCACAAGGCACTGACAAACTTCACATGATTGAAGGAAGAATGAATGGAAAAACGTATTCTCTTGATCTAATAATTATTGCAAAGGTTTTCTGGTTGAAATTAACCCAGTGTTACCTTTTTCACCTTCATGTCAGATAAAGCGGGACATCAGCATCAGCCACCACCTCCCAGGCCCAGCTGGCAAACCGTGACCCATCATCGCCAGGTTCGTCAGACGTGAGACAAAGGCGGCGGTGATGAAGGCGAAAAAGGAGCTGAAGAGGAAGGAAGGCTGCCGAGACGTCTTTATCAACAACGACCTGACACAGCTCCGCACCCGGCTCATGAAGGCGCTGAAGGAGGATGAGCAGGTGATCAGGAGTTGGTCTATCAATGGAAAGATTTTCAGTATGGTGAAGGAGGGTGATAGAGAGATGCGGAAGGTGATTGACTCTCCCGAGGATCTCCACAAGCTCGGATGGAGTGAGGACAAAGTGGATAGCCTTGGAATATACTTCAAGTTTTAGGAACTTGAGGCTTTAGCCACAGACTTATCCAACAACACAGATATATCCCCGGACTATGCGATACTCAATCACGACTACTGTGCAAAATATGACAAGGATAACCGAGTTAGTTTTATTGGACTAAATGTTTGTGGATTACACTCAAAGTGGAATGACGGAGTTTTTGAAAAGTATATAGATAAATATGACTTTATCGGTCTAACCGAAACAAAAACGGACAATTTTACACATTATCGAAGGTTACAAATGTATTCAACTCGAGAAAAAAGTCAAGGATCATCCCTATGGCGGTATTCATGGAATCGCTTTTTTATATAAACAGCAATTTTCTAAGTATACGTATAAAGCAAATCGAGAACAATAATAGTGAATGTGTGTTATGGCTAAAGTTTGAAAAGGAAGTCCTTGGTTTAGAATTCATTGTTGGTGTTGTGTATATCCCCCATGAAGGCTCTAAATATTTCAACCCTGATGCCTTTGACTTACTTGCTAATGACTGTCTTGAGTTACACGTTAAATATGGGTTACTGTTTCTTTTATTAGGTGATTGGAACTCTCGCACAGGTTTACTACCTGACTTTCCAACTGTGGATGAACATCTTACAAACGTGTGGCTTAACAGAAATGTCGAATAAGATTTGCAATGTTAAAACCGACCTTAATGCACTAGATATATGCACTGACAGATTCAATGAGGATAAACGTTAACAACAATGGTTATAAAATGATAGATTTTTGTCAAAGTGTAGGAGTAAATATTCTTAACGGCCGTTTTGGTGCAGACCAAAGGATTGGTCGGACAACATCTGATAACAAAAGTACAATCGATTATGCTGTAGCAAGCCCAGAGCTAATGCCATATGTTCTAGACTTTGAGTAGACTTGTTCGATAGTTTCCTATCGGACAAACACAGGCCGATAATAATCAAAATCAAGAAACATACCTTTATTGACACGAATGGCACAACAGAACTTTGTATCAGTAATGAAATGACCATGAATCCGACTATTATTAAAACTAAATGGTTTGATGGTTGTAAACAGAGATATCTAGATTCTTTTAATATTAACCATGTGCATGACATAACTAAAACTATTGCTAACTTTGATGTAACCAATATGTCACAATCCAAAATGGATGAATTTTCCCAAACCCTGTGTGATTTGTACCTGCTCCCTGCCAGATCTGAGAACATAACCAGAGAGACGACCATAAGCAACATGAAAAGAAAAAAGGTCAGGACCAACCACAAACCTTGGTTCGGAAAGGAAAATGAAAAATTAAGAGCAGAGTATTTTAAACTTTAAAACGAATACAGAAAAGCCCCAACTGAATACCTGAAAAGTAAAATGAAAGCTAAATGCATGGAATTAAAGAAACTTAACCGTAAAACAAAGCGTTCAGCCACGACTTTGAAAAACTCTTAAGAGACTTAAAACGCAGCAAACCCAAAGACTACTGGAATTTGCTAAAACATGTCCAAAGAAGTAAAGAAACAACAGGTAAAATATCAATTGAAACTTTCAAAGCACACTTTGAAAAATTAGGACAGAAGCATGACAGAAACAATTCACCAGAAATCGATCTAAGGAATATATGCCACTCTAAGATTTAAACCAACCTTTTACAATTGATGAAGTTAGACACCAAATAAGAAAACTCAAAAACAATAAAGCACATGGAATAGACCATGTCATAAATGAGTTAATAAAAAAACAGTCCTGAATGCATGGAACTACTACTTGTAGATTTTTTTTAACCTTGTGTTAGAGACAGGCTGAATCCCATCTGATTGGACGATAGGCCTCATTAAGCCTCTATATAAAAACAAGGGATGTCCTAACAGTCCAGATAATTACAGAGGTATAACCTTACTCAGTTGCATTGGTAAATGCTTTACAGCAGTTGTTAACGCTAGGCTAACCAGTTACCTAGATGCTATTGGGATTATTGGGGAGGAGCAGGGTGGTTTCTGTGAAGGCTATTCTACAGTGGACCATATCTTTGTTTTACATTCTATCATCAGTCTCTACCAGCAAAAAAAATCAGAAGGTGTATTGCGCTTTTATTGATTATAAAAAAGTGTTTGATTTAGTCGACAGATCATCTCTGTGGTCTAAGTTAATTGCACATAATATAAACGGGAAGCTTATCTCGGTGATATATAATCTTTATGAAAATGCAAAGTCATGTGTACTCAATAACCATGTCAAGTCTGAGTTCTTTTCATGTAACATTGGAGTAAGACAGGGTGAGAACTTATCACCATTATTGTTTGCTATTTATCTGAATGATTTTGACTATTTTATCAGCAGGCGATATAGCGGTCTAAAGGAGCTCGCAGGCGACTTTAGGACGCATTTAAGTGATGATGATATTGAAGTTTATTTGAAAATATTCTCATTATTATATGCTTATGACACCACTGTCATGGCAGAAAGTGCCAATGAACTGCAAAAGGCCCTAGATCCAGTGTTTTCGTACTGTAATGATTGGCATCTTTCTGTGAATACAAGTAAAACCAAAACTGTAATTTTCTCACAGGGCAAAGTAAGAAACAAACCAGAGTTCAATTTTGGTGAGGATAAACTAGAAATAGTGGATGATTATACATATCTGGGATGCAAGTTTAATTACAACAACCATTTTCAAAAAACCATGGCCAAACAAACTTCTCAAGCTAGGCGAGCAATGTTCAGTTTGTTGAGCAAAGCCCAGGCATTAGAATTACCTATTGATATCCTTTCTGAACTGTTTAATCAACTTGTTCTACCTATATTAACATATGGCATTGAGATATGGGGCCACAAAAATTTCCAAGCCATTGAAACTTTTCACCTCAAATTTTGCAAGCATACGAGGTCTGTGATGAAAAAAGTGGTCCTTTTTATTTTTTTCAAAAAATAAATGGATTTGATTCATATGTTTTTACGTCAAAGCTTGAACCCTCGTGCGCATGCGTGAGTTTTTTCACACGTGTCGGTGACGTCATTCGCCTGTGGGCAGGCCTTGAGTGAGGAGTGCTCCACCCCGCCCATCGGAATCTCTTTGTCTGAATAGCCGCTGCGGACGGCGCGCGTTGCTTTATCAACATTTTTTCTGGACCTATGAGGGATATCCGAGTGGACAGTATTCAAGAAATTAGGCTGGTTTTCGGTGAAAAGTTTAACGGCTGATGAGAGATTATGGGGTGTTTCTGTCGCTGTAAGGACTTCCCACAGAGCGGGACGTCGCGCAGCGCTTCCAGGCACCGTCATCGGCCTGTTTCAACCTGAAAACATCCTAATTTAAGGCTTAATTCACCCAGGACATCGTGAGAGAACAGAGAAGATTCAGAAGAGGCCGGCATGAGGACTTTATGTGGACATTCCACTGTTTAAGGACATTTTGTAATGAAAGACGTGCAAATCTGCGTGCGCCACGACAGGAAAAACACCTCCGTGTTGAAAACCATTTGTAAAATTCAGGTGGCTTTTGATGGCTTTCAACAAGTGAGTAACTGAGAAATTGTTTAACAGCTTGGGCATGTTCCAACTTGCCCGTTAAGGTTTCCAACGGAGGTGTTTTTCCTGTCGCGACCCCCCGCGGTCGGGTCTGGCCCGACATGCGACTCTGCCCGCACGTTCTTTCATTACAAAATGTCCATTAACAATGGAATGTCCAAATAAACTCCTCATGCCGACTTCTTCTGAAAGTTCTCTGTTCTCTGACGACTTACTGGGTCAACAGAGCCTGAAATGTGGAAGTTTTCAACTTGAAACGGTGAGACGCTGCCGCCTCGAAGCGCAGATCGCCATCAGGCGCCGTGGGCCGTCCTTAAAGCAACACTACCAGACCAAAATCTCTCATCAGCCGTTAAAATTTTTACCGAAAACCAGCTGAATTTATCGAATGGTGTCCACTCAGTTGTGCCTTACAGTTTTTGAAAAAATTTTTATCAAACAAAGCAGCAGTCTCTGAGCCATTGCCATTCCTAAACAATGAAAAAACGACGAGAGGGTGGGCCACTCCTCACTCAAAGACTGCCCACAGGCGAATGACTTAACCGACAGGCGTGAAAAAACTCTTGCATGCCCACGAAGGTTCAAGCATGTCTGATGTAATCACACGTGATTCAAATCCATATGGTTTTTGAAAAAAATAATAAGGTCTGTTACTTTTATCACAGACCTCGTACTCTCAAGGTACATATAAACACCCCAAATTACATGGTACTCGGTGAATTGTGTAGAACAAAAGTCCAACAAGTAACTGAAAACCAAATGTTAAACTTCTGGCTTAGACTAAAGTCAGGCAAGATTTCGAAACTTTCCTGTACTGTTTATCGCCTTTTATTTAATATGTCAAACAGTGACGTTTATACCACCCCATGGATACAAAAGATCAAATCGCTGTTAGATAATCTTGGTATGACCTTTTTATGGCATGAAGAATATATTAATCCCTCTTGGTTCAAAAAAGCAGTCGCACAGAAAATCAGTGACATTTTTTAACAAACCTTGTTGTCTGAAATTAACAATTCAACTGCCTACTTATCATACAGAATATTTTTCTGTACATACTTTTTGTTTTTGTTACTATATATGCTTAGCTCTTTGTAAATACTTTGGCTAGAGTGTTGCTAGTTATTTCTAGTCGTGCCATCTCCTGAACCCTGATTATGTGGCTAAAGCCCATAAAAACACTAACTTTCTGACCTATTTCTTTTTCCTTTCTTTTTTCCCCTTGTATAAAGTTCTTCGCACCATGGCATAATCTACTTATATTTTATTGTATATTATGAAGCTGTACCTCATATAATTAACATCTATTTGAACAAATTTGGTTCTCCATATAGAAAGTGTAAACTGAATATTATTATTATTGTTATTATTATTATCATCATCATTATTATTATTATTACTATTATTTCTTTTATTTCTTTTATTATTTCTTATATATATATATATATATATATATATATATATATATATATATATATATATATTCTCTTCTCTCATTCCTTTTACTTACTTTTTTCCCTCTCTTTTCCATTTTATTTTATTATTGTGTATGTCTGAATCACCTGTATTGTCTGTGATTGCATGCTTCTATTTGTTCTCTCATACCCCACCAGGGGTGCCTTTCTAGAGAATAAATCAGTCATTGTCATTGTCAACCCTGGAACAAGAGTGACCCCTGTGGGACGATTTGGGAAGGACAGGTTATTGATTCCTGCAGACTCAAAATCCTAACATTTTAAAAAGGAAATTCCATTGTATTGTTGTAACAAAAGAAAAACAGACAAGGAAACCTGTCACTCTTTCTTTTGTATTTATGCATGAAAGTATTATATTTGATGTGTTATACTCTGTTCATTGGGGAACGTTTACTTAGTGTGTTCTTTTACATATGTGTGTGTGGTATATAATTCCAGGTAAACCAGTTACCACATTTATTCTACAGGACTTGATTTGGTTTCAAAGCGGAATGTTGGAGCCACGCTGATTTATATAAATAAAACTAGACAAAGGAAACTCCAGAAACTACGTTACCCAGAATTCTTGGGGGTGGAGCTTATTAAACCTTTAAAAGAGCTCGTGCCCGGGAATTTGCTCTCTTCTCTTTGCTCTCTTTTGCTCTCGCTCTACTCCTACTTTTCTTTTCCTTGAGTCTAAAGACGCGCCTAGCCGTCAGTAGTAAATTTATGACCCTTTGTTTAAAGCCACGTGCTACTTAAGACTCATTCTTGTTTGGCCCACCGACAAGAATTCACTTTATTTTTCCGACAGAAAACGTTTGCAACCTTTGTCAAGTTTTGTCACGTTAAACGCGCCGGCGCATTTAACTTACTTTTTTGAATTTTCAAATTAAAATCTTTTCTTATTCAATCTCCAAATTCCTTTCACAAACATTTTTCTTCTAAATCAGCTATTGTTGCATTGAATTCTGATTTGACCAAGCTTCCAAAAGACGACGACGAAAGACGAATTTTTGATTTTTGATAGAGAATAAAGACGCTCAAACCTTTATTCTGACAAGCCATACTCCAGAGCGCTGCAGAGAAAAACATCCAGGTCAGCTGAGACGTTCAACAGCGACTTGAACTGCCGCCTTGAAACCACAGCACAATAACAGAAGTCATCCCCGCCGCTGACGAGACCGAGCGGGTCAGACCGGCAGAGCTTCTTTGTCAAGGTCCCTGACAAAGCTGTGTGGCGGACAGAGCGTCGACTGAACCAGATGATTCCAGCATCGGACCTCACGGAGACCCGCTGCACTGCGCAAAGTTAGACCGGGCTATGTTGTCAGATAAACAGAGTGGCTTTATTTAACTCTATTCAAAATCATTAATCTTCTCTCAGGTTAATAATACCAAAGTAAATTACCTGTTAAATTAGGATGAATCTTACTCCTAAAACTCCCGCTATGAAACCAAGTTATCTGAACATATAATCATTGCTCATTGAATGCCGTCATCATTAAATTGATCACTGTGATATGTCCTGTTATTTAACTCCTGCCAGAGTTAAATAAATGTCTTAAATGTGTGAAGTTGTCTGTGATTTTTGTATGGTTTTACAGAGGGTGTCGGATCTGACCTGCGGAGCTTATCCTTTAGAAATTGAGACTGATTAATTGAATTGAGACTAATCAATTAATGAATGCTTAAACTAAAAGTACCTATACTTTGAACTAGGTGGTGCCCCAAGGTAAAATTATCCCCGAGTGATAATTTTCAATATTCCAAAACATTATTATATTCATCCTGTGACTCTGTTCCTACATATGTTTACCACTGTGTTACATCACCTTCCCTTCTAACAACACTCAATAAGTGTTTGGGAACTGAGGACACTAATTGTTGAAGCTTTGTAGGTGGAATTCTTTCCCATTCTTGCTTGATGTATGACTTCAGTTGTTCAACAGTTCGGGGTCTCCGTTGTTGTAGTTTGTGCTTCATAATGCGCCACACATTTTCAATGAGGGACTGCAGGCGGCGGCGTTTCTAGATGTTGTTGATGTATGGCTTTCGCTTTGCATGGTAGAGTTTGAACTTGCACTTATAGATGTAGTGACGAACTGTGTTAAAAGACAATGGTTTTCTGAAGTGTTCCTGAGCCCACGCGGTAAGATCCTTTACACAATGATGTCAGTTTTTAATGCAGTGCCACCTGAGGGATTGAAGGTCACAGGCATTCAATGTTGGTTTTCGGCCTTGCCGCTTACGTGTAAGAAGTGCTCCAGATTCTCTGAATCTTCTAATTATTTTATGGACTGTAGATGATGGAATCCCCAAATTCCTTACAATTGAACGTTGAGAAACATTGTTCTTAAACTGTTGGACTATTTTTTCATGTACAGTGGGGAAAATAAGTATTTGACCCCCTGTCAGTTTTGCAGGTTTTCCCACCTACAAAAAATGGAGAGGTCTGTAATTTTTATCGTAGGTACACTTCAACTGTGAGAGACAGAATCTAAAAAAAAATAAATCCAGAAAATCACATGATTTTTAAATAATTAATTTGCATTTTGTTGCATAAAATAAGTATTTGACCCCCAAGAAAAACAGAGCTTAACAATTGGTACAGAAACATTTGTCTGCCATTACAGAGGTCAGACGTTTTATTAGTTCTTGACCAAGTTTTCACACACTGCAACAGGGATTTTGGTCCACTCCTCCATAAAGATCTTCTCCAAATCTTTCAGGTTTGGTTGTTTCAGCTCCCTCCAAAGATTTTCTATTGAGTTCAGGTCTGGAGACTGGCCAGGCCACTCCAGGACCTTGAAATGCTTCTTACGGAGCCCCTCCTTAGTTGCCCTGGCTGTGTGGGGTCATTGTCATGCTGGAAGACCCAGCCATGACCCATCTTCAATGTTCTTACTGAGGGAAGAAGGTTGTTTGGCAAAATCTCGCAATACATGACCCCATCCATCCTCCCTTCAAACGGTGCAGTTGTCCTGTCCCCTTTTCAGAAGAGCACCCCCAGAGTATGATGTTTCCACCCCCCATGCTTCACAGTTGGAATGGTTTTCTTGAAGTTGTTCTTATCCTCTAGACATGGTAAGTGGAGTTGACTCCAAAAAGCTCTATTCTGGTCTCATCTGACCACATGACCTTCTCCCATGCCTCCTCTGGATCATCCAGATGGTCACTGGTGAACTTCAAACGGGCCTGGACATGTGCTGGCTTAAGCAGGGGGACCTTGCTGCCCTGCAGGATTTTAAACCATGACAGCATCATGTGTTACTAATGTAATCTTTGTGACTGTGGTCCAAGCTCTTTTCAGGTCACTGACCAGGTCATCCTGTGTAGTTCTGAGCTTTCTCAGAATCATCCTTACCCCACAAAGTGAGATCTTGCATGGAATACCAGACCGAGGGAGACGGACAGTCATCTTGTGTTTCTTCCACTTTCTAATAAATAATCACAACAGTTGTTGTCTTCTACCAAGCTGCTTGCCTGTTGTCCTGTAGTCCATCATAGCAGAAGTGCAGAATAAGAGGGCTTCTTAAAGAAAAATTAACAGGTCTGTGAGAGCCAGAATTCCTGCTGGTTGGTAGGGGATCCAATACTTATTTTATGCAACAAAATGCAAATTAAAAATCATACAATGTGATTTTCTTGAATTTTTTTTTTTTTTTTTTAGATTCTGTCTCTCACAGTTGAAGTGTACCTACAATAAAAATTACAGACCTCTCCATTCTTTGTAGGTGGGAAAACCTGCAAAACAATGTGGTGATCCTCACCCCATCTTTGCTTGTGAACGGCTGAGGCTTTCGGGGATGCTCCTTATATACCCAGTCATGACACACAATTAGTGTCCTCAGTTTATTCTATTGAAAACAGGTTGAAGAGGATTTGCAAATCATTGTATTCTGTTTTTATTTACATTTCACACAACATCCCAACTTCATTGGAACTGGGGTTGTAATTTCAATGTTGATTTTTGGTGGAAACTGTGGGTGATATCCGTCTGAACATCTTTTCACCCACTTTTAAAATAGCAAAAATGCAGCTACATTATCAATGTGTCACAAAATGCAAATTAGTTTCATCAAATGGTTGTTTCGATGAAGTTGTTTTCGATGGTTGGTGAAATCTGGTTTACAAAAGATGTCAATTCGTTGCATTCAATGTTTGACATAAAATGCCACAAATACACAGCTGTGTTGACTGCGCACTGTCAAAAAGAAGCCTCCAGAACATTGTAATGTGAACAGATTTAGGAATTATTTTCAAATTAAAAATTTACGTTTATTTTTATAACGTGCGAAGACAGAGTTGTTCGTGTTTGGTCGCTGCACACACAATGGCTGTAGGAACCGAGCTTAGGAACACTGTAGCAACGACAAATCCAGTGTGAACACAAAGAAATGTGAGACTTGATGTTCCCCTGACGTTTCAAACCACTGTTTCACAGTCCATGAAAGTAAAGGCAAAATATACTTTGCTGCCACCTGCTGGACAGTTGCGGAATGTGAATTGATGTCAAATTCATAATTCCATATCAAATGCTTAATTTGATATGAAATTGTGAATTTCATATTTAAATGCTTAAAAACAGCGTGCCACCAGCACTTACGTTGTTTTTCGTGAGGAACTGATAAAAAATGAACCATAGTTTGATGAAGCAATTACGGTGACAAATAAAGAAAACAGCCTCGTTGTTGGAGGCTAAAAACATTTTTAAAAAGAAAAACCTTAATTGGCAGCTCCATATGTAACGTGATTTTATTTCCACTTTCCAAACGGAAGAAAACAGGAAACGCTGCCGTTTTTCCCGGAAAAGAAGCCAGCAGCAGCAGTAGTAGTTTATTGTTGCCTGAGCTGCGGTAATGGCGGTGCCTCGTCGCTCCTCACAGCAACAACAACAGCAGCAGCAGCAGCAACAACAGCAGAGTACTTTACAGTCTCCACCAAGAAACAGTTCTCTGTCGGCCGCCCCTCCAGCTTCCCCGCCGATGGTTGTGCTAACCGCGCCTGTCGGCCCCCCGGAGGGTGAGCGAGAGTGCAGCGGCGGGATGGAGATGGCTCTGGCCTCCCCGGACGTAGGAGCCCCGCTGTTGGCGAGCAGCGCCAGCTCCACCACGACCACCTCTGGCGGCGGTAGCGGCAGCAGCAGCGTGTCCAGCCCGGGCTCCGGGGCTGCCAGCCCAGCTGAAGGCAGCAGCGGCATCGGCGGGGCGTTCAGGGAGCTTTTCGAGGCCTGTCGAAACGGAGACGTGTCGAGAGTCAAGAGGCTTGTGGATTCGGTGAACGTAAACGCGAAGGACATGGCTGGACGAAAATCTACTCCGCTTCATTTCGCTGCGGGTACGCTAAGCTAAGCTAAAATAAGCTAGGCTAAGATAAGCTAAGGCTACAGATACAGTGGTTTCGTAATTCTCTTCAGTTGATGACTAGTTCATGATAGTCATGTTTATTACACGTTAACCTGTTTTTTTTTCTTGTTTTTTGCCTTTTTCACTTCTCATACAAATGAGCTGACCTATACTAACCAGCTAAATTTATCTCGCAGGGCTGAAAGTTACGGCACCACTGTCAACATACACCTCAAATGAGTGAAAACAGTTTTCTTAACTATGTACTGGAATGGTGACGTTAAAACACATTATCTACCTTTCCTGATACCCATTGGATTAATTTGTTAATGGTACCTCACTAGTTTTTTTCCATTTTGATAACTTAATGACCAAATTTTGCTTTCCTGTCAAAATGCCGTCAAGCAGAAATAAAAACATAGTACCTAAATACCAAAATTGCAACAACATTTACAATAAACTCATTAATACTTGAGTCCAACCAGATTTTTGGGGGCTGATACAATACCGATATTAGGAAGTTAAAAAAAATTTATTTAGAGAAGGTACGATGGATGAGGTATTTCCTGTTTTTTCTGCCGTATGATTTGTTTGGAAGTGACTCCTTAATTACATCGAAACAATAATAATAATATTCATATATATATATATATATATATATATATATATATATATATATATATATATTTAACAGAAAGCATTGCTTTCTGTAGCTGTACATTGATTGTCAGCTCCGGAAAGCAACACTCTCGGCTATGGAATCGCGCCATGTTTGTTTTGATTGTGGTACAACCGCTTTGGTCGTACAACAATCATTGATCTCTCACATTTCTGTTAACAGTGGAATTCATGTGGGTCTTTCAAACTTAAGGCTGTGTAGTTTCCTTTATTTATTTATTTATTTACTTTTTGTAGTTGCTTATTTTAGAGCAGTTCTGTGCTGAAAAACATTATATTTCAGGTCTGGACGGGGTTGCTAGGGCCAGGTATTTAACAAGTTTGTGTGTGTGGGCCTCCATAATTAATTAGATTAGGAACACTTTATTAATTCCCAAGGGGAAACGTAATTGCCACTTTACAGTTCATACATACACAGGCGGATGACACAATAAAATAAAAACATTAAAATGCAATAAAAGCTGCTGGGTCAAAGGACATGCCCATATCATGTTCTCACTGGCGCTTGGATAAACAATCCCAAGGAATGGCCTGGTGGAATTGTGTGTGTGTGTGTGTGTGTGTGTGTGTGTGTGTGTGTATTAGGGCTGGGCGATCTGGGTTAAAAAAAAGAATCTCGATTTTTTTTTTTTTTCCCTCATATCATTCAGTCTCGATTTTCGATTCGATCTTTAAACATTCTTATTCAAAATACATAAATATTTGTTATAATTCACTTATATTAAAAAAGACAACATAGATGTTTTAAAAGATGATTTCTGGTTTTTATTATCAAGAAAATTTAACTATGCCATTTCAAGTACAATAATGAAAATATGAAACTTTTCATTGTAGTGACCTGCACATACAATGTTATTAAAAATAGCAAAGACTAAAATAAAAAAATAGTAATGTATAAAAATGTGCAAACTTGCAGTGGCCACATCTGTAAGCTTGAAATTAAACAACTGTGTAAGAGTAAAGATGTAAACACACACTGAAGCTATTATAATTATGCATATAAATATAAAATGAAAACGTGCACAGCAAACAGTAGAAACAATGTAAACTTAAACTCTTCATTCACAGGTTTCTTTACCAAAAAATGTTTATAACTATAAAATGAAAAAGTGCACAGCAAACAGTAAACAAAATGTAAACTTTACTCTTCATTCACAGGTTTCTTTACAAAAAATGTGTATAAATATAACTATAAAATGAAAAAGTGCACAGCAAACAGTAAAACACAATGTAAAACACATCCTTCGCAGGTTTTTGGCCAGAAAGACGAGTCTGTCAACAGCATCTGGTTTTAAGGCTGCTCTGTGGCATGTGACAATATTGCCACTTGTGCTGAAGGCACCCTCTGATGGTGAGCTTGTTGCAGGTAGTAGAGAAGTTTGAATCTTCGACTGGACTGGGTTGCTTGACGCGAGGACCTTTCGCTTCAAATCGCAGAAGCTTCCTCAGCTAAAATTCTTGCTCTGGAAGTCTGACTTCTGTCTGACTCTTGTAGAGAAGAATAAAACAGAAGCTAACAAAAGCTGGAGTTTTAAACCTAACCAGACCCCTCCTACTGAGAGGCAGACTGCTATAGGCTAGTGACTAAACAATAGCTCTAATTAGCAACTATTGTGCTCTAGTTAGCACACCTAATGACAGGACAGCTGTCCCTCTAATGATGGAATGGATGCCTTTCTGATGGCTCCCTTGATGACGTGAATGACTCATTACCATGAACAAAAGACTGAAACTCCTTTGACCTGAGTATCCCATTGTAAACAGGGGATAAAGCATGTCTCAGACCCCCTCCCCGGTTAAGGCTGGGTTTCAAATGTTTTACAAAGAATGCCACCTTGACCCCTCTCTCAAACCATTTCTTCTCTCTGGCTAATATTTTAACTTCCTTGTCCTCAAACGTGTGGTTACTGTCTTTAAGGTGGAGATGAACCGCAGACTGAGGTCCACTGGCGCCCTCTCTGCGGTGCTGGTATTGCCTTTTGTGTAAAGGTTGCTTCGTTTCACCTATGTAGTGTTCGTTACAGTTTTCCTGACATTTGATAGAATACACTACATTGCTCTGTTTGTAACTAGGGATCATGTCCTTAGGGTGAACTAATTTCTGTCTCAAGGTGTTAACCGGTTTAAAGTAAACTGGGATTTTGTGCTGTCTGAAGATCCTCTGTAGTTTTTCCCCTACTCCTGCTAAATAAGGGAGAGACACTCCTCTTCTTCTTGTCTCTGTCTCCTGTCTATCTGGTCTCTTTGTTCTCTGGGACTTCTGCACTTTGTCCAGGGACCATCATGGGTACCCACATACTGTGAGGGCTTTCTGGACACGTTGTTCTTTAGCCCTTCCCTCTGCAGTTGTGGGCACTTGTAGGGCTCTGTGTTGAAGCATCCTGATCACCCCGAGCTTGTGTTCAAGGGGGTGGTTTGAGCCAAAGAGCAGATATTGGTCAGTGTGAGTTGGTTTTCTGTAAACCCCTGTCTGGAGCTGCCTGTTCTCTCCAATCGTAACATCACAGTCCAAGAAAGCTAAATGGTTGTTTCTGGCATCCTCACGTGTGAACTTGATATTGGCGTCCACCGAGTTGATGTGTTCTGTAAAGTCCTCAACTTGCTGTTGCTTGATTTTAACCCATGTGTCATCAACATATCTGAACCAGTGACTGGGAGAGATGCCCGTGAAAGATGTCAAGGCTGTCTTCTCCACTCGCTCCATGTACAGATTGGCCACAATGGGGGATACCGGAGACCCCATCACACAACCATGAATCTGTCTGTAGTAATTCCCCCTAAACAGGAAATACGTGGTGTTGAGGCAGATCTCCAAGAGTTGGCAGATGTGGTCTGGTTTGAGTTTGGTCCTTTCAAGTAGAGACACATCCTCCAGCAGTCTCTGCCTCACAGCTGAGACAGCCTCAGCAGTGGGGATGCAGGTGAACAACGATGTCACATCAAATGCTAACTAGAGCACAATAGTTGCTAATTAGAGCTATTGTTTAGTCACTAGCCTATAGCAGTCTGCCTCTCAGTAGGAGGGGTCTGGTTAGGTTTAAAACTCCAGCTTTTGTTAGCTTCTGTTTTATTCTTCTCTACAAGAGTCAGACAGAAGTCAGACTTCCAGAGCAAGAATTTTAGCTGAGGAAGCTTCTGCGATTTGAAGCGAAACGTCCTCGCGTCAAGCAACCCAGTCCAGTTGAAGATTCAAGCTTCTCTACTATGGAAACCACCTGGACAACTGAGAGCCTACACAGAAACTTGTTGCAGGTATACAAAGGTAGCACTTGGCTAGGCGACTGAGTCTGGGGTAAGTCAGGCTGTGCAGTTTCCACCATTCCAGAGGATCTGCTTCGCTGTCAACATCTGGAGCTGTGAGGTAGCTTTTCAACTCAGTCTCAGCTGCCTGCTCTTCAGTCAGTCCTGAAGCTGGAGTTTGAGGAGCTGATTTTTTTAAAGAAGCTCCCCAGAGATTTTTTGGGCTTTTTTGCTGGTGTTGAAGCTGCTGAGGTATCTCTTGTCCTGCTGGGGGAGGGGGGTGGGTCAGTGACCATTTGTCCAAGAGCAGTAGCCTTAACTGCCTCCACTTTGACATCCTAGATGTATTTCGTTCTGAACCGTGGGTCCACAAGTGATGCCAAGTTCAGAAGATCATCAGTGGAGTCGTCACTGTATTTTTCATTTAAGTATTTTGTGACTGTACTCTTGATGTGTCTTGTTAAATCCCAGTCATCATCCTGAATCTTCAGCACCTCCTCATTGAAAAGATGAAGCACTGGTTTAATGTAGGACACAGAAACATAATGCTCACCAGAAAGTGCATCTGTGAACTTCACAAGTGGACTTAGGGCTTTGTGGACAGCTTCAAGGACCTCAATGTCCTGCCACGAAAGGGTTAAGTGCCGTGTTTTTCTGTCTGCAGACAGTACTTTTGTTATGGCCTTTTCCTGCTCCAAATCTCTGGCCACCATTCCCATTCGTGATCCCTACCTTGTTGGGGATTCAGTCACGCGCATGTGCCTGGGAAGATTCAATTCCTGTTGAGCAAGAACAAGTTCCTTTTTTCGTTTCCAGGAGAAGGAGAAGGCCCCTACTACCTTCTTGCAAACGCCTGTGGCTCTTTCCACCCTTTGGTCCTTCATACTTCCCTCTGTAGAAAAAAAATAAAAATATGCATCATTTATTCATACAGAACCTTTACCTACTGAGGCTATAAATGGACGATTGGTTATAATTTTCTATTGTAGCAATAAAATTAAGAAATAATGTTCTATGTTTGTGTGCTTTGGTACCCTTTTCCAAGAGTACCTGAATTTCAATTATATTACCTAATTAAATACTTATACACATTATTTGTAAGTTTTAGCATTTCAAATGAGAAAAAACACAAAAATGAACTTGATTTTTTTTTTTTTTTTTGTGAAAAATGATTATGTAAAGGAAGTTTGGATTTCACATTTTTAACAGGAAGCTGTAAGTGTTTACAATCAAAATAATTAATTTTGTGTGTCTAGAACCCAGAAACAGTGCAGATTAGAAACAGTGCAAAAGTAAACATTTTACAAGGCGAAAATATGCAAAAGGTAACCAATTTTAAAGTGCAGAACCAAACAATATGAATAACAACAAAGTGCAAAACTATATATAAATATATCAATTATTATCTGTATTATTAAAATGTGTAATAAATCACTAATTTGATCACTCATTTTGTGCAAAATTATACAATATTAATAAAACAAAGTGTCAAACTACATACAAATATATAACCAAGAATCAAAATTAGATCTAAACTACATCAGTCCATTGTCAGTGTGGTACTGTTTGTAACAGTTTCTGTCTGGCTGAAGACAGAAGCCAATTTTACAAACACCCTGCCTTTTCCTCAAAAATTACTACATTTATGTTTGCTGTCTGTCTCTGTACTTTTCTGTCACTTTTGCGCTCTTTTTCATACTTTTCCCTCATTTCAAAAGTCACTGAATGCACTTTACCGTAATATATGCAACATATAGCATACTGTTGAAAAGCATGGGTTCTTGGCTTGCTGTCAATGTTGAAATTTTTCAGATTGAGGACTTACATGAGAACTTACGGTAATGAGAATCAGTGGCGCACTAGTGTGAAACTTCCGTGTTTTTCCTCTGCGTGATAACGTCACAGGCTTACGTTTACCATAATATACCATATATCATTGGGAAGCCTTTGGTGTTAGCTTAACAATGCTTTCGCATCATTCAGATTGGACAGACTATGGCGGAGTTACGGTAAAAAAAAAAACGCATATGGAAAATATGGCGTGGGCGCCATCGCCGTAGATAAAGGGTTAATAGTTATTTATTTATTTTTTTGTTACATATGAATCAAATCTGTACATATTTAAGCCTAAAACAAGCCTAAAACTAATTACTACAATACAAATGTTACTAATAATAAGAATGATAATTTCTTATTATGGCAAACTTAGTAATAAAAAAAATAGTATACCACTCTCCACTTTCACTTACCAACTGCAAGGTGTAAGCGGTGTCCAAAGCACTGCATCCTGTTCCAGCCTTTACTCCTCGTGGCTTTAACCATGTTGGCAGCGTTGTCTGTCGTGATGCAGACCATGCGCTCCTCCTGCAGCCCCCAGGAAGCGAGTGCGTCCTCTAGGCCCTGTGCTGTGATGTCTCCAGTGTGATCCTCCGGAAAGTAGAGTGTTTGAAGGCATTTACTCTGTAGGCTCCAGTTTTCATCGATATAGTGGATAGTTAAACTGAAATAGGGCTGCGATGTCCAACTGGACCAAATGTCAGTAGTTGCTGCAAAGTAACAAACATTTTGTAGTTGTTTTTCCAATTCTGTGCGACATGTGTCATATAATTGCGGCAAAGCTGTTTGGGAAAAGTACTTCCTCCCAGGGAGCGTGTATGTACTGTCTAATACCCGCATTAACTTCTTAAATCCGACCTTTTCGACTGTAGATATTGGCATCATGTCCTTGGCAATGCAGTATGCAATAGTGTTCGTTATTGTTTTTGCCCTCTTTGAATGTTTATCGTATGGCGTGACGGCTGTGAGCGCTGCCGTGATCGATGTCTGCTGAGGCTTTGTTTGAGCGCTATGAGCGCTACTTGTGCTAGCAATGGCATCACTGCTACTTGCAGCGGGCTTGGTTTGTTTTTCCGAACACTCGTGTTGCACCGGGTGATACCGTCGCAAGTGATTGAATGAATAAATTTGTAGTGTTCCCCGTCTTGGTGGATGCTACGCAACGACAGACTTTACAAATGGGCTTTGCTTGTAGGTGGTCTGTTTGCAAGTAACCAAACCACTGCCATATTGCAGACGTAGCTCGGCCAGTTCTGTCAACAATCTCTTGTACCTGGGTCACGTATCTCTTCCCCTTCGCTCTGGATTTCAATGTCGCCATATTCCTCTTGCATTATTCAGTTTATAATCCACTTTCTGAAAATCCACTCCTCCTCTCACGGTCTCAAGGTTACTTCACTCAGGTACTTTCTTTGTCTCAACAAGTGGGCGGCAACTCCTCTCAGCCACATGGTTTTTCTGTCACCTGATTGGTCAATAAATGTCGATTAAAATGCACTTCGCTTATAATCGAGATCGAGCACAGTGTGGATCGCGATTCATCAATCTTTCGATTTTTGGCACAGCCCTAATGTGTGTGTATATATATATATATATATATATATATATATGTGTGTATATATATATATATATATATATATATATATATATATATATATATATATATATATATATATATATATATATATATATATATATAGGGATGTCCCTATCAGGTTTTTTTGGCCTCGATCCGAGTCATCTGATTTTGAGTATCTGCCGTTACTGAGTCCTGTTCCAATAGTGACAGATTGCCATGTAATCCCTATGGAAGGACGCGTTGTGGCGCCACAAAAGTTCAACCCACGCAATGGGACGTGAATTAAGCGATTTTGAGCAATTGGCGTGATATCGCGTCACATTGCCCTCTTCCCCAAGTTGAAAAATCTGAACTTTTTCGTCTTGTCTCGTCGCGATAACCAATCAGTGACTGGATATGTAGTGACATGGAGATGTCTGGAGTTTATACTTGATGTGGACATGTCCTGTCTCTGGCAGCCTGTCTCTTATGTCCCTTTTGTCCTTTATTTCACAATTATGGCAGAGTTTGAGGGGAGAGCGAGCAGCGGCAGCAGCCGTTGTTTTTTTTTTTCTCGTGCGCATGTGAACGAATTGTCCATGAAGATTATTTATTAACTACACAGATGTATAATAAAACAAATGGTGGCTGGTTTATAACAGTTATGACAGCGTTTTAGGGGAGAGTGAGTAGCAGCACCGCAGCAGCAGTTTTTTTTTTTTTTCACATGCCCGCAAATGAATCGTCCGTGAAGATCATTTTATTAACTACACAGATGTATAATAAAATAAATGGTGACTGGTTTATGACACAGTTTGAGGGGAGCGCGAGCAGCAGCAGCCAGTTTTTTTTTTTTTCACGTGTGCGCGCGAACGGGACAGGGGGTCCTCAAAACTGGGTCCTGGAGAGGCGGAAGTACCGCTGAAAGCTGCCGTCATCCAGATGCAGCTTCTGCAGCAAGTGATGAATTTGCGCCCTCGCGTGGTGTCCGGTGTGAACTCGGCTCAAGCAGAGCGACACACTGGGCGATGTTGGCGCGTCCATCACCAGGCGAGGGATGCGAATTTGTGGCGTCGCGTGGTGTGCGGTGTGAATGCGGCATTAAAGTTTTTAAGAGCCTGGATGCTTTTAATTGTTACCTGATTGGGTGGGTGATGACAGTCTTCCAAACAGAAGGTCCAATTTATAGTTAATGAACTTTGAAAATATAAATACTGTTTATTCTTTTTGAAATCACATTAATATTTTCATGCTGGTACTGTACTTGATAAAGATCCATTTAATTATTATTTACCAGAGGTAAAATGAAGCCCACATAATTCTGCACACTTTCCTGGGGCCCTGGGTGATCACTCTGGGTTCTGTCACTTTACTGCTTGAATTCAAGCAATCTTCCTTTTGGATTCTACAGGGAAAGTGGTGGAAATATGTCTGTAGCTAACTCTTCCAGCCGAATGCTGCACAGTACAGCAGCATTATAAATATTTTTAAGAAACATGTGTAACCCCAGACAGTAACGTGGGTTGCTTCCTTGTTGTCCTCAACCTAGCAACAGCATACAATGCATTATGGGACCAGAAGTACACACTGCAGAGGTGAAGTACC
This sequence comes from Thalassophryne amazonica, assembly GCF_902500255.1. Taxonomy (NCBI): domain Eukaryota; kingdom Metazoa; phylum Chordata; class Actinopteri; order Batrachoidiformes; family Batrachoididae; genus Thalassophryne; species Thalassophryne amazonica. The sequence goes on along the minus strand of NC_047107.1, from coordinate 107,643,570 downwards.
TTCTTTGTACTGATACATCGGCAGATATACACATAAAATTTGGCAATGATTACTAACATTTCATTATCAAATGCTTATGACAAAGAAATTTGAGGCTTGATGTCTTACAGTTTAAACTTGAATTTTGGTATAAATCTGTGTAATAATGATTTCTAACTCTCTCTGTAGCAACCTCCCAGTTCGGTACCATCCCTCCAAAGGTAAATACCAAGGGTATTTAGATCTCAATAATGGCCTTTCTTCTTCCCATGAGAAGACTCTTCCCCCATGCTTTAATTATGGACTGTTGTTTATGAAAGGGAGCACTGGAAAACGGGGTGTAACTGTTGATATATTGCAGCTTAGGCCTTTACTACTATAGACGGGGCCTGCACTACTATAGATGGGGCCTGCACCTGGATAGCACCCAGGTATGGTGCAGTACATGTTGATTTCTCACATTTCTGTTTCCAGAAATTAAATTTTATACTGCAAAGTATTGTTTGACATTGTGCTGGTTACAGTAGAAGCATTGGACATGGGATGTGCACTAGTAAATATAAATATAATCAACAACCAACCAATGTTCCAATTTCGGCCCCACCTAGCTGCTGGCAGAGTGACCACTTGTCTCTTGTTGATGTAAAATGCCCACTCTTGTTGAAAATGGCAGCTGCTCATTTTCCCCTCTGCCTCTTACAGCTAATGGGGCCGAGTGTTGAAGGGGGTTCCAGTCATGCTTGACAGCACTGTGCCCTCTGAACAAATAAATGGACTGCATTTATATAGTGCTTTTCTATTCTGCATCAGATGCTCAAAACGCTTTACAATTATGCCACACATTTACCCATTCCCACAAACACACTCACAGGGATGTCAGGGTGCTGCCATGTAAGGTACTCACTACAGACTGGGAGTAACTTGGGGATTAAGGACCTTGCCCAAGGGCCCTTATTGATTTTCTAGTCAGGCTGGGATTTGAACTGAGGATCCTCTGTCTCAACTCAACGCTTGACCACTACCATTTCCAGCAACCAAAGTGTTTTTCTGCATTGTTTGTAAGTTAACATAACAGTTTTCATATCAGCAAAAATTTCCCCAGTGCTGTTAAGGGTAGTGAAAGGGTCATATAGGCCAGCCGTTATATCAGTCAGGCTCTGATTAATACATTATATACATAACTGATTGTCCAAGCATAGACGTTGACATGCACGTCATCGAGAGCGTGTATAGTACTGTCACACGGCCTCGCCCCCTCCACATGCAGTCCACATTGTGTAATTTAAGTGTTCTTTTTTTCTTCTTTTTTTTTTTGTCTTGGTGGATCATGGGATTTATTTTCATTATGCACAAAATACTGAAGAGATGAATCATGGCTGTGGTAAATGCTGGCATGAATGGAAATAAGTTAGTTTTAAAATAAGTTATTTTTGTTGGTGGTGGTGCCGGCATCCTTTGGTTCATGGTGAGAAACGCTTCCATAGTAGACAAACACAGAGGGACTTCTTTAAAAACACTGCGTTTCTTAAGTCATGATAAGGAATTAAAGTATTTCCAAATGTTATTTTCCAAAATAAGGACAATTTATGTGGATAAGTTTTCATCAGGCTGTGATGATGAATCTGACTGAAACAATGCAACAGGTAAGATTAAGACTTTAATATTAACTCAGTGTGTGAATGGTTTTAATATTAGAAACAGTCTGAACTGTAGGAATGGTTGCATGAGGACTGCAACTTTTGCTTTAGCTGCTGAGGCAGTCAATGGACAGCAGTGGAATAGCGCCTCCCTTTTGTTACCGTTGGGTCAGTTGTTTTGGTACCCGTTCCTAAATCTGGATGTGGAAACACACAAATAGCGTGCCGTACTGACCCGGACCGCTCAGGGGAAATGGGACTTAAGCTATCCTATGTGCTGTGGATTTGCAACAGTGCCATGGGAATATTGATTAAAAAGCTGAAAATAAATGTATTTTCATTTTCAGGGTTTGGCAGAAAGGATGTGGTGGAGCACCTCTTGCAGACGGGGGCCAACGTCCATGCCAGGGATGATGGAGGGCTCATACCTTTGCATAATGCCTGCTCTTTCGGCCATGCTGAAGTTGTCAGTCTCCTTCTGTGCCAGGGTGCAGACCCCAATGCCAGAGATAACTGGAACTACACTCCGTTACATGAGGCTGCCATCAAAGGAAAAATAGATGTGTGCATAGGTGAGGCTCGCCATTAGTCATGCTTAGCACACGCCACTCACCGGTTGTGTGCCATCTTTTCTTCAGGGCTATAAGTAGCAACATACTGTCATGTTCTTGAAATGTTGCAGCACCAGATTCAGGTGTCTTGACTTGTAATTTAGGCTGTTTAAGATGTGTGTGTGTGGGCAGTGAACTTCAAACCGGAAAAAGGTGACATAGTTTGAACTTCTTCTGGCTGCTTGAGATATGTGTCATTGTCATAAGATGAGTTTTATGTCTGTTGTACTGGCTTTTAAAAGGGTCCAAGAGCTTTTAAAGTTTTGAAAATCATCACTCCGCATTAACATGGCTTCTGTTTTGAAATTTTTATGTCTTCTCGATTTGCATGTTTCTCAACAGCCTTGAAATTTTTTTTTTTCTTTCCTAAAACTGAAATCTAAGGGTGCTCGGGGTAGGAAGCCACTGCTTTACTTGTGCAGCCTCATTTTTCTTGGAAAATCCCTGAACCTTCCTGACACACTGTGACATCACAGCAGCACTTTTCCAGGCAAATACAGCAAAGTTTGTTAGCTTGAATGGAAGTTTTTTGTTTTGTTTTTGTCTAAAGTCAGCTGATTTATTGCACAAAATACAGACAAAAGACCTCATCCTGCTGCTGGAGTGCTTTTTATTGCTGTATATTATGAGCTAGTTATTAGATGTTTATCATCATAGAAACAAAGCCTATGAGAAACTTTCTTTACTTCTAAAGGCCCAGTCACACGGCACTTAAGGAAGGGTGATGAAGCCCTGACGAAACAAGAAATCTGGACTTTCGTTGATTTTCGTTGGCATCGTTTAACCTTCGCGCAGCTTCATTCCTGCAGCTGGGGCTTCGTCAGAATTTTTAAACTGTTGAAAAATTTGAACGAAGGGCAACGAAAAACTCAATTCGTCTGTGTTTCGTTTTGCTGTCGTTCTTGACATTTTTTAATCGTTTTAGTTTTTGTAATGTTATTGTTTAATTTGACTTCGTTGGAGCAGCTGAATGTTTTCACACAGTGCAGAAGCCGGTTTGTGAGCACTGAGGCTGCTGCTGCTTCATGTAAGTCCCTTCGGCTGCTCCCTTGGTTGCACTCAGGGTCGCCACAGCAAATCCAAGGTGGATCTGCCTGTTGAATTGGCACAGGTTTTACGCCGGATGCCCTTCCTGACGCAACTCCGCATTACATGGAGAAATGTGGCAGGGGTGGGATTTGAACCCAGAACCTTCTGAACTGAAACCAAGCGCATTAACCACTTGGCCACCACCCCTGCGCTGCTGCTGCTTCATGTACTGTTGGAAATTACAGGGCAAACTCAGCCTGCTTGCTTGGATTGTTTTATTCTGTGTGGGGGGTCAGCCTCAATGGGCTCAGGCACCTTACATAGGCCAAAATTAATCTTTTGTGTGGATATAATGAATTATTTTGCCATAAGCAACTGTTGAATTTGAAATGACAAAGTTGTGTAATTTCAAAAAGTACTTGAATGCAGCATTAGCAGCAGGAGCAGCTGCTGCATGCGCTTATTATTTTGTATTAAATATAACAATATGAGTGTAGGAATGATAATCCAGTCCTTCTGTGCATGTGGCAACGGGTAGATGAATCAAAATGATTATATAAAGAGCTGTTCTGGAAGACAGAATTCACGTTGTGGATCAGTGATCAGCTGGTGGAAATAACCGCACGAGTCAATGCGTGCGTTCACACGCACTGATTAATTTACTGCTCTGATATAGTCAATCATCTTTACACTTATATTTATTCTCCCTTTTGACAGTTTTCTGTTATAAATCAATATATATGGCTTAGAACATAATACTGTGATACAGCAGTGACCACGGCACACTTTTTTTTTTTTTTTTTTTTTTTTTTTTTAATTGGAGCCAGACGGAGCGCGTAGCGTGTCGACAGACAGTGAGGATTCTGATGATGGAGATAATCCCTCTTTTGTTCTAGACGAGGAACCAAAGCAGGTGGTCCCACCAATGTGCGCACAGATCTCCACAGCTTCTGTTTGGAGTTTCTCCAGGACTCAGGCGCTAAGAGCTCCGTCCCAGCGCTGAGTCCTGGAACGCAGAGATGCAGACACACACTGCTCCAGCTGTGGTTCCAGGCGTGTTTCGTTAAAGCGTCGAGATCGTGAGCTTCGGTTTTGTTAAGTTCCTCTTTTGTCCCTTTTGCGCTCTTGCTTCGCAGGCTGTTCGGTGATAAAGCTCTTTCGTCCACCTTTTCTCAACGAATTGTGACTTTTCTTACTTTTTCCCTTCGTTCAGGAATTGTCGTGTGCCGTGTTACTGGGCCATAAGAAAATGCTCAGATGAGGTGATGAGATGACTTGTTTCTCAGCGCCTTCTCTGTACTTTTCTCCTGGGTGGGCAGTATATGGACACGATATCATACAAACTCATGTAAACTTTTACATAAATGCAGTGTTTCATGGTAAAATGCTTTGAAATCATGAACACCTGCTTAAATTTAAAGCCAGAGAATCCTGATAATGTTGATTTACATGATGGACTCTCGTTCACGGAAAATGATCACATGGAAGTTTTCAACCTATCAACGAGCACATAGTAGTCCACTTTGGTTCTCAATCATGGTAAGAGAAATTTCAGTTTATAATTTTGTACCAGTGACAATGACAGTGTTGGACAGTCATACAATGTGTATGTAGAGAAAATTACTTCATTACACTGAAAGTGGCAATTGACAGTGTCTGTGTTACCTGGAATGAGGAAACAATCATCATGTAATATTGTTTTTTAATATTTGAGTCTTCCATAAATTAATACAGATAATACCATACTAAAAGTTTAGTAATTACATTTCAGAATGCTCCTATCCCAACAAAGGAGCCTGTGTCCCTCCTCAGATTCACTCACTTTGCTTTTGTTTTGGGATTTTTTTTTTTTTTTTTTTTTTTTTTTTTTTTTTTTAACTTATGCATTACTGATGCATGATGCTGAAAAGAAAAAAGGCCTATTAATGACCTGGATTCTGGACATTGATGTCTCATCTTCATAAACCTGTGCGCTGAAAATGTTAGTGTTGGTTATGTGTCTTTCGAAGTTACTTCAATTATGAGAACAGGGTACATGTGTTTTAGTGTTGACTAATACATACATGGTAAGCCTTTCTTTATGCTTGGTTATGTATGTGAAGTAATTTGCAGTGTTAAAATTCTTGTACTCATTTTGGCTACACATCCTTGTGTATATTTAATTTGACTGCACCCACCACTAGATTCTGTGTAAGAATGTAGTCCTCAACTGTCTGGGTCTTGCAGAGCTATCCTAAGCATTTTCTGATTCATGTTGCTGTTACATTTCTTTCTGAAAGACTTGTGCCTTCATTCTAAATGGTTTTGAGAAATTTGAGGAAAACCGTCCCCTAATAGTGACCATGCACAGGTCTGCAGTTGGCATTTCAATGGGGTGTGTTTGCATAACGTCGCACTGTTGGAAAACGTTGGGTCAGTACCCTCATTATTTTAATGGAACTACATTAAAAACCCACATGAGGGCCTCTGAAACATTTTTTTTTTCCACTTGATACATTTTATGTATCAAGCTCATCTCAAAGTCCTCAGTTTTCTTTTTGAGCATAGGTCAATTCCAATTGTGACCACCAGAGGGCCGAGCCAATGAAAATTGTTTATGCATTAACATTGTAATTTATACCTCTCAAAGACCTTGCATAAGTTTGTTGTTTGGCTTGGAGGCACAGCTTGGGGCCCCTTTACACATAGTACGAATATAGTCGAATTGCACATGAAGCAGGAATCGTATGCAGTACGTGTAAAATCGTAGCTGCCTCTAACGCCTTGTACACCTGTTGATACAACTATTTGCGCATACTAGCGGCTGAAAGACAGAGTGTGCCTTGTGAGAGCCTATTCGATCCCTCTCGTGGCAGGTGTCGGCCAAATTCTAGGTGACACGCATGAACATCTACACCATTCGCTTGGCACTTAGAAAATGTGTAGCTATTCATGCTGTTAGCACAAAAACAGTCAGCAGACGATCACTGTCGAGCTGGATGTGAACTATGTCTGTGTCCCCATGACTGTGGCTTTGCAAACAGCAACATACATGTGGTCTGCATGTGTATCACAACCCCCCACCCCCATGTGGCATACATGGGGTTCGCACTCTACCCCCACCCGCTCTCCCAACACGTGGCATGCGGGGGGGCACACTTGCATAAAATGCTGATTATATATGCTGCACAGACATGATCACATGGGGGGGCCAGACAGGCTCCCCATTTATTTTTAAATAATGCTGTTTTGCAGGCAGCTGTTGACCAGGAACTGTGCTACCCTTCCATGTAAAAATCGAAGTGTACACACTACATTCATGCACAAAGCCTAATAGTTAACTTGGTTTCGAAAAACCTGTCTGTCTTGAGTAAATTACTCCTAGAAGATGTAATGCATAAAAGTTTTTTTTTTTTTCTTTTTTAACTACAATAACAGCTGATATTTTCTTCGTCATTCTTTCACTCAGTGTTACTGCAGCACGGGGCTGATCCTAACATCCGCAACACTGATGGAAAATCTGCTCTGGACCTTGCTGATCCTTCAGCCAAGGCTGTTCTTACTGGTGAGCCTTCCTCTGTCTCTTTCACAGACATTCCACTGCTACAGATATAAATGCAAAAAAAAAAAAAAAAAACCATCTGCCTGATATTTCCCCGTACAGACCTCTCGCTCGGTTAATAATCCTTTAGTATTTTCCACAGTATAAGTCACAGGCTTTTTTTACTTTTAACTAGTTTGAGCGGTCCTGCAACTTATAAATTACTGCAAATCATATACTGAAAAATCATGCATGTGTCATTCCCTGCTGACGAAAGACCCAAAGGGGGATTATGTCGTGGCGATTTCAGTCTGTCTGTCACTCACTCATTCCCTTCCTCCCTCACTCAAAGGGTATAAGCATGCTGAAATCAACTCCTCCAACATTTTTAGGAGGAATTTCGTGGAACAAGTCCTTGTTGTAGGTTAGTAAAACATGTTAAGATATTGTTCTACTTAAGACGCATCATAGAAAATTCCTTTTCATTTATATGAAATCAAATGTCTGAATCAACAGGTTAACTTTGAACAGTAACAGTTGTTCTAGCCTGTGATTCATTAGTAAGAAATTTCTCTTGGTTTATAAAATAAATTATTTACTAAAATTAACTCATTTTACAGTTTTTAGAAGAAGTGCAAATAGCTGATGCCTGTTGACAAAACTAATGTTATTAAGGATGTGAATCGTACAACTCACGATTCAATTCGATTCCGATTCTTGGGGTGATGATTCGATTCAGAATCGATTTTCGATTCAAACAGCTCTGAGAAATAGTTATATTACTTAAAAAATGTTTATGTTTAAGAAAATGCAGCTTTACAAGGTTAATCAAGTGATTCTAGATGTAAATTTACTTATCTGCTTTGCTCGTTCAGAGTTGGCTGGCAGTTTAGCGAAGCGCTGGTCAGTCGTCAGCAGATACCGCTGCTCCACTCCTTTTAGCTCCGGGTCATAGCGTAGCATGTGGGCTTGCGGAGTTGAAGTGTTTCCGAAGTACTTGACTTTCATTTTGCAGATTTTGCACACTGCATAAGTCATGTCAGGCTCCTTCTTACGCAGCAAATAATAAAATCAAAAATGCGTTCAAACATTTGGCTTCAGCAAAGACGGTGCTGGCTGAATTAGCTCTTCGTCTGCCATGCTAAGCTACAGCTCACGAATGTTTGAAGCACGCTGGACCCTCCCCTTGCGGGGACGCTGTAGTACGGAAGCCGTTGCCTGACAAACAGTACACGCAGTGAGTAAGTAAGAAAATGTTTAAAAAAAATGCTTTTTAAAAATCGATTCTTGGACATTTTGGATCGATTCAGAATCGTAATAAATAAGAATCGCGATTTGGACATGAATCGATTTTTTTTTTTTTTTTTTTTTTTTTTTTTTTTTCTTTCCTGGCACCCCTAAATGTTATCAAATACCTTGAAATGTTATCAGAACGTACCAAAGCAGCATTTGCCAGCGGGGTATTGTTTTCTCAGAGCACTCGTTGTTACAACAGTCTATAGAGTGCTTCTCCAGGAACCAAAACACTGAACAGAATAATTCCAATCATAAAATTACACTAAAACAATGCACCGAAATCACAAATTAACCCTTTAAAGATATAGATAAACTTTATTGATCTCACACAGGAGAAATTCACATGTTACGTCAGCTCTTAAAAAAACACACAAGGTGGGTACAAGTAGATGGTCAACTCAACCGTTTGGTAGAGCATACAGATTTCTACTACATTTTATTAGAGCTGATTTAAAAAAAAAAAAAATTTCTTGTTTTTCCAGTGCTGTGTAGGCTGGCAGTCTAGTTCCATATGACGATTTCTGTCCATATTGCATCATGTAACATCCAGTATGTTGTCCAGTGCACGTTTGTCTATCTTCCTTATTTTTGGAATTTAAGAATCCCTATGTTAAGAAACAGCACAAGCTGTGGTGTGCACATGTGCTGTGATGAGTTCTTGTCAATTTTTAAATTTGCCCCAGAGAAATTCTGTGAATTCCACATACAGGAAAAAAAAGCTGTGACTTATACTCTGGAAAATAAGATGGTTTTAGCATAGCCTAATTTATCTGGAGTTGGCTGCAAGGCTAATCATGTCAGTAATATTGACAAGCCCCCCCAAAAAATGGTACCTGGCTTCATTACAAGGAAAAGAACAAGGGAATCGGGAAGTTATGTTGTCTTATTTAAATGCAATGCAAATATATTTTTACCTTTGGCTTGTGTTGCATCAATGATCACATGCTGCACAATCGTCACTCAGTTTGCAAAAAATGCTGTGCTTCTATCCATTTTTCTGTGCAGCTCTGTATATGACTTAATGTGAGGCTGCTTTTTTTTTTTTATCTTCCCAGAACAGTGACATTGTTATATTTTGCTGTTGCATATTGCAGTTAATCATTCTCATGTTCTGTCCTCAGTCTCTGTTTTCTTTTGAGATGGTGGATGCCCGTGCTGTCATCCCGGACTTGGTCATTAAATATTTGCTTTTCCAAGTGGTTTTGTATAATTATTGCTGACTTGAAAAAAGGAATTAGCCTGGCCTTAGTTTTAGCTGCATTCTGTACAGGTACACTATTTGAAATCAATTGGTCAGGTTTTCACTGTTAGTCTGTCTCTGTAACAGCCAGATAAATACAAACCATTAGAATGAGTCATACAAAATCCATGAATCACAATTTATTGAAAGACAAGGGCATGCCAAGATCTGATTGGAAATTTCTTTTTCATTTAGGTGAATACAAGAAGGATGAACTCTTGGAAGCGGCAAGGTGGGTGGTTATCACTGCATTAAGCTTCACTTTCTGCTGAAAAAACTTAAGCCTGTTTACATCCTGAAAGTGGCACTTGTGTGACATCTAGTGGCAAGAAAAAATATCATCCATAGCACATTTAAGTAAATGGGTAGTCTAAATACAAGGGTTGTGGTCAATACAAATGAATTACTTTTACAGCCAGTTTTCTTTAGACAAGTCAGGAAAGTGTGTGTGTGTGGGGGGGGGGGGGTTTGTTTTGTTTTTTGGTCTTTTGCATTCTGAGAAACAGACATTTCTCGACAATGTGTGAAGTTTTGACTCACTGGGTGCAATGTTGAGAAATGTTGGTTTCTCAGAATGCAAAAGATGTAAAACCACACACTATTTTTTCTGGGTGAGGCTCAAAACTTCTCAGTTGCCCCTCTGGTCTTGGACCTTTACACCAATCATTAATGGTAAATGGACTGCATTTATATAGCGCTTTTCCATCTGCACCAGACACTCAAAGCACTTTACAATTATGCCTCACATTCACACAAACACACACACACACCGATGTTGAGGTGCTGCCATGCAAGGCACTCGATACACACCAGGAGCAATTTGTGGATTGAGGACCTTGCCTATGTACCCTTAGTGATTTTTCTGGTCAGGCTGAGGTTTGAACCAAGGATCCTCTGGTCTGAAGCCCAGTGCTTAACCACTAGACCATCACCTCCCCATTAAGAAATACATACAGTATGCTAAATCTGTCCAGAATAAGCAGTTCTCAAAAACTGAGTGACCTTGTAAGGAGGAGAATAGTGAAGGAAGTCCTCAAGACATCTGTGACCATTTCTGTTGCTGTGATTGGGGAATCATTGCATGACACAAGTTTTGTCTTTTGCATCAGAAGTTGTACACATTCATGGTATGGATGGTAGTATTTAGACCAGTGTACTCAATTTAACACAACCCCAGAGCGGTAAAAGTATAATAATTTCATTTTTGCACAGCTGAAATTTTTATTTTATTTATACAGTTTTCAAGAACAATAAGAACAGATAAACACTCACACACCCATTAGAAGAAAGGAAAAAAAAAAAAGTAAAGGGGGGGGCAACAGTGGGATTACATTATGGTCGGAAGCATGCGGTTTTATACATGAGTCTTATAGGTTAACCATTTCTTCCACCTTTGATTAAAAATTGGTACTTGCAGCCTTGAATGGTGAGTAATTCTTTCTATCTCATAAATTTCCTCCATAATCTCTTTCCATTGCGTCAATGTTAGTGATGTTTCTCAGCCAGTTCTTTGTAATGGTTTTCTTGCTTGCAATCACCATCACTTTGTAAAGGTAAATATCTTCTGCCCGTAAAACCTTCACAGGGGTTAAACCCAAGTACATACTCTGAAAGTCATTAGGAATCTTATAGCCAAGTATATCCTCCATTTCTTTAGCTATGGATTCCCAAAAAGGTCTGACAATAGGACATGTCCAAAATATATGAGAATGACTGGCACTCATACTACCACAAAGTCTCCAGCACTGTTGAGGAGATTTGAGCTGCTTACTTTTGATGTGTGGTGAGATAAAATATCTTATGTTTTTCCAGCCGAATTCTCTCCATTGTCTAGAGGTGGTTGTAGTATGCTGGAAAAGGCAGATAGAATGCCAATCATCCTCTGACAAATTGAGTTGTAATTCAGATTCCCACTTTTTTATATATATATTGAGTCAGTCCCATTGGAGTTTTGCAAACATTTGTACAATTTGGAAACAATTTTTGAAGGCAATGTTCTATATGCACCAGTTATCATCTCAATTAGTTCACTGCTTTTTTGTGAAAGATGAGGCTTAATTTCAGAGTTATAAAAATGTCTTAATTGAAAGTATCTAAACAGGTCAGTGCATCTAGGGCAAATTCCCTTTTAATTGTGCAAAAGGTTTAAAAACTCTTCCTTTGTTTAGTGTGGTCACGGCTGTGATTCCCCTGTCAATCCACCTTTTAAATGTACAATCCAGTTGGCCACTTCTGAAGTTGGGAGAAAGAGAAGGCCATGTCAATAATTTACAGTCTCCTTCTAATTTGAATTGAAATCGTTTTTAATTCCTTCATTTACAGAAGTGGAAATGAAGAAAAGCTCATGGCACTGCTAACTCCATTAAATGTGAACTGTCATGCCAGTGATGGCAGAAAGGTAAGATATCGTGCACTGTAGAGCTCTCATAACACATTAGGTACTATGAGTGATGCATTGTTACAAGTTCTTGGTATTGCCAAAAAAAAAACAAAGATTTTAACATAATAGTAATTCATTGCTTAAAAAGGGGTGCAATAGCATTTGAATGTGGCTGGATTAGAGCAGGGTCGACATGAATAGGATGTATGCCATTTGTTATGGGGCTTGATGTCTGCTTTATCATGGACAAACCACTGTGCTAAATACATAATATAATAGATAACAGTAATGCCTGCACAACTGTCATTCATCCCACCCTTGAAATCAGTTTGCTTCTGCTGTGGGTTGGTTTCTCTTTTAATATTCACATTTTGTGGCACTTCAGGGTTTTTTTTTTTTTTCTTTTTACATAAACTTTCCCTGTTTTTAATGTCGTCAGTGGTGGTTTGTAGGATCAAAACTAAAATACTTTTCCAGTATTTATTCATTTGGAGTACACATAGCAGAAATCTAAGACCAGGCATGAATTCACATGATCTAAAGGAGCTTATTATGCATTGGTTGACTCCACATCAGTTGGTCCAAATTCTGTAGAATAATAATATTTTGGGATTAGTTTTGCTTTTTTCTTCCTCTTAATATCCAAGTGAAATAAATGTTTACACTTTGCAGTTTAAAAACAATTGGTATTTAGCAGTGCTATTTCAGGCGTAGGAATGTTTTTGCATTTTTATCCCTTCGTGCTTGACATTCTCTAACTCCCACTCTTTTTTTTTTTTTTTTTTTGGTTTGTTTTTGCAGTTACGCTTTGTCCATCTTTAATTACTCATTATATGATTAAAGATTTTCTGTTCCTTTTTTAAAATCACAAAATATTTCTGAATTCATAAGCGTAATCTGCTTTATCCATTGTTTCTAACAGTTTGTCAACACTGACTTTATTTTATGGATTCCGAACTGTATTTCTTCACCTTTCTTAGTCCTTCATAATTGCCCAAGTCCAAATGGCGGGGGGGGGGGGGGGGGGCAAAGCACACAATCGGAGTTGTACTCCCAGTGGAATTGTTCCTGTTCTTAAAAATTGTTACCAAGGAATACTTGGTACCATCTCTTCATCCCAGTGCTTTGTTTCAAACAAACAAACCTAATAATGTGTACACTAATAAGAACACCCTCATCAAGAAAAATATAGTTTGACCAATCTGCAATCACCTAAGGTTTTTTTAGTTTCTATTTTGATAGATTTTGTGTGACAACTCAGCTGGCTATAGGTGGAGACGGCAAAAACAAACTTTTGCTGTGAGGGTGACAAGTTTTACTTCATCTGATCGGTTGCCTGGAAATTAGCTATGCTGATGACAGTATCGTTTCAAAAAGTTTAGAGAGTTTTTCAAAAAGTTTAGAGATTTTTAACTTAAAAGTGCACTGAATGGCTGCACAAAAACGGCAAAGGTGATTGGGGTAAACTCAGCTCGGGGGGAATTATCCGTTTACCAGTTTAAAAAAATAAAAAAAACTCAGGACAGCATTATCACAGCTTAGGGCCCCTTCACACATAACACGAAAGATGCAGATAGTGGAAGAAAATCCACAAACCAAAAATGAAATGGGGAACCACGAAACATTCCACCTGCTGTCATGAGGGATGCACGGTTGCGCATGCGTGCACGATACACTGGCGGTGGTTTTTGTGCTTGCGTGCACGAACACAGTGCAAGCAGCTGGAACATATTCCACCACATTACGCCTCTGTTGTGGAGGAAAGAAAAAATAATAACCACACACCATATAAAAACACCACAATTTATTGAATCCCTCTCATCGAGCAGACAATACAAGTATGAACTGTCTGTTCCTCTGTAGATGACCCATGGTCACAGACGTACAGTCATGACATGACATGAATGAAGCAGTGCAGTGTTACCATGTCCGCATCTGCTGGCCCAGCGTGTTTAGCCTGGCCCCCGCCCGTGTGGCCCGACACGCATGTCCTGTGGCGCGCTCACGTGGTGATGTTTTGTTGTGAAATTGTGTATGTAGTTATTGTATTACTTATTTACATACCTGGCCTGGCTGTGGTCTCTCTGTTTTTAATGTGGCACATCGTGTGCCCTGAGCCATCTTTTGCACCTGTCAGTGTCTGGCCGGCTATCAGTTGGGAGGCACATCGCTGTGTGCGCTCAAATGTGGCTGGCCAGTCCCCATTTCTACATACGAGGTCTGTTAGAAAAGTAACGGACCTTTTTATTTTTTGCAAAAACTATATGGATTTGAATCGTGTGCTTGCATCAGCCAAGCTTGAACCTTCGTGCGCATGTGTGAGTTTTTTCACACCTGTCGGTTGCGTCATTCGCCTGTGGGCAGGCTTTGAGTGAGCACTGGTCCTCCCCCCTCGTCGGATTTTCATTGTCAGGAAAATGTCTGAACGATTGGAGCAGTGCTGCATCAAATTTTTTCAGAAACTGAGAGAGACAGCCAGGTGGAAACCATTCGGAAAATTCAGATGGGTTTCGGTGAAGATTCTATGGGCATCACAAGGATTAAGGACCATTACAACCGGATTAAAGACGGCCCACAGCGGCTGAGGGCGCTCCGAGCGGCCATCGACAGGCTGAAATGACCAGATCATTTCCAAAGTGAAGGCTGTGTTGATCCGGGACATCGTGTGACCCAGAGAAATTGCAGAAGAGGTGGGCATAGCCATTTTTAGGCACATTCCACTGTTAAAGGAGATTTTGTAATGAAAGACGTGCAGTGGAATTCGCGCGTCAGGACGAAGCTGCAATGGCGGAGAACAAAAGCAAGTCCGTGTTGGAAGTCTCACGGGACATATCTTCCACCATTCAGAAGATTCAGACGGCTTTCGGTGGCTTTTTAGTGGAGTGAGTATCCGAGAAATTGTGGAGAGCTGGGCATGTCAACATGTCCCGTGAGACTTCCAACACGGACTTGTTTTGTTCTCCGCCGTTGCGGCTTCGTCCTGACGCGCAAATTCCGCTGCACGTCTTTCATTACAAAATCTCCTTTAACAGTGGAATGTGTCTAAAAATGACTATGCCCACTTCTTCCGCAATTTCTCTGGGTCACACGACGTCCCGGATCAACACAGCCTTCACTTTGGAAATGATCTGGTCATTTCAGCCTGTCGATGGCCGCTCGGAGCGCGGCGCGCTCTCAGCCGCTGTGGGCCGTCTTTAATCCGGTCGTCTTTAAGCCGACACCTGCCGCGAGAGGGTTTGATGGGCTCTCACAGGGCACACTCTGTCTTTCGGCCGCTGGTGTGCGCAAATAGTTGTAGTGACAGGTGTACGAGGTGTTAGACGTGGCTCAGATTTTTCACGAATGGCATGCAATTCCTCCTTTGTGTGCTAGTCTGCTTCAGTCGTGTTATGTGTGAAGGGGCTCTTAACAGTGACAGGGTGGTATGAAGTGTTGCGTGACCCAATATTGTGATACACTGTTCCCAGGCAGCCACATGATAAGGCCTGTTGTATTTCTTTTGAATTTCCAAATTGCTCAAACAAAACGGGTGTTTCATTCTGTTTCTTCAAAGGATCTTGAGAGGTGGGTGGGTGTGGGGGTGTCAGGAGGAGTCCAGAGGCAGTTGGAATTCTGGAGGTGAAAACTGGAACTTTGAATGTTGGCACTATGGGACGGCTGATATGATAGATTCTAATAGATCAGCTAACAAAGAATGATGGAGGTAGCTTGCCTTTACTTTTTACTCGCTGTCAGTTGTCCATTTTTCATTATAGTACTGTCCACATTTACTCACTCAAAACCGTAACAATGCATCGGACTAAAAACTGGGCTTTTGGGCTGCTTTTTCTAACTTGAACATTTATGAAGCAACACTCCTTAATTTTTTTTTTGTATATTTTGTGAAGCATGTTGTCGGTCTGGTCAGGACAAAGAACAATATAATTCATTGTGGCCCCTCCTCATTGCTTTGTTAGGCTTCAACCGTTTCAGCACCGTTAACAAGTTTTGTCTTTTCAGTGAGCTGCACACATCCAAGGGGACGAGTCACACTTATGTCACTAGTTACCTACTCTGCTTTCACATGTGTGTTAAACCTCCGCAGTGATTCCTAGTGAAGGCTTGTGTTTCATTGTCTCCCGTTAGAAGGGAGAATAGAGTTGCTCTGAAAAAATGCTGCCATTTTTGTAATTTTTGTTTCGTTGTGTTTTCCGTGTGACACTGGCAACATTTGTCGATCAGTCAACATCCCAAAAAATGCTGGTAAGTTGACCTTGATAACGGCCACTTGATTGATGCACTGTTGTGATTTTTTTTTTTCCCCTCATTTCTTTCTGTTTAATTTTAATCCATTGTTTTATTTGACCAATAAGATGGCTGTCACTTGTTAATTGCACATCATGGACCTGGGTGTTCACGTCACTCATGTATGCTACCCTGATGCTCCTCTGTGTGTGTGTGTGTGTGTGTGTGTGTGTGTGTGTGTGTGTGTGTGTGTGTGTGTGTGTGTGTGTGTGTGTGTGTGTGTGTGTGTGTGTGTGTGTGTGTGTGTGTGTGTGTGTGTGTGTGTGTGTGTAAGAGAGAGAGAGAAGCATGAGTGACTGATTTGGGTTGGTGTCATGGTGACAACTCTTTGAGTTTGGAGAGGAGTTTAAAATGTCCACTGCCTGCTGTCTCTCAGCGTCTGTCCTCTGCACACTCACCCCCACATCATTCAACTTACAATCACTTAAATTTTTTTTTTCTTTCTTTTGGTGATCACTCATGCATGCCTCACGGCCTGCCCCTCTGCATTTTGCCAAAGAAATCCTGAATGTGTGTCTGTAGGATTTGTGCTCACATCACATTCCCTGTTTGATCAATTGATATGCTGAAATGAAAGAGGGAAAAAAAAAATGCATTTGGTAATGAATGTTTAATTGCTCATGCCATCACACTCGTCAGCTGTTTCCACTACATTGGCTTGACTTTCAGCAGTTGGCTTCACCGGTTCTGCAGTGATATGACTGCATGGGTTTTGAAATTAATTTCGTCCCTCCACTTTTAATTTTTAAGCTCGTTTCTTTCTAGAAAACTGGCACTGGAGTTGGATTTGCATCTTTGCCTAGACTGTGATTTTTATTTATTTATTTTAAATATGTCTATTGTTTGGTTGAAAAATTAAGCTAATTCTTTTCTCCAATCTTTTGAGGCAATGCACTCTCAACCACTTGGCCTGCTTTTTGTTGCTTCCTGCTTTACTGCGTGTGTTGGGGTTCGATAGCATTTATTAAAATCTAAATCTGGTATGAATGCTATGATTTAATCTGTGTTTGTTTGAATTATGGGAAAATCTTTATTCTAGCTCTAGTGTTCTACAATTATAAAGCCCAACTGAAATGCTGATGTGTTATTCAGTACTAGATTCTTTATATTAGCTTCTTGTTATGGACACACACATACACACACACACACACATATATATATATATATATATATATATATATATATATATATATATATATATATATAAAGTGTGTGTTATAATACCTGAAAAGGAGAAATGGCCCCTGCTTTTATATGTAATTAACAGAATTTTTTTTTTCCTCCCTCTTGCACAGTAGCAAAAGAACTTCTTTGCATTCACCCAGTCTCTTTCAATTACATTTAAAAATTATGATTTTTCTACAAATCTATGCACACTTTCACTGCTCTTAATGACAATGACACTAACATCCAGAAACTGGCGCAGCAAATAAATCACACACTCTGAATGACATCCTCTGTTGCTCAAGTGTGTTTTACTCTTTGGGATGGTGAAGGAACAAATACACTTTTTTTTGGTCTTTTTATTTATTTATTTATTTATTTATTTATTTATTTACTTACTAGAATAAAAAAAAAAACACGTGTGAAAACATCCACAAACCACAGGGTTAAAAACAATGGAAGTAACAAACAAAGGAAAAAGATGAACACCATAAGAGGCCAATGCAAAATATGACATCAGAGGTCATCATCATGGCTATCAAAATTTCAGCATATATATATATATATATATATATATATATACACACACAACCCTTGGCAATAATATATATACAACCCCTGGCAATAATTATGGAATCACCGGCCTCGGAGGATGTTCATTCAGTTGTTTAATTTTGTAGAAAAAAAGCAGATCACAGACATGACACAAAACTAAAGTCATTTCAAATGGCAACTTTATGTCTTTAAGAAACACTATAAGAAATCAGGAAAAAAAATTGTGACAGTCAGTAATGGTTACTTTTTTAGACCAAGCAGAGGGAAAAAAATATGGACTCACTCAATTCTGAGGAATAAATTATGGAATTACCCTGTAAATTTTCATCCCCAAAACTAACACCTGCATCAAATCAGATCTGCTCATTAGTCTGCATCTAAAAAGGAGTGATCACACCTTTGAGAGCTGTTGCACCAAGTGGACTGACATGAATCATGGCTCCAACACGAGATATGTCAATTGACACAAAGGAAAGGATTATCAAACTCTTAAAAGAGGGTAAATCATCACACAATGTTGCAAAAGATGTTGGTTGTTCACAGTCAGCTGTGTCTAAACTCTGGACCAAATACAAACAACATGGGAAGGTTGTTAAACGCAAACATACTGGTAGACCAAGGAAGACATGAAAGCGTCAAGACAGAAAACTTAAAGCAGTATGTCTCAAAAATCGAAAATGCACAACAAAACAAATGAGGAACGAATGGGAGGAAACTGGAGTCAGCGTCTGTGACCGAACTGTAAGAAACCGCCTAAAGGAAATGGGATTTACATATAGAAAAGCTAAACAAAAGCCATCATTAACACCTAAACAGAAAAAAACAAGGTTACAATGGGCTAAGGAAAAGCAATCTTGGACTGTGGATGACTGGATGAAAGTCATATTCAGTGATGAATCTCGAATCTGCATTGGGCAAGGTGATGATGCTGGAACTTTTGTTTGGTGCCGTTCCAATGAGATTTATAAAGATGACTGCCTGAAGAGAACATGTAAATTTCCACAGTCTTTGATGATATGGGGCTGCATGTCAGGTAAAGGCACTGGGGAGATGGCTGTCATTACATCATCAATAAATGCACAAGTTTACATTGATATTTTGGACACTTTTCTTATCCCATCAATTGAAAGGATGTTTGGGGATGATGAAATCATTTTTCAAGATGATAATGCATCTTGCCATAGAGCAAAAACTGTGAAAACATTCCTTGCAAAAAGACACGTAGGGTCAATGTCATGGCCTGCAAATAGTCCGGATCTTAATCCAATTGAAAATCTTTGGTGGAAGTTGAAGAAAATAGTCCATGACAAGGGTCCAACCTGCAAAGCTGATCTGGCAACAGCAATCAGAGAAAGTTGGAGCCAGATTGATGAAGAGTACTGTTTGTCACTCATTAAGTCCATGCCTCAGAGACTGCAAGCTGTTATAAAAGCCAGAGGTGGTGCAACAAAATACTAGTGATGTGTTGGAGCGTTCTTTTGTTTTTCATGATTCCATAATTTTTTCCTCAGAATTTAGTATTTTTTTTCCCTCTGCTTGGTCTAAAAAGTAACCGTTACTGACTGCCACAATTTTTTTTTTTTTCTGATTTCTTACAGTGTTTCTTAAAGCCAGAAAGTTGCCATTTGAAATGACTTTAGTTTTGTGTCATGTCTGTGATCTGCTTTTTTTCTACAAAATTAAACAACTGAATGAACATCCTCCTAGGCCGGTGATTCCATAATTTTTGCCAGGGGTTGTACAATGCTCCATTTTCTGGTTTACCGCAGTCCAGCATTAGGGGTCTTTAACTGGTTCAAAATGCTGCTGCCACACTCTTGACATGAAGCAGAAAGTTTGATCATATTACACCCATTTTGGCATCCCTTCACTGGCTTCCTGTCTCTGCGAGATTGGATTTTGTGTCATGTCTGATCTGCTTTTTTCTACAAAATTAAACACCTGAATGAACATTCTCCGAGGCCGGTGATTCCATAATTTTTGCCAGGGGTTGTATATATATGTATGTATGTGTATATGTATGTGTATATACGTATGTGTATATGTATATATGTGTATGTGTGTATGTGTATATGTATATATGTGTATATGTATATGTGTATGTGTGTATGTGTGTATGTGTATATGTATATATGTGTATGTGTGTATGTGTATATGTATATATGTGTATGTGTGTATGTGTATATGTATATATATGTGTATGTGTATATGTATATATATATATATGTGTATGTGTATATGTATATATATATATGTGTATGTGTATATGTATATATATATATGTGTATGTGTATATGTATATATATATATGTGTATGTATATATGTATATATGTATGTATATGTATATATGTGTATGTATATATATATATATATGTGTGTGTGTGTGTACGTGTAAGGATTAAACAACGAGAAGCCGTGCATTATACGGTTTGAATGCACGACACGGAGTCTAAAACACCACGACGCGAAGCGGAGTTGTTTAATCCGCTCATACCATGGTCCCACACAGTGAGCTAACACACAAATATTTATTTAAGTTAACAGAACTTGATAAAAATGTGTGAGTATTTGGGATTATTTTATACCAGTCTCAAGATATTTTGTCTCCGATGCGCTTATCGAGTCTGCGGGCTCACGCCGCAGCGGGCCACTCGCACCGCCCCCTCTCTGCTGTGTCGAGCTGCGGCCAACTCTAGAAACAGGTCCAGAAACTACGCTCACTGTTTTGATTCGGAGCCCGCAAGGATAGAAATGTTCTCTTCTTCTTTCCCGTCTTCAATCTTGTCCAATTCATCTGATGTTAAATCTTTGTGCCGTTGTTTTTGCTGTTCTTCTCGTTTGCTCTCCTCCTCTTTCCATTCCTCAAACGTTTTATTTTGGCCAAAAATATTAAAATTCACCTGGAAATCCATGTTTTATCGCGTTTCTGTCATTCACCTGTCAAAACACAGCTGATCTGTGCCAACTGATTTGCGCGTTGCTATGGTGACAACCAGAGCAGAGTGATTATAACAGTGACTTAACTCGCCGAACTACGTGTGCGTATACAGTGGTCCCTCATTTATCGCGGGAGTTACGTTCTAAAAATAGCCCGCAATAGGCGAAATCCGCGAAGTAGTCAGCGTTATTTTTTACAATTATAGATGTTTTAAGGCTGTAAAACCCCTCACTACACACTTTATACACTTTTCTCAAACAGGCATTAACATTTTCTTTTCTCTCATGTATAAACACTCTCAAAGTTCAAACCTTAGTAGAAAAATAAGACCAACCTGTTTTCAGGCCCAAACATATTTTTTTGAGAAATAAACATAGGACGTTTTCCTATAAATAATTATGATGGCATTTAGAACTAACGAATTTAATTTTAACGATCAACCTTCGAGGTTGGACACATAAGAAATTATTAATAGTGACTAACCAGTATTTCACAGTTCCTCTGATCACGCCTCTTCGTCCTGGTGCCGCGCCGCTGTTGCGCCTTCTTCCACTGAGTGACACCTCGGTGCAGGTGTCTTTTTCTGAGTGAAGAACAGAGTTATGGGTAGTTGATGGCGCTCTTTTTTTCTTCTGGGAGAGAAGATTCTTATAAACAGACACGCAGAACACAATGCGCGTACTCTCCCTTCGCGGTGCCGCAACCGGCCTGCTTGATGAGGATGCAGAACACAATGCGCTGTTAAAAAAAAAAAAAAAAAAGCATGCAAAATTGGACTAAAAAAAATCCGCGAAACTGTGAGGCCGCGAAAGGTGAACCGCGTTAAAGCGAGGGACCACTGCACACGAAAATAATGCACGCCAGTTAGATATGGAATTCTCAGTGTGTGTGTGTTTGTGTGTGTGTGTGTACACACATAATATTTGTGTGTGTAAAATTGGCTTGTGAATTAATGCCAACATACCAAATCAAGTTAGTGCACTGGGCTTCATTGTGGAAGGTTCCCAGTTCAAACCCCAGCCCTGCTACGTTTCTTCATGTAATGTGGAGTTGCGTCATAAGGACATCTGGTGTAAAAAATTGTACAAAATCAACATGCAGGTCCACCTCGGATCTGCTGTGGTGACCCTGAGTGAAAACAGGGTCACCACTACAGACTGCACCTGTAGAACTTGGTCGTCTGAAGAATTACTCCTCAGCTTTTCTCCACTAAAACAAAAACTGTGTTGGCATGTTCACAGTCATGTAAAATTAAATAAGTAAATTAAGATTCTCTCATTTCAGTTGGACTTTAGTAGACACTTAAAAAATAATTTTGCTATGGAAATTATCTTTTAAGTTCAGTCTTTTTAATGTTCTGGACATGTTTAAAAGAGAATGAGGGACATGGATCTGTAGAAATGTGCCGGTTTTTGGAATCAGCCCTAAAAACGGAGCTGCTATCGGAACCCAACTCTTAACTCCTGCCCATCCAATTAAAATGAAACTTTTGATCAGCTGCACTTGTGCATTCATTCTCTGAATCACTCCTTAAACGTGATTAAAGAAGATTATTTTTTTTCAGCTGACTTTGTCAAATGCGATATAATATAGTTGAACAATGAGGTTGATGGTTCTAAATGTACTTGTCACTACGGTCACACACACTATGAACAGGAAATGAATCTCTGGACTACATTTGCACACAGCTCCGTTGAGGTTGCAGCATCGTATTTGTCATTTATCTGCAATTCACCAAACAAATCCTGCTGTAGCACATTGCTTCTGGCGCTAATCAGCCGCTTGCTCTGTGGCCGTCGAAGGCAGTGCACCCTGACCTAGCCAGTCAACTGTGTGATGTAATGAGACATCCTCTCTTACAGTCAACACCTCTACACCTGGCTGCCGGCTACAATCGAGTGCGTATTGTGCAGCTGCTCCTCCAGCACGGAGCTGATGTTCACGCCAAGGATAAAGGGTGAGACTCTCTTCCAGAATGTAGCCACAGTGCAACATACATCCTGAACGCTAATGTCACACAGCTAGTAATTCACACCACTGACATGACTGTCTTATCCCTGCAGTGGTCTGGTTCCTCTTCATAATGCCTGTTCCTACGGTCACTTTGAGGTCACTGAGCTTCTGCTCAAAGTAAGAGTCCTTTCTTCTTTGGTCTCTGTTAAATCGCGGACAATATTGCTGTTAACATCCATCTCCTGGTGAGGGGGGCTACAGACAAAGAGGCTCCAAGTCATTGTTTATACAGTTAGTGTGTTTACATGGACCTTATTAATTTTTTTTTGAGCAGAACGTCTTGTATATAGTCCATGAGCCAGTCATGACTTTTGACCTAATCGGTGCCACTTAAGGGGGAAAAAAAAAAACGACACTTAGAATCCAGCCTCCGTGTACCATGACCTACACAAAAATGTATGACAGCCATCCCAGGGTGGTAGCTGTAGCCAGGTAGGGGTCAATGAAGAATTACACAGAGGTCAAACTTTAAAAATGCTCCAATCATGTTGAAAACTATATCACATTATTTGTCTAATCATAACAATTCCGAAAAGGTATAGTTTGGACTATCTATGATGGAATGTTGTGGGATAAAAACAGCAAAAATGTTTGTACAGGGGTCAAAAGTTAACGTTGCTCCAATTTCAGCAAGAAATGATGCAAATTATTGGTTGAAATAAAAGGATCAATAAATGGAATAGTTTTGACTGTGTTGAATGTTTTGTCTCCAAAGTAAAGGTCGAACAAGGTCAACATCCATTGAATTCTATAACATGTGACGTATGTTACCCTGTAACATAACTAAGCATGACAGATGGTGGAAACCATTCCTTTTTAGAACCTTATTAACGCAAACAATAATTTGCATATTTTTTACTGACATTGGAACAACTTTAATATTTGACCCCTGTACAAACTGAAATTGACCTTTGTCATCATTTTTGCTGTTTTGACCCCATAACTCCAGAACATTCTGTCATAGATAGTCCAAACTTTACCTTTTTGGAATCATTATGATCAGACAAGTAATGTGATATAGTTTAACATGATTGGAGCATTTTTAAAGTTTCACCTCTGTGTAATTCTTCATTGATCCCTACCTGCTACCACCCTGGGATGGCTGTCATACATTTTTGTGTAGGCCATGATACACTGAGGCTGGATTCTAAGTGTCGGGTTCCCCCCCCACTTAAGTGGTACCGAAAACCTGCTTGGCCCATGGACTAATAGACTCTCCAATCAGAATGAAATGGGTGGAAATCTGAAGGGCTTGAGTTGGTGCTTCAGACTTTTCATAGTCTTTTAGATTTGAAAAGATTAGCCACAATAATGCCTGATGATGAGATTCTTCTCCAAAGATGGACCCTTCTGCACATGCTCATCACTTGTGTAATAACATAAGATCAAGGACATACTCTGAGGACTTTTCAAACAGTCAAATGTGCCAAAGGTTCTCTTGAGATTTTCTTTTAAAGGGGCGAGGGAGGAGCAATTCCCTTCGCCCAAATGTTCCCAAGTAAATGAGTTACAATCACATCAGGGTAAATGGACTACATTTATATAGTGCTTTTCCATCTGCATCATACGCTGAAAGAGCTTTACAATAATGCCTCACATTCACCCCGATGTCAGGGTGCTGCTATACAAGGCGCTCACTACACACCTGAGAGCAACTAGGGGATTAAGGACCTTGCCCAAGGTTTTCCAGTCAGGCTGGGATTTGAACTGAGGATCCTCTGGTCTCAGGCCCAACGCTTGAGGCCAGAGGCTAATGTGCTTGAACTACCAGCTGATGTGGCAGGAAACAACGAGAAGTAAAAAGCACACAATGCTGTGGTGTGATTCTGCTCAAGTTCCCACCCAGTAAAGAAATTAGCCAAGAAAAATATGTATCAGAAATTTCAACATACTGCATATCATGACATATTTTTTTCTAAAATGTGACATTGACTATGAAGGCACTTGCACAGGTGCCTTTGCCTCGAGGTTTGTTCTTGAATCATTTTTACTTCTCTTATGCTTTGATGTGCTGTTGTGTGTAAATGCAGCATGGAGCGTGTGTGAATGCCATGGACCTGTGGCAGTTCACACCTCTGCATGAGGCAGCATCCAAGAACCGAGTGGAAGTTTGTTCTCTGCTCCTGAGCCATGGCGCTGACCCCACCCTGCTCAACTGTCACAGCAAGAGTGCTGTGGACATGGCCCCCACTCCAGAGCTTAAAGAGAGACTGACCTGTGAGTTATCACTCTCTCTCACTCACTCACTCACTCCCGGACACACAGACAGTTTGGAAGAGCAATGCCTCGTCTGTCAGTCCCAGAGGCCAGACGAGGTTATGTTGTGAACAACACATAAAAGAAAACCGACCAAATCGAGCCTCAAGTGTCCTATCGAATGGCTTCTTAAGAAAATCCTTTTCTGTCCCACTCCACCATGAAGCTGGATAACATAACAAAACCTGATATATGCTTATATTGACTTTGTCCAGTTACTCGTGTGATCTGAAAATAGAGGAACTATGTATTTTAAAAATGGCTGGAATTCCTAATATGATACTTTTGTTCCTTTTGTTAAAGCTGAAAGTCAACACTACAAGCACATCTTAATTGTTTCATTTCAGCTCCATTGTGGTGGTGTACAGACACAAAGTGACAGAACGTGACACTTTCCAAATACTTATGGATCTGGCTGTAATTAGATAAGATTTTAAGACAGTGTGCACAGAAATGTCTCAAACTAAACCTATGGCATAATCCAGATCTTCACCGGTCACATGAAAGTCCAGTATGTTCTAATCACTGCTAAAATACCCTGGCTGTATGAGCATTGTGTTCTTTATCATTTGCAGTTGTTAAATTAATTATTGTGATCATATTGTTGTATATACACGTTCAAATCAAATCATTTGTTCATATTGTGCAAATCAAGGAATATTTGTAGCTCACCCTCTGTGCATTTTCAGTTATTAATGAGACAAATTTGACTCCATAGGAAGTTGGCTTTGAGTTAGTGAAAGTTAGTGTGCAGGCTAATGTCCACAAAATGTCTTATAAATGACTCCAGAGGTTATCAGGTTAAAAAAACAGCATTTTCAGTTTTAGAAGTGTTATTTCTCGCTAGCTTTTACATAATATATGAGAAGTATGTATATAAACACACAAAATGAAGCAGATTTGAAAAGACCAGCAACTGACGTCACAGTGCAGCTCTACTCTGATTGGCTGTCACTCAAAAACTAAAGGGATGCGATTGAAACAGAATGTGACTTTTTAACCCCTTAAAATACATCAAGGTTACCCATCTTTGAACTTGTCCAAGGTCTGTTTTCCAAGAATGTTCCCTGTGAATTTCAAGAGTCTGGCAGTAATAGGACTGGACTTACGCTGAGCACGGATGGACAGATGAAAAGCCTTTGCAAAACCCAATGGCCATATTTGATGGCCTCGGGTAATAAAATATAACGCAATGCTAAAATCCCTCTGCTGTATAACAGTAGGAAAGAGAATGTGACCTTTTGACCTCTTAAAATAGGTCAAGGTTAACCATCTTTGAACTTGTCAAAAGTCTGTCACTGTGAATTTGAAGACGCTGGCAGTACCAAGACTGGGCTTATGCTGAACACAGGAGGAAGGAAGGAAAATAAGGAAGGCCTTCATAATACCTGATGGCCATTTTTGGGGGGTGAAAATCCCCAGAGCAAGAAATTTAGATTCACTGTTGTTGCTCTGTCTGGAAGACTTTAACACTAAAATCAACAATCTGATACTTTTATTTGCAAATCTATCACTGTTGTTCATAGTGCATTTTCAAATGATTAAACACACAACACGCCAACTTGACATTTCCCTTTCCTGTTTCTCTTAGATGAGTTTAAAGGCCACTCGCTGCTGCAGGCGGCCCGAGAGGCAGACATGGCCAAAGTGAAGAAGACCCTGGCTCTGGAGATCATCAGCTTCAAACATCCTCAGACCAATGAGACCGCACTGGTAAGAACCAAAACATTTTACCAAGATCAAAATTGAAGTGGTCATTTAAGTAATACTTTCACACACACACACACACAAAATTCCAGTTCCAGAAGACTTTTTAAGAAATTTCAACTTCATGATCTGACCTCAGTGCTGCTTTTTATTAATTCTCTGTCAGCATTTCCTTGTGAAGAAATCCTTTTGTACTGCATATTAATTGAAGACAAGTATAAGTTTTAATACAGATTTAATAAATATTACTGTGTTATTCTTTGCAGCACTGTGCTGTGGCCTCGCCACACCCTAAGAGGAAGCAGGTGACTGAGTTGTTGTTGCGTAAAGGTGCCAACATCAATGAGAAGAACAAAGAGTAAGTCCATTTTTCTGAATTTTGCATTTAAAGTTGGGAAATCTAAAATGTTCTTTACAAGGCAGGCCCTTGTGGGAAACGGCGTAAGAGGTGGATATCATACTTTACGTTTTACCTGATTTTTTTTTTTTTTCTTTCAGTTTGGAAAGAAATTGTAAAACACAAGTTGCACTGGTCTGCAAGTCACATTTATTTTTGAAATGTGGTTTTACTACTTCACTCAGCAAGAAGCAAATTGATTTTAACTGGTGCATTATTTCTTTACACAAATACTGAATTACCTAGCAGAAGCTAGTGGGCTCAGTAATGTTATTGTATAAGGCACAAAGAACTTTGAGTAAACTACTTGTTTTTGCCACTTACAGACAAAAGCATCTCTTCAGAGCTACACGTGCATGTTTACCTTATTAAATGTAATTAGAGACTTTAAAACTCACTTATAACAATCTTTTAAAAATACATTTTTAAAGATTATAGTTAGCCTAGCCATAACCTAGCTGTCTTCCTCCTTGCTGTTCTGGATGTTGTACAAAGTCCAGTCAACTGGAGTGCCAAGTAGTATAAATGTTCTATTCAGTCTCCTCCTTCTTGAGTGTAGTCTTTCAGTTTGAGAGCATGATTCATTAATTTAGCTCATTTTCTAAGATCCAGCACACCCATGTCATTTAGATCTTGTTCAACAGTTTGGAGTGTGAATCACAGTGTCTTATTCTGATCAGTATACAGGGGCAGCTTGTCACATGAGTAGACTGTGCCATCTTGTGGCCCAGTATCTTTTCATATACAAACTGCTTTGAAATGCAAGTCACAGTACCAGCCAATCTAGTTTTTTTTTTTTTTTTTTTAAAGGGATTAATACTTATGACAAGATGGGAAACTTTTTTGTGCCAGGTTGTAAACTGTGCTTAAACTTTTATTTCTGCACTAAAGTTGGGCATATCATTTCAGTTGGACATTTTTGTGATGTTGAACCAGTGTGTATCACAGCTGCTGTGCTATGCTGGTGCCAAAAAGAAAACACAGAAATGAATTGCTACAACATGACAACATTTTAATGAAACAACGTAAGATAACCTATAAAATAAAGCCTTAATAGCTCCTTATGTGATTGGTTTTGTAGGTTAGTGTCTGCAAAAAGGATATATTAAAAACAGGCATGCACTAAAAGCACAGTCTGTGTTCTTACCCTGATGATTTCATTGCCTGTCGTCGTCTTCTCCCCCCAGTTTCATGACCCCGTTGCATGTTGCTGCTGAGCGGGCTCACAATGACATCCTTGAGGTGCTGCAGAAACACGGAGCAAAGGTGTGTTGTTTGGTTAGGCTTGATGTTTGTCATCCTGTGCAGCCTGCGTGTAAGATGCTGTTTAAAAAAAAATAAAAAAAAAAGTAATCAGTGAAGGTGAATTGTGTAGTTGGTGTCTTTACCCACTGACCTTGTCTGACCTCAGGTAAATGCCATGGACACATTAGGTCAGACTGCTCTCCATAGAGCTGCGCTGGCAGGTCACATCCAGACCTGCAAACTGCTTCTGAGCTACGGAGCCGACCCAACCATCGTGTCTCTGCAGGGTTTCACTGCTGCCCAGATGGGTAACGAGGCAGTACAGCAGATTCTCAACGGTAAAACTAAGCTCCTCCTGTTTTGCTATCCACCCTCTTTATTTGACTTTCAAGATGAATCTGAATATATAATTGCTTGAAGTGTGTTTTAACAGATCAGAACATACAACAAAGAATACTGGCAGCAGCATGTTGTGCTGATAGTCTTTAGATGTTTTTTCACAAAAATTGACAAAATTTACATTGTGTAGCAATGCAGTTATTAGCTTTTGACTCCCTGAATTTCTGAGGTATATTGCATAATTACAGCGACTATTTGAATAATATATATTAGCAATGTAATATAGTGAGATTGGTCCGTGAGATCGTGCAGGTGACATGGGGGAATCTTTAAGCATGTACAAGGTTCAAAGTTCCCGCTGCATTCACTGGAAACTCTTATAACACTTCAGGCTTGCTACTGACTCATTTTAGCAAATAAAGTTAAAATGTTGTAAGCGCAGCTACAATTCACATCGAACTATGCAGCAACCTTGTGGGAGTGTTGGTTTACCTGTCCAGCAAATATCCACCAAAACATGAAATTTGCCCACATTTTATCTGCTGTTCTTCCCAATGAGGTTTATGGTGGTTAATTATTTGCTGTATCTGTTGCTGTTTTTATGGTAATTTTTCTTTTTTTTTTTTTTTTTTGGTGGTGGGCGGCTTGAATGATTTAAAAAAATAAATAAATATATATATATATATATATATATATACCGACATAAAATGGTCTACAGATTTAATAGCACTGACTGTACCTTGTGCAAATGCATTTTGTTGCAGTTTCAGGTCCCTCCAAAAAGTTGACAACTGCTACTGGCTGCAGTGCGCATTACAAAAACACAGTGTGTTGTGGGTTTCGTTGCGTGTCACCATTTTTTTGTGGTTGCTGTAAAAACAACACCTTTCAACACTCATTTAATTTGAAATGGATCATGAGAATTCACTTTTATGTGATTGGAAATACTTGAAATGAAATTTATTTCTTTTCCAGAAAATGTTCCGACTCGTAACTCTGATGTTGACTACAGATTTCTTGAAGCAGCCAAAGCAGGTGATCTGGACACAGTGCAGGTTAGTTGTTTCTTTGCTGCTTGTTACCAGTAGATACTATGGCATAGTTTTAATGCTGGTATGTTTGTACCATGCTCGGTGTCTTAGGTTACACACTGGCGCTGTAGTGCTTTTTCAGTGACTTCAAACAAATGTGTTAAGCATCCTGTGGTGTCTGTTCACGGCAGCAACTCTGCACACCCCAGAACGTCAACTGCCGGGATCTGGAAGGCCGCCACTCCACTCCTCTTCACTTTGCAGCTGGTTATAACCGAGTGGCTGTGGTTGAATATCTGCTGCACCATGGAGCAGATGTCCATGCCAAAGACAAGGGGTGAGTTCTGTACAAACGTTAGAGCTTGCTTGTGTGTGAGCTTTTTTTTTTTTTTTGTAGGTATTTTTGCATATGGCAGTTCAGTGTAGGCTAGTATACTCTGTATAAAAATTTGAATTTTATGGGCGAAAACAAGCCTATATTTAGTGACATTGGGCCTCATGTATCAAAGTTGCGTACGGCAATATTTGAGCGTATATGGGGTGTACGCCAAAACTGCTGCGCTACTTGGCATTTATCAATGTGGTCGTTGCCGTACGCTGCGCTGAAAATATACACCAGGTCAAGAGGTGGCGTAAATTATACACCAAAATGAACCGGCGCTGGAATCCACATAAAAATGAAGATGATCAACATGATAAACAGTGCCATTATACAGATCAATGCATATGTTACATAAATAACAGTTTCCTGATTATACTACATAATAATCAATACAAATCCCGCTTTTGCGGGATTGTTATGGAGCACGATCCGTGACTACAGCGCTGACTGCAAAGACAGCTCGCTCTTTTCTCCAGACTTCGAGCCTGGAGCCAGAGCAGCGCTGAGCTTAACTTTATGTGGTGTGATCGTTTTAGACTATGAAATTGATAACAACTGTAGTTTTGTCATTCCCTTAATTCGCCCGTGCTGCAGTCAGGTTTTGTCGTCTCCATTTGGTTGTCACAAATAAATACAGAAATACATTTAAAAAATAAAGAAATCTGACAGATTAGGCGTGTCTTATTAATTGAGCGAGCAGATATCCACATGTCAAGAATTATTGACATGTGAAAAGAGAATACAGTGGTCTCTCGCTATAACGCCGTTCACCTGTCGTGGCCTTGGAGTCTCACGGAGTATTTAGTCCAATTTTGCATGCCTTTTTTTTACAGTGTTCTGTGTATCTGTTAATAAGAATCTTGTCGCCCAGAAGAAAAAAGAGCGCCAACAACTACTCCTAACTGTGTTTGTCACTCGGAAACAAACACCTGCAGCAAGGTGTGAGTGGGAAAAGGCGCAGCGCCAGGACGCAGAGGCCCGATCTGTGACATACTGGTCAGTCACTATTAATAATTTCTTATGTGTCCCACCTCATTTGTTGATCGTTAAAATTAATTCGTTAGTTCTAAATGCCATCATAATTATTTAT
Organism: Thalassophryne amazonica; assembly: GCF_902500255.1. NCBI lineage: Eukaryota > Metazoa > Chordata > Actinopteri > Batrachoidiformes > Batrachoididae > Thalassophryne > Thalassophryne amazonica. The sequence continues at coordinate 107,612,476 of NC_047107.1, read as the reverse complement.
AGGAAAACTTTCTATTTTTATTTCTCAAACAAATGTTTGGGCCTGAAAACAGTTTGGTATTATTTTCCTACTAAGGTTTGAACTTTGAGAGTGTTTACACACGAGAGAAAAGTGAGAAAATGTTCATGCCTGATTGAGAAAGTGTATAAACTGTGTAGTGAGGGATTTTACAGCTTTGAAACGTCTATAATGTAAAAAATAACGCTGACTACGTCGCAGTTTCGCGTATTACGGGCTATTTTTTAGAACGTAACTCCAGCGATTAATGAGGGACCACTGTAACACTTTATTGATTATATACTACAAAACAATTGATACGACGGGTGCTTTTGACGCTCTATTGGCACGCGTCGTGATTGGTGAAGTTCTTTTTCATTGTTGTCTTCCCGCCTTCCATGTTGTAAAATGAGGGTGTGTCTGAAGCGGAGTCTGAATATTTATGGGCGTGTTTATTATAATTACGATCGTTTCCACCCACCGCATTTATCAAGATCAGGCGTACGCCAGAAATGGGCAGGTGCGCACTGCTTGATACATGTCACGGTGACTTTGGTGTATTTCAAGTTTACGCCTTAAATTTACGCCACAAGTGCGCAACATTGATGCATGAGGCCCATTGTGCTGAGAGCAGCACTCTTTTTTCAGTTGAGCCTTGTTCACAGTGAATTTCTCTCTCACTCATGGAAGCTGCTGAGTACAGTCACATTTCATACGCCAGTATTTTGAAGAGTTTGTTTCCTCCCTCAGCGGTCTGGTTCCCCTCCACAACGCGTGCTCCTACGGTCATTATGAAGTAGCCGAGCTGCTGGTCCGACATGGCGCTTCAGTCAATGTGGCTGACTTGTGGAAGTTTACCCCTCTTCATGAGGCTGCAGCCAAAGGCAAATATGAAATCTGCAAACTGCTGCTCAAGGTGAGGATCTGTCACAGCTTCATAAAAACCCACAGCGACGAGATCTTTAAATTCATGCAGAACATAAAAGAGTTATATCACTTAAGTGCTGAGAAATAAAACAAACCTTCATTTCAGCATGGAGCAGATCCATCCAAGAAAAACCGTGATGGCAACATGCCACTAGACATGGTGAAAGATGGAGACACAGACATTCAGGACCTGCTGAGGGGTGACGCTGCTTTGCTGGATGCTGCAAAGAAAGGCTGCCTGGCTCGTGTGCAGAAGCTGTGCTCTCCAGAAAATATCAACTGCAGGGACACCCAGGGGAGAAACTCCACGCCACTGCACCTCGCAGGTAAAACAAAGTTGTTTATGATGACTTTTATTATACAGATATTAAAAACACACAAACATTTCTGGTGTTCCTGAGGTCTTTGCAATTGGGAAAACAACTATTTAGCACATGTTGAGAAAATGACAGTAATCTGTGTTGGGAGTGTGAAATGTAGCTGCATCCGTTTGCACAGAAAGGTAAAACAATAATTATCAATATCAGGCTGGAACAGTGTGTTGACACCATCAATTATATGTGTGACAGAAGTATGCCAATTTGCATGGAAAGTGCCGATGTGCCACACTGTCAAACTCGACCACCTCCACTTCCAGCATCACAGGTCAAGATCATAATTTATAGGATTTATATTGCTTATAGCTAAAATTATTACAGAACTGCCTAAATTGGCAGATACTGTTGATTTTTTTTATGCTTACAGTTTTACCATGTAATGAGATCAAAGGTTTGATTAAATATAAGATTACAAATGTGTATCACGTAACATGTAGGTGATGCACTCCAGTGGGCAGTGTTTACAATAAAGTATAAAGGTGTATGGAGCTTGGTGTCATATTGTGCACCTTTCCAACAAGTTAACATAGGTGACTGGAATTCTTGGAAATGAGTTTTAAAGTTTGTAGCAAAAAATACTCAAACACTTAAGAGAAGAAGGTCAGCGCAGTGCTGTGTCTTGTCACGTTTTCTCTCGCTCTGACTGAAACATTCTCTCTGCAACCAGAGGAAAGGAGAAAAAAATGCAGCCAAGTTCCTGTGATGAAGCAAAGCTCCGCACGGTGCTCTAATAGTGACGAGACTGCTTTAAACAAAACCTATACCCATGGACTTTTTGGGATTTCTTGTATTGAGGGATGCATTAAATCAGTCCCTGATTTCAGAAATAGACTTCAGTTATAAAGGTCACAGATGTATAAAATAAACTTTCAGGTTTAAATTTGATGGATATTGCAAAATAATTTCTACTTGAACAGACAAGATCATTCCTTTGTTGATGTTAAACATGAAACCCCAAGCATATCTGGTGAAAAAGTTAGATTAAAAAAGGAAACAAGTCTGCATGTTCTCTTAAAGCCTTCTGAAAATGGATGTTTGCTGTGAGATTTCCCCCGATCCAGTTTTGTAAGTTCTGTGACATCAATGCTGTTTTTGAGAGCAATTTTAAGTTCAAGAGGAGCATTTTTTTAAACCTTTTAAATCAAGTATTCCAGTGCCTCCACTTCTTGGAAATGTTTCAGTGTTCGTCATCATGTTTCTGTTCCTCAGCTGGTTACAACAACCTTGAAGTGGCAGAGTATCTCCTGGAACATGGGGCTGACGTCAACGCCCAGGACAAAGGAGGCCTGATCCCACTCCATAATGCTGCTTCTTATGGGGTCAGTCACTGTAACAGAATCACACATTACACACCAAACTGTGCGCTAAATGCCACAGTCAGAGTCTAGAGTCAACTATAACTTCAAACGTATCTATGGTCTCATTAATCAGAAGTGGACGATGCTGACTTGTGTTCTTATGTTTCGACCCTACAGCATGTCGACATTGCAGCTCTGCTGATCAAGTACAACACATGTGTGAACGCCACAGACAAATGGGCTTTCACGCCGCTCCACGAGGCGGCTCAGAAGGGTCGAACGCAGCTGTGTGCCCTGCTGCTTGCTCATGGAGCCGACCCCACCATGAAGAACCAGGAGGGCCAGACCGCCCTGGACCTGGCAACGGTAAAACTTTGTGTCTGTTTCCACAGACGTTATCATCAATTCCATTAATCCACTAAATACTCCCTAAAATGAGGTTTTCAGACTTGATGAGTGGTGTATAAATTTAAATCGTAAACTTCATAAAGTTAGCCCACCAGACCTTTTTTGTTGTTGTTCCTTCAGGCTGATGACATCCGCGCTCTGCTGATGGACGCCATGCCGCCAGACGCGCTGCCAAGCTGCTTCAAACCTCAGGCCACTGTGGTCAGCGCCTCAGTCATTTCCCCGGCCTCCACGCCATCGTGTCTGTCAGCCGCCAGCAGCATAGACAACCTGGCAGGACCGCTCACTGAGCTGGCTGCTTCTGCAGCCGCTGGATCTGCCGGAGTAGCAGATGGAGCCTCAAGCAGTGACCGCAAGGAAGGTGAAAGTGAGTCTATCCATTTATTTGTCAGATTTTGTGTGTTAGATCACATTGAACAACAAACTGGTGACATGACAGCGGCCTTAGTTATGTGCACAAGCTGTGTTCAGTCATTTAACTTTTGTGTTTGTGTTTTTCTTGCAGTGACGATGCTGGACATGAACATAAGTCAGTTCCTGAAAAGCTTGGGCCTGGAGCACCTCAGAGACATTTTTGAAAGGGAGCAGGTTTGATCATTTTGTGTTGTAGCACTCACTACTGATGAATAACTGCGAGATGTCTTATGAACACATGTTGACATTACAAACCCAGATTCACCCATTCAACCTTTAATTTGGTGTGCCTCTGTTCCTGTGGAGAGAGATGTTTTCATGTGTTAATAATAAGATGTGTACTGGTCCAACTGCATGAGCAAATAGATAAACTGATAATTATTTTAATGTGTGTTTTAACGTGTGTTGATTTGTTTGGTTTTTGTTGTTGTTGTTAACTCCTGCACTGCTCCCTCTTTGCAGATCACCTTGGATGTACTGGTGGACATGGGCCACGAAGAGCTGAAGGAGATTGGGATTAATGCTTACGGTCATCGACACAAACTCATCAAGGGTGTTGAGAGGCTGCTGGGCGGCCAGCAAGGTAAAGCGGTGTCATGAGATTTATAGGTCTGTAGTTTGTGTCAAGAATCAGTGCAGGGCTTTTGAAAATTTGAGGTCAAAACGGGGCATTCTGAGGCTTCTTGAAGGACCGCAGAGCGTGGGAGCTGCAGCAGAGCATGGGAGCTGCATGAAATAAGACGTGTTTACGTATTCTGTCATTTTGCCACATTTGTAGTATTGGAAAAATTACAGGGTTGCTGTTTCTGGGCATCAATGTTGCGTATTTACAGAAGAATCGATTGCCGAGGGGAAGGCTGTATGCTGGGAATAACGCTTATAATGGTAATAATAATAACGAAGGCTGTATGCTGGGAATAACGCTTATAATGGTAATAATAATAACAACAATAATAATATAAATAAAAATCTGCACTTCGGCATGGGCGCATGGCACCCCTGTTTTCCCGATTAAGAAGACTGAGATTCCTTCTGAGATTGAAAAAAGATGTATATGTCGCAAAATGAACATTCTGGAAGGACTAAGGGATGTGGCTGGAGGTTTCGCCTCTTCATTCTCCTTTTTCTCTGGGATTGTAAAAGGAAAAAAAAAAAAGCAGCAGCAATTCTGTTCAAAAAATATAAGATAATATATTTTGTACTCTGACTTGAGATGTCAGGTAGCAATGTTGTGGACTGTGCTGTAATTTGTGCTTTAGTTCAAAATGCAAATAAAATCTAAGTGATATAAAAAAGATGTTAAATATCAGTTGCAGCTTGCTAGAATGCACATGGGAGATTCTGATATTTTCTTGAATGAAAATCCTTCTGTTCTTCTCCACCATGAAGCTGTGATTGATGTTAAACTGGTTAGACACATGGAAGAAGCCACAGTTCATTTTGCAAACAGAGTGGTTGAAGACGAAAAGGTTAGTGATGGGATGATGATACCTCAAGGAATGTATTGACACACTACACAAACTGTCGGCACTGTATTGACACTGTTTGTCGCTCAATAATGACCCCTGCAGTAGTTATAAAATCATTACAGGTAAATAAAATGAAAATAAGATGGAAAAGCTAACGTGCTGCAAACGCAACATCAGCCTGTGAAATAGTTAATCGCCAGTCCTCTATTTAAAATATGATCTCATCATTGCATAATTTCATGTGTTCGATTTGTGTGTCAAGTTAAGCTGTTCATGAGAAGAGTTTAAAATTTGCTTAAAACCCTGTTTGTGTAAATGCTAAACTGAGTTGGTTTGTAAAATATAGCAAATTTGTCTGTAATAAATTTCAGAGTTAAAATTTGTAACTTGTGTATGGAAATTTGTTAACTTAAGTGTTAAAGCATATGAAATAAAAGACTAAAAATAGATTAATTTATGCATTTTTATTGAGGAACAAAGGTTTCTGAAGTGTCTTTGCTCCAAGGCGATTTCTCCTCTTACACACCAGTTCCCCTGCCTTTAGAAAAAACTCTTTCACAGGGTACAGATGAAGATGGTGAGCATAAAAATTTCTGTGTGAGTTGATAAAGGTGTGTATATGTTTTCTGGTTATTCTTCCAGTATTGTAAAGGAGTACAAACATATCTATTGGAAAAATAACAGTACAATGCCCAAAGGAGAAAAAGATTTACCTTATTTGGCGTCAAAAGATCAAAATTATTCCAGACTGGGGAAACGTCTTTGGACGATCCATGAAGTCAGTGGAACAAGGTGAGGGCAAGCAAAAATCCAGCTGCAAAACTCCATCCAACAAATCCGCAACATGTCGATACAGTTTCCTTATAAACACAATTTGGCCCGGCGCAGTCGAACGACACAGTTCCTGTATCGGTCACATGATTTTTTTCTTAAAGCAATACCTGCACCAATACGGGGTTTCACTCTTGTGTGCTCAGCACAGTGTTGACGCACCAGTGTTGTTCATCCCATCACTAGAAAAGGTCATTACCCCTTCTTGCCTCCATTATTTTTATTTTCCAGTTTGATCATTTACTTGATGAACTCATCAGGCCCAGCAGCCTCTAGATATGATCTGGGCAGGCTTTCTGACTTGTATTCTGATTTTGATGATTCAGGTGGCAACCCTTACCTGACATTCCATTGTGCCAACCAGGGCACCATCCTGATCGACCTTTCTCCAGAAGACAAGGAGTATCAGTCAGTAGAGGAGGAGGTGAGTCCAGGTCACTGTTCTTAGTATATTTTGGGTAGTAGTAGTAGTAAACATATTTCAACAGAAGCAGTTCAAAGTAAATATTGGCTTAGTTTTATAGTAGCCACGCCCACAAATAGAGACCAACATTAGAATTCTCAGCGGATATGAGTTTTCACGAGACTGGTGAACTGCTGCAGTTACAGCAGCTGGTACAGGAAACGCACATAGAACTTGCACCTGTGCAGCGCTGAAGCTAAATGTAGCATGTGGACATCCCAAACTTTTAGAGCTTTCAAGTTGTTAAAAGAAGAATTGTGCAGCATGTCTGTGTCATGGACTGATGTCGCACAGAGAGAAGATGGCGAGAAAGACGGTTTGAAAAAGTCTTATAAGGACAAAAATCTGTGGAATCGTCACTGGCTTCATCAACACACCTGAAAGATAAAAGAAACGGGAAAAGTGAACTGTGCCCTCTCAGGAAAACACGGTAAGAATTTTTCTCTCCCTGGAAAATAAACATTCTGCTGTTCAAACAGGATTTTAGACAAGATTGTGACTTTTTCACTAATCTAGACTTTCTTTCATTCTAAAAAAGACATTGTGGCTTTGAATGGATTTAGGCTGCATGAATTTACACCACAATATGTGACTTTTTACTATAAAGTATGTTATTGATATTTTACCATGCTTTTCAAAATATTCTACAAGCTTGAGCTGTGGTTTTTGAAATGCTGTAACAGTCTTTTCAGTCTTCATAAATTTCATGTAGTTTAATTGTTCTGAAGTTAATGCATAATTTGGTTTACAATTAAAAGGAAAATCATTCCAGGTCCTACTTCCATGTCATATTCTGTTATTTCAACATCATCATTCAACATTTTTTTTTTTTTATGCCTATTTTGACTATTATTATTGACACCCGGTGAGAGCAGCAAAGAAGAGAATTTCATTGCACAGGGAAATACGTTTCTTACTGTACATATGACAATAAACCTTTTGAACCTTGAATCATCATTGATAGTTCAAATAAAAGGTTGAATATAGGATCATTTAAATATGCACTAAATTTGAGATTTGTTCTTCCAGGAGATGCAGAAAAAGTATCATTAGATAAAAATTTAATTCTGGGGCCCCACAGGGCCCTAGACCCCAACTCCTGGACGCTGTAACCCCCCCCCCCCCAAGTCTCCCTGGAAATTTTCCTCGGATTTCACAATTTTCATTTCACAGCCCTGGAATATAGTTTGGTTTATTTGGTCTCATTCTCTGTTAGACACATTTTCAATCAGCAAAGGGTCTGTAGAGGTTCTGATTCCTTTTTTACTGCCATCAAATATGGTTCTTGTTTGACCTGTCACCCCATTGCACATTTTGTGCTGCGCTAAAAGTGACAAGTCTACAAGATTTATGAGTAGCAACTCATTCCCCCTTTCAGGGAAGCAGTCAGTCAATAATTTTTCTTTTGTCTTAGGCCTGATAATTTTTTTTTTTTTTTTTTACTATAATGTTATTGTTGTTTGTCCCTCAGATGCAGAGCACCATCAGAGAGCACAGAGATGGAGGCAACGCTGGGGGGGTGTTCACCAGATACAATATCATCAAGGTCTGAACCAGAAATATTTATATCAGTTACAGTCTCATACGGACTGGACTGAAAGTATAAAAGCTCCCTCATCTGTTAGTCAGTAACTCATTCAGCCTGAGCCGAGATGTTTTTTTGTTAATGTGCCAGTGTTAACTTTTAAAAAGTGAGGTTAAAACTTGATGTGTGTCCTTCAGATCCAAAAGGTGGTTAACAAGAAACTGAGGGAACGTTACACCCACCGGCAGAAAGAGATCGCAGATGAGAACCACAACCATCACAATGAGCGCATGCTGTTCCACGGTAACCACACAGTCATGATGGTTTTGGATCCTTTTTTATCTTTGGTACCTAGAGGTTACTGTAGGTCAGGCTTCTTATTTGGGTAGAGAGGGGAAATGGAAAACCACTGCAAAATGTCAACGCATCAAAACGCTTGAAAGTGAAACATTCTTGGAGATAACGGCAAAAGAAAAGCGTTTTAGTTTTTCTTTGTAGACATATAGTCCCTTTCGGATTTTCACAAAATTGACAATTTACTTTTGAAATCTAGTTACTATAAAGTTCTTATTTATGTGATATATCACATAATTACTTAAATTTTACTGCTGGTGAAGTATTCATTTTCAAGGAGCTTTGGCAAATATAGTAACTAAAATAATGTGCAAGATTCAAAGATTATGCTGCATGTGACTGAAACTAGGAACTAATTGTCAAACAAAAAAAAAAAACAGGTTGCTGTGATACAGAGATGCTACTGCTCCTCTGTATCACAGCTTCACACTGAATTATTTTGGCTAACCAAGTAAAAAATGTTGTAGCTGTCATTAATCTTAAGATTGAGAACAGACACAGGCGACCTGTGTGAGTGTTGATCTGGAGTTCTTCCCGTTGAGATCTGTGGTGACCTGTGTTGGTGATGCTTAAAGAACACAATGACTAAAATGGTTAAAACGCAAACCAAAAACTAAAAACTGCTTTAAGTTGCATCCACTCAACATTTGTGCCACAGTGGGCAAAAATAGAGCAGCAGCTTAAATTTTTCTTTTACCACAAATCATGTTGTGAAATTTCTTATTCTTCATAACCTCTTAACTAACCACAGCCAAACTGTGATGTCACGTCCATGTCGTGTTCAGGTTCTCCGTTCATCAACGCCATCATCCACAAAGGCTTTGACGAGCGCCACGCGTACATAGGAGGGATGTTTGGAGCAGGAATCTACTTTGCTGAAAATTCATCCAAGAGCAATCAATATGTTTATGGCATCGGTGGAGGCACGGGCTGTCCAACACACAAAGACCGATCATGCTACGTGTGCCACAGGTGAGAGACTAACCGTCGAACCGCATCACATGTGAAGAACAGGAAGTGAAGTGAAGAAGGAAGTGCTGGAAAAGGGTTTTTCAGAACTCCCGTATGTTCCAGAACCTCCAAACATGGGGTTAGGCACTGGCATGGTAGATTTTAACCCCACAGGGGACCAGCAATGGTTCAGTGAGGGGTACTCACCACCTTGCGCTTACATGTAGAAATAAATATGCTAAAAGAACCATCAGACTTTAATATCTGATGTTATATTTCAACATGTGATCAATAATTATGTCTAATTACTGATTCTGGCAGCAACATTAATACATATTAAACCTCTGACCAGATCATCATTCACTGCTTACCTGCACAATGTCATTATAAGGCGTTTAGCCTGAAGATGGCGCTCTCTGAATAACAAAACACACCCAGTGTGTTTTCTCTGTTACACAATTGCAGCTTCCTCAGTGCTTTAATACTGTGTGAAGGACCAGAAAAACATCCTTACCTCGATGATTTCATGTTGCCTTTAAGCGGACAGTTCTACAGTTCCAGTGGTGTTCAGGATATAATGAGCGTTTTTTTAGTTTTCTCTCTAAATATGTTTTGTCTGCTTGTTTGAAAGCTGGCTCATTTTCTGTTTGCACTTTCAGACAGATGCTCTTCTGCAGAGTGACTCTGGGGAAGTCCTTCCTACAGTTCAGTGCCATGAAGATGGCTCATGCCCCCCCGGGCCACCACTCTGTGATCGGGCGGCCCAGTGTTAACGGCCTAGCATATGCCGAGTACGTTATCTACAGAGGAGAGCAGGTAAACGGACAGTTGGGTTAATGACTGTGTAGATGTTGACACGGTTTTTGTTATTGAAGCTGGTTAACGTATTTGAACACTAAAGTCTCTCTAATATGAACTTAGTGTGCACGTTTGTTTTGATGCTAATTACGTCTAGTGAAGGTGAACAGCGTAGCACTTTGTGTGTCATTCCTTTGTTTTTAAGAGACCCAAAATAATTGGACAGCTGTCTGCAGAGCTGGTTCCTGCTCAGTTGTGTGTTGAACTCATTGTTTCTTTGATCAGTTGATAAAATGTGCAGCGTTGATACCTTAAGAGTTCAGTTAAATTGGTCATCAAGAAATTGGAAGCAGTATATAGCACAGTGTGTTGTTTTCAAAAACGAGCGACCGTACACATGGGAGACGAGTAGTAGTGTAATGGATCACTGTTGATTGAGAACTGCAGCTTTGTGCTCGTGCTTTGCATTCTGATGTCGATGGACCAGCTCAGCTGTTCAAATACAACCCCTGGCAAAAATTATGGAATCACCGGCCTCGGAGGATGTTCATTCACTTGTTTAATTTTGTGGAAAAAAAGCAGATCACAGACATGACACAAAACTAAAGTCATTTCAAATGGCAACTTTCTGGCTTTAAGAAACACTATAAGAAATCAAGAAAAAAAGATTGTGACAGTCAGTAACGGTTACTTTTTTAGACCAAGCAGAGGAAAAAGATATGGAATCACTCAATTCTGAGGAATAAATTATGGAATCACCCTGTAAATTTCCATCCCCCAAACTAAAACCTGCATCAAATCAGATCTGCTCGTTGACATTGACCCTATGCCATGACATTGATCCTGTGTCTTTTTGCAAGGAACGTTTTCACAGTTTTTGCTCTATGGCAAGATGCATTATCATCTTGAAAAATGATTTCATCATCCCCAAACATCCTTTCAATTGTCCAAAATATCAACGTAAACTTGTGCATTTATTGATGATGTAATGACAGCCATCTCCCCAGTGCCTTTACCTGACATGCAGCCCCATATCAATGACTGTGGAAATTTAGATGTTCTCTTCAGGCAATCATCTTTATAAATCTCATTGGAAAGGCACCAAACAAAGGTGTTAATGATGGCTTTCGTTTAGCTTTTCTGTATGTAAATCCCATTTCCTTTAGGTGGTTTCTTACAGTTCAGTCATAGACGTTAACTCCAGTTTCCTCCCATTCGTTCCTCTTTTGTTGTGCATTTTTGGATTTTTGAGACATATTGCTTTGTTTTCTGTCTTGATGCTTTGATGTCTTCCTTGGTCTACCAGTATCTTTGCCTTTAACAACTTTCCCATGTTTTTTGTATTTGGTCCTGAGTTTAGACACAGCTGACTGTGAACAACCAACATCTTTTGCAACACTGCATGATGATTTATTCTCTTTTAAGAGTTTGATAATCCTCTCCTTTGTTTCAACTGACATATCTCGTGTTGGAGCCATGATTCATGTCAGTCCACTTGGTGCAACAGCTCTCCAAGGTGTGATCACTCCTTTTTAGATGCGGACTAATGAGCAGATCTGATATGATGCAGGTGTTAGTTTTGGGAATGAAAAATTACAGGGTGATTCCATAATTTTTTCCTCAGAATTGAGTGATACCATATTTTTTTCCTCTGCTTGGTCTAAAAAAGTAACCGTTACTGACTGCCACAATCTTTTTTTCTTGATTTCTTATAGTGTTTCTTAAAGCCAGAAAGTTGCCATTTGAAATGACTTTAGTTTTGTGTCATGTGTGTGATTTGCCAGGGGTTGTATATTAGAAATCAAAATAACTTGTTTCCATGTCTGAGTTAGCACTGTGTTGGGTAACACGCTGCTGTCTTTTCCTTCAGGCCTATCCAGAGTACCTCATCACCTACCAGATCCTTAAACCGGAGAGTACGGCCCAGTCTGCTGCAGGAGCAGAGCAGAAGTCGTAGTTACTTTTATGTCACAAAAGAACCCAGTGCTTGTTACTTTCTCCTTTGTCTTGCAAAATGCAGAAAAATGATTGGTTACTTACAAACACACATTTCCTTTGTTCCCCTGGTAAGTAGAATCCATGGTGACCAGTGCTTCATGAGCAGATATGCTGTATAATAATCTCCTACTCGTGGTTAACGATGAGTCCATTTCCTCTTTATTTTACATCGGCTGCATGTTAATACAGAAGCATGTACGGCCCAATAGCGTGTGTGGGTCGCCCCTCCCCTTTCCCCACCCTTCCCCAATCAAATGAGTATTTGTAGAGATTATAAAGCATTAACAGATGAACACTTGTCTCATGCCCCGCCCCCACACATACATGCATTATCTCAGCATCAGCCAAAGCCTGAAACCTGTGTACTACTGCCACCACCGTTATTTTAAGGGTTCATCCTTCGTTAACTGATTTATTTTTGTTTTCCCACGCTGACCTAGAGCACTAAACAGTTAACACTGTTGTTGCTTTATGACACAGGCAGTCCCCGAGTTGTGGTGCGACATGTTGTGATGTACTCATTATAAATTTTAAAATCCTCGAGTATATCTGCTCATACGTTTTGAGCCCAGATGAGGCGGCAGGTGAAGCAGCCCCCTCCTCCCTCTGCCAAAAAAACAAGCAAAAACTACAATCCCGGATTGTTGGAGACAGACTTGATCTGTCAAATCACAGAACTTGGACCCGTTTTACCATCTTGGATTTGGTGCATTGTACTCAGTAATGCTGCTGAAACGTGCTAAGACTCACTTGTGAATGACGTGTTAGTCCTCCTGAGCTGTCTACCTGTGTTACAACCACTGGGCACAAAAGCATCCCGCTGCGTTCCGATAGGAGTCAGACCCTTATACACTACACTAACCAGCAAAGTTGTCTCAGCTCCCGTCTGTCCCTGTGTTCTCACTCAGACTATCACACACATGGATTTGCACTTTTACTTAGAAACCTATTTAAGTTATTTTGAAATGAATATACAAATAATGCGGGAAAAATATTTGTACATGTTGTGTAAATGATTGTGTATAACTTTGCTGTTTAACAGTATCTTTTTGAGTTTATCTGTAAATGACATCTGACTTTCCTTTCATGTGTTCTTGAATCTCAGTTTTCATTTTTGTTTTTTGTTTTTTAAATAAATGTCCTATTAACAGTTTGTATGTTTAATCTGCTTCTTTAATGTGTTGGAGGAGGGTTAGTGCTGGAGGTTAGAAGATTTTATCATATGAAGAAAAGAGTGTAACATTATGTAATGTGTACTTCTGATAGCTTGTGGGTGTGACCAGACCAGGACGCAAGGAGTTGCACAACATGGATTCATAATCCCAAATGAAGGCACATAAGCCCTAGAAGCTCACACTTCATATTTCTACAGTACATTGATATTCCTAACTTTTTTAAAGTGCAATTCAGGTAAGTGTAGAATCCCTTAAATATTGTCAAATTAAATTTAAAAAGCATTTTTAATTAAATCTACTTTTGAAATGTCTTATTGTCTGGGTTGTTAATGAGAGAAGAGACATCTTAAGTAACATTAAGATTTTTGCCCCAAAAATAAAAACCCATTGGCACTAAGCTGATGTATTCTGTTTATCAAGTTTTAAAAAAGAATTCAGGTTTCTGTGGAGAAAGTCTGGAAGGACATTACCTTAAAATGTCATGGTATCACCTAAGGTAGCTTAAAAAGCCCTTATACACCTCAGAATTCCAAATGCCACTGTCATTTCCGCCACAACAATATAACCTTAATAGGAATTGGAAAATGTGATATGGTTCCACAGGAAGGGGACTTGTAACCTTGTTTAGCAACTGTAGCCAAGAGCCGGCTGGACAATAGGAGCCATGTTTACGCTGTGCCTTTGGGCTACCTAGTGGTCACGTGAGGTGATGAAATACCATAATGTTCTGAGCAAAAGGTGTGCTTCGCAATCCCTGTTTCCATGTGTCACTTGAAATGGAAAGGAACTTGAAACATCACCAGAACCATTTGGTGAGACTGATTCATCATCTCCACGTGTTCCAGTCTTGCACCCCTTTTTTTTTTACAGCAACAGTGCCTTAACAGTTCATTGAACTTATTAGCAAACACTAGCAGCATTGTAGACTTGTGGCACAAATAGACTGTTTGATATACTTGTAAAAGGTAGGATGTTTGAAGATCAGGATATGATCTGCCCGATAAAGAGTTTAACATCTGAAACCTATGTGCACCATATAGCTGTCAAGCATTTTGAACTTGGATTGAGGTAATCCAAGTAACAGGTAATCGGACCACAAATGTCACAACACAAGATGGCTTGTGGCACATCGATGCTGAGGTCATGCAATTATAAAAGGTTTTGTTTTTTCTTTTGACAGATATTTTAGAAATTATTAGCACATTTATACAGGTTTTTTTTTTTTCAAAAGTTTTTTCAAGCATATTTAGTGTTTTGGCAAGATTAACTATTAATTATTGACTGCTATGTTTGGTGGCACATTGAGGAACCCATCACGATTCACTGATTACGCCCCTGGTTTTCAGTGGGTTTTATTTACATTATGAATAATTTGCTGCTAGGTTTTTTTTTTGTTTTTTTTTAAAGGTCGCATGAAAAAGACGTCATCAATTTTGTGTTTTCACTTCAGAAAGTTCGACGTGTGTGTAATGTTTATCTCCGTTCGGCAGTGTTTTACGAATACTTAAAAAATGTGCCGCGAGATTTCTTTAAGTGCTCGGTGGTAAAGTGACGTCGCTGAACAGTTTGTAAAAGTTCTCGTGTTCGTTCGCAGACATGCGGTGGCGAAGCTTTTCTGTTTTGGCGCTGTTTTTATATCTCACTGGAGATTTAGACGCGTCCTATGTCATCACAGTCGATGTGAGCAAACCCGTTCGATATCTGCAACACTTTTGGACAAGCACCGGTTTTTGGTAGGTTGGTTGAAAATATAACGCTCATAATTTAATAATTCCTCATTGGACACCCGAACCAGTGCATTCTTTGAAACGGTTTCAAACTTGCTTCTGTTTTCGAAATCTTTTGAACCAGGTTTCAAAATCATGTTTCATGTTATCTTGCCGTTTGTGCCACTGATCGAGCATGAATAGAATAGACACCCAAAAAACATATTTTGCATGTATAAACATTAAAACATCATGCATCCAAAAGTCTAAACACAGTACCAAGTCGTGCTTTATCGTGCTATATATATATATATATATATATATATATATATATATATATATATATATAACAAAAATATAAACGCAACACTTTTGGTTTTGCTTCCATTTTGTATGAGATGAACTCAAAGATCTAAAACTTTTTCCACATACACAATATCACCATTTCCCTCAAATATTGTTCACAAACCAGTCTAAATCTGTGATAGTGAGCACTTCTCCTTTGCTGAGATAATCCATCCCACCTCACAGGTGTGCCATACCAAGATGCTGATTAGACACCATGATTAGTGCACAGGTGTGCCTTAGACTGCCCACAATAAAAGGCCACTCTGAAAGGTGCAGTTTTATCACACAGCACAATGCCACAGATGTCGCAAGATTTGAGGGAGCGTGCAATTGGCATGCTGACAGCAGGAATGTCAAACAGAGCTGTTGCTCGTGTATTGAATGTTCATTTCTCTACCATAAGCCGTCTCCAAAGGCGTTTCAGAGAATTTGGCAATACATCCAACCAGCCACACAACCGCAGACCACGTGTAACCACACCAGCCCAGGATCTCCACATCCAGCATGTTCACCTCCAAGATCGTCTGAGACTAGCCACTCAGACAGCTGCTGGAACAATCGGTTTGCATAACCAAAGAATTTCTGCACACATCTGCATGCTCGTCGTCCTCATCGGGGTCTCGACCTGACTCCAGTTCGTTGTCGTAACCGACTTGAGTGGGCAAATGCTCACATTCGCTGGCGTTTGGCACGTTGGAGAGGTGTTCTCTTCACGGATGAATCCCGGTTCACACTGTCCAGGGCAGATGGCAGACAGCGTGTGTGGCGTCGTGTGGGTGAGCGGTTTTCTGATGTCAATGTTGTGGATCGAGTGGCCCATGGTGGTGGTGGGGTTATGGTATGGGCAGGCGTCTGTTATGTACGAAGAACACAGGTGCATTTTATTGATGGCATTTTGAATGCACAGAGATACCGTGACAAGATCCTGAGGCCCATTGTTGTGCCATACATCCAAGAACATCACCTCATGTTGCAGCAGGATAATGCACGGCCCCATGTTGCAAGGATCTGTACCCAATTCTTGGAAGCTGAAAATGTCCCAGTTCTTGCATGGCCAGCATACTCACCGGACATGTCACCCATTGAGCATGTTTGGGATGCTCTGGACCGGCGTATACAACAGCGTGTACCAGTTCCTGCCAATATCCAGCAACTTCGCACAGCCATTGAAGAGGAGTGGACCAACATTCCACAGGCCACAACTGACAACCTGATCAACTCTATGCGAAGGCGATGTGTTGCACTGCATGAGGCAAATGGTGGTCACACCATATACTGACTGGTATCCCCCCCAATAAAACAAAACTGCACCTTTCAGAGTGGCCTTTTATTGTGGACAGTCTAAGGCACACCTGTGCGCTAATCATGGTGTCTAATCAGCATCTTGGTATGGCACACCTGTGAGGTGGGATGGATTATCTCAGCAAAGGAGAAGTGCTCACTATCACAGATTTCGACTGGTTTGTGAACAATATTTGAGGGAAATGGTGATATTGAGTATGTGGAAAAAGTTTTAGATCTTTGAGTTCATCTCATACAAAATGGGAGCAAAACCAAAAGTGTTGCGTTTATATTTTTGTTGAGTGTGTGTGTGTATATATATATATATATATATATATATATATATATATATATATATATATATATATGTGTGTGTGTATAGTAATGGGGAAAAAAAAGATTTGTTACTCTGAAAAGCGACAAATCCTGAATTATGAATATTTTCAGTGTTTTTTATTATAAATTTTTTACTATTAACGTTTCAATTTATTTATTTATAAACTTACTGAGGTTAACTTTTACAAAACTGGAAATTATCTTCATAATGAGCTGTAGCATTCTAAAAATCCTGAGTTTTGTCATTGTTGTAGATATTTTTCAGTGTTAAGCTTTTTTGCTGACAAAAATCACACTTGGTAGTTAATAGGGGTACAAATTTTGTTTGTCTATGAAGCACCCACATAATATTAGGAATCAAAAAAATTATAAGGTGAAAGTCTCTTTCTGTTTCAACATTCCATTTAGTATTCCAAAACTACCATTTTCTGAGGGAATTAAAGGTTTTGAAACACTTTAACAAAGCAATCCCCACTGTCCGCTAGATGTCACTATTACTCTTTTAAACATTTTGAAAATGAATAATTTTTTTACTGAGAACCAAAGTGGAGGTTAAGAAACATATTGGGGTCACATGACATATTTCTTGGGAAGCTTCATTAGTTGTGCTGTCAGAGTAGCTCATTTGTTCCTCTTTGTGCCCAGTCCTCCCCTCCCTCACACTCAGGCGGATCAGTTTGACCTGAGCCCAGACCAGCAGCTCAGCCTGGCCTATGTGGGCTCTGTTCCCCACAGAGGGATCCAACAGGTCAGGATCCACTGGATGCTGGAGCTGGTCACCGCACAGTAAGTGGAGTACTGGCTAGAGCTGGAACGAGGGCAGTCATGCAATGCAATTGCGTTTGAATATTTTTAGCCAAAAATTCATGCATAAGTCACACCTGAGCATAATTTGCATCTTTTTCTTGATTGGCAGCTTTTTAATTTGAGATTTTTATGCATTTTTTTTAAGTACATGTTTTATGATTGCCATTTATTCTTTCATTATTAAAGTTTATTTTGTTTATAGTGCTTTCATTCCTGTGAAAGTCCAACAAATAGTCATTTTAATTATTATTATGTGAGGTTAGTGCAGGATATGTACAAGGATAGTGTGACAGCAGTGAGATGCGCAGTCGGAATGAACCATACATTCATTCGAGGTGGAGTTGGAATTGCACCATGGATCGGCTCTGAGTCCTTTCTTGTCTTATTTTAGATCTTGTTCTGACTTATGGTATGGAAATAGAAGACTTAACAGTATTCCCTGAAAACTCCCTTTTGTCTGATCATTTTTTAATAACATTTACATTTACCCTGATGGACTACCCTGCAGTGGGGAATAAGTTTCATTACACTAGAAGTCTTTCAGAAAGCGCTGTAACTAGGTTTAAGGATATGATTCCTTCTTTATGTTCTCTAATGTCATATACCAACACAGAGCAGAGTAGCTACCTAAACTCTGTAAGGGAGTTAGAGTATCTTGTCAATAGTTTTACATCCTCATTGAAGACAACTTTGGATGCTGTAGCTCCTCTGAAAAAGAGAGCTTTAAATCAGAAGTGTCTGACTCCGTGGTATAACTCACAAACTCGTAGCTTAAAGCTGATAACCCGTAAGTTGGAGAGGAAATGGCGTCTCACTAATTTAGAAGATCTTCACTTAGCCTGGAAAAAGAGTTTGTTGCTCTATAAGAAAGCCCTTCGTGAAGCTAGGACATCTTTCTACTCATCACTAATTGAAGAAAATAAGAACAACCCCAGGTTTCTTTTCAGCACTGTAGCCAGGCTGACAAAGAGTCAGAGCTCTATTGAGCTGAGTATTCCATTAACTTTAACTAGTAATGACTTCATGACTTTCTTTGCTAACAAAATTTTGACTATTAGAGAAAAAATTACTCATAACCATCCCAAAGATGTATCGTTATCTTTGGCTGCTTTCAGTGATGCCGGTATTTGGTTAGACTCTTTCTCTCCGATTGTTCTGTCTGAGTTATTTTCATTAGTTACTTCATCCAAACCATCAACATGCTTATTAGACCCCATTCCTGCCAGGCTGCTCAAGGAAGTCCTACCATTATTTAATGCTTCAATCTTAAATATGATCAATCTATCTTTGTTAGTTGGTTATGTACCACAGGCCTTTAAGGTGGCAGTAATTAAACCATTACTTAAAAAGCCATCACTTGACCCAGCTATCTTAGCTAATTATAGGCCAATCTCCAACCTTCCTTTTCTCTCAAAGATTCTTGAGAGGGTAGTTGTAAAACAGCTAACTGATCACCTGCAGAGGAATGGTCTATTTGAAGAGTTTCAGTCAGGTTTTAGAATTCATCATAGTACAGAAACAGCATTAGTGAAGGTTACAAATGATCTTCTT
The DNA here is from genome assembly GCF_902500255.1 of Thalassophryne amazonica. NCBI lineage: Eukaryota > Metazoa > Chordata > Actinopteri > Batrachoidiformes > Batrachoididae > Thalassophryne > Thalassophryne amazonica. The sequence continues at coordinate 107,593,462 of NC_047107.1, read as the reverse complement.
ATGGCTTCGGACAGTGGACTTATCTCTGTGCTTGTTCTGTTGGACCTCAGTGCTGCTTTTGATACTGTTGACCATAAAATTTTATTACAGAGATTAGAGCATGTCATAGGTATTAAAGGCATTGCGCTGCGGTGGTTTGAATCATATTTGTCTAATAGATTACAGTTTGTTCATGTAAATGGGGAATCTTCTTCACAGACTAAAGTTAATTATGGAGTTCCACAAGGTTCTGTGCTAGGACCAATTTTATTCACTTTATACATGCTTCCCTTGGGCAGTATTATTAGACGGTATTGCTTAAATTTTCATTGTTACGCAGATGATACCCAGCTTTATCTATCCATGAAGCCAGAGGATACGCACCAATTAGCTAAACTGCAGGATTGTCTTACAGACATAAAGACATGGATGACCTCTAATTTCCTGCTTTTAAACTCAGATAAAACTGAAGTTATTGTACTTGGCCCCACAAATCTTAGAAGCATGGTGTCTAACCAGATCGTTACTCTGGATGGCATTTCCCTGATCTCTAGTAATACTGTGAGAAATCTTGGAGTTATTTTTGATCAGGATATGTCATTCAAAGCGCATATTAAACAAATATGTAGGACTGCTTTTTTGCATTTACGCAATATCTCTAAAATCAGAAAGGTCTTGTCTCAGAGTGATGCTGAAAAACTAATTCATGCATTTATTTCCTCTAGGCTGGACTATTGTAATTCATTATTATCAGGTTGTCCTAAAAGTTCCCTAAAAAGCCTTCAGTTGGTTCAGAATGCTGCAGCTAGAGTACTGACGGGGACTAGCAGGAGAGAGCATATCTCACCCGTGTTGGCCTCCCTTCATTGGCTTCCTGTTAATGCTAGAATAGAATTTAAAATTCTTCTTCTTACTTATAAGGTTTTGAATAATCAGGTCCCATCTTATCTTAGGGACCTCGTAGTACCATATTACCCCATTAGAGCGCTTCGCTCTCAGACTGCGGGCTTACTTGTAGTTCCTAGGGTTTGTAAGAGTAGAATGGGAGGCAGAGCCTTCAGCTTTCAGGCTCCTCTCCTGTGGAACCAGCTCCCAATTCAGATCAGGGAGACAGATACCCTCTCTACTTTTAAGATTAGGCTTAAAACTTTCCTTTTCGCTAAGGCTTATAGTTAGGGCTGGATCGGGTGACCCTGGACCATCCCTTGGTTATGTTGCTTTAGACATAGACTGTGTTTCATAATTATTGTATGGCCTTGCCTTGCAATGTGGAGCGCCTTGGGGCAACTGTTTGTTGTGATTTGGCGCTATACAAGAAAAAAGTTGATTGATTGATTGATTGATTGTCTGCAGTGGTTTTGGACAGGTTGACAGGTGAGATCAGACAGGGGTCTCCATATGGACTATGATATTTGCAGGTGACATTGTGATCTGTTGTGAGAGTAAAGAGCAGGTTGAGTCTAACCTGGAAAGATGGAGATGTGCTCTGGAGAGAAGGGGAATGAAAGTCAGTAGGAGCAAGACTGTGTACATGTGTGTGAATGAGAGGAAGCCCAGTGGAATAGTGCAGTTACAAGGAGTAGAAGTGCTGAAAGTAGATGAGTTTAAATACTTGGAGTCAACTGTCCAAAGTAATGGAGAGTGAGATTGAGAGGCCAAGAAGAGAGTGCAGGCAGGGTGGAGAAAGGTGGCAGGAGTGATTTGTGACTGAAGAATATCTTCAAGAGTGAAGGGGAAAGTTTACAAGACAGTAGTGATACCATTGACGACGTACGGCTTAGAGACAGTGGCACTAATAAAAAGACAGGAGGCAGAGCTGAAGATGTTGCGATTCTCTTTGGGAGTGACGAGAATGGTCAGGATTAGGAATGAGCATATTAGAGGGACGGTTTGGAGATGGGCAAAGAGGCAAGATTGAGATGGTTTGGACATGCGCAGAGGAGAGACCCAGGATATGCTGGGGATGGAGCCACCAGGCAGGAGGAGAAGAGCGAGGCTAAAGAGGAGGTTTATGGATGTGCTGAGAGAGGAAATTACAGAGGACCGGGTGAGATGGAAACGATTGATCTGCTGTAGCGACCCTAACGGGAGCAGCTGAAACAAGATGATGATTATTAATGAATTTGTAATTTCTTGGTATACAAGTCGCACTGGAGATGGAGACCGGAGACACTGCTTATACTCCAGAAAATACATAAACATTTGTGCACAAGTGTAGCTGCTGCTTTGCTCTATTGCTGAATATAAGAAATAAATCAATAAAAGTGTAAACATCATGTCATACAACAATAATCCAGATTAATCAAAAAGTGAGGGAGAATTGTGTGGATTTTATTAAGGATAAGAATTAAATCATTAAGTAATCATACTATTGACAAAACATCATCTTAAAAATGTTACAAAAAGACAGCTTTTGTAAATATTGGTAAGTGAATTGATTATCCGAGCAAAGAATGCCGGAATGTTCTCTTCGAAAAGATTAGAATGGTCGGCATTATATTGCTTATTATTTCTAACAAGGTCAGAAACGTGGCAATGTTATGAATTTGCTATAACAAAAAGCATATATCCTCAAAGTATAACTTTTGTGTTCATAGTCTGATTTGTGTGTGTGTGGGGGGGGGGGGGGGGTCTTGTTTGACATAGGTGAATCAGTTTTTTTTTTTTTTATGTCCCAAGAAACTACAGTAGTCATGTTGTGTTGTAGAGATATTGGAGGAGAACCGCAGTACAACGTCACTAAACTGGACCAGCTGATTGAGCTTTTGTGGATTAATGGACTCCAGCCAGGTATTGTAACACTTCACCTCCCCCCCAGACTGGAAAACATTACATTGTAAATATGTGTTTCAGCGTCCTATAAATTTGGAATGTTTACTGAGCTGTCCTCTACCACTCTACTGGATAATATTCAGAGTGCCTTTAGAAATAAAATGCATTTTCCTTTGAAGCTTGGTAACACCAATACAGTCCTGAGCGCCTTTCTTTCTTGAATTGAAAGCGCTCTCGCATTCCAGTTAAGTTTTTTTCTTGTGTCCACATTTGCAAGTTGTCTAGCCAGATTGCTTTCAAATTCATGCAAAACTGCATGATCTTGAAATTTAGCCAGATTAATCTGTAACATCAAGCAGTTTAGATGAAACCTACGAAACGACAAGTCTACTACAAGCACACAAAGTGGGTGCCTCTGCAGACTCTGCACTTCTGCAGATGTTTCCACAAGCTTCAAAAGAGTGCGTGATCAGTCTCCTTTACTACACCACCAGTACTGGAGCACAATGTCCTCCTGTATCGCCACTCTACATGGTAAACCAGGATCCAACAACCTTTGAAAGTACCCATGACCAGAAGAACATCAACTCATTGGCAGCAGTCAATCACACAGTGAAGCTACATGCAAAACGTCTCCCTCAGTGAGATATAATTCACTGCAGTCGGAGTGGAGACTGAGACAAACGATAAGGCATCTAAAGAATGCCTAAGTGTGAGCCTCATCATGTGCTTACAGCCAGGGAGATACCATAGGAGGGAGCCTTCCACCCATCAAAATCTGGCCATCAACAAGTCTGCAGACCTCAGAGAGCACTGCCACTGAGATGTGGAGCTTTTCAGGCACCATACCACATGTTTTTAATCATGAGAAATGTCTGCTGCAGATTGGCTGTAATCATAATTCAACATTACATCTTGTTTACAACAATATTGCTATCAGTTACAAAATAATCAGTGATTTTATTCACTAGTTACATTTATATATTTTTTTTCTGAATTGATAGAAGAGTCAGTGCCATGTTATGCTGATAAAATTGAGCCTAAACTGTAATAATTGTTTTCTCAGATTTTGAACTGATGGGCAGCGTCTCCAACTACTTTACTGATTTTGAGGACAAGGCACAAGTCATCAAGTGGCGAAACCTGGTTTATGTCATAGCTAAGAGGTACATTGGTGAGTGAGTTTGACAGGTGCACATCCACTTTATGTAATATTTACAAATGACTTGGCATTTTTTGGCTAGTTGTGCTAAATACCTGTCAGTAATGTTTGGCATCACCAGTTGAATAAACATTTGTATTTAAATGGACTGCATTTATACAGCGTTTCCATCTGCATCAGACCCTCAAAGCACTTTACACATCAATGCCTCACATTCACACCGATGTGAGGCTGCTGCCAAGCCAGGCACCCACTACACACCGGGAGCAACTAGGGGGTTAAGGACCTTGACCAAGGCCCCTTAGTGATTTTCCAGTCAGGCTGCGATTTGAACTGAGGATCTTCTGGTGTCAAGCCCAACGCTTATCCATCACCTCCCCCCTCCCCATTTAGACGGGTTTTTAACGGACTTTGCATTGCCAGTTCTTAGATGAAAAATGTGGATGTGCCTCGCTAGTACAGGTTGAAAATACCACTATTGAAAATACCAGTTAAAAACGGTCAAAATTTGAACGTTGATTAAATGTCTACAAGCAGACCATCGATGTGACTGTAGATGAGCACGAGTACACGTACAGGCAAAACCGGTCCACAGCTAATGTCATCTCCACCGTGGTGCATCAGGCCCTCTCCCACAGAGAACAAGGACTCCTATGCAAGGCTGCTGTTACTCCTATGCAAGGCTGCTGTTCCTGGACTTCACTTCTGTGTTCAACACCATCATCCCGCAGAAACTGGTGTCTGAGCTGGCTGAACTAGGAGCCCCCTCAGCACTGTGCAACTGGATCCTGGACTTCCTGACTGGGAGGCCACAGAGTGTCAGGATCAACTCCACCTCATCCTCCACATCATCATCCTGAACACTGGCTCACCCCAGGGTTGTGTGCTCAGTCCACTGCTGTACACAGTGATGACCTTCGACTGCAGAGCCCAGCACAAGAATAATCTTGTTAAGTTTGCAGATGACACAACAGTGATTGGGCTCATCAGCCAAGGGGATGAGACCGCGTACAGGCGAGAAGTGGAGAACCTGACACGGTGGTGCGGAGACAACAGCCTCATCCTCAACACCCAGAAGACCAAGGAGATAGTTGTTGACTTCTGCAGGTCAGCCCAGGACAGCTTCTACCCGAATGCTGTCAGACTGTTGAACAATTCAACATCCACCACCGAACTGTGAACATTGCACTAACATGCACATTGTCACTTTCTTAATACTCTAACGCTGCTGCTGCTACCGACCCTGTGCCTTGTATATATAGTCTATGGCCACAGGGGTGCAATATTGTACATTGCAGAAGTTTATATTGCAAAAGTTTATACAATAGGTTAGGTTAAAAAATAAAATATAAAAAAATTGTCCCAGTTAACTACACCAAGACCTGGAGAAACTACATTTCGTTCTGCCTGTAAGGGTCAAATGACAATGAAAGTGAGTCTGAGTCTGAGTACAAATAAATGGTGAAAAACATTTACGCTTTTGAACCTTTTTGATCTTTTCAACAGTGGGCATATGCATTTTTTAAATGTCTTTTCAACGGAAAAATGCTCATTTAGTGCAGCAGATAAATGAAACAATCATGCAAATGGCAATAAAAGCATCAAATTCGGCAGAAATACTCCTTAGACACTCCTTTTTTGAAAAAAACGATTGGCCACTTGATTTTTCAATCGGTGGTCAGGTAGGGGTCAGTTGAAGAATTACACAGAGGTCAAAATTAAAAGATGCTCCAATCATTGAAAAATATTCCACATTATTTGCCTGATCATAAAGATTCCCAAAAGGTATAGTTTGGACTATCTGTGACTGAATTCTATGGAGTTACGGGATAAAAACATCAAGAATGGTGACAAAGGTCAGTGTCATTTTGTACAGGAGTCAAAAGTTAAAGTTGCTCCAATTTTGGTAAAAAGTAATACAAATTATTGGTTTAGCTAATAGGATTAATAAATCGAATAGTGTTGAATGCTTGGTCTCCAAAGTGAAGGTCAAACAAGTTCTACGTCTATTGGATTCTATGACATGTGACATATGATACCCCATAACGTGATAAGTAAGGATGATACATGGTCCAAACTATTCCTTTTTAAAATTCAAGTGGCCAATTGTTTTTTTCAAAAGAGGATTGCCTGAGGAGTATTTCTGCCAAATTTGATGCTTTTATCACCATTTGCAGGATTCCCCTCTAAATATTCTCTTATCTGCTGCACTAATTAGGTAGTCTCAGGAAAATAAAGCCATAATTTCACTTCCGCAACAATCCACACCAACCATTTTTAACTTCCTAAAACAAATTCTTAACAACTTTAGAAAACATGGACTTGTTTGACAATAAGATAATACTTCTGACAAAAACTACATCAACAGTCATCTCAACAGGTTTTACTACTACAGTGTCTTAGGTTTCTTTTTTCAGCAAATCAGTGTTAATAAGCATTTAAAGAAAGTTAGTGTTCCTGGAAATAGATGCTCCACATATTTATTTTTGATGTGTTTCATGGGTCATGTTGGTTTCCGAGCTTTATTTTGCACTTGTTATGGAAGGAATCATTATTGATATGATTTATGCTTTTTATTCATTTAAAAATCCAGAAAGGTATGGCTTGGGAAGAGTTTCGCAGTGGAACTTTGAAACATGGAATGAGCCCAGCAACCAGGACTTTGACAATGTCAGCATGTCAATTCAAGGTAAACCTATAATGCATCCTTCATAAATGTTTAGTGCCAGTTTTGTTATTGTTGTTTTTCCAGAGTATAGAGGTAGGCATTGACACCAGTGTGATGGCCTACCTGTTTTGTTTTTGGCCTTTGGTCACTTTGGTTCAGCAAACATTATATTTCAGTTGGTTGGTGGGCTAGCAGAGAAATCAAGTCCTTACGTAAACTTTACAAACCAGCCTGCTAAACTAATTTTTTTGGGCTTTTCTCATTTTGGTCAGGGTCACCACAGCAGATCTGGTTCTTGTCCTTGTTATTCCAGCTGGATGGAGTCAAATACCTTTGAGTCTGTGAAGTTATTTCTTTTTGAAAGCAAGAACCCTTTGCTATGGTTGCTAAACTAAAATTACATAAATTTCTTGTTTTTTACATTTGACTTGCAGAAGGAAAAAGTAATTTTTATGCTTCTGCGCAACAAAGTTAGGAGGCATTATGTTTTCACCCTGTCAGTGTCCGGGCATCCTTCCACATCTTGGTGACCATTTCTTGATGGTGTATTGGGGGAAGCTAGAGGAAGTATCCTTGTGAAAATGGGGGTCCATACCCTACATATCAATTGTAAAGCATCGGTCTATTGCGGTACAAATAGACCATATATCATCTTTAAACCAACTGTCTTTCACGACAGAAATAATTTCCAAACTTCTCATTATTACCTTGACTTTGAAACCATAGACCAACTTAACGTTCAGATGGGGCCATATGCCTCTTGTTATATATCAAGTCCAATAGCCATGGGGCATAGACTCGGTGTTGTGGTTTAAATCAGTTCAAATGTGTAGTTTATTATGTGTTGCATAATGTATGATGATGATTTAATTCAATACGAGTCTGTCTGTTTAGGATTTCTCAACTATTATGATGCCTGCTCTGAGGGTTTGCTTGCTGCTAGCAGGCTCCTGAAGTTTGGGGGTCCTGGAGACGCCTGTCACTCCCTCCCACACTCACCGTACTGCTGGGCCATGTTGGAGCACTGCTACAATGGCACCAACTACTTCACCGGAGAGACCGGTGTTCGGCTCGACTACATCGCCCTGCACAAGAAGGTTTTTCATCAGATTCAAGTTTTTAACATGAGCAGACATTAAGTGTGGTGTAGCTACTGACAAAATGTTTGAGTCTGACATTGGTCTTTAATGAATGGGTGCAAGTTTTGACTGGGGAAGTAAACTGCCATGGACTACCATCCCAACCAGGGGAAGCTGTAGATGCTTACCTGCTTCACGCTAAAGATTCTGGGGATAAGCACCAGAAAACAGTACATATGTTCAAGCTGTGTTCATGGATTGTAATTGACACAAGCCAGTTCTCTGTGGTAACATTTCTGACACTTTCTGTTTAAGGTCAGAAGGATCGTGAAGCCCCGCTTTCACGGTCTGTATTCATACTGAAAATCAAGATCAAGCGAGCTTTTGCCCTTCTGCTCCACAGGAGGTTTCTGTCCTCCATGAGTTTGGCTTAGGACACCTGCATTACCATTTGAGGGCTGTTTTACAATCAGGGTACATAAGTGGACTTTAAAGATAAACTTTGGTTTAATGACAAGGTGGAAATGACCAACAAAGTTTAGTTTGTCATACATGGCAATGGTCATTTGGTTTGATATCCCCATTTGTTTACCAGCAGAACTCTAATTTTACCAGTTTTTACCAAACATCTGTGTCATTTCCATAATGTTTAATTTTGATGGGCTGCCAGAACTATTATTTGGTAGGTAACCAATAAATGGACTAATTTCCCTGTCAAAGCCTACTTCAGTCTAACTCCCAGGATCATTGGCCAGTGGGGAAACGACTTGAAACGCGCATTCAAAAATACAGTGTCTTGTCTGTCAAAAATGTCCTGTCTGGAAATAGAGTGCATTTGAAATTCATCCACCAGTGTTATGTGAATAATAATTTTTTGTTTGAAAGAGGTAATCACTATCTGTGATGCCACAAAAGGATGTGTACCTAATTCCCTCAAATGTCTTTAAAATTGGGGTGTCTGTCAAAAACTGTCCTGTCCAGAAGTGCTTATAGTCCACCACTGTTTGTGAATGCAGAAACACAATAGCAGTTGTATACTCTGACTACATACTTAACATCAACTGTTTTTAGTAGATGTATATATGGGTACGTTGCACTAGTCTTCGTCTGTGTAATTTACACAACAATTATCTTAGACAAAAAAGGGCCTCTCTGGAAAGGTTGTACTTATTTTCAATCATGAAATAAATATAAAGGCAAACATTTGACAGGTCTGAAACTTTGGGCAGTTAAGTACCTCAGTCAGCAGTTAGATATGGATGAATAACTTGACCAAAGTAACCACTTTGATTTTGTGGTGCCAGTGACACATACTTGTATAAACCAAATGTGAATTAGCCCTTGACAGGTGTTCCGCCCCAGTCAGACTCCCCACCTGCCACTGTCCCCAGAGCAGGTCACGATCAGTGGGGCTGGGCACTTGACACCAGAAGCGAAATCCCGCTTGGGGCTTGCCTCCCCGGGTGTAGTGACACCCCCCCCCCCCCCCCCCCCAAAAAAAGAGAAATAAAGAGAAATATGTTTGCAGAGATAGGGTTTGTGATCAAGGTTTCCTGAAGTAATTGATCCATAAACTTAATTCCATAAACTGCTTGAGCTGGAAAAATACATATATCGTGAATGATATTCACGCTTTGCGGCTTACCTTTTGTGAGTCCGGCATTCACATTTTGGGGGATATTTTATTCATGATTTGCAGCAAAATTATTAACAGTTCATGGATATTCACAGTTTGTGTGAATTTTATTAATGGTTTGCAGGTAATTCACAATTTGCAACAGATTCAAGTTTTGGGGTCAACACTGCATTACAGCATAGTTACCTGGATGGCCAGGTAACTATGCTGGCCAAAACCATGCACCAGCATCGTTATGAGTCATATAGGCCTTGTGGGGGCATGGGAGGCATCCTGCAAAGGGGGCTTGAACCCCATTTATAACTGCTGGCAGGTCTAGTTTTTTTAATATTGTATAGTCTGCTTCGTTATATAAACTCAGAGTAATGTCCAATGTGATTAGCAGGGCAAGTATAGGCATAATGGAATCAGTGAGCGAGTCTGCAAAACTTGTCAGTGGCTCCATAAAAACTACTGCATATTTATCTTTGAGAACTTGGGTTCGGATAAATGCAGGTGAGAACTATTGAACCGCTTGTTTTGGGGCATGTTGCAATCTTTTAACATACCATAATAATTTTTTAGTTATTATGATAAATGTTAGTTGAAGTAGCCAGTCTGCTCTGTGTGAGCCTGATCCTGTCAGGCTTAGAAGCTATGCGGTGTTCTGCCTGGTTAGTACTTGGATGGGAGACCTCTTCGGAACACCAGAGGCTGTGTGTGTTTCTCCTGGTAGAACTGGAGTTGCGTCAGGAAGGGCATCCATAAATCTTGTGCCAGATACCAAAGACGATCTGGCTGTATCCACTGTGGTGATTGTGAACAAATGTTAAATGTTAATTTAAACAGGAATATTGGTGTGGGGAGGGGTGGAGGGGGAGCTCCCTGCACATTAGCCAAAAGCGAGAGGCAAAAGGGGACAAGCAGTCAGCATTTGTCGCTTCATGGGCGTTCTCAGGGTGTGGCCAGCTCATAGTTACTTGACATTAATCTGGACAGTGTTTAATGATAGATAAATGATGGGAAAACACCTGACATGGTCACAACAAATTTTTCCTTCATGCTTGACTGCTTAACAGAACCAAAGTAGCTTGATTTCTTTCAGTCCAATGTCTTTCACAGTCATGTTCCTTGTATCTCTAGTTATCATGCAAACATCTCTGTACGATGTCTTGTAAATCACTTCAGAGGTATTATCTGGTGACAAAGAAGCATTTTTAGATTCAGAAGTGTTTAGTTCTCACGAACATTTACAAAATATACAATGGAAAAAATGGCAAATTTATACAGAAATAAAGCTGTTTTGGGGCTTTTTCTGCTTTGGAGCGTATTCCTCTATCTTGGATATTTAGTTTGAGCGAATAACCTGCTGACGTAATGCTGCCTTTTCTCTTAGATTGATAGTCGCTGTGTAGTGTTGCTCAGAATTTGCATAAAATTTGACTTCTTGCCTATTTTGGATCTGCCTGGCTGGTGGCAAAGCGACCGTTGTCTATTGTCACTGCATACTGCCCCCTCTGATTGAAAACGAATGACAAGCCATTGCTTTGCCTCTGTGGCTTGTGTTCAATGTGACGGTAGGGTTATGCTATGTAATTTCTGAAGTCTTATTACTCACTGCATGGTGCTCATAGCCACACAGATGACCTTTGCTTGTGTAGGAATTATGCTAATAAATGCCTTGTTTTCATTTAACAGTTTTTTGATACCTGTCACCCAAAAGAAAATCATATTTGATGCAGTTGGAATATCTTCATTACAGCACTAAAACAGTCTTTTGCCACCTTTCAGGGAGGAGGCCACTCCTTGCCTATCCTGCAGCAGGAGATCCAGACAGTGGAGGAGATCCAGAAGCTTTTCCCACGGTTCCGCAGCCTCCCTGTTTACAATGATGAGGCTGACCCGCTCGTGGGCTGGTCGACTCCGCAGGAATGGAGAGCTGATGTGACATATGCTGCCATGGTGGTCAAGGTAGGGTTAGGGTTAGGATTCCGTACTGTCACAAATCCACTCGATCATTACAAAAATTGGGCTATTGATGGCGAAATACAAGGCACAAGCACAAATATGCCTGTTTCTGTGTGAAGTAAACACGTCGTAAGTTATCTTACTGGGTTGTGGAATTTATCCAGCCCTCAGGCCACCACTTTGAGACCCCTACTACACTGATGGTGTTATTCAGGAAAAATGGTGGTTTTCAACAGTTGGTAACAGGCAGATATTTTCATCAGACAGTAGCAAAATACTAGCTGAATTCAAGAGTGGGGGTTCATTTTTTTATTTTTATTTTTAATGTTAACAAATAGACAACTGTTTTAAGATTTAAACCTAAAGCGAGCTGACTGAACATGTTGATTGTCTCCACATGCAGGTTATCAAACAGCACCAGGATCTGCTTGCTGATCCAAACTGCACCATCAATTACACCCTGCTGAGTAACGACAACGCTTTCCTCAGCTACCACCCACACCCCTTCACACAGCGCACCCTGACGGCACGCTTCCAGGTCAACAACACCCAACCCCCTCACGTGCAACTGATCAGGAAACCCGTGCTCACCGTCATGGGCCTGCTGGCTCTTCTAGGTGACAACTTCTATAATCCCCATCAGATGAATTTGAACTGACAAGTTAACAAGACTCAAATCAGTACCATTATATTTCCAGTTGTGGTCACTGATTTACATAATAGTGCAAAGCACGGCTGTTTGTTGCCAGTCTGACACAAAATGACTCCCTTCTGCATCTCTCTTTTTTCACTTTGGGTTGCCACAGCAGATCTGAGGTGGATCTGCATGTTGATTTGGCACAGGTTTTTCACTGGGTGCTCCTCCTGACACAGCTCCACATTACATTGAGAATGGGCACAGGTGCCTTGAACCAGGAATCTAACAAACGCACTAACCACTTGGGCACCAACCCTGCCCTGTTGCCACTTTTCTAATGAGACCTTGTTTTTTCAGACTTATCAGTGATGTATTGTGTATGAATGAATGCTAAGTAGATGTGTTTATTGGCTTAATGATGATGTGCTTCACTGATGGTGACATCTGTTTGGGCTCGACCTCTAACACTTATCTGTTGAGTTATCTCTGAAGTAATCAAAAAATAACGCCTGAGCAGCCAGTTGTCCAGCTGCTTTTGAACCGTTTAAAAATAACGCAATGCGAAAATAACCTCGGCTGTATGAGTGTGTAATCAATGAAAGAGTGTGTAGAATGAATGTGACCTTTTAACCCCTTAGAATAGGTCAAGGTTAGCCATCTTTGAACTTGTCCAAGGTCTGTGTCCCAAGAATGCTCCCTGTGAATTTGAAGACCCTGGCAGTAATAGGACTGGACTTATGCTGAACACAGAGATGGATGATGGACGCAAAGTCTCCACAAAACCCAAAAAATGGAAAACACCAAACAAAAAGTGCTGAACTCCCTGAACTGTTCAGCTGGTTTTGGTGTAAATACAGTGGATATGCACTGAATAGAGTTTTGACTCTAACAACTGACTCTTCACTTGAAAACTTGTGGTATTTTATGTGGAACCTTGCTCATTGTCTTTGTCAGGTTCCAGCATTCATCCAAGTCAAGCTTGGTCTTGTCACATTATGATCATCTTGTTGTTCTTGTCTGATTCTACCTTAAGGAGACACCCAGGTTGCTGCCGTGGTTGTGAACTCTGCAGGATCCAGCAGCGGCACAGTGGGAGTTCTTGCCAGCAGCCACAGACCTGAAACAGCAGGCGGTTCCTCTGACAGTTGGCAGGCAGCAGCTTTGGTCTACAACAGTGACGACAACAGCACCTCCAACCGTTCTGATCATATCACTGTGTCACTGACAGGACTGCCTGCACTGAAGGGTGAGCATAATAACCGGAAACCTGACCGATCCTCAGAGGGTGTAGTCTGGTGGAATGATGTACTGTATAGCTTATTGTCTGTGTGCCACCCAGGCCTGGTTTATGCCACCTATTACATGGATAATAACGTAAGCAACCCGTACCAGCTGTGGCAGGTGATGGGCCGCCCTGATTACCCCACACCACAACAGTTCAGACAGCTCAGGAGTGTGCAGGTACCATCTTCAAACAGGAAGCCCCAATGTTTGTCTACATGTATTTTGTAATTTATACTGTGAGGTATTTCTGTATTTTTCAGCCAAAGTTTCGATGTTGTGATACAGTCATACCCCCGCATCCACAGTATCTTGTTGAGGAAACTCAAGCTTTGATTTTGGAAGTCATTCTAGGCCCTGCTCTTGTCTTTGACTTGTTCTTTTGGTCAACGTTCATAGGGGGCCCTTTACCACTCTCTACATCACTCACTCTCACTCACTCATCTTCAGCCGCTTTTCTGGGTTTGGGTCGTGGGGGCAACACCTCCAGCAGGGGACCCCAGACTTCCCTTTCCCGTGCCACATTGACCACCTCTGACTGGGGGATCTCGAGGCGTTCCCAGGCCAGTGCGGAGACATAATCTCTCCACCTAGTCCTGGGTCTTCCCCGGGGTCTCCACCCAGATTTGTAAGCATGTACCTCTGCCACAGCTGAAACACCTTTAAATTATACATTGGAATTGACTATTTATTGTCAAAGCTCAACCTTAAACTGTTTGATGTGTGTGCTGAAATATTTATGACTGACAAGTCCAATGTTCTGAATGATCTTTTGTCTGTCTTCCCATCATTCTAGAAAAATTTATTGATTTTGGAAAGAAAAAAATCAGATGGCGCTGGTGCAAAATGTCACACTGTTGGACCTTCATGAGATCTGGGTTGAGAACATTGTCTTCAAGTTGCCGTAACTCGCACGTAACACATTAATATAGCCGATAACAATTATTTTTGATTAAAATATTTAGTGGCTTAATGGCATCCTGTGCAGTGAATGAAGGAACACTCCCTCTGTGCTCTGAGCTTTTCTGTCTCTTGTTTATGCTCCCTGTTTGGCCGCGAGAAAGTGTAGTGCATCAGATTTTTATGTATGCACGTTTACTGCATCTGAGTCTTGCCTTTTGAAACTTGCTTCTCCCCGTTTATAAAGAGATAGCAGTGCTAACTACAACCCCTGGCAAAAATTATGGAATCACCAGCCTCGGAGGATGTTCATTCAGTTGTTTAATTTTGTAGAAAAAAAGCAGATCACAGACATACACAAAACTAAAGTCATTTCAAATGGCAACTTTCTGGCTTTAAGAAACCCTATAAGAAATCAAGAAAAAAAATTGTGGCAGTCTGTAACGGTTATTTTTTTAGACCAAGCAGAGGGAAAAAAATATGGACTCACTCAATTCTGAGGAATAAATTATGGAATCACCCTGTAAATTTTTATCCCCAAAACTAACACCTGCGTCAAATCAGATCTGCTCGTTAGTCTGCATCTAAAAAGGAGTGATCACACCTTGGAGAGCTGTTGCACCAAGTGGACTGACATGAATCATGGCTCCAACATGAGAGATGTCAATTGAAACAAAGGAGAGGATTATCAAAGATTATCAAGAGGGTAAATCATCACGCAATGTTGCAAAAGATGTTGGTTGTTCACAGTCAGCTGTGGCTAAACTCTGGACCAAATACAAACAACATGGGAAGGTTGTTAAAGGCAAACATACTGGTAGACCAAGGAAGACATCAAAGCGTCAAGACAGAAAACTTAAAGCAATATGTCTCAAAAATCGAAAATGCACAACAAAACAAATGAGGAAGGAATGGGAGGAAACTGGAGTCAACGTCTGTGACTGAACTGTAAGAAACCGCCTAAAGGAAATGGGATTTACATACAGAAAAGCTAAACGAAAGCCATCATTAACACCTAAACAGAAAAAAACAAGGTTACAATGGGCTAAGGAAAAGCAATCGCGGACTGTGGATGACTGGATGAAAGTCATATTCAGTGATGAATCTCGAATCTGCATTGGGCAAGGTGATAATGCTGGAACTTTTGTTTGGTGCCGTTCCAATGAGATTTATAAAGATGACTGCCTGAAGAGAACATGTAAATTTCCACAGTCAATGATGATATGGGGCTGCATATCAGGTAAAGGCACTGGGGAGATGGCTGTCATTACATCATCAATAAATGCACAAGTTTACGTTGATATTTTGGACACTTTTCTTATCCCATCAATTGAAAGGATGTTTGGGGATGATGAAATCATTTTTCAAGATGATAATACATCTTGCCATAGAGCAAAAACTGTGAAAACATTCCTTGCAAAAAGACATAGGGTCAATGTCATGGCCTACAAATAGTCCGGATCTTAATCCAATTGAAAATCTTTGGTGGAAGTTGAAGAAAATGGTCCATGACAAGGCTCCAACCTGCAAAGCTGATCTGGCAACAGCAATCAGAGAAGGTTTGAGCCAGATTGATGAAGAGTACTGTTTGTCACTCATTAAGTCCATGCCTCAGAGACTGCAAGCTGTTATAAAAGCCAGAGGTGGTGCAACAAAATACTAGTGATGTGTTGTTTTGTTTTTCATGATTCCATAATTTTTTCCTCAGAATTGAGTGATTCCATATTTTTTTCCCCTCTGCTTGGTCTAAAAAAGTAACCGTTACTGACTGCCACAATTTTTTTTCCTGATTTCTTATAGTGTTAAAGCCAGAAAGTTGCCTTTTGAAATGACTTTGGTTTTGTGTCATGTCTGTGATCTGCTTTTTTTTCTACAAAATTAAACAACTGAATGAACATCCTCCAAGGCCGGTGATTCCATAATTTTTGCCAGGGGTTGTATTCATTACATTGCTGTTTTTTTTTAACTTCCAAAGCTGGCGAACAGCAGCGATTTTCTTTATATGTATCCAGAATTACAATTAGAGGCTAAAAATGTCTGTGACTGAGAATGTGGTTGGATCCTCACATGTCTGGGTTTTCCTTTTAGCACGTCTTCAGCGTGCTTAAAGGATCCAACTACTGTTACTTCTAATTCATGCAGAGGGGAGTGGATGGAGTGACTGAGGAGGGGGGCTTTGTTTGCATCCAGATGTGCAGTGCTTGTGTGACATCTTTTGGCAGAAATATATTATTAATGCCACCTTTTCTTAAGTAATCAAGAAAAAGCCATGGCAAGTTTAAGAGTGAAAATGGTTGTCAAGTGTCTTAGTGGGTTTGTTTTGTAATGTAGCATGGCAAATTGTTGATGCCGAGGCCATGTATTGCTCAATCCCACTGATGGTGAGTGCATGTGCAGGATCCTCAGGTTGATGGACCCTGGCCAGTTCCTGAAGGAGATACTCTGACTCTGAAGGCTGAACTATCTGTGCCGTCCGTCCTACTCGTCCATGTTTGTTCCTGGTCCAAAGGTGTTCCAGAACAGGTCAGTACCACCACACACCTCAACTTGAAATTTCTAAATAAATTAAAAACTGTACAATTCCTCTTCATTGTGGATGATCTCAATGAGAGTTGCCTTTTCATAAGTAAAAGTAATGTTGTTTTGTCTTGGTATTAACATTAAAGAACTTCAGCGGATTTATCGTCATACCACTATTTGTAGTTTTAAGGATTTGTTAGAATCCACCTTCAGTTTCTGTATTTGGCCTTTACTCAGGTTAATGGTTTACGCTTCATCAGGATCACCAGAGGCCAAGTCCTGATTGTCTGGTCGGATCACTGTGTTGATTCCAAGTATGTACAGTATGATTGTTTATTATTTCAAGGTTTGTTGTAAACTCTGTTTGATTTTGGTTAAATTTAGTACAAAGGCAGGGATTGCATCAAGGAAGCATTTATTATACTGATTTCCCTGTTATATGTACTTGGCTGAAAGAGCGCCCCCACTTGCACTTCAACTCGGTAAAGTACGAAGAAACAGAAAACTGATCACCCTGGGCAGGAGTTTGCACTCTCTTTAAGGTGTCACAATGTTTTCTTCTCTGTCTCTTGATTGAGTTTCTCTTCAAATACAATTACAAAAGTCCTAAATGTGCACTCTGGAAATTGGAGTGACTGGATGAATAGCAGGGTTTTTCCTGCATAGTGTCACCCCGCTCTCGTCAACACTGAGTTTTGCTAAAGGTGCGTTTACACATAACCAAGACGCGTTACGAATGTCATTTTTCTGTCATTCGTGACACATTCCTGACATTCTTAACGTGATTTAACGCATCTGAATAGGTTTCTTAATAGTGCGTGTTGGTGCGTGATATTCTTGATATTCGTGGAGCATGTTTTTGCCTGTCAAAAAATCTTCCACGAATGTCACACACCACCCTCATTTCATCTCACGTCGTGGAGGTCGCAACTGAGCGTGTTGATCCGTCTTGATGAGTATTGATCCTTAATAGAACGTGACAATGTTCGTAATGGTTCCTGTGATGGTTCTTGGAGCCCAAACTGTCACGCGTTATTACGAAGTGACACGGAAACTGTCAAGTTTTGACACGACTTGTAACGCGGCGTCACATTTCACTCCGCGCCACGACAGATCAGTTTTCTGTCACGTGCGCACAATTAAACTCGGCTCCAAGTGTCGTTCCACAGTTCTATTCTTGACCGTGTGTAATGGTTCCTGATAATTCTCCAGCAACACGTGCCATTAATCATAATGTTTGGTAACAGGTTGCAGCAGTTCCTGAGGACACCTGACGCCTCTGCCCCGAATAATCGTATTTGTGATCGGCGGCCAAGAATGTGTACTTCGTGGCATTCGTGACTTGTCGTCGTTATGTGTAAACGCAGCATTAAAGTAAAGGTTTGAGGAAGAATATTTTAATGAAGTATTTCCTGTCGGGCACAAAAAGTTATAGTCTCCTTCATTTTTCAGTGACATGTTTGTCATTCTACAGCTTTAAAATCACCACAGTTGCCAAGAGCACATCTGATAAATTCTTTATCAGATTCTGCTGCCAGTTGATGCAGGTATCAGAATTATCAATGCAGCACAAAAACTTAGAATCCAGAGAATTTAATATTTTGCAGACATGCAGAGCATCCAGAAACTGTTCTCACTACTTTGCTTTCCCCACATTTTGTTATGTTACAGCCTTAACTGAATAAATCCAGCTATTTTCAGATCTCTCCAGAGATGTTCAAACAGATTCAGGTCTGGGTTCTGGCGGGGCCACTCACGAATATTCACAGAGGTGTCCTGAAGTGTGCTTAGGGTCACTGTCCTGCTGAAAGATGAATCGTCACCCCAGTCTGAGGTCAAGAGCGCTCTGGAGCAGGTTTTCATCCAGGATGTCTCTGTACATTGCTGCATTCATCTTTCCCCCAGTCCTGACTAGTCTCCCAGTTCTCGCCACTACAGCGTGATGCTGCCACCAGCATGCTTCACTGCAGGGTTGGTGCCTGGTTTCCTCCAAACATGATGCCTGGCATTCACACCAAAACCTTCAGTCTTTGTCTCATCAGACAAGAGAATTTTGTTTCTCATGATCTGAGAGTCCTTCAGGTGCCTTTTGGTAAACTCAAGGTGGGCTGCCATGTGCCTTTTACTAAGGAGTGGCTTCTGTCTGGCCACTGTACTGTACTGTACAGGCCTGATTGGTGGATTCCTGCAGAGATGATTGTCCTTCTGGAAGATTCTCCTCTCTCCACAGAGGAATGCAGATGCTCTGACAGAGTGACTATCGGGTTCTTGGTTACCTCCCTGACTAAGGCCCTTCTTCCCCTATCGCTCAGTTCAGAAAGGTGACCAGCTCTAGGAAGAGTTAACTTCTTCCATTTACGGATGATGAATGGCACTGTGCTCAGTGGGACCTTCAAAGTTTCTGTTCCCTTTCTCAGATTTGTGCTTCGAGATAATCCTGTTTTGGAGGTCTACAAACAATTCCTTTGACTCCATACTTGGTTTGTGCTCTGACATGCACTGTCAACTGTGGAGCCCTATATGTAGACAGGCGTGTGCCTTTCCAAATCATGTCCAATCAACTGAATTTACCCCAGGTGGACTCTACTTAAACTGTCAATACATCTCAAGGATCATCAGTGGAAACAGGATGCACCTGAGCACAAGTTGAAGCTTCATGGCAAAGGATGTGAATACTTGTGTACATGTGATTTCTTAGTTTTTTATTTTTAATAAGTTTGCAAAAATCTCAAAGGTTTTTTCACATTGTCATTATGGGGTATTGTGTGTAGAATTTTGATGAAAAAACTCCCCCTCAAACTGCCACCTTATTGTGGTGGGGAGTTTGCATACCCGGATGATCCTAGGAGCTATGTTGTTGGGGGCTTTGTGCCCCTGGTAGGGTCTCCCATGGCAAACAGGTCCAAGGGGACGGGTCAGACTAAGGGCAGTTCAGAAGCTCCCATGACCACTATGAAATCAAGGACTGAGACGTCGCCCAGGTGGTCGGGCCTTAGCCCACAGGGGCCCAGCCGGGCCCAGCCCGAAAGAGCGACGTGGGTTCACCACCTGCAGAGGGGGCCATGGGGATCGGTTGCAGAGCGGACTGGTTGGCGGTTGAGGGCGGGTAGCCCAGTCCATGCTCACAGCCTCTGGGGACGTGGAATGTCACCTCGCTGGAGGGGAAGGAGCCTGAGGTTGAGAGGTACCGACTAGAGATAGTCAGGCTCAACTCCACGCACAGCTTGGGCTCTGGTACCCAAATCCTGGAGAGGGGCTGGGCGCTCCACTTTTCTCTCACTGTTGTCTCAGCCTACGGCCCAAGCGGCAGTGCAGAGTACCTGACCTTCTTGGAGTCCCTGGGAGGGGTACTAAATAGTGCTCCGACTGGGGACTCCATTGTTCTCCTGGGGGACTTCAACGCCCATGTGGGCGGCGACAGTGAGACGTGGAGGGGGCTGATCGGGAAGCATGGCCTCCCCAATCTGAACCCTAGTGGTGGTCAGTTGTTGGACTTCTGTGCTAGCCACAGTTTGTCCATCATGAACAACGATGATCGACTTTGTAATCGTATCATCTGACTTTCGGTCACGTGTCTTGGACATTCGGGTGAAGAGAGGGGCTGAGCTGTCGACCGATCACCACCTGGTGGTGAGTTGCATCCGCTGGGAGGGGAGGAAGCCGGTCAGACCTGGCAGGCTCAAACGTATCGTGAGGGTCTGCTGGGAACGACTGGCGGAACCCTCTGACAGCGAGGTCTTCAACTCCCACCTCCAGGAGAGCTTCTCCCAGATCCCGGGAGAGGTTGGGGACATGGAGTCCAAGTGGACCATGTTCTCCACCTCCATTGTCCATGCGGCCGCTCATAGCTGTGGTCGCAGGGTCTCTGGTGCCTGTCGCGGCGGCAATCCCCGAACCCGGTGGTGGACACCGGAAGTAAGGGATGCCGTCAAGCTGAAGAAGGAGTCTTACTTATCTTTGTTGGCAGGTGGGACTCCGGAGGCAGCTGACAGGTACCGGCAGGCCAAGCGTGCTGCAGCCTGTGCGGTCACAGAGGCAAAAGCTTGGGTCTGGGAGGAGTTTGGGGAGGCCATGGAGGAGGACTATCGGTCGGCCTCGAAGAAATTCTGGCAAACCATCTGACACCTCCGGAGGTGGAAGCAGCTCTCCATCAACACTGTCTGCGGTGCGGGTGGGGAGCTGTTGACCCTGACTTGGGATGTTGTCGGGTGGTGGAAGGAATACTTCGAGGATCTCCTCAATCCCATTGACACATCTTCCGAAGAGGAAGCAGAGACGGGGGACTCAGAGGTCGACTCATCCATTACCCAGGCCGAAGTCACCGAGGTGGTCAGAAAGCTCCTTGGTGGCAAGGCTCCTGGGGTGGATGAAATCCATCCTGAGTACCTTAAGTCTCTGGATGTTGTGGGACTGTCTTGGTTCACACGTCTCTGCAACATCACGTGGCGGTCGGGGACAGTGCCTCTGGATTGGCAGACCGGGGTGGTGGTCCCTCTGTTTAAGAAGGGGGACTGGAGGGTGTGTTCCAGCTACAGGGGGATCACACTCCTCAGCTTCCCCGGTAAGGTCTATTCCAGAGTACTGGAGAGGAAAATTCGACCGATAGTCGAACCTCGGAGTCAGGAGGAGCAGTGTGGTTTTAGTTCTGGTCACGGCACACTGGACCAGCTCTATACCCTCCATCGGGTGCTCGAGGGTTCATGGGAATTTGCCCAACCAGTCCACATGTTTTGTGGATCTGGAGAAGGCATTCAACCGTGTCCCTCGAGGCGCCCTGTGGGGGGGTGCTCCGGGAGTACGGGGTCCGGGGTCCTTTGCTAAGGGCTATCCGGTCCCTGTACGACCGCAGCAGGAGCTTGGTCCGCATTGCCGGTAGTAAGTCGAGCTGTTTCCAGTGCATATCGGTCACCGGTTCTGTTCATTACCTTTATGGACAGAATTTCTAGGTGCAGTCAGAGTGTAGAGGGGGTCCGGTTTGGGAACCACAGAATCTTGTCTCTGCTGTTTGCGGAGGATGTGGTTCTGTTGGCTTTGTCAAATCAGGACCTTCAGCGTGCACTAGAAATCCGAGGCCATGGTTCTCGACCAGAAAAAGGTGCTTTGCCCTCTTCATGTCGGTGGAGTGTCCTTGCCTCAAGTGGAGGAGTTTAAGTATCTCGGGGTCTTGTTCACAAGAGAGGGACGGATGGAGCGTGAGATTGACAAACGGATCGGTGCAGCGTCTGCAGTGATGTGGTCGCTGTATTGGACCGTTGTGGTGAAGAGAGAGCTGAGCAGGGGGACAAAACTCTCGATTTACGTTCTGACCCTGGGTGGCTGGGCGCTCCCTTAGAAATAGGGTGAGGAGCTCGGTCACTCGGGAGGAGCTCGGAGTCGACCGCTGCTCCTCCACGTCGAAAGGAGCCAGCTGAGGTGGCTCAGGCATGGCTTTTTCGGATGCCCCCTGGACGCCTCACTGGAGATGTGTTCCGGGCACGTCTCATCGGGAGGAGGCCTCGGGGAAGACCCAGGACATGCTGGAGGGACTACGTCTCGCAGCTGGCTTGGGAACGCCTTGGGGTTCCCCCGGAGGAGCTGGGAGAGGTGTGTGTGGATCGGGAGGTCTGGGCGGCTTTGCTTGAGCTGCTGCCCCCCGCGACCCGACCTTGGATGAAGCGGAAGAAAGTGGATGGATGGATTTTGAGGAAAAACATGAATTTCATCAATTTTGGAATAAGACTGTAACATCCAAAAAAAAAATCTGAAAAATTGCAGTGCTGTGAACACTTTCCGGATGCGCTGTACAGTCATCATGCTTATATATATATATATATATATATATATATTTTTTTTTTTCTCCAGACGTGTAGGTTATCAATAAATTCAATACACCTTTCGACAGGAATACTGACTTTTATCTTCTTCATACAAAGTTTGAAGCTTGCATTCAGCAAGCCAAACTGGGTCATGAAGCAGTGCTAGCATAGTGGAGTCAAAAGTGACAATTAACCATGATGCAACATTTTCATTGGTAATAAAATTAAAAGCTGGTGAAACGAGTCACAGAGCATTGTTAGATTAACATAAGTTTTGTTTACGTATCGAAGAAAAGTCATTCAGCGAAAGCATTGATGTTGACACGTTGGCTCCGTCGATCCCGTAAGATCATGGTGTCAAGGCCCGAGGTCGTCCATCAAGTTGTTGAGTTGCAGCGCCTGGTGTGGCTGTACAGGCCAATGTGGGAACTACATTTGCTGCAGATGTATTCTGTTGGTTGGTTGCCTATGGTAGTGGGTGCTGGCTGGAGTCTCTGCTGTCGGCGAAGCCTCCTCTCCCCCCACTGGGCCTTTCTTCCGCTTCCATGATGATGGTTCTGATGGTGAATCGCCAGCTGGCACGGTCTGCTGCTGCCGACTCCAGGTCCGCAGGGTTGAAGCCACCTGCTCTCAGGCCACGTTTGCAAACATCTTTGAAATGACGCGCAGGTCGTCCTTTTGCTCTGGAGCCTGTGGCCAGCTCACCGTACAGTACATCCTTTGCGGTGCAGCTGTCCTCCATTCATGTGACATGTCTGAGTCAGCGCAGGCGTCTCTGGATCAGCATGACAAACATGCTGGGCATCCCTGTCTTGGCCAGGACATCAGAGTTGATGACGCAGTCCTGCCAGTTGATGCCAAGCAGTCTTCTGAGGCTCCACATGTGGAAGGCATTCAGCCTGTGTTCTTGGCAGGAGTAGAGTGTCCATGCTTCACTCTCGTAGAGGAGAGTGCTTAGCACGCATGCCTGATACACCCTCATCTTGGTGTTGGTTGTGAGCATGGTGTTGTCCCAGACTCTCTTTGTCAGGCGGGCCATTGTTGTCAATGCCTTGCCAGTCCTTGCGTTCAACTTGCCGTCGAGGGTGAGATTGGTGGAGATGATGGAGCCTAGGTAGGTGAATCGCTCCACCACTTCCAGTGTGTGGTCAGCGATGAAGATGCAGGGATCACTGCTGATATCCTGGCTCATGACCTGAGTTTTCTTTAGGCTTATGGTAAGCCCAAACTCACTGCAGGCATCCGCAAAGCGAGTGATCAATCTCTGTAGCGCTTCCTCTGTGTGGGCGGTGAGGGCGGCATCGTCTGCGAACAGCATCTACCCGATGAACACCTTTCACAGCTTCATCTTTGCTCTGAGGCATGTAAGGTTGAAGAGGCTGCCGTTGCTTCTGCTGTGGAGGAAGATGCCATCTTCAGACTGTTGGAAGGTGTAGCGCAGCAGCAGGGAGAAGAACACGCCGAAAAGGGTTTAGGCGAGGACACACCCCTGCTTCACACCGCTCCTAATTGGGAAGTGGTCCGAGGACGATCTGTCATACTGAACAGTGCCACTCATGTTGTCATTGAAGGATGTGACCATCCTCAGGAGCTTGGGGGAGACATCCGATCTGGTGCAGAAGAGCGAAGCGTCCTTCTCGACTGACCAGGTCAAATGCCTGGTCAGTCGCCTTGCCGGCTTTGATAACCTCAGGCAGAATGCTGTCACTGCCTCGAGCCTTGCCACAGGCTAGCTAGTCAATGGCCTTTCGGAGCTGTATTATGGTGGGTGGGGTGTCCAGCTCCTCCATGATGGGCAGTGGGTTGGTTTCCTCGATGGCTTTGTGAGTGACGATGTTGTCCCTGGAGTACAACTCCTGGTAGTGGAAAGCATTGATACTTGTCATACTAATGCCACCTACTCCTTGTGCTTTTTCTTCTTTCTTCTTCCTTCTTCTCTGTATGTTGTTGCTACAGCAGCTCATTGTCATACTGACATCTACTGATCAAATAATTTTAGCACAATGCTATAATATAACTAAACATTTTCTTTTGGTTTCTCCAGCAAGTAATATTATAATCATTAATGACTAGATATATACAGAGAACATCTCCAAATCAAGGAGAGCTTGGTTTAATTAACTTTTGTAGGGCTTTCTTTTATCTGTTAAACAGCACATTGAAAATTTTGAAATAAAATGTTTTGTGGTAGTTTATTCTTCCTTAAGTAATTTTCAAAACTAAGACCTTAAAGCACATTGCTTTATTGCTTTGCATGGTGGTAGCATGTGTTTGTGTAGAAAAAACTGAAATGGTTGAGCAGATTTTTGTTAAACTTGGCAGGAATATTTTTTGGATGAATGTCTCCAGATGATTAATGTGTGTAATAAACTGGTCAAAAACTGTCAAAAATATAGTACGAAAAAAACACATTTTGCAGGCTATCGCCACAGTCATTTGGGATATAAAGGTTGCAGTTTGGGGAAAAAACAAAACCATTGTACAGCACAGTATTATGTGCTTACAAAGGGTATGCGTTGTCCTTCCCATGCTTTTCATTACCTTGTGACTTGGTGAGGCAGCAAGCAGGGTATTGCTTTCACTGGTGTGCATCTGTGTCTGCAAACAAGATAACTCAAAAACAGCTAGATGGATTTCTTTCAAACTTGGAGGGAATATTACATTGATAGATATCTAGAGTTGAATAGATTGTGGAGAAGTTTGGCCAAAGGTTAAAAAAAAACATGGTCTGAAAAGCACCTTCTTTTATACATCTCATCGACTAAGAAGTGCAGATGGATCAAACTTAGTGGGAAGATCACATGGAGAGACATGTACAACAACTAAGAAGCCCAGATGGATGATCTCAAGCATATATTGATAGCAAAATATTTGTGATAGACTGGTATGCATGACTTCATAATAAAGTCACTGGGAAGTCATCCAGAGTCGAAAACACCTTTTTTACTTGTACATTTATAATGTGGTGTGCAGGGTATGCATCAGCCCTCTGATGCCTTTGATTTATATTTGTGACCTCATGCAGTTTCTTATCTAAGGAGTTCATGAATTAATTAAACATCTTTCCAGCTGGTTCAAGGTATGGCAATGTCTGATCTAGTCTTTTCTATAGGAACATTTGTATCCCAAATACAGGGTGAACACAAAAACACTCTTTGGTTTCAAATATTTATCATATGAAAAGTCACTTGAATAGTTTTACAGTTTTGAAGAAGAATAATCTGCAAAAGAGAAAAAAAAACCTTGAGTTTCTGCAACTGTTGATGCCAAAATTGTAAAATTATTTATGTGACTTTTGATATTATACATATTTGAAACCAAGGAGTGCTTATGTGTTCACCCTCTATATTGGACCTGCAGCACACATACAAAAACCAGGAGTGAGCGCTAACAAATTATGTGTAATTATTATATGTAGAATCCAGGGGTTATTATAGAATCAGCACAATGATTTAGGGGAAAACAGACAAAATAATTAATTTATTGAACTTCTACTTTGTAGATGCATAAAGACTTTTGAAGTGGAATTCTCCAAAGACCAGCAGACATTTAGCAGAATTAATATCCAGGACACCATTTTTACTTCATACGTCCATTCACCAGGTAAGACTTATCAATCAGTTCTTTCAAGGATGGAATAACAAACAAAATAGCAAAAGTTCAGGTTGTTATAAAGTTTATGTGCTATTTGAGAAATAACACCAAATTCCAGCGACACTGCACAGTTCCACAAAGGCAGGAAGTGTTAATAGGCATGCGATTTCTCTGTGCAGTGGAGCAGGAAGTTGGCGGCCTGTACAGAGTTCGAGCGGTGGACTACTGGAGTAGGCCTGGGCCATACTCGCTCCCTGAGAGGTATTCAGAGGACATCTAATTCATTAAACACCATGTTTGTTCATTATGTTGTACGGAGCATCAACAGTGGATACGTTTTCCTTCAGCAACGTGACACAGGAGAGACACAAGTCTATCGAGGAGCGCATTCAGCAAAATAAAGAAACTGTCCAGGAATAATGTGTCTAGATCATCAGAGGGACACTTGAATGTATTAAATGTCACAGTAGCTTGATTCATTAACATCATGAACTACGAAATCTGACTGAAAATTATGAGTTGGTTAGTCAAGAATTTAACTTTATAATTTAATGATACAAAAACAGTTTCATTTGTTCAACTCGTACAAATAAACATGTAAAATGTGGCTTTTTCCACATTTAAAATTGTTTTTTTTTTTTTTTCAGGTCCTCTCTGACACTTTATACGAGTAAAATAGGGGATTGAGTTTTAATCGAGTTTTTAACCATCATTCTTATTGAGTGGAAACGTATTCACAGTACTTCACTTTTTTCACATTTTGTTATGCTGCAGTCTTATTCCAAAATGGATGAAATTCATTTTTTTTCTCAAAATTATACACACAAATACACCATAATTACTATGTGAACAAAAGTTTTTGTTTGAATTTTTCACATTTATTAAAAATAAAAAACTAAGAAATCCCATGTACATAAGTATTCACAGCCTTTGCCATGAAGATCAAAATTTAGCTCAGGTGCATCCTGTTTCCACTGATCATCCTTGAGATGTTTGGAGTCCACCTGGGGTAAATTCAGTTGATTGGACATCATTTGTAAAGACACACATCTGTCTACATATAAGGTCCCGCAGTTGACAGTGGATGTCAGAGCACAAACCAAGCAGGAAGTCAAAGGAATTGTCTGTAGACCACTGAGACAGGATTATCTCGAGGTACAAATCTGGGGAAACATTTCTGCTGCTTTGAAGGTCCCAATAAGCACAGTGGCCTCTATCATCCGTAAATGGAAGAAGTTCGGATCCACCAGGACTCTTCCTAGAGCTGGCCACCCGTCTAAACTGAGCAATCGGGGAGAAGGGCCTTAGGGAGGTGACCAAAAACCCGATGATCACTCTGTCAGAGCTTCAGCATTCTTATATGGAAAGAAGAGAACCTTCCAGAAGGACAACCATCTCTGCTGCAATCCACCAATCAGGCCTGTATGGCAGAGTGGCCAGACGGAAGCCACTCCTTAGTAAAAGGCACATGGCAGCCCACCTGGAGTTTTCCAAAAGGCACCTGAAGGACTCTCAGACCATGAGAAACAAAATTCTCTGGTCTGATGAGACAAAGATTGAACTCTTTGGTGTGAATACCAGGCTTCATGTTTGGAGGAAACCAGGCACCATCCCTACAGTGAAGCATGGTGGTGGCAGCATCATGCTGTGGGGATGTTTTCAGCAGCAGGAACTCAGAGACTAGTCAGGATTGAGGGAAAGATGAATGCAGCAATGTACAGAGACATCCTGGATGAAAACCTGCTCCAGAGCGCTCTTGACCTCAGACTGCGGTGACGGTTCATCTTTCAGCAGGACAACGACACTAAGCACACAACCAAGATATCAAAGGAGTGGCTTCAGGACAACTCTGTGAATGTCCTTGAGTGGCACCGACGCTCCAATCCGATGGAGAGGTGCTGCAAAGAGGAATGGAGAAAACTGCCCAACGATGGGTGCACCAAACTTGTGGCATCATATTCAAGAAGACTTGAGGCTGTAATTGCTGCCAAAGGTGCATCAACAAAGTATTGAGCAAAGGGTGTGAATACTTAAGTATATATGATTTCTTTTTATATATATATATATATATATAAATTTGCACATTTCAAAAAACTTTTTCATGTTCTCGTTATGGGATGTTGTGGGTAGAAATTGGAGGGGAAAAAATTAATTTGCTCCATTTTGGAATAACAAAATGTGGAAAAAGTGAAGTGCTGTGAATACTTTATGGATGCACTGTGTATCTGGAGATATTGCTCCATTTCAAAAACCTTGAGTACAGGCTGCTGACGACGAACTTCTTGCATAGTATACTGTGTGTATACTGTATATAAATATAAGGTCCTGGATTCCCTCGGCTTCCTCTAATTGACTGTAGGTATGCATGTAATTGTGAGTATGTTTGTATTTCTATTTGTGGCCCTGTGGTAGAATGGTGTCCAGTCCAGGGTGTACCCTGCCTCTCGCCCTATGACTGCTGGGATTAGCTCCAGCCCTCCTGTGACCCTTAATTGAAGTAAGCAGGTATCGAAAATGAATGAATGTTTGAATTTACTAATGCAGGTCTGGACAACTTGTAAATTTTGATTATCTATGAAAAAGCTTAACATACGAGAAACGTGATAAATGAGGAACGTTTCCTGAATTATCACACAGACACCATTTATGAACAGATCTGTTGGTACCATTGGTTCTTGCATGAGGCCCAGTGTGTATATATGTGTTTGTATCTGTTTTCTCAGTAAACTGTAACTATAAAAGGCAAAGACAGCTGCTGTTTTCTTTACAAAATTTATTGCCACCAGTAGGGAAACAGTTGAAACAGTTCAGAGGTTATCCATGTGTGTAACAAATGCCTAGAATTCCTGTTTGTTTTAGTTTTGAAAGACACCATACAGAATGATTCAGCAATTAGTTGATTGAGATTGACGGAAAAAGAACTCCATCATGTATTGCTGGATTTATGTAGTTGATTTAGCAACCATGTCATATATTGAGCCTTTTCGGCTTCATCAGCGTAATAATGTGTCATTTTATCTGTTTTACATTATTATAATCAGACATATTTGGATTATGGACTGATGGTAATCATTTCTTGAGGCTCTGAGAAAATGACATTCGTCAACCAATTTTTATATATTTTATAAACTAAGTAATTACTCAGTCTCAAAATAATCAGTAAATTAATTAATAAAACATTCAATCATTGTGGCCCTTGAAATAAATTTGCCGCTTGTTAAAGAGGTAATGGTCGGTGTTGGGTGATAAATTCCAACAGAACTATTGTAATGATTTATGTCTTTGGGAAGAGCCCTGATTTTCTCTTCAACATGATGATGATGTTTTTGAAGGTTTGCTCGGTGACTCTGGTTTATGCTGGACACGCTCCTGTTAAGACACAAAACAAAGTGACGAGTGTCATGGAAACGAATACAAATCAAATACTGTTTCACAGAAGGATTAAAGAAGGTGAAAATCTATCCTCTGTAACAAAATGATGGAATTCACGGATAGTTAATTAAATTCACTTGTTTTGTTTTTTTTTAATCTTTATGTATTTTAATGTTACAAGGCTTGGGTTATTTACCAGATTGTAGCACGGGCTGGAACTGTCCAGCCATGCAGATTTCGTCCTGTTTTTGGCGGACGATCCTCTGGATGGCAGGCGGGAGGCCACGGGGGTTCCGGGAGAAGACCAGGGCGTAGCCATCCTCACAGCTTCCATCATCCTTCAGGGTGCGGCAGGCGTAGGTGATGGCGTAGTTGTCGTAGTCTGTGTCAATGACCCAGTAGTTGTCACCTGGAAGAGCAGGGGGCAGGAATTACACCGACTCAAACAGCAAATAAGTGCATTTGTGTAACTGATGGAGACTTACCGCCACTGGACAAGTAGCTGGCCAGGCCCTGATAGTTCATGAACATTTTGCCAGGGGTGCTGGGGTCAGGCACCGTGTACTGAGCAGCCATGTCGGCACAAACAACCCAGAATCTGGAGGTCGGGTAGATTTAAAGAACAGTTTTTGAGTCACTACTCTCCTTTTGGTTGAAATTAATTTGAATCTCGTAACTGTTGGCGTTGACTACAAACACGAACCCAAAAATAGTGACTCTGCCTCTGGATGAAGCCACCATGGCTCCATCATCACCAACAGTGTATTCAGCAGAGATGTTATCCTGCAGGAACAAACCCTCAGGGTCCTTCTTCTGCAGGGCGTACCACTTCCCTGCATACTAAAACAAACAAAGCAAGACAAATCGACTCATTAGCATTTAATCTTTGAAATATGGATGTGCACCAAAACTGTGTTGACAGATGCGCAATTAATCTTTTCTTTCTGTGAAATGAAGGATTTCTAGCAGTGCTATAAAAACTGTTTGTGACCCCCTTGAGCTCTTTTAATTTTTGCTTTATTTCATTTATTCATTTTCTGATCCTGCTTAGTCCTCTTAAGAATCATGGGGGTGTTTTTTTTAAATCATACTTCTTTTTTTTGTGTGCCAAATTAACAAAAAAAAAAAATCAGGATTCTTATTCTTCTTATTATTATTGTGCCCTTTAAACTTAAAGCTCTACAATGCTGATTCACAGAGTTTGAGCTGCAGCCCCTCGTGGACTATGAAGGTACTGTCAGTAGGCCATGACAGGTCATTAAAAATGAACACTTTGGGAATGGCTATTTGACATAAATTAAATTAAAATATCAAACCCACAACAATGTTATGCAAGGTTTGTGCTCCAGTCAGTCAAAAATAAGTACAACCTCACTTTTACAGCCAGTTGTCTTTAGAAAAGTCAGGGGATGGATATCTGAAGTCACCCAATATGTCTTGGACTTCATGTACATCAGTCAATAAGAAATGAGGCATTTGATCATGATGCACATTTGTGAACTTTACAGTAGCTGCCAAAGTTGGCTTCCTTTTGATACAGACTCTGGAACAATGCTCTGTAACAGGTTTATAGTGCAAGATAGTGTGTCAAGTTTGCCATCACTAATTTGCAGTACAGAATAAAAGGTTTTGGTACCCCCAGCCACGTGGACTATCCATTTGTTAATTCTGTGTTTACTTTGCTGTTCTGTTGTACATTCCATGCTTTGTTTGGCCACATAGGGGTCATCATGTTTCTCAGCACGGGTTGCTAATTTAACTACCGGTGGCAGACACACTTATAGGACATTACACAGGCAACACAAAGTTGTTTTGTCAATCTATCAAGTGCATCAAAGTTCGCCACCCTTTAATGACTTCGTCCTCATTATGTGATGTTTTAATTTAATGACTTACGAGATGATGGAATTTATTGTTTTCAAGTTATTGTCTACTCTCAAACAATACTGAAAGAGTTACAGCTTCTTTAAAAGATTGTCTAAAATTTTGACTTCAGTTTACACAGAACTACAAGGGAGGTCCTACCCTAGATTTGTGTTTTCTTGTTTGAAAATCTGTGTTTTCCTTATTTATGATTGATGGAAATTAAGTGAATTTTCATGCTTCCATCATCTGACTATCAAAAGACAAGTGGCTGTAAAAGGGGCGCATAATTATGTATGCCATTCTTTTGTATTTTGATATTTTTATTTGATTTATGTCATGTTGTAGAGATTTGTTTTCACGGTGAGGATAAAGAGAATAATTTTAGACATTTCAATGTAAATAAACCAGAATTTTTATTTATTTATTTATTTTTTGATGTGGAACAAAAATTAACTTAAATGCATAAAATCTCAAGGGGGAACAATTTTTTCCCTGCCCTGTACGCAGGATTGCTGTTGCAATAAAAACAAAATATTTGAAGATTCTGGGTTCGGTTTTGTCTAAGAAATATATTTGTGTCTCACTCTTTGTGGGTCAAAGTCCTCTTTGACTGTGAAGCTGTCCACCACACAGGAGCCTAGGCTGCGCTCCGCACGGGTCAGAAAGAGCATCACCAGGGCATAAATTTGGACGTCCATTCTGGGAAAAACCCCAATACCAGGCATGTTATTGAATTTTGAAAGTTTTTTTTTTTTTAATTGACAGTAGTATAACTCTCATCCTGCGTAGTTTCCTCACATCATCACAAACTGAACATTACAGTTTCTTGTGGCCAAATGACAAAAGCTGCTCTCACTAACTTGATGTTCTGAAAAATTTCCAGCGTCGTGGTCTTACCTGAAGCTCTCGAGCCACAGGTTTCCGTGCAGTCGTTGCAGTCTGAGCTGTGGTGAGACGGTAGTGTGATGACCTTATATACCCGCCACAGATGAACTTGCTGACTATTTTCACTTCTTGCACCTAAATGCAGAGTTTAAATCTTGCTGCTAATCCAGTTAACAAAAATCCCTGCTGTAAGATGATTAACTGCCACATACAGCAGCGTGCAGGGTTTATTGTTTGTTGGGTTGCGTAACAGGCTACATAATAGAAGAAGATCAGGGAAAGATGCTGCCGATAAAGGTGTTTACATGAGCGAAGAAGTATATTAGGCACGGTGGTTACATGAACACCTTCTCCTATTAGACCAATGGTAAATGTGACTCAACAGGTGAGTCACAACTTCTGAGAAAGGTATCAGACTTCCAGTCTGTGCGTAACAGACTGCAACCTGCTCCGACGGTAGAAACAGGCCACTGAAAATCGTCCAACGGCTCACATACCTCAACATCTTTGATCATGAGATGTGGGTACAGCATCTGTCATCAAAGTAACACACCGCCCGTTATAGGACAGCTTTCTCAAAATCTATCCAAAGACCAACACTGAGATGTAAACAAAGGCGTTGTCCACAAGTCCACCAGAGCAGGTTGGGAGAGTGGTCACACAGCTACAAAACGTTGGTATAAAGGGGACAGAAGGTCTCCAGTTTCTTCTGGTGCCAGCACAGAGGACATCTGATGACCAGATGGGGACACAGTCTCATCCAGTCCTGCCTGCCACTTTTGCTTATGCACTTGGACAGACTGAGGCGATTGTCTAGGGGAGGTGATGGTCTAGTGGTTAAGGTGTTGGGCTTGAGACCAGAAGATCCTGGGACTGGAAAATCACTAAGGGCTCTTGGGCAAGGTCTTTAATCCCCTATTGCTCCCGGTGTGTCGTGAGCGCCTTGTATGGCAGCACCCTGACATCGGAGGTGAATGTGAGGCATAATTGTAAAGCACTTTGAGCATCTGATGCAGATGGAAAAGCGCTATATAAATGCAGTCCATTTACCATTTACTGATGGAGATGGATTCTGCACTTTCCAGAATGAGGTGGAAAAACCTCAACAGATAACAATGCCCTGGCTTCATAAACTGTTCAGTAAAATCAATTCTTAGATAAGATAAAACCAAGTCAGTGTTTTTCATTAGCATTTATACAAAAATAATATATACAGGTGGATGACTTTACAGGAGAAAAACAAATTATTTCCTTTAATTACATTTAACTGTATTGTCAATCTCATTAATTTACTTATCAAATAATATTAAAATAATATTGCGTTACATTGCATGAATACAGTTCAGAAAAAGCATTTTTCATATATTCCCCATGGACTGAATCACAACATGCCAGGCCAGCAGTTCCAGTGTTAGCACCCATGCAGGTTGCCATCTTCAGTAGAGGTGATCCACACCTCGTAGGCCTCTTTTCCACTGACGAGAACCAGGTGCTTGCGCTAAGTTGGTATTTAAGGCAGGTGAGAGTCTGTTCTATGAACAGTTTGATTTTTCCATTGAGTGAGTGCCACAGCAGAGGAATGCGGATGTAACACTATGACATGGGAAAATTCCAGTCTTCTCACAGTGGCAATCAACAAAATGTCAGCAGCAGTCACATATAGACAATCATTCAGTAACAAAATTGTCTTCCCCTCACGTGAAACTCATCCGTATTGTCTGGATTTGTCCTCGTAGTGATCTGCTTCCTGTGACGGAATGCCAAGCTCATCCGCTAATTCAGCTAATTGTACCTTTCTACCATTATACTGTATTTCTTTCATTCAAATACTCACAAATATCTTTTCATCCATCTGTGTTAAAAATGTCTGCAAACCCAACTTTTGGGCTCTTAAAACGGAAACTGTCTGACTGGTGTGTTGTACGTCCGTGTCTTTTGAATGACGTGCGTACATCAGGCTACCCAAATTGTGAAAAGTCCTGTTGCAATGGCTCATGCAAAAGGACTATGGTCCTACTGCAGCACAACCTCACCAAAAATACTGTAATAGGCTAATGTGCGTAGCTAACTACCTTGTTTGTACACTTTATTTTTGCTACCTTCACAGGTTATTAGTGTGTCAACTGTCTACAAATGATCGCTAAAGTTAGCTACTTCCTAAAATCTGCCTCAAGTTAGTTTAACCACTGTTTGTTAGCTAAAGCTACCATTCGCCTTAGCTAGCATTAGTTAAAGAACGGCTGAGTGGATCCTTGTCATTTGATTGGTGCTTTGTACGTCATGTGAAATGGATTGTTCATCAACATTTGTGTTGCATTGCATTTGGTTCCATTTAGCGTGCAACTCTGGTTCCATACGTTTTGTACCATTGCACGCTGCGAAACCCATCCACTAGTGTGGGTGGTGTTTAGCTAAACATGTAGAGTTTGTTTTGCTGACAGACAACGATTTGAAGGAGCTAACTGATGGTGTTAATTCTTCTAACATACACACAAACAAACAAATCCACCATGCTGTAAGCCGTCTGGAGGCATGAAGAGCTGTTAGGATGAGGTTAAAATGAAAAGCTGGACTAATTTATGACGTGATTTTTTTTCGCTGCACTGAGGAAGTACAGGTTTGTTTTTTTTTTGTTTGTTTTTTTGGAAGTACACGAAGTCAGTGCAAGGCATCACGGACTACATCAGAATGATTTTTGTACTCCTACTTAAAATTCGTGATTGACTTTTGATGTCAAAGCACCAGTGAGGAGCACCAAAATTTAAGTCTTTTCTGTTGTTTATAAATTAATATATCATCAAATGACAAGGATCTATTTTAGCCGCTATATAAAACAAATAATGAATGTTTACATATATATTTAATTACATGGATATTTAATTCGGTGAAAGCTGGAACATACCATTCAACTTGTCTTTGCATGTTGAATGGTATGTTCCACCTTTCAAAACCTTGAAATATTTGTACCATTGAACTCATAAACATTGATTCTTTGTATACCATGTTATATTCAGTAAGTACACCCGATTGTCACTAAAATTCACTGCGGATGAAGTGATGTTACAGTTTTGTTTTTAAATCTTGCTTTAATGAACAAATATCCTCAATAACCAGATTAAATACAATTATATTGTGTTATATAATTTTCCAAACTGCATATTGCTGTTCATTTGGAAAGTGACTGCAGAACAGCACTTCTGAGTTCATATTATGTAAAGCTTTATCAAAAAGCATCCTCCCCACCCCACAAGAACCACAGCAACAGTAACCTCTGAGGACATGTACCTACAACAAAACACATCATTGTGGCAATGCTGTAGCCTTGCTTTTGTATTTTTTGTTTGTTTTGCTTTATGTTTTCGCCTGTTTGTTTGTCTGTGAACAGCCTGATCATGATTTTTTTTTTTTTTTTACTGAAGATTCATATCCTGATAGGCAATACTGATTCAATTTTCAAGGCCATAGGTCAAAGTCAGGAAAAATCTTGGAAAATTGGAAAAATTACAAACAAAAAAGATCAAATTGCTTTCATATTTGACAGCATTATGTAGGATGGTATCATTTATTGACTAACAAAGTTTGATATGGCTCTGATCCAGATTACAGATTTTGTGACCATTTAAATTTAACAATGAAAACCCCATTTAATGTATATTTTGCATTATATCACAATCAAAACTGCCTCAATCACTCTCATTTGTGACACTGAGGTGCAAGCTGGTACTCTCAATGAAATTCATGACCTTAGTCTCTTCATTGAATAGACTACGTTTGAGCCGCATCTGATCCGTATATATATATATATATATATATATATATATATATATATATATGTGTTTTAACATTGAAAAGCCTTTTTGATCTATATTTACCTCTGCCAATGAAGTTGGAGGTTGTTTTCGCCGCTGTTTGACAGCCTGGAGCCCACAACTCTTCATATATTGTTCTGAATTTTTTACTTAAGATTCATATGCTGATAGGCAAGACGTTATTCAGTTTTCAAGGTCATCGGTCAATAGTTAAAGTCAGGAAAAATCTTTGAAAATTGGAAAAATTCTTATCCTTAACACTGAACAAATTTTCTAAATTTCATTAACTGTCAAAAAAGACCAGATCTCTGATATTTGAGAGCGTTATGTAGGATGGCAGGAATTTAATATTGAAAAGCCCATTTGATGTACGTTTTGTATTATATCTCAATCAAAAGTGCTTCAATCACTGTCATTTGTGACAATGAGGTGCAAACTGGTACTCTCAATAAACAGACTAAGTTTGACCTGCATCTCACCCGTAGTGCAGATTTAGCGAATATTTGATTTTAACATTGAAAAGCCCTTTTGGTCTATATTTTTTATTATATTTGTGGAATTAGAAACTAGTGTTGGTGGAGTGTAGTTAGGTAATGTCAGTGGAGAGGCTCGGGTGTTTCCTAATCACTCGATCTTTTTTTTTTTTTTGCACCCTGCCAGACCTTTTAAATGTAACTAGTGCATTGCCCATGGGGATCCACGGGTTCTAGATTTAGAAAATAGGTATCTGACATTTTTCCAGGGTGGTAATAAATTATGCAAAGTTTCTATAATGATTTTAACTGGAAGTGCAGGAAAATTAAAAAGAAAAAGTTTGTGAATAATTGAATTTATTTTTTGGCACATTTAGTTGATGTCATGTTTTACAGCTGGCAAGGTTGAGATATCTCCTTTGTTCATAGCTTGTCTGGTTTCCAGGGACTGATTAGTATACCAGATCAACATCCATTGTTCACTGTTGTTGTCCATTATCCCTAATTTCTTCAAAAATATTAGTCCTATCAGCGTTCCGTTTTCACAGTATTCATCCTTGACCCAAAATACATAAACATGGCAAATGGTAAATGTCAGCTCTACCCAGTTTCTCTGTGATCAAAGTTACACACATGCACAGGGGCCACTTGGCTTTTAATATATAGATCCCAGTACCACACGGTGTGTGTCTGTCATACAGGAACCTCTCTGGGGTGGTAAAATGTGGTTTACAGTACCACCACATCAAGGTCGTAACATCTCAACACTGCAGAATTTTGGCTAAAATTTTCACCGCTTTAATAGTTTCAGCTCCAATAAATAACTCTTCATCTTCATAATACACAGAGAGCTTCTGATAAAGTGGACACATTTCCCCTCCAACATTTACTTCCTCTGTGTAAATGATTGCTGCCAAACTTATTCAGAGTCGGTGGGTGGAGCCCACAACTTCTCTTCTGACATCCTTTAGGCTTCATCACACCCCCATGGGGTTTTGAAACAACAAAGTCCTCTCACGCTTACTGAAGTTTCCAGCTCATTCAAGATTTATACAGGCTTCCCATCAAATGACTCCTGTCCATCTGTTGGACAGAAATACATGCTGACAGATGTTCATATGTACAACCCCTGGCAAAAATTATGGAATCACCAGCCTCGGAGGATGTTTAATTTTGTAGGAAAAAAGCAGATCACAGACATGACACAAAACTAAAGTCATTTCAAATGACAACTTTCTGGCTTTAAGAAACACTATAAGAAATCAGGAAAAAAAAAATTGTGGCAGTCAGTAACGGTTACTTTAGACCAAGCAGAGGGGAAAAAAATATGGAATCACTCAATTCTGAGGAAAAAATTATGGAATCATGGAAAACAAAAGAACGCTCCAACACATCACTAGTATTTTGTTGCACCACCTCTGGCTTTTATAACAGCTTGCAGTCTCTGAGGCATGGACTTAATGAGTGACAAACAGTACTCTTCATTAATCTGGCTCCAACTTTCTTTGATTGCTGTTGCCAGATCAGCTTTGCAGGTTAGAGCCTTGTCATGGACCATTTTCTTCAACTTCCACCAAAGATTTTCAATTGGATTAAGATCCAGACTATTTGCAGGCCATGACATTGACCCTATGTGTCTTTTTGCAAGGAATGTTTTCACAGTTTTTGCTCTATGGCAAGATGCATTATCATCTTGAAAAATGATTTCATCATCCCCAAACATCCTTTCAATTGATGGGATAAGAAAAGTGTCCAAAATATCAAAGTAAACTTGTGCATTTATTGATGATGTAATGACAGCCATCTCCCCAGTGCCTTTACCTGATATGCAGCCCCATATCATTAATGACTGTGGAAATTTACATGTTCTCTTCAGGCAGTCATCTTTATAAATTTCATTGGAACGGCACCAAACAAAAGTTCCAGCATCATCACCTTGCCCAATACAGATTCGAGATTCATCACTGAATATGACTTTCATCCAGTCATCCACAGTCCACGATTGCTTTTCCTTAGCCCATTGTAACCTTGTTTTTTTCTGTTTAGGTGTTAATGATGGATTTCATTTAGCTTTTCTATATGTAAATCCCATTTCCTTTAGGTGGTTTCTTAGTTCGGTCACAGACGTTGACTCCAGTTTCCTCCCATTCCTTCCTCATTTGTTTTGTTGTGCATTTTCAATTTTTGAGACATATTGCTTTAAGTTTTCTGTCTTGACGCTTTGATGTCTTCCTTGGTCTACCAGTATGTTTGCCTTTAACAACCTTCCCATGTTGTTTGTATTTGGTCCAGAGTTTAGACACAGCTGACTGTGAACAACCAACATCTTTTGCAACATTGCGTGATGATTTACCCTCTTTTAAGAGTTTGATAATCCTCTCCTTTGTTTCAATTGACATCTCTCGTGTTGGAGCCATGATTCATGTCAGTCCACTTGGTGCAACAGCTTTCCAAGGTGTGATCACTCCTTTTTAGATGCAGACTAATGAGCAGATCTGATTTGATGCAGGTGTTAGTTTTGGGGATGAAAATTTACAGGGTGATTCCATAATTTATTCCTCAGAATTGAGTCCATATTTTTTTTCCCTCTGCTTGGTCTAAAAAGTAACCGTTACTGACTGCCACAATTTTTTTTTTCCTGATTTCTTATAGTGTTTCTTAAAGCCAGAAAGATGCCATTTGAAATGACTTTAGTTTTGTGTCATGTCTGTGATCTGCTTTTTTTCTACAAAATTAAACAACTGAATGGACATCCTCTGAGGCTGGTGATTCCATAATTATTGCCAGGGGTTGTAAATTAACCTTCTGTGATGTCACTAAGTAAAATTAATTATGGAACAAAGTTGTAGTCTGATTAAAACACCATGAATTTATACTTGTGTTCTGTATTTGTAATATGTAATTCTAGATCACATTTGTATTTTCTCGCATTTCTAAATTCAAAACTTTACATTTATCAACATTTTCATGCCATTCTCAAGAGATTACGTAGCTTTTAGTGCTCTACTTTTTTGTTAGAAAAACACTGGAGGGCATCACCACAGTGTGTAGTCACTGGATCAAGGTCACGCTGTGAGCAGGGTTATATATTCACTAGTATGTCTGTGAACAACAAATATACGAGGTCTGTTAGAAAAGTATCCGACCTTATTTTTTTCAAAAACCATATGGATTTGAATCACGTGTGATTACATCAGACTTGCTTGAACCCTCGTGGGCATGCGAGAATTTTTTCACGCCTGTCGGTTACGTCATTTGCCTGTGGGCAGTCTTTGAGTGAGGAGTCGCCCACCCTCTCGTCGATTTTTTTCATTGTTTAGGAATGGCTCAGAGACTGCTGCTTTGTTTGATAAAATTTTTTTCAAAAACTGTAAGGCACAACTGAGTGGACACCATTCGATAAATTCAGCTGGTTTTCGGTAAAAATTTTAACGGCTGATGAGAGATTTTGGTCTGGTAGTGTCGCTTTAAGGACGGCCCACGGCGCATGATGGCGATCTGCGCTTCGAGATGGCAGCGTCTCGCCGTTTCAAGTTGAAAACTTCCACATTTCAGGCTCTGTTGACCCATTAAGTCGTCAGAGAACAGAGAACTTTCAGAAGAAGTTGGCATGAGGAGTTTATTCGGACATTCCATTGTTAACAGACATTTTGTAATGAAAGAACGTGCGGGCAGAGTCGCATGTCGGGCCGGACCCGACCGCGGGGGGTCGCGACAGGAAAAACACCTCCATTGGAAACCTTAACGGGCAAGTTGGAACATGCCTAAGCTGTTAAACAATTTCTCAGTTACTTGTTGAAAGCCATCAAAAGCCGCCTGAATTTTACAAATGGTTTTCAACACAGAGGTGTTTTTCCTGTTGCGGCGCACACAGATTTGCCGAGTCGTCACGGAAACGACTCGGCGAATTTGCGCGCACGTCTTTCATTAAAAAATGTCCTTAAACAGTGGAATGTCCGGACAAACTGCTGATCCCGAGCTCTTCTGAAACTTCACTGTTCTCTCACGACGTCCTGGGTGAATTAAGCCTTAAATTAGGATGTTTTCAGGTCGAAACAGGCCGACGACGGCGCCTGGAAGCGCTGCGCGACATCCCGCTCCCTGGGAAGTCCTTACAGCGACAGAAACACCCCATAATCTCTCATCAGCCGTTAAACTTTTCACCAAAAACCAGCTAAATTTCTCGAATAGTGTCCACTCGGATATTCCTCACAGGTCCTGAAAAATTTTTTGATAAAGCAACGCGCGCCATCTCGAGCAGCGTGTGAAACAAAGGAATTCAGCCGAGAGGGCTGAACCACCTCTCACTCAAGGCCTGCCCACAGGGAAATGACGTCACCGACACGCGTGAAAAAACTCACGCACGCGCACGAGGGTTCAAGCATGATTGATGTAATCGCACGTCATTCAAATCCATATAGTAAAAAAAAAAAGTGTTGGTTTCTTATCTAATAGACCTCGTATACAAGGTCTGTGAGAAAAGTATCGGACCTTTTTCTTTTTTTCAAAAACTATATGGATTTGAATCACGTGCGATTACATTAGCCAACCTTGAACCCTCGTGCGCATGCGTGAGTTTTTTCACGCCTGTCGGTTACGTCATTCGCCTGTGGGCAGGCTTTGAGTGAGGAGTGGTCCACCCCCCTCGTCGGTATTCCTTTGTCTGACTTCTTCCTGAGAGACTGGCGCTTTGCTTTATCAAAATTTTTTCAGAACCTGTGAGGCAAATCGAAGTGGACACCATTCGAGAAATTCAGCTGGTTTTCGGTTAAAATTTTAACGGCTGATGAGAGATTATGGAGTGTTACTGTCGCTTTAAGGACTTCCCATGGAGCGGGACGTCGCGCTGCGCTTTGAGGCGCCGGCCTGTTTCGAGCTGAAAACCTCCAAATTTAAGCCTTTGTTGTCCCAGGACGTTGTGAGAGAACAGAAGTTTTAGAAGAGGTCGGGATCAGCAGTTTATCCGGACATTCCGCTGTTAAAGGAGATTTTGTAATGAAAGACGTGCGGACGGATTGGCGCGTCGGCAGGCAGCCGGCGTGGAGCGCCACCACAGGAAAAACACCTCCGTTGGAAGCCTTAAGGACAAGTTGGAACATGTCCAACGGTTAAACAATTTCTCACTCACTCTACTGAAAGCCATCAAAAGCCGCCTGGTTTTTACAAATGGTTATCAACACGGAGGTGTTTTTCCTGTAGCGGCGCACCACGCTGGCTGCCTGCCGACGCGCCAATCCGTCCGCACGTCTTTCATTACAAAATCTCCTTTAACAGTGGAATGTCCGGACAAACTGCTGATCCCGAGCTCTTCTGAAACTTCTCTGTTCTCTCACGACGTTCTGGGTCAACAGAGGCTTAAATTTGGAGGTTTTCAGCTCGAAACAGGCTGACGACGGCGCCTCAGAGCGCGGCGCGATGTCCCGCTCCGTGGGAAGTCCTTAAAGCGACAGTAACACTCCATAATCTCTCATCAGCTGTTAAAATTTTAACCGAAAACCAGCTGAATTTCTCGAATGGTGTCCAATTTTGATAAAGCAAAGCGCCAGTCTCTCAGGAAGAAGTCAGACAAAGGAATTCCGAGGAGGGGGGTGGACCACTCCTCACTCAAAGCCTGCCCACAGGCGAATGACGTAACCGACAGGCGTGAAAAAACTCACGCATGCGCACGAGGGTTCAAGGTTGGCTGATGTAATCGCACGTGATTCAAATCCATATAGTTTTTGAAAAAAATAAAAAGGTACATTATTTTTCATCTCACCTCATATATGTATTAAGGGTGTAACAATACATGTATTTGTATTGAACCGTTTCGGTACGGGACGTTCGGTTCAGTACAGGGCTGTGCACAGGTGAGTTCGCGTTGCGCGTTTACTGTAATTTGTGGAGTATAAAGCGCACCTGAATATTAGGCACACCCACCAACTTTAAAAAGAAAAAGAAAAAATTGTAAATAAGTAAGCCACACTTGTCTATAAGCCGCGGGTCTCCATGTTGTAACATGAGATATTTACTCAGCAAGATGTTAGTTTTTTTTTAACTTTTAATTAAATATGCACTGTAAATGCTTTTTTTCTCTGAAGTGTACATGTAAATATTGATGCGCACATCATCCAGTAATTTTCTAACTTTTTTGAGATTTCATCGCATGTGCAGCCAGGATTGGATGGAGGCTGTGGTAAATGAGACATTATTGGGGTGCTGTGACTTTTTCGACTTGTTGCACCAAGACAAAACCAGTGTGGAAAGGTGGGGGGAGAAGACTCTGCTCTGCTAACAGATCTGATGGCGCAAAATGCCTTTTCTTCAGTAAAACGCACAGGTAAGACCTTCCATTTACACTGTATGTGTGTGTGAATTCACACGGCTCTCAGGAAATCAACTGACGGCATCAATTGACATTTGTTGTTTATTTGAGAACATTTTATTTAACTTCTTACCAGGCAGCATTTTGCAATTACTTTATTTTCCTCTTTGTATAATGTTACAATAAAGTGTTGGTTTAAACAAGTAAATTTCAGTTTTGCATTTTGTTCCCATACTGT
Source organism: Thalassophryne amazonica (assembly GCF_902500255.1). Lineage (NCBI taxonomy): Eukaryota > Metazoa > Chordata > Actinopteri > Batrachoidiformes > Batrachoididae > Thalassophryne > Thalassophryne amazonica. The sequence continues at coordinate 107,550,545 of NC_047107.1, read as the reverse complement.
ACCGATAATGAACCGAACCCTGACCTCAAAACCGAGGTACGTATCAAACTGTGATTTTTTGTGCATCCTTACACCCCTAATATATTTGGATTGTGGGAGAACACGCAAACTCCACACCGAAAGGCCCAGGCAGAAAACAATCTCAGGACCCTCTTACTGTGAGGATAACAGTGTTAACTACCAAGCTACCAACTAATTAAAAAAAAAAAAAAAAGGCTGAATGGATTTTCTCCCAATGTAGTGGGAATATTACTTGGCCTAGTATCTACAGAATGGTTCATTTGTGGAACAGATTGGTCAAAGTTCAAGTAAAACAGCACAAAATCTATTTATCATAATACCTCCACCACTACAGTGGCTACAGGTTTGTTCAAAAGCTCATTTATCAGTAAAATATGAGACTGATTGGTATTAATGACTTAATGACTTCATGTGACAAAGCATCCCTGCTGTAAATTTGGTAAAGTCGTCTCAACTCTATGAAGTTATAGGGAGTACAAAGTTTCAGACAGGCATTTCCATGTCCGTCCGTAGGGGTTGCACACACCGGGACAAACAACAACAACAAAAAAAAAAACATAGGGAGACGGTATCCATCAGCCCTGTGATACCTTTCTTTTTTCTAGAAAGATAAGGTGACACACTGAAAAATTAAGGGGGAAGGAAAAAACCCCCACAGCAGCGACCCAATGACCCTTTAACTCATTTAACACTGTGACCAGCAGGTTAAGTCTGTTTCAGCTGTGCAGTATCAGTGACTCTGGGGAGGAGGAACAAACAAACACTGCAGTCATCATGTGGTTTTGTATTTATAACTTTCATTACAAATAAACTTATGAGTGCATTTTCTAAATTACAATGCCAAGTTACAGAATCGTTATTTCAGTGTCACAATCCACAAAGGTGTTCTTGTGTACAAGCGAGCACAACATGGGAATGACCGATAGGCTGGGACCCCATAACTCCAGAACAAGGAGAGAGAAGTTGGATAAGCAGTTGGACGTTCTCACACAGCTTCATTTCAGAATGGTGTCTTCATTTGCTGCAATGGAAACAAGACTTCAGTACATTTGAGAGCTCACCCTGCACGCGAGCACCAAGTGTTCATGGTGAGTTTTTCCACACTGTTCCAAGTCTGCAGCGTTTGACTAAACGATGTGAAAATACCTTCTGCTAGCTGCTTGGCAATCCGCTCCTGCTCCTCTCGGATCTTTCTCTGCTCCTCTTCAATCCTCCGCTCCTCAGCAGCTATAGGCTTCAAGTAATCTGAGAATATTATAGGATGCATTTAGAGAGAGAGAGAGAGAAAAAAACACACACACACACAAAGGAACAGTCATTCAAAAAAGTGACCAATAACTAAAAGTGCAACATCTTCAGATCCATCTGGATGCTGCTTTGCATATGCCTACAAACTTCATTTTATTTGTAGAAGACTGAAGTTGGCATTTTCCAGAAGAGAGACATATCCACACTCTGTTGTTGCATGTGGTCAGTGTCTCTGACATCACAATCCATCCTCAGTGTGTTTTGGGTGTATTTTCACCTGTACTTTTATGTGGTCAAAAATTTTATAAGCTTGCTCCTCTGCCACTCTAGCTGTTTGCACGTTTTATATATTGGTGGTAGTGAATAGTTTGTGATGAAACACCAGAATTAAACTGGCCAACCTCTCCACATGCAAGTGATAAATGATGTACTAAAAAAAATGAAAAAAAAAAAATCCAATTATCTCTCCTTTAAGACACAAGACCAGAATTCACATACATCTACCTATGATGTCCAAACAATATTTAATGTTTCACTGAAATCCACAAAGTTGTGGAGGAGCTGAGCTTCTGAAGTCAGGATCACATGACGCACCAATTAAATCCAAAAGTCTGTTAATCTCCCCTTCAAGATGTTGGACTGGAATTATTTTCCTTCATGCACATCTTCATGCGGTGTTATCATTGCGTAGTTTCATTAGGAGCACAAACAAACTCAGACTGGGTGATTCCTTACACCAGTGATTTTCAACCTTTTTTGAGCCGCGGCACCCTTTTTATATTTACAAAATCCTGCGGCACACCACTGTCATGCGTCACGTGTCACGCACCACTAACTCGACTGTCTCTACACGGTGCGTTAGCAACACGTGCGGTACAGATATGACGTAACATAGTATACTATAGTCATGGAGCTGTATATAAGAACTAGAAACCGCAGTTCCAATGCTGCACACTAAATGAAAATGTCCCTTCATGGACAGCGACATGACGCCTCCAAACCGGGCAAAATAATGAAGTACCCGGATGTTAATGCATTTTCATTGGAGATTCGCGACTGAACACACTCAGAAAAATGCTCGCAAAATACGTGTTAAAATGCCATTTTGTCCTGGATATCGAGCCAGTAAAATTAAATTACATTAAATTATGTCAGGAAAGTATTCAACTTACTCTGACACGCACACATTCACAAATATTAGTATTGAAAGTTACACGGATCTGCGCTGTTAAGCTATGCTGCTCGGCTGAGCTGCTGCTGTGTTCAAAGCAGCGCGGCTCCTAAAACCATCACAATACATTTATATATATTATATTTTTACATAATTATCCTTTATTGACCGAGTTTCATTCATGAAGTCAGCGGTGTGTGTGTGTGCACATCTCTCTGTGTGTGGCAGCACAGCGCGGGTCATTAATCTCATTATTTTAAGGTGCAAATAATAATAATAAAAAAAAAAACTCCCCAGTCTTGTCGAACAATTTTTAGTCACTAACGACAAGAATTTTAACTAGACATTGGCCTAGCAGTGGAAAATATCAACTACACATAAGTGAAATTAATGATCCGTGTCATCAGACGACACAGGTACGGCAGGAGACATACAGCTGTTTATCATCCAAATATCACGGTCAAAGTGACAACAATAACCAAAACCACTTACTTATGGAAGGAAATATTGTCTCCCTTGTTCCTCCGTTTGTGACTTTGCCAACATGCGCAGCTTTCCGGCATATTCCACCTGTTTCTTGACGAGACTAAGTGAACTTCTATGCACGCAAATCACTAACTTGCCCGGAATTAAAATGGCGATCACGCCTCCTTGTCGGCACACGGCTCAGCGCTACTGTGCGCTTTGCTGCCATCTACTGGAATAAAAGAGCATTACATCATTTGTCACACTATTACAGCACCTACACCCCGATAATGGTGATATTTGATAATTGCCCACAGCACCCCTGACGATCGATCGCGGCACCCTGGTTGAGAATCACTGCCTTACACAACACCCCCCCAAACAAAAACCATTTCCAGAGGGTAAAAGTATTAACAATGACTTCTAACGTGACTCACTATATCTCATCTTGCCATAGATGATGCCGAAGATCAAAGCTGAATACCTTGCTGTCTGTATTGAGGAAAGAAAAAAAGGAGAGAGTGAAAGAGGGAAAAATGAAGGGTACAGATTTATACAACCATGACTAAAGCAATTTACAGTAATGTGTTGTGTACACAGTGGTGGGCACAGCGAACTGAAGTTAGCTTTGATAACCATTAAACCTTTAACTGAAAAATTAACTTTTATAATGCCAAACTGATAAACCACTGAAAACATTTACGCAAGTTACCGCTAACGTTTAGTACTGACTCGGTACACTGTCGGCTACGGATAAGCCAGCAATTTCCAATCTTTCTGTGTGGAGTTTGCATGTTCTCCGTGTCTGCGTGGGTTTTCTCTGGGCACTCTGGTTTTCTCCCACAATCAAAAACATGCTTATTTATAATGTGTATGAATGAAGGTGGTGGTCTGAGGGGCTATAGGCACAGAATGGCAGCCACACTTCCGTCAGTCTGCCCCTTGGCAGCTGTAGATACACTAGTAATTTACCACCACCAATGTGTGACTGTGTTCAATCAATCAATCAATTTTTTTTATATAGCGCCAAATCACAACAAACAGTTGCCCCAAGGCGCTTTATATTGTAAGGCAAGGCCATACAATAATTATGTAAAACCCCAACGGTCAAAACGACCCCCTGTGAGCAAGCACTTGGCTACAGTGGGAAGGAAAAACTCCCTTTTAACAGGAAGAAACCTCCAGCAGAACCAGGCTCAGGGAGGGGCAGTCTTCTGCTGGGACTGGTTGGGGCTGAGGGAGAGAACCAGGAAAAAGACATGCTGTGGAGGGGAGCAGAGATCGATCACTAATGTGTTGAGTGAATGAATAATGTAACTCGTAAGCACTTTGAGTATCTTGGCAATAATAAGGCGCTCTATAAACTCAAGTCATTATTATGAAGAGTAGGTCGGTTGTTCCTCGGCCAGGATGGAACCTGCATTGTTCCTCTTCAATCTGAGGTTCAACTAGTGGCCAAACCCTCCTCCTTTGCAGGAGTAGACATTACCACGGGGGCTGAGTGGTGTGATGCCCTGTTTGCCACTCTCTGTCTACCATCCCAGTACTAATCCTAACCTCAACGCAATGTTGAGTCTTCTTCCAACACAATCCCTCCACACCCAGAGCCTTCAGCGTTTGTGGATGGATCTCATCAAGCTCCGCGGCTTTGCCACTTTTGAGCTGTCTGACTAACAAAGTGACTTCCAAAAGGGAAATTGATGATGATCCTCCATCAACTCTAGCTCTGCACCTACTATAGAGGGTGCTCCAGTGCGATGCAGGACTTCCGATTACCTCCTCAGTTGAGGTCAACAGAGTCTAACTGGTAGCGCTCCACCTCCTGCACCACTTCTGGCTCCTTCCCCTACAACAAGGTAACATTTCTCACCCACAGAGATAGCCTCTGCCACCCGGGTCTGGTCCGTCAAGGCCCTCACTGGACAATGCACCTGATCCCAGCAATTCCCCCTGCGGGTGGTGAACCCACAGAGTGGAGATGGAAAGTCCATGTTGCCTATATTATTTATTATTAATATATATCATGTGACCAAAGTCACATCAATCAATCAATCAATTTTTTTTATATAGCGCCAAATCACAACAAACAGTTGCCCCAAGGCACTTTATATTGTAAGGCAAGGCCATACAATAATTATGTAAAACCCCAACGGTCAAAACGACCCCCTGTGAGCAAGCACTTGGCTACAGTGGGAAGGAAAAACTCCCTTTTAACAGGAAGAAACCTCCAGCAGAACCAGGCTCAGGGAGGGGCAGTCTTCTGCTGGGACTGGTTGGGGCTGAGGGAGAGAACCAGGAAAAAGACATGCTGTGGAGGGGAGCAGAGATCGATCACTAATGATTAAATGCAGAGTGGTGCATACAGAGCAAAAAGAGAAAGAAACAGTGCATCATGGGAACCCCCCAGCAGTCTACGTCTATAGCAGCATAACTAAGGGATGGTTCAGGGTCACCTGATCCAGCCCTAACTATAAGCTTTAGCAAAAGGAAAGTTTTAAGCCTAATCTTAAAAGTAGAGAGGGTGTCTGTCTCCCTGATCTGAATTGGGAGCTGGTTCCACAGGAGAGGAGCCTGAAAGCTGAAGGCTCTGCCTCCCATTCTACTCTTACAAACCCTAGGAACTACAAGTAAGCCTGCAGTCTGAGAGCGAAGCGCTCTATTGGGGTGATATGGTACTACGAGGTCCCTAAGATAAGATGGGACCTGATTATTCAAAACCTTATAAGTAAGAAGAAGAATTTTAAATTCTATTCTAGAATTAACAGGAAGCCAATGAAGAGAGGCCAATATGGGTGAGATATGCTCTCTCCTTCTAGTCCCCGTCAGTACTCTAGCTGCAGCATTTTGAATTAACTGAAGGCTTTTTAGGGAACTTTTAGGACAACCTGATAATAATGAATTACAATAGTCCAGCCTAGAGGAAATAAATGCATGAATTAGTTTTTCAGCATCACTCTGAGACAAGACCTTTCTGATTTAGAGATATTGCGTAAATGCAAAAAAGCAGTCCTACATATGTTTAATATGCGCTTTGAATGACATATCCTGATCAAAAATGACTCCAAGATTTCTCACAGTATTACTAGAGGTCAAGGTAATGCCATCCAGAGTAAGGATCTGGTTAGACACCATGTTTCTAAGATTTGTGGGGCCAAGTACAATAACTTCAGTTTTATCTGAGTTTAAAAGCAGGAAATTAGAGGTCATCCATGTCTTTATGTCTGTAAGACAATCCTGCAGTTTAGCTAATTGGTGTGTGTCCTCTGGCTTCATGGATAGATAAAGCTGGGTATCATCTGCGTAACAATGAAAATTTAAGCAATACCGTCTAATAATACTGCCTAAGGGAAGCATGTATAAAGTGAATAAAATTGGTCCTAGCACAGAACCTTGTGGAACTCCATAATTAACTTTAGTCTGTGAAGAAGATTCCCCATTTACATGAACAAATTGTAATCTATTAGACAAATATGATTCAAACCACCGCAGCGCAGTGCCTTTAATACCTATGGCATGCTCTAATCTCTGTAATAAAATTTTATGGTCAACAGTATCAAAAGCAGCACTGAGGTCTAACAGAACAAGCACAGAGATGAGTCCACTGTCCGAGGCCATAAGAAGATCATTTGTAACCTTCACTAATGCTGTTTAAGTACTATGATGAATTCTAAAACCTGACTGAAACTCTTCAAATAGACCATTCCTCTGCAGATGATCAGTTAGCTGTTTTACAACTACCCTTTCAAGAATTTTTGAGAGAAAAGGAAGGTTGGAGATACCAACATGTCTGTCATTTTGGGGGGTCATGTGACCGTGGTGCACTGAGCTGCACCGTGGTTTGCCTTGGTGCAAAAAGTGCTACACTGAAAACAGTGCAGCAACAAAATGCTCTTTTTGAATACAACTACTGTCACACCAGCTAGTCAATAGGTAGTGGTTACAGTTACAGCAACTGTAACTCTAAATCTTGGGGCTATGCTTACGGCAGCCCACAGATGTTCTATGACAGTGCTCATTACTAACTCCTCGACAGTATCCACCCTTTTCAGGTTTCAAATCCCGCAAAACCTCGGAGAGGTTGCTGCACTGCGAGATCTCAGTAACATTGAGATGCTCTGATCACGATGCACTTTAACTGCTGCACACGGACAACAGCATTAACATCGCAACATAAAACTATTTTTATATTGTGCCTAAAACTCATGAATATATTCTCTGGGTTTACAGATGTTGTTATTGCATTTGTTTTATGTAAACATGCGAGAATCATAGGCTGTCTCTCCGTTATTTTCAATGGGAGCTGCATCCTGATCATGTCGTTCTGAGGGAAAATGAAGTTTGCTCTTTAACGTCTTGATTATTGTTTTTTACAACACTGTTTGTCCTCTTTGTTCCAGACTAATATGTCTGAAATTTGGTTTGCGTTTATTAAATTCCATGCAGATTAAACGTAGCAGACGTATTATTTGTTATAATTGTTTTAGCAAGTTTTCAGGGTATCATGCATGCAGTCTCTTATTAATGTGATGAAAAGCATAAAAGACACATTTTTGTAGTATAATATTCATTTACAATTGTCATGTGGATTCGCTATGTTGTTTTGACTGCAGCGACTCTCTAGCGCACAAGGGATTATGGGATACATGAAAACCCTGGATAGTGATAAGTATCTTGCCACCATGCGGGAGACCTGGGTTTGATTCTCCGATGGGAGGACAAGACTTTTTTGTTTTTTTTTCACTCCCTTTATATCAACAAATATTTCTTGTTTCAGTTATTCTTTCAGTTTGTGTATCTCTGGAAGACTAACTGGTGTAATAAAAACCTACCAACACACAAAATAGGTATGACTGTGAATCCTTTATTTGGATACTATGGAATAAAACCATAGTGGACCTAAAGAAAATTAGTTTTAATTTAAATGGTTTAAAAACAAATCTTAAAGGACTGCTCCTGTAATGTTTCGCATTACATTTTATTCAATAAATTGTGCAGAAGGGGTTCTTTTTTTTTTTTTTTTTTTTACGTACATGAAAATTCAGTAAGGTACGCTCGTATATCATATATATTATATTCCAATTCCAAGGTGGAACTATGTATCTTATATATTATATTCCAATTCCAAGGTGGAACTATGTATCTTATATTATATTCCAACGTGTTTGACCTCAAAACGTCAAATTAACGATTACGACCCTTCAGCACTAGTTCGACTCGGCAAATCAGAGTGGAATAGTCGACGGTAAGAGTTACTTCATCAGTACACAACGATTGATTTTCATAGACGCATTCTACACTGAGCTTTTTGTTTGTATCTCTCTAAACTCTACAGCTAGCTACTTGGCACTCTGTAGCTAACCCTCAGTTAGCATGTTAGCGCTTTCTCTCGAGCAACCTCACTGAAACACAAATACGTTAGTTATCGCACAGAATCATTAAAAAACAATCGACACAAACCTTAATTAAGGGTGACACTGGAACCGGAGGAAGCATTGTTTTTGCAGCAGCGGCCTAACTGATAGCAACAGAGGTCACTTTACCACTGCAAAGAACTGTGGGACAGACGGAGCGGTGTGTGACGTCGTACGTATGGTCCATTTCACGGTATCCCATAATGCCCCGCGCACACAGTAGTTCTGGCGGCCTTTTCGGCAGGTTGTCATGGCGTCTGCAAACAGTTTCAAAAATTTTAACAAGTTCGGGGTGAAAAAGCTTAGAGAGCTTGCTTCTTCACGTGAGATTTGTGTGAAAGGACTGTCAGCGAAGGAACTGAAGGAGCTTCTTACTCAGGATGAGGAAGCTTCCACTTTTTACAGGTCCGCAGAGCTCGCAGAAATATCCAGGTTAACGCTGCCTGAATGTGTGACAAACCTCAGTGGATGGACAAAAGACATAAGGGGAATGAATACCTGCCATTGACATTGGACATGTAAAGAGCTACCTAATGGCAACAAATACATTTTCTGTTGAAGAAATGCGATCGTATAGGTAAGTTAGTAATTTATTATCTGTTGTATATACGTCTGTTAATTCTGTCGCTCTTTCAGTTTCATGCACAATTAGACAAAGTATTTTGTTGAACATGTTTAAATACGCTTGGTTTGATTTAGTGTGGAAATGGGCAGTGGCTAGTAGCTGTTTTGATAATACACTTCTACTTGTACACAGTGCTTCCGATTGGTCAGTCTAGGGTCATGTGATTATGTGGCTGCATACCTTTACTTTTGTTTTCTATCTACGTATGTGACATATAATATTGTATATTACATACATTATTATGTATTACATTATATATATATATATATATATATATATATATATATATATATATATATATATATACAGTGAGGGAAATAAGTATTTGAACACCCTGTGATTTTGCAAGTTCTCCCACTTGGAAATCATGGAGGGGTCTGAAATTTTCATCTTAGGTGCATGTCCACTGTGAGAGACATAATCCAAAAAAAAAAAATAAAAAATCTGGAAATCACAATGTATGATTTTTTTAAACAATTTATTTGCATGTTACTGCTGCAAATAAGTATTTCAACACCTGCCAATCAGCAGAAATTCTGGCCCTCAAAGACCTGTTAGCCGCCTCTAAAAAGTCCACCTCCACTCCACTTATTATTCCAAATTAAAAGCACCTATTTCTATTTGAGGTTGTTAGCTGCATAAAGACACTTGTCCACTCCACACAATCAGTAAGACTCCAACTACTAACCTGGCTAAGACCAAAGAGCTGTCCAAAGACACCAGAGACAAAATTGTAGACCTCCACAAGGCTGGAAAGGGCTACGGGGCAGTTGCCAAGCAGCTTGGTGAAAAAAGATCAACTGTTGGAGCAATTATTAGAAAATGGAAGAAGCTAAACATGACTGTCAATCTCCCTCGGACTGGGGCTCCATGCAAGATCCCACCTCGTGGCGTATCAATGATCCTAAGAAAGGTGAGGAATCAGTCCAGAACTGCACGGGAGGCGGTGGTCAATGACCTGAAGAGAGCTGGCACCACTGTTTCCAAGGTTACTGTGGGTAATACACTAAGACGTCATGGGTTAAAATCATGCATGGCATGGAAGGTTCCCCTGCTTAAATCAGCAGACGTCCAGGCCCGTCTTAAGTTTGCCCATCAATCAATCAACTTTTTTCTTATATAGCGCCAAATCACAACAAACAGTTGCCCCAAGGCGCTCCATATTGTAAGGCAAGGCCATACAATAATTATGAAAAACCCCAACGGTCAAAACGACCCCCTATGAGCAAGCACTTGGCCACAGTGGGAAGGAAAAACTCCCTTTTAACAGGAAGAAACCTCCAGCAGAACCAGGCTCAGGGAGGGGCAGTCTTCTGCTGAGACTGGTTGGGGCTGAGGGAAAGAACCAGGAAAAAGACATGCCGAGAAGGGGGGCAGAGATCGATCACTAATGATTAAATGCAGAGTGATGCATACGGAGCAAAAAGAGAAAGAAACAGTGCATCATGGGAACCCCCCCACAGTCTACGTCTAAAGCAACATAACCAAGGGATGGTCCAGGGTCACCCGATCCAGCCCTAACTATAAGCCTTAGCGAAAAGGAAAGTTTTAAGCCTAATCTTAAAAGTAGAGAGGGTATCTGTCTCCCTGATCTGAATTGGGAGCTGGTTCCACAGGAGAGGAGCCTGAAAGCTGAAGGCTCTGCCTCCCATTCTACTCTTACAAACCCTAGGAACCACAAGTAAGCCCGCAGTCTGAGAGCGAAGCGCTCTAATGGGGTAATATGGTACTACGAGGTCCCTAAGATAAGATGGGACCTGATTATTCAAAACACTATAAGTAAGAAGAAGAATTTTAAATTCTATTCTAGAATTAACAGGAAGCCAATGAAGAGAGGCCAACACGGGTGAGATATGCTCTCTCCTGCTAGTCCCCGTCAGTACTCTAGCTGCAGCATTCTGAACCAACTGAAGGCTTTTTAGGGAACTTTTAGGACAACCTGATAATAATGAATTACAATAGTCCAGCCTAGAGGAAATAAATGCATGAATTAGTTTTTCAGCATCACTCTGAGACAAGACCTTTCTGATTTTAGAGATATTGCGTAAATGCAAAAAGGCAGTCCTACATATTTGTTTAATATGCGTTTTGAATGACATATCCTGATCAAAAATGACTCCAAGATTTCTCACAGTATTACTAGAGATCAGGGAAATGCCATCCAGAGTAACGATCTGGTTAGACACCATGCTTCTAAGATTTGTGGGGCCAAGTACAATAACTTCAGTTTTATCTGAGTTTAAAAGCAGGAAATTAGAGGTCATCCATGTCTTTATGTCTGTAAGACAATCCTGCAGTTTAGCTAATTGGTGTGTATCCTCTGGCTTCATGGATAGATAAAGCTGGGTATCATCTGCGTAACAATGAAAATTTAAGCAATACCGTCTAATAATACTGCCTAAGGGAAGCATGTATAAAGTGAATAAAATTGGTCCTAGCACAGAACCTTGTGGAACTCCATAATTAACTTTAGTCTGTGAAGAAGATTCCCCATTTACATGAACAAACTGTAATCTATTAGACAAATATGATTCAAACCACCGCAGCGCAGTGCCCTTAATACCTATGACATGCTCTAATCTCTGTAATAAAATTTTATGGTCAACAGTATCAAAGCAGCACTGAGGTCCAACAGAACAAGCACAGAGATAAGTCCACTGTCCGAAGCCATAAGAAGATCATTTGTAACCTTCACTAATGCTGTTTCTGTACTATGATGAATTCTAAAACCTGACTGAAACTCTTCAAATAGACCATTCCTCTGCAGGTGATCAGTTAGCTGTTTTACAACTACCCTCTCAAGAATCTTTGAGAGAAAAGGAAGGTTGGAGATTGGCCTATAATTAGCTAAGATAGCTGGGTCAAGTGATGGCTTTTTAAGTAATGGTTTAATTACTGCCACCTTAAAGGCCTGTGGTACATAACCAACTAACAAAGATAGATTGATCATATTTAAGATTGAAGCATTAAATAATGGTAGGACTTCCTTGAGCAGCCTGGCAGGAATGGGGTCTAATAAACATGTTGATGGTTTGGATGAAGTAACTAATGAAAATAACTCAGACAGAACAATCGGAGAGAAAGAGTCTAACCAAATACCGGCATCACTGAAAGCAGCCAAAGATAACGATACATCTTTGGGATGGTTATGAGTAATTTTTTCTCTAATAGTCAAAATTTTGTTAGCAAAGAAAGTCATGAAGTCATTACTAGTTAAAGTTAATGGAATACTCAGCTCAATAGAGCTCTGACTCTTTGTCAGCCTAGCTACAGTGCTGAAAAGAAACCTGGGGTTGTTCTTATTTTCTTCAATTAGTGATGAGTAGAAAGATGTCCTAGCTTTACGGAGGGCTTTTTTATAGAGCAACAAACTCTTTTTCCAGGCTAAGTGAAGATCTTCTAAATTAGTGAGACGCCATTTCCTCTCCAACTTACGGGTTATCTGCTTTAAGCTACGAGTTTGTGAGTTATACCACGGATGACCATTTGGATGATCCAGAGGAGTCATGGGAGAAAGTTATGTAGTCAGATGAGACCAAAATAGAACTTTTTGGTCTTAATTCCACTCGCCGTGTTTGGAGGAAGAAGACTGCTGAGTACCATCCCAGAAACACCATCCCTACTGTGAAGCATCCGGGTGGAAGCATCATGCTTTGGGGTGTTTTTCTGCACATGGGACAGGATGACTGCACTGTATTAAGGAAAGGATGACTGTGGCCATGTATTGCAAGATTTTGGGGAGCAACCTCCTTTCCTCAGTTAGAGCATTGAAGATGGGTCATGGATGGGTCTTCCAACATGACAATGACCCAAAGCACACAGCCAGGATAACCAAGGAGTGGCTCTGTAAGAAGCATATCAAGGTTCTGGAGTGGCCTAGCCAGTCTCCAGACCTAAACCCAATAGAAAATCTTTGGAGTGAGCTCAAACTCTGTGTTTCTCAGCGACAGCCCAGTAACCTAGCTGATCTAGAGAAGATCTGGGTAGAGCAATGGACCAAAATCCCTGCTGCAGTGTGTGCAAACCTGGTGAGAAACTACAGGAAATGTTTGACCTCTGTAATTGAAAACAAAGGCTACTGTACCAAATATTAACATTGATTTTCACAGGTGTTGAAATACTTATTTGCAGCAGTAACATACAAATAAATTACATTGTGATTTACGGATTTTTTTTTTTTTTTTAAGATTATGTCTCTCACAGTGGACATGCACCTAAGATGAAAATTTCAGACCCCTCCATGATTTCTAAGTGGGAGAACTTGCAAAATCACAGGGTGTTCAAATACTTATTTCCTCACTGTATATATAGAAAATATGTTACTATAATGGATTAACAGCTATGGGCTGCTCTCCGTAGCCATTTCACTTCCAAAAGAAAATACAGTAATACACACATATTTCATATTTGACAAATATTTAGTCATATAATTTATATTTCTAGTGCAAATAAGAGGGTTTTTTCATGTTCAATTTTAATTTATTTTCATTTATATAGCACCAAATCACAACAGAGTTGCCTCAAGGCGCTTCACACAAGTAAGGTCTAACCTTACTATCCCCCAGAGCAGCAGTGGTAAGGAAAAACTCCCTCTGTAGAAGAAACCTCAAGCAGACCAGACTCAAAGGGGTGACCCTCTGCTTGGGCCATGCTACAAACATAAATTACAGAACAATTCACAAACGAATATACAGGAAATGCTGTTGGTGCACAGGACAGGAGGGTCTCCTGCACAAATACCACACCCATCTCTGGATGGAGCTGCACCTTAAACAGAGTGAAAAAAACAATCAGGCATCAGAAAGACAAGAAATAAAGTAATTTACCAGCATTAAACAACAAGAAAAACAGGAAATACTAAGGTGATGGCCTGCCAGTAGCCCTAAGCTTCACTAAAAGATCCAGAATTTAGGTAAAGTTGAGGCCGCGCCATGTTAATGTGTTTCTGCATCCATCCATATTGTTTTCAAAGTTCATCAAGTGAACGCACAGTTTTCAGAACTCAGAAGTTTCTAACTTGGGATTTTCAAGCCATCTTGATGGCACCATGAAACCCCAGGGGTCACAGTTTCAGTCCACTTAAATGAGACATCATATGTAATATCACATCTGTCATATACAACACCATTCTACGACTTGTTTTCATGGGCCAGCTTTAATTTTTATTACCAATGAATACACAGCTGGCTGCCTCTGACTCCATGTTTTCCTGAGGTGCTATGAAACACCGGTTTGTCATCTGCTTCGAACTGAAAGGAGAGCAGTAGGAGTGGGGTTCTGTGCTTGTAATTTAACGACAGTTAAAAGCGTTTTGGTGATGTTTGTGGTCAAATGATGTTTGCGTTCAAATAAAATGAAAGGCACGGTGCAATTTTTGGGCATAGGCTGGGCCGAGAAATATGAGTATATATATATATATATATATATATATATATATATATATATATATATATATATATATATATATTTATTTATTAAATATGCCCTGGCCTTGTCCGCTATCTTACCAGATGACTAATGTGCACCGGCCAGGTTAACATTTATGATAACTGTTTAATACTTGTTGAAACAGGAGCTTTACTGACCTCTTGAAATTCTTTTATAAAGAGCAGGATGTCAGTCGTTAAAAGTGCTGGACCATGGATGTTGTGCTACTCGACTTTGTCTCCATCACTTTGCAACATTACTTATTGACATTCTTAGCCTTTCCCCTCTTCGTTTGCCTTATATGCAGAATGCAGGCAAAGATAGCACTGTTGGTATTGATACGGTTACAAATAAGTGTGTGTGTGTCTGTGTATGTGTATATATATATATATATATATATATATACACACACACACTTGAAATGGGATAAAAAGAAAATACTTAGGACTGCAATAAGCAGGACCTTTGGCTTACAAGTACGTGCATACATGCCATTGAAAAATTAACTTTTTTTTTTAATCTTTATTTCAGACTCAGCCATCCTTGGCAGTTTGTGAAAGCTCAAGCCATCCACTCAATATCCTTTCATCCCCTGCCAGAATCAAAGAGATTTTGTTTGGTTGCTGCTCAGTGCCTTCCCAGCTTTACAACTCAGGATAAGGATGTCAAGTGGATGCATGTAATTCTCGATAAGTTAAAAGACAATCCAGTTGCAGGATACTGCATTTGTACCACTGGGTGAGTATGCACATGCTGTCCAGTAAAACCCATTGAGTTATTCTAATTATTTATACGAAGTGGCTATTAATACAGCCCCATACTCCACCACTTTGTACATCATCCAATAGCAAACTGCCATGATTATCACAAGATAAAGAGGGACACCATGGCATTGAACGGGAGCTAACTGATGAATTTCAAGCTAAAAATCTATAGTTGGGGTTAAGTTCAGGGTTTGGCCAGTGCAGGGACCATGACGTTGGTTAGTTTAAATAAATGCTGCCATCATAATAGCAATTTGCTGTTTGCATGCAGCACTGTGTCGACAGTAAGTCAGTTCCTTCGGCTGCTCCCTTGTTTTGCACTCGGGGTCGCCACAGCAAATCCAAGGTGGATCTGCATGTTGAATTGGCACAAACGTTACGTCGGATGCCCTTCCTGACGCAACTCCACATTACATGGAGAAATGTAGTAGGGGTGGGATTCGAACCTGGAACCTTCCACACTGAAACCAAGTGCATTAACCACTTGGCCACCACCCCTACTAAGCACTGTGCTGACAGTAATGGTCTTATTTATATAATTAATGATGAGAAGTTACCTTTAATATCTTGTAGTTGATCAAACACATTTGCATATGTCTTGATTCACATTATATACACCATTGTATTTCAGCATTGGTCAGGCATGCACACATCTTGGAGCTCTGCTTTTCATCCTTGCTGAGCTAACTGCAGATGGTATTCAACATCTGGAAGATGGACCTGCATGCACTGAAATTTTGTGCAAATGGACTGAATCTAAAGGTGGGTCTCAAACTGATTATGTACAGTAAGTGACACTGAGGCTTATCCGTGTAATAACAGTATTCATTTGTGAGTGTTATATGGCTGGGGGGGCCTGGCTGCCGGTTTGTTTCTGTCTTTTGGTTTTCCTCCCAGGTGGCGTGCGTTTGGGACTGAGTGGCTGTGTTGCTGAGGCTGTCAGGACCTCACCCTGATCACCTGCGACTCGTCAGGACTCACAGCTGTGGTGCATCTGGATGGATTGGAACATGTTGGCATTTAAGACTGGAGGGTGCACAGTGTGTATTTGCCAGAGACTCGACCTTGTGACCAGACGGGTGAGATCGTTGTCTCGAGAGCCATCTCATCAGCAGCGGATGCTGAGAACGTCCAGGTTTGATGCACAGTCTGTGAAAGAGGAGGGGGTGAGGTTTCACGCTCGTCAGCACACTTCCTGAGGTACGTTAGATTTTGTGACTAACAGTTATACAGTCAGTAAATGTGGTGTCCCTCACACCTTATTGTATTGAGCTGTTTGTTAGTCATGTATCAGCTTCCACTGCAGTGGAGTTTTGTGAACTGGATGTTCCATGCCTGCAGGTTGGGAAGCTGATCAGTAATCAAGCCAGGAAGTGTTTGCTGTTTGTACACCTTTAAGTGTTCTGTGTGTAGAGTGTGGACTCACATAATGGTTCCTTCTTTCACAGACTCGGTTGTTGCGGCCACCTGGGGGGTGTCGGCGGGGTCCTTGGGTCCGAAACAGCTTCTGGCTCCGGACCGTTAGCGCTGCTGGGAGCGCACCACGCCAGGCCGCACCTTTTTGTTATTATATTATCACTGTTATGTATTAAATTCAGTTAGCCTTTGTACCGTGCTCTGCTTATTTCATACTGGGTCCTTCAAACGCTGGTCGGTTCTCCGAGCTGCGTCCGACACATAACAGTGAGGTTTTTGTTAGTATTGTGCACAGATTGGCCATCACTGCTTCAGCAAGCAGAGTAGAACTGTCTTGCAATTCTTCAGCTATTGAAAAATTTTCCATTTATAATCAGTTCTCAAAATGAAAAGACTTACTTTGCTGAATTTATTCCCCTTGAGATGATTTTATATCTCTGGATCTGGTTTATGAGCAGTTAATTCTTAATTTGTATAGATGATCTTCATTGTTTTGATTTCAGGTGCCAGGGTGGAGTCTGTGCGGACCAAGGATGATTTTCATGAGTCTGAGATTAATGTGGAAGGCAGCAAAAAGAAGGTCCGGCCAACTCCGTCTGTGTACAAGCAACTCATTCCTTCCCTTCCAGCAGCTGTGCAGTATGAGCGTGCCGTCCGTTTTCAACAGGAGCTTCGCTTTGCTGCAGATGCAATGGATTCTGTCCCTCCTGTCTTACACGTCCTAGATGCTACTCGGTACAATCCTTCAAATGTTCTACATTCAGGAACCACAGTCTTGACAAATCAGATAGATCATGAGGAAGAGGTCACGCCCCATTTACAGTACACTGGAAAAGTTGGTGAATGTGATGACTTATGAAAACTGGAGTTGTTTTCACTTTTGATAACCTTATGATAATACTAAAATCTTTTATTCAACAAAATTATTTAATATTCCAATAAAGGAAGAATTATTTAATTTATTGGTGCCAGAATTTGTACAAAATACACACAAGTACACATAACGAGACATTGAGGGTGCATTGGCCCTGTGGAAGAGGTTTTAAAAAATAATGTTGATAACAAGTACAGTAAAATAAATTAATCATAATAATTCTTAAAACAGTTGATACAATGAAATCAAGCAAATTATTCCAAAACACACCATCCTATTGCTGAAAAATAATTTCTTCGGTCATAATGACATCTTGTTACTTCCAGTCAGAGAGGAGAAAGACAAAAAAAAAACACTTCTTGATAGCACAACTAATTAACCAGGTTATATCAGTAAGTGTATTTTCCCTGTTACTGAGGTCACAATTGAGAGTAAAATGTGACTGATTCATCACAGTGAGCAAGTTAAGAATCTTTGATCCAACATTGTTTAATTTATACATGGGGGCGTTCGGACGACCCATTTTCATTTGCAATATATTGCAGTGATTAGACTTATCTTGTCTTGGCCAAGACAGAAACTTTGATTTGTGCCTTTGTATCTTCCAGAACTGACTATTGTATTGTGTTTTTTTCTCAGTTGCCACTTAAGAGCATCAGATGTTTACAGATGGTTCAAAATTCTGCAACTAGAGTGTTGACTCGAAGCGGGAGATTTGATCACATTACACCTGTTTTGGCTTCCCTTCACTGGGTTCCTGTTACTGTAAAGTCAGTTTTAAGGTTTTGCTACTGACTTATAAGGCTCTAAATGATCTTGCACCTCCCCATTTTGCCAAACTTGTTGAACCTTATGTGCCTTCTTCTGCTCTGTGTCCAAAGGATGCAAGTTTGGTGTGTGTTTCCAGGGTTAAAAAGAAGCCAGCAGGTTTTAGAGCCTTTGCTTCCTGTGCTCCTACACTGTGGAACAGTTTTCCTATTGATTAGGAAGTCTAGTTCAGTTTAGTTCTTACTCATTTATTTTCTTCTGTTTCTATTGTTGGTCTGAATTATATTTACTGTATTTAATTTAATTTTATTTGATATTTTATTAACTGTTTTATGTTCAGCACTTTGTAAATTTTATTCTTATTCTTATTACTGTAGCACCTTGACTTGATAGGTCTTTCTGTTTACAGTCATTGTGCATGTGGAAAAAAAAATGCTAAAATGGCCCAAAACAGAAAGCTTACCGGTCCCAATTGGTATTTGAGAGTGCAAAATTTCAGAGTGGAATATGCCGTAGTTTGTAGGGAGTTACAGATTTTTGGGGGGTTGGGGGACTAATGACATTAATCAAGTGCTTACCCTGCTAATCATGTAAAATACAGGTTGCTCAGCCACATGGGGTGTGCAGCCAGTACATTCTGAGTGTCGGTCCCAAGCCCGGATAAATGAGGGTTGCGTCAGGAAGGGCAACCGGCATAAAACAAGCCAACCCAACTATGCAGACTCAGAATCGAATTCCCATACCGGATCAGTCGCGGCCCAGGTTAACAACGTCCGCCACCGGTGCTATTGCCCAACAGGGTGCCGGTGGAAATTGGGCTACTGCTGGGCGAAGACGATGAAGAAGAGGAGGAAAACGTTGCCATGAACAGCGGGAGAAGAAGAAAACTAGAAGGATGGAAATGAGAGTGGGGACTTTGAATGTTGGTAGTATGACTGGTAAAGGGAGAGAGCTGGCTGATATGATGGAGAGGAGAAAGATAGACATATTGTGTGTGCAAGAGACCAAGTGGAAGGGACGTAAGAGCAGGAGCGTCGGCGGTGGGTACAAGTTGTTGTACCATGGGTGAGGACAGGAAGAGAAATGGTGTTGGGGTCATTTTAAAGGAAGAGTATGTTAAGTGTGTTGGAGGTTAAGCGAGTGTCTGACAGGGTGATGAGTGTGAAGTTGGAAATTGAAGGGGTGATGATGAATATCATCAGTGCATATGCTCCACAGGTAGGTTGTGAGATGAAGGAGAAAGATGATTTCTGGAGTGTGTTAGATGAGGTGGTGGAGAGTGTGCCCAAGCATGAAAGAGTGGTGATAGGAGCAGACTTCAATGGGCATGTTGGTGAAGGGAACAGAGGTGATGAGGAAGTATTGGGTAGATATGGTATCAAGGATAGGAAAGGGGAAGGACAGATGGTAGTTGATTTTGCAAAAAGGATGGAAATGGCTGTGGTGAATACCTACTTTAAGAAAAGGGAGGAGCACAGGGTAACATAAGAGTGGAGGAAGGTGCACACAGGTGGACTACATTCTTTATAGGAGATGCAAACTAAAAGAAATCACAGACTGTAAGGTGGTAGCAGGAGAGAGTCACTAGACAGCATAGGATGGTTGTTTGTAGGATGACTTTAGAGGTAAAGAAGAAGAAGAGAGAGCTCAACAAAGGATCAGATGGTGGAAGCTGAAGGAGGAAGACTGCTGTGTGAAATTTAGTGAGCAGGTGAGAGAAGCACTGGTTGGAGGGGAAGCAGTTTTGGACAACTGGAAAAGTACTGCAGATGTGAGGGAGACAGCTAGGGTAGTACTGGGTATGACATCTGGACAGTGGAAGGAAGACAAGGAGACTAGGTGGTGGAATGAAGAGGTCCAGGAAAGCATAAGGAGAAAGGTTGGCAAAAAAGTTTTGGGATCGTCGGAGAGATGAAGAAAGTAGACAGGAGTTCAAGGAGATGCGGCATAAGGCGAAAAGAGAAGTGGCAAAAGCAAAGGAAAAGGCATATTGTGAGCTGTACAAGAAGTTGAATAGTAAGGAAGGAAAAAAGGACTTGTACCGATTGGTCAGACAGAGGGACAGAGCTGGAAAGGATGTGCAGCAGGTTAGGGTGGTAAATGATGCACATGGTAATGTGCTGACAAGTGAGGAGTGTGTGCTGAGAAGGTGGAGGGAATATTTTGAAGAGCTGATGAATAAAGAAAATGAGCAAGAGAAAAGGCTGGATGATGTGATGAGAGTAAATCAGGAAGTACAAGAGATTAGCAAGGAAGAAGTGAGGGCTGCTATGAAGAGGGTGAAGAGTAGAAAGGCAGTTGGTCCAGATGACATTCCTTTGGAGGCATGGAAATGTCTAGGAGAGATGGCAGTAGAGTTTCTAACCAGATTGTTTAATAAAATCTTGGAAAGTGAGAGGATGCCTGAGGAGTGGAGACGAAGTGTGCTGGTTCCTATTTTCAAGAACAAGAGTAGTAGAAGCTAGGCTTAGAAAACAGGTGAAGATCTGTGAGCAGCAATATGGTTTCATGCCGAGAAAGAGCACTACAGATGCAATGTTTGCTCAGAGAATACTGTTGGAGAAGTACAGAGAAGGACAGAAAGAGTCACATTCTGTGTTTGTGGACTTAGAAAAAGCTTATGATAGGGTGCCAAGAGAAGAGTTGTGGTATTGTATGAGGAAGTCTGGAGTGGCAGAGAAGTATGTTAGGGTAGTGCAGGACATGTACAAGAATAGTGTGACAGCGGTGAGATGCGCAGTCGGAATGACAGACTCATTCAAGGTGGAGTTGGGATTACACCAAGGATCAGCTCTGAGTCCTTTCTTGTTTGCAGTGGTGATGGACAGGTTCACGGATGAGATCAGACAGGAGTCCCCATGGACTATGATGTTTGCAGATGACGTTGTGATCTGTAGTGAGAGATTGAGATGGTTTGGACATGTGCAGAGGAGGGACCCAGGGTATATAGCGAGAAGAATGCTGAGGATGGATCCACCAGGCAGGAGGAGAAGAGGGAGACCAAAGAGGAGGTTCATGGATGTGCTGAGAGAGGACATACAGGTGGTTGGTGTGACAGAGGAAGATACAGAGGACAGGGTGAGATGGAAACGATTGATCTGCTGTGGCGACCCCTAACGGGAACAGCCGAAAGACGAAGAAGAAAAAGTAAACAAGTTGTTTTGATAAGTGGTGAAACATTTTAAAGCCCAACAAGATGTCCATTTACTATAAACTTTTAATTTTTTACTTAAGTCAATGATTGAAAACGTTTATTGACTATGTTCACAATGAGGTCAATTTGGTCAAAGAGTTAAAATGACATGTTTTGCCAAAGTGAACACGATTTGTGTATAATTTTTATGCACAGACCAAATGCCTTTGTATATGGGGCCTCCATCAACACCTGCATCCAAAAGGAGCAGTGAGATGGTTATACTGGGGCTTCAGTGAGTGCAGCATGCTTCCTATCTAACCAGGAAGAGTCTCTGTTTCACCAGTCACCCAACTATAAACACACCATGTTTAGAGGTGCTGCTGTGAGCACTTTCATGTTTGCAGTGGTGAAAAGTTGTTTAATTGATGCACATTCGTATTGTCTCATATGACATCAGTGTGCATGACAATGCTGCTTTCCAAAATAATTGTTCAGCTTTTTCGCTGTCCTCTTGGCAAATCTGATTTTCCCCCGTTTCTTCAGGGAGGCCGTGTACTGATTGGACTTGAGTTTGGAGTAGTAGTCCGAGAACTTGTTGAAGAGGATGGAAATGGGCAGTCCATTCAGGATGATTCCAAACGCGATGCAGATGAATGCGAAGATACGTCCCAGCATGGTCTCTGGGTAGACGTCTCCGTAGCCCACAGTGGAGATGCTGACCTGCAGGGGAGCGGGGAGAGTGGTCAGTTAGTGGGGATGGAGGACACAAATGTCACTTGGTTTTGTGTTCATTGGATGTCACACAGAGTAGCACAACACAGAAATAACATTTGTATATAATGTAAAATGGGTAATATAATTATTCTGTCCTCCTTAATTTAACATCATTAATGCACATGGTGTTTGTATTTTGCTGGCCCTTTAGTACTTATATCACTTTTATATTTATGTGTATTACTGTGACTGTAACATGTTGAATGTTTAAAGTTTTAGTAGCTGTGCAGCAGTTTTGTTACACTTAATGAGCAGTGACAATCTATTATCTCAATAGAATTCACTACAGCAAGTTGTTTATTGTTTTGACATTTTAAGTTGTTGAAGGAGTTGAAGAAGTCCTATACAGGTCCTAATTTTCCCTGGATTCCATAACATGAAGTGGATGAGATTCTATGAAGCCCTCTGGACAGGATACCAGTCCATCACAGGTTATTTCCCCAGCCAAGGCCAGTATCCATTTACAGCTGGATGGAGTGGGACAATGCAAATGAATTGCCTCAGAATACAGGTAGCGATTCAGGAAATCAAATACAGCTATACTGTGGTAGTAATGCCCAGTGGACTGGTGGCCCGTCCCAAAGGGAGTTGTAGACTGTGCTCCGCTATAGGCTAAGGAATCCAGAGATAACACCAGCATTAATGGGACTCGCAACCTATATAGGATTTACTTCCATTCCATATATATTTAATTTCCTGTGTTCTTTTCACCAGTGACAGTTTGGGCCTTTAAGGAAATACCTTGATTGTTCAGAATTAATGAAAAGAAAAAAACTCAAACACTTCCACTGTCATTTGGCCCTTTTCCAATAGTTAATTTCTGCTCAGAGAAGCCCAAATCTGGTTATAACCAGACAGAGGAGAAGACATACTTTCAGTGGTGAAGTGTAAGTTACTTACAGCTGCCCACCACCATGCGTGAGGAATGCTGGTGAAGTTTGTGCGTGGCATGTCATGCTCCACGGTATAAACCATGGCAGAGAAGGTGAAGATGCCCATAGCAATGAAGAGGAACAGGCAGCCCACTTGCTGGTAGCACTGTCGCAGAGTGAAACCAAAGGCACGCAGACCGGTGGAGTGTCGCGCCAGCTTCAAAATACGAAAGATTCTCATCAGTCTCATGATCCGCAACACTTGCCCCAGTTTCCCTACCTGGCCCACCGCCTGCATGTCAGCCTCGTGCTTCATATAGTTTTCTTCATTATCAAAGAACTCCAGGATGGCTTGTAAATACTGAGGCAGGATAGCGATCAGGTCCACAGTGTTGAGCACACTCCTGCTGAAGGCTTGAAGGTCAGGGGTAGACACCAGACGTAGCAGGTACTCCATGGTGAAGAAGAGGATACACATGGACTCCACATATTCCCAATATGTTTTACCACTCAGCTGACCTGTGGCAGTCCTATACTGCATTTCGTCCACAGTGTTGAGAGTCATGGCCACCAAGGAGATCAGGACAAACAGACTGGAAGCCACCGCCATCAGTTTGGCCTTAATAGAGGAAAATGGCTTTCCATAAGATTCCAGATAGCTCGCCGCTTTTGGCCCATGAACATGTCATGAAAGAGCTCCTCATTCTCCTCAATCTCCACTTCAGCTTCCAGTTCCCTTTGGATTTTCAGTTGCTCATTCAGTTCATCCTGCCGCTCTTCAAAGGAGATACGGCAGCATCGGTGCGTGTTCTTTATCCGGACACCCCAGTAGTTGATCTCCTCCAGGAAGTTACGGGGACAGAGTTCATCCTTGATGCGCAACACACCGGTCCTGTAGAAGTTGAAGATACAGTGAAAGAGATCTGGGTCTCTGTCAAAAAAGTACTCCTTGCTGGTCACAGTGTAGTCATCACACAGGTCCAGCTTCATGTTGTGGTCTGTGTAGGTGGCAAGTCGCCCTATTCTGGTCTTGGGGTACTTGGCAGCCATCTTGTAAGCTATCTGGTAAGGCTTCCCACCAACATTGATGTTGATCAAGTAGTTCTTCTTGGAGGATGGAATCTGCTTGAAGATGTTATCTTCATATTCATCCTCATACTCTGCATAAATGTCGTAGATGTCCCTGCTCAGTTCCTGCATGGAGTTCCATGTCTTGGTGCAGCTTTCCTTGGTTAATGGAGTGCCAGTCTCAGTAGGTGTTTGGTTAGCATGAGTATCTGCGACTTTGTAGTTGGGGAAGAGACTTTGTCTCCTGTTCCACAAGTTGACCCCCTTCCTCATGCTCCCCATGTTGCTCCACTACACTACACAGCAGACAGTGTACTTAGACCTGCCAGCATTACTGCTGCCTAATAATGCTTTACCCACAGATGGCGGGTCTGAGCAGGACACCTCATGGCCCCATTAATGTTGCTGACTGAGAGGATCTGCATACTTACAGGATATCTAAATACCATTATCCCCTGCTGAGCTCCCTGACATTGACTGTGTGACATAGCTCAACAAATGCCACCCCTGTCAATGTCCCCCCACCCCTTCAAACTGTTAAGAATTATGATGTAGATCTGGAGTGTTTGCAGTATTTGTTTTGGCTGATTTAAAGTCAACATAAATAACAATCAGTGTCATTTTACTGCATTATTATGTCATGCATTAGGCATTGAGCCATGCATTAATCTTTTTCCAATCCAAGCAGATTACTCAAATAGAACTCATATCTGCAAACCTATAATTCGAAAGATACAACTCACTGCGTTTGTTGACTTTCATGTTGTCTGAGGATCATTTAAAACATTGTGTAGTCATTGTCAGTAATACCATACTCTTTCTTGAGGGTTAGGGATGTTCCAGTAGCATATGTCCCAGGCAATAGTATGATGTTGTTTGTGGCAAATTAATGTTCTTTGCTGAGTTACATTTTCCCAACGAAAGTCTGATTCCTACAGCCAAATCTATAATTGGACAGTGACCCGCCAAATTTTGTACATTTGGAGTTAAATAAAACAAGATGTGGTTGTACTGTAATATAGCCTATTAGCATTTGGTTCAAGGGGTTTAATGAAAAAATTACTGCATTACCATTTAGTCCACAGGCCAAGCAGGTTTCTTAAGGAAACAAAACACTTGTAATCCAGCCTCGGTATACCATGACCTAGCGGTTCCCAAACATTTAGGTCAGACACTCCTGGGTAGATCCAAACTAAATTAGTGCACCCCTCACTGCCGCTGACCACCACCCCCAAAACAATAACCACTGTTGTGCAAGAACCAGCTCAAAGTTCAGTTCAAAATGATTAAATAATAGCAACAACTATGTACACATATTGTACAAAAGCTCGGTGTTAAAGTTGCTTTGTACCACAGTTGGACCCCCCAAAAAACAAACTTTGGTCCAACCAAAAAGAGGTGTTCTTGGTCAGGCCTCCAATTGACCCATGGTCTGTTGTGTTTGCAGTGTGAAAACATTTTTTAGATAATTCAGACAAATTACAGGAAGGAATCAGGTTATCATCACACCCATTATACAGTAACAGAAGAAAGGTATGTCAATAATTGAATTATCCAATTAAAACTGATTGGCTACACTGCTAGCTCTTTTTTCTCCTTGTCAAAGATAAGAGAATCTGTTTGTGTGTTGCACCAGGCAACAGTTGAAAATATTATCCTCTGACCAAATTGACATGAATCACTCACCATTTACTCCAAAAGAGAAAACAAAACTATCAACGTTTAGGGACGCTCTGTCCAGTCACATCTGTACCAGCCAAGAAAAACAAACGACAAATCCTGAGCTCATTGACTGGACTTGACCGAATGCAAATAGTGATAATTTATCCAAAATTCTCCTTTACCAGAACTTTAAATGCAACCATACACCAAATTGACAAACAGCCGACGTCGGAAACATGCACATCTAGAAGTCAATCAATGTCAAGTGTGGGCAACACAAACCACTCTCCCTAACATCAAAACTCTGCAAGGCAGTCAGACAGAAATTGTGTCAAGTATTTAGGATTTTTTTTATTTTATTTCATTGGTGAAAAGTTGAACTTAAAATGGGTTTTTATGTTGGTCATTTTAACTGTTTAGAAAAAAAAAATTGATTGATGGCAACATTCCTCCCCTTCCTTCACGCCGCTGCCAATATTTGCACCAACGGGACACTGTGTACCACAGCGATTAGAGGGTTTTATCACAGGATTCAAAACCTTGACTTGTCATTGCACTCTTTACCCTAAAGTTCAGTCGGCTTCTCTCAACAAGCGCAGACTCACACACTGGTTTATTCAGTTATGTGTCCACCCTTGGTCTGCTCCCCCTTTCTGTCCTGTAGCCAGTAGCTATGGCTTGCACTCAAATCATGTTCTTTATTGTCTGTTGCAAATGTTTGCACCAAAATGGGCAGTTCATTAGATTTCTGCCTCTGCTGCTTGGAGTCTCTTGCAGAGTACATTGCAACTCAACCTCACTCAGGGCTTTCAATGCGCTGTAAAGGGATTGAGTCAGAGTCAATTGAAATTTGTAACTGCTTCATTTCCTCGCCTATTGTATGTACTGTGAATATTCCTAGGGCTTTTGAGGTGTTTATGCATGTTTATGCGAAGTTGTGTTTTGTACTGATTTGTGTAAATATTCTGGAACTTTGATTGCTGTCTTGGCCAGGGATCCCTTGTAAAAGAGATCTCGTAATCTCAGTGGGACTCAACTGGTTACATAACGAAATGCATAATATACACCCTGAGATGAGGTCCATTGGTATCACTGCTTAATTTTTGGATTCTGTCACCATAAAATTGATGAGCATCTCGATTCCTTCTAGACGGGATTCTAGTTTGAAGCAGATTACTTCTCCAGCCAAGCTGGTTGCTATCCATTCCACCTCATTGACTGGAACGATGCAGATGAACTGTCTTGTTTTGTTCAAAGATACAGACTGGAAGCATGACCAGGAATTGAACCCAGGCCTACATACTAGTAGCCATACTACCCTACACTACTACTATCTCACTGAGCTGCCTGCTCTATATCCATTTTCAGAGCTCATAAGTATGTAGACAAATTATAAATTATTACTTTGTATTTTTTTATTTTATTGTTATTACAGCTATATCAGATGACATGAACATAAATACATGAGCATTTCCAATCACCAAAAAAGTTTTGGACTTCATTTACATCAATCTGTATTATAATAGTCAGTGGCCTCTATGTGCGTGTGTTGTATGGCTTCGATCACACAGAATTGGGGAGAGCTGACATTTGCTGTTTGTATACTTATGTATTTTGGGTCAAGGATGTACGCTGCTAAAACAGAAAGTTGATCTGACTAATGGTTTTTGGAGAAATTAGGCAATTTTAAAACTAAGCAGTAAACAATGGACATTATGCTGCAATGCGCCATGGGAGTTTGAGGCTTTGGGGCTTTAAAGCTAGGGGTAGGTAACTGTTCAGAACACTTTTTGTTATATTGGGTGAAATGGTCCGTTTATCCGAACAGTAGTCAATACATTAGGTTTTTCAGAAAAAGGAATGAAAAAAGAGTTCTGTAGCAGCTGTAGGATCGAAAAAACTCCGACCAGTATAAGCCCCGCTGTGCACTCTCAAAACATTCAGATGCCTTCATGTCTAGTTCTTCCTGCTCGCATCACCAGGCTCAATGCCCCCCCCCCCCCCCCCCGTCCCTCCCTCCTCCACACGTGCACACACATCTCATTTCACCGAAGAAGTTTGGTACAAGGGCAGGGGAATACAGCCGAAACTACCACTTCCACTGGATTGTGCCATGTTGGATTAATAATTTTCTCTGTGAATTGGCCGATGAAAATGGCTGTAATCACTTCCTGAATCACACAGGACCGCTCCAGCTTCAGCCGTTCACTACGCGCACCTAACAAGCTGCAGAAAGCATTTTGGGCCATCGATAAAGGTAATTACGTCTACATTATCATGGCTTGGTAGAACAGTTGTGTGTTCTTTCCTTCTTGTCTGCAGTTGTTAAAGTATGTTTCTAACAAATTTAACTTCTTGTTATAATGTTCAGACGAGCTGCGCTCTGATGCGATCCGCTGACGTCACTCGCTCTGTTACTACTTTATTCTACTGGACGAGCTGAAATGTGCATAAATGTCGTGCTACGTGGTGAGATCTAATTGCCAACACGATGTGCAGCCCCTTTCACACACGGCCTGCGTCGAGTTGCTTCATGCGGCGTCATGACAATGCAGGAATGTCTGCGTCAGGTGTGCGCAGTAGGGGTGCAGAGAGGAGGTGAGAACGCAGAGGAGGATCTGCAGCCAATCTGGCTGCAGCCACACTGTGCACTCTGATTTCTCTTCTAGTTTATATTTGTTCTTGTGCAGGGCTGCAGGTCTGCGCTCTGATTTCTGTTATAGTTTATCTTTCTTCCCTTGCCTGCGAGTTGCGTTCGCATGTGTGAATGAACCATCTGTGAGTAAATGTGGAGATGTCTGGAGTTATACTTGATGTGGACATGTCCTGTCTCTGGCAATCAGCCTGTGAGCAGGACTTATGTCCTTTTTTGTCCTTTATTTAACACAATTATGAGAGCGTTTGAGGGAAGAGCGAGGAGCTGCTTGCAGCCAGCCAGTTTTTTTTTCTTTTAATTGTTCACATGTGCGCGTTCGAATGAATCGTCTGTGAGTGGACTGGAGATGTCCGACTTTTTACTGGATCTGGACATGTCCTGTCTCTGGCGATCAGTCTGTGAGCAGGACTTTTATGGACTTTATTTAAACAATCGTGAGAGAATTTAAGAGCGAGTAGCTGCAGCCAGGATAGTCCCACAGTCAGATGCACGTTCAAGTTTGTGGGGGCGTAGCTTTGGAAGGAACACTGACGGGGTAGGGAGGAGGGGGTGGAACCTAGAGGAGGAGCTACTTTCAAATCTTCCTAGCTCTCTTGCTAGCTCTCCAGGACTACCAACTCTAGCTTTAAATGTTATTGTGGTTCATGTTTGTTTAACAGTGTTGCTAGTGTTATTAATTTATCATGTTTTTGTAGTTCAACTAGTTTAGTCAGTTTAGTTAAATGTCATGTTGTTGTTACCATGAGTGAAAAAAGTATTTGATGTCTTCCACCATCGTCTCTGTTTATGAGTGTGTAAAAAAAAAATTTAAAAGCACCTGCTTGTAGCAGAATGCAGAAAAAACAAAACACAACAAAAAAACTGCGTTCGTACAACTGGGGAGAGCTGACATTTGCCGTTTGGTATGCTTATGTATTTTCAGTCAAGAGTGAACGGCACCAATATGGAACATATTAGCACAAATAATATCTTTAGCGAAACTACGGATATTAGATAACGTTGCAAATTTCAGTCTGGCCTAGCACACCATTCCAGCAGGGGATGGTAAATCATCTGTATATTAAAAGTGCATGAGTTTTATTTAGTAAGTTCAATGTAAGTACAAAATATAATAGTAAATATGTAAAAAAAAAAAATACATGGATGACACAAGAAAGTGAAAAACCTTATTTCCATTGTGGTCCATTTAAAAATCAAATGACAAAATAGAAGTAATAATAAAATCTAATAATAATGATACTGATAATAATGATAAAAGTGTGCATACGATAACAAGAACCTAAACAATTTATAAATACATTAAGACAGTAAGGGTTGAGTTTCTCTTCTAAAAATTGTTGAGGTCTAACATTCTAAAAATGTTCTGGACTCACACGCCATTCCAACTCAATTTATTATCACCCTTGAAAAATGTCAGCTACCTATTTTATTACCACTACCCACTCTAGAGCCCGTGGATCCCCACGGGAAACACACTAGTCAGTAATAAATGCAAACTGCGCAGCCTGTGTGGTAAATCTGTCTCGAGTCGGCAAAATTGAGTGACTGTGCAAGGAGATGAGAGAGAGAAGCCACCAAGATATTTTTGGAAACTAAAAGTTTACAAGCATAATTTGATTGTTTTGTTTCAGATCCTTTGTGGTGGTGTTCAGGCAAAATTAGAAAAATTCTGTTACTGTCCAATGACGTGGTCGCGGATTTGACTGTGTATGATTAGCAGAAAGAAAGAACATCTTGTGTCTAAATACTGAGGATGAAGAATTGGTCTACTTCCTGATGAGAAGGTGTTTAGTTCTTGAGGATTCACCACAAGTTGAACCCAGAGACAGACAGAAATCATATATATTGATGTATTAGCTATGATATGCACAGTATCTGATCTACAAGGTATTGCTAAAATCAGGTGGAGGTTCTATCCAAAAAAGTGTGTAACACAGTTTTGTTTGAGACTGAATGCTCTTCTTGGTTATCAGATTACGGTCTTGTTCATTAACAGCAATTGTTGTGAAAGTGTCGTGACACGGACCCACAACAGGGGGCGTAAATGAACGGACAATGGATAAGCCAAAAGTAACAATTTAATGTTGTGAATCGCACAACGACGTACAGACAATAACAATATAGTGACTGTCAATCATACACCAGGTGACGTGTGGGCAGGCTCGACGATAGAAGACGCCTGGCGAGAGAAGAGCCGGATCCCACACAGCTTCCACTGCCAACGGAGCTGAAGAACACCAGAGCCGCCAAGCCCTGCGCCCCAGGTGGCCGCTGTCTTCAGCAGTCAGACCCGGTACTGCTGGCAGAGAACAGAGACAGTCCTGATGAGTGTGAGGTCGCACACTCCGTAATCCCACAGTCTGTATTCAGTAAGGAGGGAGAACCTCCACCTCCAATCACACACTCGTGCAGCTCCTGAGATAACCACTTATCTGGGTGGGGTGTGAGGCGAAGCCGTCGCAGTCCACACCAAACGCCAACTCCGCAGACAGGGTATCCGTCCCAGGAAAACGGCTGCAAAAAGAGATCAGACTAATACTCGAAGTTAAGGTTTAGCAGAGAATTACCTGATTGGTAGTTGATTTCTCGGCGGGGAGGTGGAGTTGCAGTCCGGCCTTTAAGGTGGTGGTGATGATGTGGATGAGTGACAGCTGATGCTGATGACGAGTAACAGCTGTCACTCCCGGTTGCTATGACGCCCTCTCATGCTTGAAGCCCGCACTTCAAGCAGGGCGCCATCTGGTGGTGGTGGGCCAGCAGTACCTCCTCTTCAGCGGCCCACACAACAGCAATGGCATTTTGAGGGGACACTGAAGTGACTCTGAGAACAAATTAAAGGGAAGTATCTTTTGTTATAGTACAAAGCAGCGCTCCTAAGATGTAGTTTTCGGGCTGATCTCATTCAGTGAGTGCTGGTGCCACGTTTCTCTGCATCCACCTGTAGCAAGGTGATGTCCAGATTGAAAAGATGTTCCTGTTACCTTGGCTAGCAGGGAATTCCCCTTTGGCTGACCTGGTAGAGTTTTGGTCTTCAGTTCGAGCAGTCCGGTGTTGGAATCCCACCGTCACCCCGGCCACAAAGATAGGTCCTCTGGTCACAAACTGGCATTGTTGGCAGGATGTGGGTAGCCACAGAACTAGATTTTTGACCTCAGGATAAAGTCAAAAATGGTGGGGAAATATGTAGCAAGGTGAAGTCCAGATTGAAAAGGTAGAGTTTTGGTCTTCAGGTCAAGCAGTTCGGTGTTCGAATCCCACTGCTGTCCCAGCCACAAAGATAGGTCCTCCGGTCACACACCAGACTACAAAACCAACTTGGGTTGGAGATGGAAACCACACAGGCTCACAAATGGTCCTCTCAAAACTCACCATATATCTGCCACAGCCAGGAGAAACGGATTGGATTGTCCTCTTAGCCTTTTCCAGTTGCTGAGGTCCTCGACACCTGAGGCACCTGCGTGCTGAATCGTGCTCAGAGAAATGCACCTCATGGCCTCAATGCAGTATCTGAAATTCCCTGCATGAAACTTGTACTCCTCATCTGAGTGAGAAACCACCTGCTTGACACAAAGTCATTCCAGTGGTACTCAAGGATCCTAAGATCCTGGTACGAAAGACATCTTGGAATCGCCTTAGGTCACTTGTTAATGTCCAAGTCTCACAACCATACAGGAAACACCAGGAAGTGAAGGACCATAATAATGTTGTTTTTTTTTTTTACTTAAATGTGCTTTTTTTTTGTGCTAGTTTATATGTGTAAAGAATGCTGATATGAGATTTTAAACATAACCCATTAACTGCTGCTGTGAATAAACGACTCGGGGGTTTATATGTTTGTAAATCTGATTGTGATGAAGTCAGTGCCTCACCAGCCATCAACCTCATTGCACTTGACTGTGTCCCACAGTTAGATTGTGAAAAGAAGGAGAAAAAAAGACTTCTTGAGTGTGTTGGACGAGGTGGAACCCAGGATAAAAGAGTGGTGATTGGAGCAGACAATCACTGGCCACCATTCATGGCCAATGGGATCAGTGGTGTTGTTTTTCCAACCCTTAAAATTGTGTTTTGTAGGAATATATTCTTGAAGTTTATGATTATTTACAACATTAATTATTAGACTCGACTACATCTGCAGCACAGTGGATTAGTGGTTAGCACTGTTGCCTCACAGCAAGAAGGTCATGGGTGTTATTCCCACCTGTGGCCTTTCTGTGTGAAGTTTGCGTTTTCTCCCCGTGTTTACATAGGTTCTCTCCGGGTGCTCCGGCTTCCTCCCACATCCAAAAGACACGCCGATTAGGTGGATTGGAAACTTGAAACTGTAAGTGTGCGTGCGGGTGTGAATGTGTTATATGTGGCCCTGGGACGGACTGGCGTCCTGTCCCTGGTATACCCCGCCTCGTGCTCTATGACTGCTAGGATAGGCTCCAGCCCCCCATGACCCTTAATTGGACTAAGCGGTTGACGTTGAGTGTGTGTGTGTGAGACTATATCTGAGACACATTTAGGGAAAAGTTCTTGCATAATTCCTGTTATTGTACTCTTGGAGGACACCTGCTGGAGAGATTGATGTAGTGCAGAAATTTAATTTGCAAAGACAAAGCAACAAAATTTCATCAACTGACGAAACTTGCAGCATAAATAAATTTTATTTTGAGGAACAAAGTTTTCTTACTTAAGACATTTTGCTGCCACAAATCCAATTACAACACAAACACCAGCAAAAACACACCAGCGGTTTTTAGTGGCTGCCAAGTCTGAGTAGAAACGCTCCTTTTGTGATTTCATCTCTGTCTTCAAGATCTCCTCCTTCACGTCCAGGTCCTTCTGGAAGCTGG
This sequence comes from Thalassophryne amazonica, assembly GCF_902500255.1. Taxonomy (NCBI): domain Eukaryota; kingdom Metazoa; phylum Chordata; class Actinopteri; order Batrachoidiformes; family Batrachoididae; genus Thalassophryne; species Thalassophryne amazonica. The sequence goes on along the minus strand of NC_047107.1, from coordinate 107,517,349 downwards.
ACTCTTTTTCTTTCAGGATTTTTTGGAAGTTAGCTTCTTTAATATCCATCATTTTATGGAAGCTGATGTCTTTTTCCACCAGCTAGTTTTGGAACTCTGCTTCCATGCTGTCCATCATGTGACAGAAGTTGGCATCATTTTCCTCCAGCTTCCTTCGGAATTCCGCTTCCTTGCTGTCCATCATTTTGTGGAAGCTGATGTCCTTTTCCTCCTGCATTTTTAAATATTCAGCCTCCTTTCTGTCCATCATCTCCTGGACCTTGATGTCCTTTTCGTCCATCTCTTGATGGAAGCAGGTGTGTTTGTTTTCCAATATTTGGATCATTCTGTCTTTTTCTTTGAGTTTCTCCTCAAATGCAGCCTGTTTGATTTCATCCTACCTTCTGTGACTGGCAGCGAGCACTTTGAGAAGTCGCATCTGCTTGGCTTCAGTGTCTTCTTGAAACTTGGCCCTCCATGAATCGTCATCAGGAAGCTGTGTCTCCAGAGACTCTGGTCCTTCAGTCTCAGAGTCTGAGTCCAGCAGATTGGGGGGCTACAAACACAACAAGAGACTAGCATCATGCATTCATTATGAAGTGTTTATTTTCAGCTGACCAATCAGCTGCACTGAAACAAAAACAGTCTGCAGAGCTTCTTTGCAGTCAGTGTTGATTTTCCCAAAGTGTCTGATTCAGTTGATCGGACTCATCTCTGGGACGTCTTGAGAATTCGTGGGATCCCCAAGAAGTTACTGGACATCATCGTCAGACAAAACAGACACTGTGAGTGCTGCACGGAGCCGAGGCAGAGACACACCGACCCAAGACAGCAAAACCACACAAGAATTAGTCACTGCTTAGAATTATGAGTGGCAATAAATACACTCAACAAAAATATAAACGCAACACTTTGGTTTTGCTCCCATTTTGTATGAGATGAACTCAAAGATCTAAAACTTTTTCCACATACACAATATCACCATTTCCCTCAAATATTGTTCACAAACCAGTCTAAATCGGTGATAGTGAGCACTTCTCCTTTGCTGAGATAATCCATCCCACCTCACAGGTGTGCCATATCAAGATGCTGATTAGACACCATGATTAGTGCACAGGTGTGCCTTAGACTGCCCACAATAAAAGGCCACTCTGAAAGGTGCAGTTTTGTTTTATTGGGGGGGGATACCAGTCAGTATCTGGTGTGACCACCATTTGCCTCATGCAGTGCAACACATCTCCTTCGCATAGAGTTGATCAGGTTGTCAATTGTGGCCTGTGGAATGTTGGTCCACTCCTCTTCAATGGCTGTGCGAAGTTGTTGGATATTTAGGCAGGAACTGGTACACGCTGTCGTATACACCGGACCAGAGCATCCCAAACATGCTCAATGGGTGACATGTCCGGTGAGTATGCCGGCCATGCAAGAACTGGGACATTTTCAGCTTCCAAGAATTGTGTACAGATCCTTGCAACATGGGGCCGTGCATTATCCTGCTGCAACATGAGGTGATGTTCTTGGATGTATGGCACAACAACGGGCCTCAGGATCTCGTCACGGTATCTCTGTGCATTCAAAATGCCATCAATAAAATGCATCTGTGTTCTTCGTCCATAACAGACGCCTGCCCATACCATAACCCCACCGCCACCATGGGCCACTCGATCCACAACATTGACATCAGAAAACCGCTCACCCACACGACGCCACACACGCTGTCTGCCATCTGCCCTGGACAGTGTGAACCGGGATTCATCCGTGAAGAGAACACCTCTCCAACGTGCCAAACGCCAGCGAATGTGAGCATTTGTCCACTCAAGTCGGTTACGACGACGAACTGGAGTCAGGTCGAGACCCCGATGAGGACGACGAGCATGCAGATGAGCTTCCCTGAGATGGTTTCTGACAGTTTGTGCAGAAATTCTTTGGTTATGCAAACCGATTGTTTCAGCAGCTGTCTGAGTGGCTGATCTCAGACGATCTTGGAGGTGAACATGCTGGATGTGGAGGTCCTGGGCTGGTGTGGTTACACGTGGTCTGCGGTTGTGAGGCTGGTTGGATGTACTGCCAAATTCTCTGAAACGCCTTTGGAGACGGCTTATGGTAGAGAAATGAACATTCAATACACGAGCAACAGCTCTGGTTGACATTCCTGCTGTCAGCATGCCAATTGCACGCTCCCTCAAATCTTGTGACATCTGTGGCATTGTGCTGTGTGATAAAACTGCACCTTTCAGAGTGGCCTTTTATTGTGGGCAGTCTAAGGCACACCTGTGCACTAATCATGGTGTCTAATCAGCATCTTGATATGGCACACCTGTGAGGTGGGATGGATTATCTCAGCAAAGGAGAAGTGCTCACTATCACAGATTTAGACTGGTTTGTGAACAATATTTGAGGGAAATGGTGATATTGTGTATGTGAAAAAAGTTTTAGATCTTTGAGTTCATCTCATACAAAATGGGAGCAAAACCAAAAGTGTTGCATTTATATTTTTGTTGAGTGTAGTTTGAATGAGTTGAATTAGTTCAAATGACTGTAAAATGACTTCAAACGGTTTGAGTTGAACTCTCTCATCAGGTTTTACAGTGAAAATATGAACACATGAATAAAACATACAAGCCAAGAAAGACAGAACGAGGAATCACGGAGTCAAAATGAGAAAAACGTACTGGTTTGTAGGACTTTACGAGGCATCCTCACAGACTGAGTTTGAATTGTTATTTCAAAACTGTTGTTTAATTTCTTGTATTTAAAGGTTGTTTTCTTCAGTCTGATGTTTGTGTTCACTGCTGTGTTCAGACATAACTGAACTGTTCACACAGACATCTCATTTCTTGTGAGCATTGAGCTTTGTGATGTTTGAGCTACTATGAACTTGAATAACCTGTAACAGTCTTTATGACGTCATCTGGTTGGCTCCATTTCATTATTATGTATCTCCTTGTCCATGATCTGATCCAATATGAATTAACTTTACTGAAATAGAAACTTCTCACTGAACTACTTCTGTGTCTAAATTTTGTATGGAACTGATGATTTTTTTTTGGGGGGGGGGGGGGGGGGGGGATTTGTTTCATAACTAAATTAAATTCTTCATGTGAAATCTTCAGCCTATTAATTATTTATTTTCGATCATTTCAGACCAGGATCATCTTGTGTTTTTAATGTCTCACTTAAAGACAGTGTCCCAAACACATCTGGCTGTGAAGATCTTGACCATTAGTGCTTTTAATGTCAACACATTAAATATTTTGAATTTGTTGCAGGAACGTTATAAATGACTGTAAAATACTGCAAACTTTTGTTTCATGAACTGAAATGTAATTAAACCCAAACCAGGCAAGCTTATTTTAATTCAAATAATTTTCAAAGTTTGAGTTATTGAATTAATTAAATGGTTTAATACAGTGGTTCCCAAAGTGTGGGCTGTCGCCCCCTCGTGGGTGGCGATGGTACTGTCGATGAGCCGCACGTTCTTAAATTTTACATGAATGAAATTAAAAATTATTTGATTTTCAATTTTGTGATAATGTTTTATATATTTGAATATTTTAATAATGGAATCACATTTAATAAAATAAAGCCATGAGATTTACATTATGTGTAATGTTTAATTTAGTCGACCGAGTTTATCATATTGCACATACATGAAAATATTTAATCGTCACGCTCTTGTGTCGATCAGAATTGTGTTTAAACGTTGTAGTTTGACCTCCAAACAATTTTCTGTTTTCATTGTGGGCGCATGTATCCTTCATTTTTGGAATGTCTTAATATAATTTTCTTCAAATGGTTTGAATTGAACTATGAGGAGTAACTGAGAAGATCTGAGCCGGACCCAGAAATGTTTGGTTTCTCAGAGTGCAAAAGTTGGAGAACCACACCCAACATTTCTGGGTCCGGCTCAGATCTTCTCAGTTACTCCTCGTATCTCATCAGGTTTTATAGTGAAAATATGAACGTGTGAATAAAACATACAAGCCAAGAAAGACAGAACGAGGAATCACAGAGTCAAAATGAGAAAAACTTACTGGTTTTAGGACTTTACAAGGCATCCTCACCGACTGAGTTTGAATTATTTCAAAGTGTTTCTTAATTTCTCGTATTTGGAGGTTTGTTTTTTTTCAGTCTGATGTTTGTGTTCAGACTAAACTGAACTGTTCACACAGACATCTCATTTCTTGTGAGCATTGAGGGTTTGTGACGTTTCAGCTACTATGAACTTGAGCTTGAATAACCTATAACAGTCTTTATGATGTCATCAGGTTGGCTCCATTTCATTATTATGTATCTCCTTGTCCATGATCTGATCCAATATGAATTACACATTTGGCTCCACAAAATGTTGTCGAAATGAACAGTATATAGTAAATTGCTTTATAAATACCAAGGTATAGTTTTAGTCACTCATGCTCCTCTAAAATGTGGTATCAATGCACACACACATCACTTAGAATTTACCAGTAATAAATTATAAAGATAAGTGGTTTAAAGAGTGGCCGTAATAAATATTTAGGAAACCTAAATTTTTGGAGTATGGAGTTAAATTTGTCTCAATTAATACTTGCAAATGCACAGAGGATGATTTACAATATCCTTTGATTTGTACACGTGCATTGTGATCCACAAACACAAATTTCTGATTTGTAACTTGTGTGTGGGTTTTTACAAATAATGTTATTTGCAAAACTGAAAATTCTGTTTGTGAAGGGTGATTCACCATTGGTGGATCACCGAACACACACATTCATCACTTTGCTCAGTTGCGCAATACTGAGACATTCTCAGCGCAAAACTGCAGTTGAGATCCACAGATATGTCAGTCGCTATTCACATTATTGGCAGAATTATTAGGGGAGCTGAGGGGGGCTTGGTTCATTATTGGGGAGCTTAAGGCCCCCCAAGCTCCACCTTGGTGCCGCCACTGGATTTGGGTGATTAAATTTTTCAGTGTTATATCAAAACTCTGTCAGAAATTGAGTTTCAAATGAGCTGAAATAGCAGATTGAAAAAAAAAATCCTGAGGTATGTATTTCAAGACTGGCATACTTCATAATGTATGTTACAGTTAGACTATAGCAAGTGGTTATACGTACGTAGCCATATTAATTAATCCCAAATTCTGTTCGTACGTAGGGCAGTGTTATGGTTAAGGTTAGAGGTTATGATAGGATTAGTGATTGTGGTTAACGTAGTTTATGAATCTACGAGAGAGATGCTACATACTAATAGAAATTCGCTATAACAATGTGGCTACGTTCAAATAGCCACCGCCATAACAATATGGCATCTCATTACTCTGGAAATACTTAGAACTCATTTCGACATTGTGGAGATCAAGGTAAATGGTAAATGGACTGCATTTATATAGCGCTTTTCCATCTGCATCAGATGCTCAAAGCGCTTTACAATTATGCCTCACATTCACCCCGATGTCATACAAGGCGCTCACTACACACCGGGAGCAATAGAGGATTAAAGGCCTTGCCCAAGGGCCCTGAGTGATTTTCCAGTCAGGCGGGGATTTGAACCCAGGATCTTCTGGACTCGAGTCCAACAACTTAACCACTAGACCATCACCTCCCCTAAAAGCTGTTAAAAACTGGAATGATTCGTTCCACAGTTCCAATGTTGGCAGTTTGGAACTTTTATTTATTAAGTTGTACAAAAGTAATAGCTTTTTGTTAAAACACCCAACTTTTTCTTTCTGTGTGTTTCAGATTTATGAATGAAACTTGCAACACACCCAAGATTTTAACACAGTGTAATACAGTAATACATATTCTTAAATTGTAATGTTCATGCACCATAGTGTTTATTTAATGTGGTTTTTGATGTATTTTTCTCAATTAGTATTAAATGTTAATTAAAAAAAAAATCACACGGAGATACATATGTCATGTTAAAAACATTTCAAGCACAAAAAACAAAAAAACCCTGACATTAAATCTTGTATTTTCAAATGCTAATCCCAGTTCTTACCTTTTTAATACGAGTTATAAGTAACAGTTGCAGTAATGATTACAAGCAATATTAAGTAGTATAACATAATATTGATAATGTTTTGGCCAATTTAGTCCAATACAAGCAATTTTTAAATATAAATCAAACTAATTTGTGTTCTTCGCCTAAAAACGGATTATACGTCGTCAAGCTAACAGCACTAATCCAGAGAAACAACAAATCGAGTGATTTCTTTAAAAATCAAAAGGAAATCCAGATTATAAAAACTCAATAACAAAATAAACGTGCAGCGATTTTGGTAAAATGTTAATCACAAAAATATTAATTCTGCTGTCACTAAAGAAGCAGATATCACATTTAGCTGAAAATGAACTTTCGTTTTTTTTATATTTGTTGTATTATGTGTTTTCGTTTGTAACGTTTGGCTGAGCAGCTGGTACACTCAATATTAAAGAAAAAATGTAATTATAGTTTTTCTAATGTGAAAAATGTAGATCTTATTTTGAAAATCAAAAGCGGCAGTAATTTGGTGGTTTGCTTTTGCTTAATATGATAATAAAACGCTCCCCCCCCTCTTCTTTTTTTAACAGGGAAACCAACCAAGGTTGTTGGTGTCTGGTGGACGGAGTCTGATAGAGGTAGGTGGGAAAATCATTTTTATGTATTTACAAACAAAATAATATAGTTGTCATTGCTCTGTAAATGTCTGTTATGGACGGCGTGCCGTTTAGTTTGGCGGAAATGAGGACGAAATGCCAAGTCAAGACAAGTGGTAAAGTGTAAGCTAACTAGCTTGCTAGGCTAACCTGCTAACGGTGCCGCCATCCGGTTCACGGCTGCGGACTACTGAACTCTGATCTGTGGTCTGATCAGGAGACTGTAAGTCAGGATGATTAATCACGTATTAAAAACAGATTTATTGTTGTTAGTACAGTGGTCAGTATTTATTCTAAAACACTGCAGTGGACACAGTGATGATGGTGTCCCTGTGGGTAAAACATGTAATCTTTTGTTTTTGTTTATCGAAACTTTTGTTAATTGTCATTTGAGCAGCAGGCTCTACATCATCTTGTTAAATATTCCAACAATTATATAGGGTGTTTTTGAGAGAATATAGAACTTGAAGTTTGTTTTCCTGAATGTTATACATAAATAAAATTTTACAAAAACACTGCAGACTATATCAACTGTAATATGATAATATGTATATGTCGCTGACATGAGCAAGTGAAGCTCTTTAGCATCTCACCATGTCATTTAGGTCTAGGAATGGGTATTAATAAGATTTCATCGATGCCGATGCCATTATCATTTCCGCTTATCGATCCGATTCCTTATTGATTCCCTTATCAATACTTCTTGTGAATTTTCTGTGTACTAAAAATACGCTTTACAGGTTTTCTATGTCAACAACATTGTATAGAGTCTTAAAGTAAATAAATATGAAATTGGTCACTGGATCCTTGATCTCTGGACATAAATAGAAATAAACAAAATCTGTAGTTTTTGTCAAAAGCATTTACTTTCAGACATTAATGGCATGAATGTCATGCCATACACGCTGAGCTCAGCCGGCAGCATGTCAGTATCAATGTAATTCATAAAGAACGCAGGACATCTCATTTTGAGAGGAAAAAGACATTTTAGTCAATTGTAGCTTATTGTTTGTATTACAGATTTTGGAAAGAGTTGTAATTTGATTTAAAACGGCGATTCGCTTTGAAGTTATTAATTCTGGTCGGACTCTAACTTTACTCGACAGAGAGTGGCGCAGCTTTTGGAGCTGTGTAAATGGAACAGAGGATGAATCTTGTTTCTTGCCTGCAACAACAGTCCCAGTTAGTGACTTTAATCTGCACAAAAGTGACTCACGATTGACATTCTTAAATGGCTTTAAGAAGGGATAAGAAACGGACTTGCAGCTTCTGAAAAGCAGTGAAGCAATGAACCAACGAAGCAGTGGGTCAGAGCACTGCTTCATTGGTTCAAGCTTCAAGAACAGCCGCTGCAGAAATAGCTGATTTCTGACTTCTTCTACCTTCTGTACCTGTGTTATCATAACTAACATGATGAGTACAGTTGGATAAAGCAGTATCCAAACTGAACATTTGATATTAGCATCAGTGAGTTACTACCAAGCAGCAACCTGATCTCGCTATACATAATTGGGGCCAATGTGGAAGCGCAGTACTTTGACTGGCCGCTTTAGGCTGGCTCCAAAACAGAGCACTTTCCCATAGGACTCCGTATGAAAATGTTCAACTTTAGAGCAGAAATAAACATGTTTAAAGCCTGGTATAAAAAAAAACCCTAACAGTTTTGGTCTCTTTCTTTCAACAGTTTCCTCCTCCATGACAACCGTACGTGGGGTGAATTTGTTTTTAACGTCTTAGCTTAAGATGTTATAAGCCATAAAGTTCTGTAAATTTGGTTGTGTGGTTGCTGAGTGGAGTGTATCTGCGTCTTGTCTTAGCTCAGTATGTGCACGATTCGGCTGGTTGTGCAGTAGGGCATGCCAAATTATGGTTGAATTTCAAAAATTGCTGAAATTGAAAAGGCTTTAGCAATAAAATAGTGGAAGTATTGTGCTTTGTACAGAATTGTGATAACTTTTGACACTTTGGATTTAACATCATTTATATGAGTTTTACAACTTAATTTATCATCGATAAAAGTTCCAAGAAACTTGGTTTCGGCTACTATTTCAATTTCAGCATCATTCAATAATAACTTTGTACTTGCGTTCCTGGGCTTATTTCCGAATATAATACATTTTGTTTCACCCAAATGAAACACTAATTTATTTGAATCAAACCAGTATTTAAATTTTTGTAGTTCCCACTCCATCATGTCCAGGAGCTGTCCCAAATGATCCCCACTACCAAAACACAGTTGTATCATCAGCAAACAAAATACATCTCACAGACTTGGAAACCAAACCTATATCATTAATATACAACAGAAACAGTAACGGCCCAAGTACTGAACGCTGGGGCACCCCACATGTAATCCTCAAAATTCAGAATTTGTCCCCCCAAAATGGACACACTGATACCTGTTGCGTAAATAGCTAGCTGTCCAATCAAGGGCCAGTCCTCTAATACTGTACTTCTGTAATTTGTCCAATAGTAAAATGTGGTCTATGGGTATCAAATGCTTTCTAATGCTTCTAACAATAATTGTTAGAAGCAACTGATTCTTAGCATTATATGTTATACAGACACGAATGAAGTGTTGTGTTCTCCCACACTGAATCCATTCCAACTGCAATTACATTGATGGGGAAAAATAGAGCTTGGGATGATATCTATGTACTTTTATAAATCAAACAGTGTCTGTGTAAAATTTTTTTTTTTTTTTTTTTTACACCATAAAACGCACCATTGTAGAGATATTTTACACACATCTCCTGCTCTAATTGGACAGAAACCCTTAATGCTTACCTCTCTTCTGCTTTCTGTGAATCTTAATTGCACATTTGTAAGAAGTGAATCAGGCAATGTGCCAAGGTTTAGAATTTTAAGGGTTTAGTACTCAAGAAAGCTTTGAACCCACTGACCCTGTAGTTAGTGGGCAGCCTGTGTTACAGCCTGAGATATAGTAGCTGCTTTTAATTATCTGCAGCCAGGTCCTTAATTTATTTTCTTTTTTTATCCACGGTGATATTAAAATGAAACCATAAAAATGTGCAACTCAGAGTTTAACAAAAATATCACATTAATCATTGTTAATTATGTGAATTTTTTATGTAATCCCTCTGTCAGAGGCCATAAGTAATTGGACAAATGGAATACATCACTGTTTATACAAGTAACTAGTGTGTTGTCCATGGGGATCCACAGGCTCCAGATTGGGTAGTTTACAAAATAGGTAGCTGACATTTTTGTCGTAAGGGTGGTAATAAATTAATAAAGCTTGTATAATGAGTTGGAATGGTTGGTGTGTGAGTCCAGAACATTTTTAGAACCTTAGACCTCATCAGTTTTTAGAAGAAGAACTCAACTCTTTTATTGCCTGCTAGTTATGTAATTTTTTAAAATGTTAATTTAATGTCTTAATGTTATAAATTGTTTAGGTTCTTGTAATACATACTATTATTATTATCAGAATTCAGTTAAAAAAATCAAATCAGTATTTTATTTTACTTCTGTTTTGTCATTTGATTTTAAATGGTCCGCAATTGAAATAAGTGTTTTCATTTTCTTGTCATCCATGTATTTTTAATGTATTTACAATATGTTATGTACTTACATTGAACTTAAAATCACTCACCACACTTTTAATATAAAGATGACTTACCACCCCTGCAAGAATGGCATGTGTGTCCAGGAAGTAGTTGGCAACATCCGTTGTTCCGTTTTCACAGCATTCATCCGTGACCCAAAATACATAAGCATTCCAAATGGCAAATGTCAGGTGTCCACAGTTTCTCTGTGATTGAAGTTGCACGCAAAGCGCGCATGCACAGCTGCTGTAAGCAGGTGCTTTTAATTATACAAAAAAAGGCAGTGACAGAACACATTAAAACACAGCACTTTTCACTCATGGTACCAGCAACATGAGACTTAACTGACAAAAAACAATTGAGTTCCAAAAACACAATAAATCAATAACACTAGCAACACTGTTAAACTAACACAAACCAGAATAACAACATTTAAAACCTCAAACCCCCAAACTCCAAAGTGCATTGCAGCACAATGTCCATTTTACTGGTGAGCGAAAATTTGCCAATTTTCTCCAAACACATTTGTCCATCAACTTTCTGTTTTTACAGCGTTCATCCTTGACCCAAAATACATAAGCATGCCCAAACAGCAAATGTCCACCACTCCCTGGTTTTTGCGTGATCGAAACCATACACACCCACATGCACACAGAGACCACTTGGCTATTATAGGCACAACCCCAATTCCAATGAAGTAGGGATGTTGTGTAAAATGTCAATAAAAACAGAATACGATTTGCAAATCCTCTTCAACTTATATTAATTTGCATACACCACAAAGACAAGATATTTAATGTTCAGACTAATAAACTTTGTTTTTGTGCAAATATTTGCTCATTTTGAAATGGATGCCTGCAACATGTTTCAAAAAAGCTGGGACAGTGGCATGTTTACCACTGTGTTACATCACCTTTCCTTCTAACAACACTCAATAAGTGTTTGGGAACTGAGGACACTAATTGTTGAAGCTTTGTAGGTGGAATTCTTTCCCATTCTTGCTTGATGTACGACTTCAGTTGTTCAGCAGTCCGGGGTCCTCCGTTGTCGTATTTTGCGCTTCATAATGCCTCCACACATTTTCAATGGGCGACAGGTCTGGACTGCAGGCAGGCCAGTCTACTACCCGCAGTCTTTTACTATGAAGCCACGCTGTTGTAACACATGCAGAATGTGGCTTGGCATTGTCTTGCTGAAATAAGCAGGGACGAAAAAGATGTTGCTTGGATAGCAGCATGTGTTGCTCCAAAACCTGGATGTCCCTTTCAGCATTGAAGGTGTCATCACAGAGGTGTACGTTGCCCATGCCATGGGCACTAACACACCACCATACCATCACAGATGCTGGCTTTGAACTTTGCGCTGGTAACAGTCTGGATGGTCTTTTTTCCTCTTTTGTCCAGAGGACATGACATCCATGATATCCAAAAACAATTTGAAACGTGGACTCATCAGACCACAGCAAACTTTTCCACTTTGCGTCTGTTCATTTCAAATGAGCTTCGGCCCAGAGAAGGCGGTGGCGTTTCTGGATGTTGTTGATGTATGGCTTTTGTTTTGCATGGTAGAGTTTTAACTTGCTCTTGTAGATGTAGTGACGAACTGTGTTAACTGACAATGGCTGTCTGAAGTGTTCCTGAGCCCACGCAGTAAAATCCTTTACACAATAATGTCGGTTTTTAATGCAGTGCCACCTGAGGGATTGAAGGTCACGGGCATTCAGTGTTGTTTTTCAGCTTTGCCGCTTATGCGTAGAAAGTTCTCCAGATTCTCTGAATCTTATGATTATATGGACTGTAGATGATGGAATCCCTAAATTCCTTGCAATTGAACGTTGAGAAACATTGTTCTTAAACTGTTGGACTATTTTTTTTTTCACGCAGTTGTTCACAAAGTGGTGATCCTCGCCCCATCTTTGCTTGTGAATGGCTGAGCCTTTTGAGGATGCCCCTTTTATACCCAATTATAGTGTCCTCAGTTCCCAAACGTTTATTTTTTTAGTTTTGTTAGAAGGAAAGGTGATGTAACACAGTGGTAAACTTACCACTGTCTCAGCTTTTTGAAACATGTTGCAGGCATCCATTTCAAAATGAGCAAATATTTACTTTTTTCTATTGGCTCAACAGTTCTACAGCTTCATGGGGAAGATAAGGATTTTTATTTTTGTATTTAGTTATTTTAATGTGAAATTTCAACTCCAGTTTACTAGAGCGCACATGGGAGACTTAAACCTAAATCTGATCTCTTTTCTTGTATGAAACCCCTTCTCTACTTAGTTGGAAAAGGACAAAGTGTTGGCTTGAAGACCTCTTATGATCATGTCTGACTATGGACACAGTAATGTTAAAACTGTTATATAGTCAAGTGTTGTTCCATGTACTCAGAGCGGTTTTAACTGGAATGTGGTAATGCTGTGTGTAACCACACACCGTTAAACGAGCCAGGCCTCAATTATTTAACTGCAGAACTGAGCAAAGGTGCGAGCAAAAAAAAAAAAAAGTGCCAAAAGCACACTCCAACCAACATTTTGTGGATTTTGCCGTATGGAATTTGATGTGACACTGAGATGTTCATAAACCTAATTTTTTACCTTAATTCATTTTTTGGGTCAGCACCAATAGTGCAGTAGACAAGTGAATATTTACTGAGGGATCCTTCAAATGGTGATGCAAGCACCAAATTTGGCACACATACTCCTTAGACATTACTCTTTTAAAAATGCCGGGTACCCACGTGAACTTTCAATAGGCGGCCAAGAAGGGGTCAATTGAAGTATTACACAGGGGTCAAAATTTAAAAATGCTCCAATCATATTGAAAGGTATTCCATATTATTTGTCTGATCATAAAGATTCCAAAAACGTATAGTTTGGACTATCTGTGAATGTTACGGAGTTATGGGATAAAAACAGCAAGAACAGTGACAAAGGTCAATTTCAATTTGTACAGGGGTCAAAAGTTAAAGTTGCTCCAATTTTGGTAAAAGTGATGCAAATTATTAGTTGGGTGAATATGGTTTTAAAAATGAATAGTTTGCATCATGTATCATGCTTAGTTATCATGTTACAGGGTAGCACATGTCATAGAATCCAATGGATGCTGATATTGTTTAACCTTTACTTTGCAAACCAAGCATGCAACACAGTCAAAACTATTCCATTTATTAATCCTATTAGCTCAACCAGTAATTTGCACCACTTTTTACCAAAATTGGAGCAACTTTAACTTTTGACCCCTGTACAAACTGAAATTGACCTTTCTCGGTGTTCTTGCTGTTTTTACCCCATACCTCCAGACCATTCATTCATAGATAGTCCAAACTATACCTTTTTGGAATCTTTATGATCAGACAAATAATATGGAATACCTTTCAATATGATTGGAGCATTTTTAAATTTTGACCCCTGTGTAATACTTCAATTGACCCCTTCTTGGCCGCCTATTGAAAGTTCACGTGGGTACCTGGCATTTTTAAAAGAGTAATGTCTAAGGAGTATGTGTGCCAAATTTGGTGCTTGCATCACCATTTGAAGCATTTTTTCAGTTATCCGCTGCACTACAACTCTGATGATACTTTCGGTCTTTGTAGCTGTCATTGAAAAGTGCAGTTCTTTTCTGCCTTTAGCAAATGGAATACCGGTAGTTGTTACTTTATCATGGATGACATTATAATGTTAATGTGCCATGCTGATGCACACAGTACAGGTAAGAAGGAAAGGAAGTCAGCAGCAAACATTATGTGTATATTCCAGACAAAACTGACTTTGACATGATTGTAAGACTGCTGAACGGCTGTCCAATACAGTGCTGCGAGTAAATGCCCGTATGCTCACTGTGACTCAGTGTGTGTTTAGAGGCGTTCACGCAGACAGAAGAGATGTCAAGTGGTGGAGCAGGATGGTGAGTCATTGACTTCTGCTGCAGCATAATCATGTCCATACAAGGCATTTTGTTACAAAACAGTGGTCGGGATCAGAATGCACAATATCGGCCCAGTTGCAGCCACAGAGCACACATATTGTCAGGTGTAACAAAAATATGTTTTAATGTGTGTGAGTTAAAGGGCAAGCAGTTAATTGTACACAGAGTTTCCCCTAGAAAGTTTTCAACAGCCTCTGTGGTACTAGCCAACCCCCCCACCCCCAACAAAATAATGAGGTATTGATGCAAGAAAAACGTAAAGTGCTCAGAAGTGCTAAATTTAAGTAATGTGCTGATTATTTATGCAGTTGTTATATCTGGGTTTGTTTTCTATTTTTCTGTTTTAAGTATCAAGTATTTACTTAAATGATCATACATCTTATGAATTATTGTTGTCTGCTGAAATGTGCACGTAAACTGGTTCTAGCAAGTTAAAAGCCAAGCACACAAAGAGTCAGGTTTTAGTATGTGCCGTACATGCACAGGCTTCAAATACGGGGTGGCCTTCCCCCTCTGTCTACGGGAAGCCAATAACGATATGTCTTGCAAGAATAAAATCTGCCTGTTGTTAATGCCTACTGGTGTCTTTGATTAAAAACTGGTTACTTCCTTTGTTTGTGGTTCTCACTGGGCAAAACTACTACGTGTTTCGTCTATGAGAAACTAGGCCTGTAACCTCACCGTAGCTTTGAATAAATTTAATCTGGGAAATAGTTTCTTTCCGGACTTTGTAAAACTCAATCATTGGTGAAATATTAGGAAAACACACAAGTATAATGAATAACCAAACACTAGGATCACTTAGTTTCAGCACCATTAATCTCCCCACCACCAACTTCATGGATGCAAACAATACATCTGGGAGGTAGCAAAATAGTGTCATTTAGTGTCAGAATCTCCCCAATCTAACAGATGTGAGTCAGACATGGATGGTGACAAGTCCAAATTAGAACACAGTTATGAGTGCGATATGTCTGTGACACTTTTCTCTGCCTTAAAACTGGCAAAATGATGGCCGAAGGGATTTTTAGGCCTCACTTTGGCCTAGATTTTCAATATGAAGGAGACAGAACACCAATTCAATATTTTGGAGTTTTGACAACTAGTTCACAAAGATTCTTTGCAAAATCTTTCATTAAACAGTTGAATACCTCAGCAGTGGCTTTAGCATGTTAGTTAAAACCTATACTAAAGAATGGAATACTATTTTATAATTTTTTTTTTTAGATTAAAATGGCATACAGATGCCTTTTAATACATGAGTGAAATCAAGATTTTTTTTTTTTTAAGTAATTCCACCCTCCATAAGATTTTCCACACTCAGGCTTGGACTAAAAAACATGATTGTTCTGCAACCAGCAGAGAAAATGAGATGTTCCTGTGAATTTCATGCCTGTAGCTGTTATATGTCAAGAATTTTGGCCCTGTGAAGTGCCTACCTGAATGACGGCCATCAGATGTAGGCCTAAACCTTCCCCCTTAGAATGGGGTGCAAAAGCAAAATGCGTACACGTATTCCCAAAAACCTGTTTCCTACCTTCTTCTGGGACCTAATGCCACACTGAACCTGATTATAATGCAAATCAGAAATGGTGCTGCTGGAGCCATTGGTCAATTTGAGATGGAATGACCCCATTAAAAATGATGTAATTGACAGGAATAAAAGGGTTGAGTTCTTCCTCTAAAAACTGTTGCGGTCTCAGGTTCTAAAAACACTCTGGACTCACACGCCATTCCAACTCATTAGAGAAACTTGCATATATTACTAGCCTTGAAAAATGTCAGCTACCCTACCTATTTTATCAACATTACCCAAACTCGAGCCCCTGGATCCCCACGGGCAATATTTCTGCATCCTCCCATGGTTGGTGATGTCATTGACATCTGCACTGTAATAGCTATTAGGCGCTTTTTTCTGACACCGTTCTATGACAATTATGTAGTGCATATTAAAACAATCATTATGATGTTCACTCTCATTGTGGCCATGAAGGCCACTGTTGCTTTTTTTTCTTTGTGAACACATGAAAATTATATATCAGACCAAAATGTCAGTGAGAACAAAAATTCACTGTGCCATAGAGCAGCCTATTTAAAAGATAGGTGCCTAAAATTTTGTCAGTTCCTTTCTTTAATAATACTGTATATACTTTACAGAATTTTTTTTGGAGCAGGTCTGATTTCCACCCTTGATCCACTTGACATGGAATGATTTGGTACTCACTTTGTTCTCTCATGTTTGACCGAATCTGTGGTGTAGAAACTCTTTCAGTAATGATGTACTGTCGTCTTTAATTGGGTGGCTTGGAACACTGCTTCAGTTGTGTGACCTTTCCTCGAGAACTTCTTTTGATATGGATTTGCGTAAGCAAGGTAATCTTTGTTCAGTTTGTAATCCCTTTGCGCTCAACGCAGACTGTTTACACTGTGCAAAGTGATAGACTCCGTGTAGTCCCTCCACCAATCACGTGACCGCTGGTCCATTGATTTTAGCCAAATTTTGTTCCTGTATTTTACTTTTGAATAATAGTTTTAATGGTAATGAGTGCTGAGCAAATTATTCTTATGATTATCTGGTGTATTTACCTGCATGATATGTTCAGCTAAGAACTTGTTTTGAATAGTGCTGATGATTCATAATTTTGCATTTGTGGATTAAATTTTTGATGTGCTGTGGTTATTGTTGAATGGCTGTTGCTGATGTATCATCTTTTCTGTTCCTGTTATTGGTAAGGAATGGAAGTGTTGTGAAGGTGAAAGTCCATACTATGCTCATACACTGTATGACTATGCCAGTTTCACTGAAACCTCTGTCCTGTAGGGTCATTCCGTGTGAAATCCTCAGATTTTCCAAAATTTTCCTGGGTCACCGACTCGGATTCTCGTGATTTTTTTTTTTTTTGCAAGTACCCACATATCTCTGAACACATGCAAATATTTGTGCTTAATTCCAAGTAGTTTTTCAGGGTACCCACAATCCTATTTTACACTCGCGAATGCATTTTGGAGTTTTTTTGTTTTTTTTTTAAAGGCATTATCTCAGCTAAAAATGCAGATATAAAGCTCAAATTTGGAATACACCCTATTTGGGCACCCCAGATACAGTAGTAAATTTCAAAAATGGGATACAGAGCTAATTTGTAATTCTGTAGCATCACAAATATGGCAGTTTGTCCATTCTCACAAAAAAATTACAAAATTTCAAAGAGCTGTACTAAGGAAGGGATTCAATGGATAATCTTCATATTGTAGAATACACATATCTGGGGTACTATTTATATGTGTGTAAAACATTTTATGCTTCCATTCAGAGCTGATATATTGCTTTCTGAATATGCAAATACAGGTTCAAAATTGGTTCGCACCATGTTACGGTACCCTATTTTGCAAATATTTTTTTCACTATGAAAGCATTTCAGCTAAAAAAAATAAAATAAAATAAATTTTTGACATAAAGTTGGTATATCAGTATGCTCTCCACAAAAAATTATGGGGTGACTGAGCACTTGCCCACATGGTCATATCAAAGAGACTGGAGGCCTTTTTGAAATTCTACGATCATCCGAATTTCAAGTATGATGTCCCTGCTCAGTTCCTGCATGGAGTTCCATGTCTTGTGCAGCTTTCCTTGGTTAATGGAGTGCCAGTCTGTAGGTGTTGGTTAGCATGAGTATCTGCGACTTTGTAGTTGGGGAAGAGACTTTGTCTCCTGTTCCACAAGTTGACCCCTTCCTCATGCCCCATGCTCCACTACACTACACAGCAGACAGTGTACTTAGACCTGCCAGCATTACTGCTGCCTAATAATGCTTTACCCACAGATGGCGGGTCTGACACCTCATGGCCCCATTAATGTTGCTGACTGAGAGGATCTGCTTACAGGATATCTAAATACCATTATCCCCTGCTGAGCTCCCTGACATTGACTGTGTGACATAGCTCAACAAATGCCCCCTGTCAATGTCCCCCCCACCCCTTCAAACTGTTAAGAATTTATGATGTAGATCTGGAGTGTTTGCAGTTATTTGTTTTGGCTGATTTAAAGTCAACATAAATAACAATCAGTGTCATTTTTACTGCATTATTTATGTCATGCATTAGGCATTGAGCCATGCATTAATCTTTTTCCAATCCAAGCAGATTACTCAAATAGAACTCATATCTGCAAACCTATAATTCGAAGATACAACTCACTGCGTTTGTTGACTTTCATGTTGTCTGAGGATCATTTAAAACATTGTGTAGTCATTGTCAGTAAATACCATACTCTTTCTTGAGGGTTAGGGATGTTCCAGTAGCATATGTCCCAGGCAATAGTATGATGTTGTTTGTGGCAAATTAATTTCTTTGCTGAGTTACATTTTCCCAACGAAAGTCTGATTCCTACAGCCAAATCTATAATTGGACAGTGACGCCAAATTTTGTACATTTGGAGTTTAAATAAAACAAGATGTGGTTGTACTGTAATATAGCCTATTAGCATTTGTTCAAGGGGTTTAATGAAAAAATACTGCATTAACCATTTAGTCCACAGGCCAAGCAGGTTTTCTTAAGGAAACAAAACACTTGTAATCCAGCCTCGGTATACCATGACCTAGCGGTTCCCAAACATTTAGGTCAGACACTCCTGGGTAGATCCAAACTAAATTAGTGCACCCCTCACTGCCGCTGACCACCACCCCCAAAACAATAACCACTGTTGTGCAAGAACCAGCTCAAAGTTCAGTTCAAAATGATTAAATAATAGCAACAACTAATTACACATATTGTACAAAAGATAGGTGTTAAAGTTGCTTTGTACCACAGTTGGACCCCCCAAAAAACAAACTTTGGTCCAACCAAAAGAGGTGTTCTTGGTCAGGCTCCAATTGACCCATGGTCTGTTGTGTTTGCAGTGTGAAAACATTTTTTAGATAATTCAGACAAATTACAGGAAGGAATCAGGTTATCATCACACCCATTATACAGTAACAGAAGAAAGTATGTCAATAATTGAATTATCCAATTAAAACTGATTGGCTACACTGCTAGCTCTTTTTTCTCCTTGTCAAAGATAAGAGAATCTGTTTTGTGTGTTGCACCAGGCAACAGTTGAAAATATTTATCCTCTGACCAAATTGACATGAAATCACTCACCATTTACTCCAAAAGAGAAAACAAAACTATCAACGTTTAGGGACGCTCTGTCCAGTCACATCTGTACCAGCCAAGAAAAACAAACAGACAAATCCTGAGCTCATTGACTGGACTTGACCGAAATGCAAATAGTGATAATTTATCCAAAATTCTCCTTTTACCAGAACTTTAAATGCAACCATACACCAAATTGACAAACAGCCGACGTCGGAAACATGCACATCTAGAAGTCAATCAATGTCAAGTGTGGGCAACACAAACCACTCTCCCTAACATCAAAACTCTGCAAGGCAGTCAGACAGAAATTGTGTCAAGTATTTAGGATTTTTTTTATTTTATTTCATTGGTGAAAAGTTGAACTTAAAATGGGTTTTTATGTTTGGTCATTTTAACTGTTTTAGAAAAAAAATTGATTGAGGCAACATTCCTCCCCTTCCTTCACGCCGCTGCCCAATATTTGCACCAACTGGACACTGTGTACCACAGCGATTAGAGGTTTTATCACAGGATTCAAAACCTTGACTTGTCATTGCACTCTTTACCCTAAAGTTCAGTCGGCTTCTCTCAACAAGCGCAGACTCACACACTGGTTTATTCAGTTATGTGTCCACCCTTGGTCTGCTCCCCCTTTCTGTCTGTAGCCAGTAGCTATGGCTTGCACTCAAATCATGTTCTTTTATTGTCTGTTGCAAATGTTTGCACCAAAATGGGCAGTTCATTAAGATTTCTGCCTCTGCTGCTTGGAGTCTCTTGCAGAGTACATTGCAACTCAACCTCACTCAGGGCTTTCAAATGCGCTGTAAAGGGATTGAGTCAGAGTCAATTGAAATTTGTAACTGCTTCATTTCCTCGCCTATTGTATGTACTGTGAATATTCCTAGGGCTTTTGAGGTGTTTATGCATGTTTTATGCGAAGTTGTGTTTTGTACTGATTTGTGTAAATATTCTGGAACTTTGATTGCTGTCTTGGCCAGGGATCCCTTGTAAAAGAGATCTCGTAATCTCAGTGGGACTCAACTGGTTACATAACTAAATGCATAATATACACCCTGAGATGAGGTCCATTGGTATCACTGCTTAATTTTTGGATTCTGTACCATAAAATTGATGAGCATCTACGATTCCTTCTAGACGGGATTCTAGTTTGAAGCAGATTACTTCTCCCAGCCAAAGCTGGTTGCTATCCATTTCCACCTCAGTGGACTGGAACGATGCAGATGAACTGTCTTGTTTTGTTCAAAGATACAGACTGGAAGCATGACCAGGAATTGAACCCAGGCCTACATACTAGTAGCCATACTACCCTACACTACTACTATCTCACTGAGCTGCCTGCTCTATATCCATTTTCAGAGCTCATAAGTATGTAGACAAATTATAATTATTACTTTGTATTTTTTTATTTTATTGTTATTACAGCTATATCAGATGACATGAACATAAATACATGAGCATTTCCAATCACCAAAAAAGTTTTGGACTTCATTTACATCAATCTGTATTATAATAGTCAAGTGGCCTCTATGTGCGTGTGTGTGTATGGCTTCGATCACACAGAAATTGGGGAGAGCTGACATTTGCTGTTTTGTATACTTATGTATTTTGGGTCAAGGATGTACGCTGCTAAAACAGAAAGTTGATCTGACTAATGGTTTTTGGAGAAATTAGCAATTTAAACTAAGCAGTAAACAATGGACATTATGCTGCAATGCGCCATGGGAGTTTGAGGCTTTGGGGCTTTAAAGCTAGGGTAGGTAACTGTTCAGAAACACTTTTTGTTATATTGGGTGAAATGGTCCGTTTATCCGAACAGTAGTCAATACATTATGTTTTCAGAAAAAGGAATGAAAAAAGAGTTCTGTAGCAGCTGTAGGATCGAAAAAACTCCGACCAGTATAAGCCCCGCTGTGCACTCTCAAAACATTCAGATGCCTTCATGTCTAGTTCTTCCTGCTCGCATCACCAGGCTCAATGCCCCCCCCCCCCCCCCCCCCCGTCCCTCCCTCCTCCACACGTGCACACACATCTCATTTCACCGAAGAAGTTTGGTACAATGGCAGAGGGAATACAGCCGAAACTACCACTTCCACTGGATTGTGCCATGTTGGATTAATAATTTTCTCTGTGAATTGGCCGATGAAAATGGCTGTAATCACTTCCTGAATCACACAGGACCGCTCCAGCTTCAGCCGTTCACACGCGCACCTAACAAGCTGCAGAAAGCATTTTGGGCCATCGATAAAGGTAATTACGTCTACATTATCATGGCTTGGTAGAACAGTTGTGTGTTCTTTCCTTCTTGTCTGCAGTTGTTAAAGTATGTTTCTAACAAATTTAACTTCTTGTTATAATGTTCAGACGAGCTGCGCTCTGATGCGATCCGCTGACGTCACTCGCTCTGTTTACTACTTTATTCTACTTGACGAGCTGAAATGTGCATAAATGTCGTGCTACGTGGTGAGATCTAATTGCCAACACGATGTGCAGCCCCTTTCACACACGGCCTGCGTCGAGTTGCTTCATGCGGCGTCATGACAATGCAGGAATGTCTGCGTCAGGTGTGCGCAGTAGGGGTGCAGAGAGGAGGTGAGAACGCAGAGGAGGATCTGCAGCCAATCTGGCTGCAGCCACACTGTGCACTCTGATTTCTCTTCTAGTTTATATTTGTTCTTGTGCAGGGCTGCAGGTCTGCGCTCTGATTTCTGTTATAGTTTATCTTTCTTCCCTTGCCTGCGAGTTGCGTTCGCATGTGTGAATGAACCATCTGTGAGTAAATGTGGAGATGTCTGGAGTTATACTTGATGTGGACATGTCCTGTCTCTGGCAATCAGCCTGTGAGCAGGACTTATGTCCTTTTTTGTCCTTTATTTAACACAATTATGAGAGCGTTTGAGGGAAGAGCGAGGAGCTGCTTGCAGCCAGCCAGTTTTTTTTTCTTTTAATTGTTCACATGTGCGCGTTCGAATGAATCGTCTGTGAGTGGACTGGAGATGTCCGACTTTTTACTGGATCTGGACATGTCCTGTCTCTGGCGATCAGTCTGTGAGCAGGACTTTTATGGACTTTATTTAAACAATCGTGAGAGAATTTAAGAGCGAGTAGCTGCAGCCAGGATAGTCCCACAGTCAGATGCACGTTCAAGTTTGTGGGGGCGTAGCTTTGGAAGGAACACTGACGGGGTAGGGAGGAGGGGGTGGAACCTAGAGGAGGAGCTACTTTCAAATCTTCCTAGCTCTCTTGCTAGCTCTCCAGGACTACCAACTCTAGCTTTAAATGTTATTGTGGTTCATGTTTGTTTAACAGTGTTGCTAGTGTTATTAATTTATCATGTTTTTGTAGTTCAACTAGTTTAGTCAGTTTAGTTAAATGTCATGTTGTTGTTACCATGAGTGAAAAAAGTATTTGATGTCTTCCACCATCGTCTCTGTTTATGAGTGTGTAAAAAAAAAATTTAAAAGCACCTGCTTGTAGCAGAATGCAGAAAAAAACAAAACACAACAAAAAAACTGCGTTCGTACAACTGGGGAGAGCTGACATTTGCCGTTTGGTATGCTTATGTATTTTCAGTCAAGAGTGAACGGCACCAATATGGAACATATTAGCACAAAATATATCTTTAGCGAACTACGGATATTAGATAACGTTGCAAATTTCAGTCTGGCCTAGCACACCATTCCAGCAGGGACTGGTAAATCATCTGTATATTAAAAGTGCATGAGTTTTATTTAGTAAGTTCAATGTAGTACCAAAATAATAGTAAATATGTAAAAAAAAAAAATACATGGATGACACAAGAAAGTGAAAAACCTTATTTCCATTGTGGTCCATTTAAAAATCAAATGACAAAATAGAAGTAATAATAAAATCTAATAATAATGATACTGATAATAATGATAAAAGTGTGCATACGATAACAAGAACCTAAACATTTATAAATAACATTAAGACAGTAAGGGTTGAGTTTCTCTTCTAAAATTGTTGAGGTCTAACATTCTAAAAATGTTCTGGACTCACACACGCCCCCCCATTCCAACTCAATTTATTTCACCCTTGAAAAATGTCAGCTAACCTATTTTATTACCACTACCCACTCTAGAGCCCGTGGATCCCCACGGGAAACACACTAGTCAGTAATAAATGCAAACTGCGCAGCCTGTGTGGTAAATCTGTCTCGAGTCGGCAAATTGATTGACTGTGCAAGGAGATTGAGAGAGAGAAGCCACCAAGATATTTTTGGAAACTAAAGTTTACAAGCATAAATTTGATTGTTTGTTTCAGATCCTTTGTGGTGGTGTTCAGGCAAAATTAGAAAAATTCTGTTACTGTCCAATGACGTGGTCGCGGATTTGACTGTGTATGATTAGCAGAAAGAAAGAACATCTTGTGTCTAATACTGAGGATGAAGAATTGGTCTACTTCCTTGATGAGAAGGTGTTTAGTTCTTGAGGATTCACCACAAGTTGAAACCCCAGAGACAGACAGAACTCATATATATTGATGTATTAGCTATGATATGCACAGTATCTGATCTACAAGGTATTGCTAAAATCAGGTGGAGGTTCTATCCAAAAAAAGTGTGTAACCAGTTTGTTGAGACTGAATGCTCTTCTGGTTATCAGATTACGGTCTTGTTTCATAACAGCAATTGTTGTGAAAGTGTCGTGACAGCGGACCCACAACAGGGGGCGTAAATGAACGGACAATGGATTAAGCCAAAAGTACAATTTAATGTTGTGAATCGCACACGACGTACAGACAATAACAATATAGTGACTGTCAATCATACACAGGTGACGTGTGGGCAGGCTCGACGATAGAAGACGCCTGGCGAGAGAAAGAGCCGGATCCCACACAGCTTCCACTGCCAACGGAGCTGAAGAACACCAGAGCCGCCAAGCCCTGCGCCCCAGGTGGCCCGCTGTCTTCAGCAGTCAGAACCCGGTACTGCTGGCAGAGAACAGAGACAGTCCTGAGGAGTGTGAGGTCGCACACTCCGTAAATCCCACAGTCTGTATTCAGTAAGGAGGGAGAACCTCCACCTCCAATCACACACTCGTGCAGGCTCTGAGATAACCACTTATCTGGGTGGGGTGTGAGGCGAAGCCGTCGCAGTCCACACCAAACGCAACTCCGCAGACAGGGTATCCGTCCCAGGAAAACGGCTGCAAAAAAGGAGATCAGACTAATACTCGAAGTTAAGGTTTAGCAGAGAATTACCTGATTGGTAGTTGATTTTCTCGGCGGGGAGGTGGAGTTGCAGTCCGGCCTTTAAGGTGGTGGTGATGATGTGGATGAGTGGACAGCTGATGCTGATGACGAGTAACAGCTGTCACTCCCGGTTGCTATGACGCCCTCTCATGCTTGAAGCCCGCACTTCAAGCAGGGCGCCATCTGGTGGTGGTGGGCAGCAGAGTACCTCCTCTTCAGCGGCCCACACAACAGCAATGGCATTTTGAGGGGACACTGAAGTGACTCTGAGAACAAATTAAAGGGAAGTATCTTTTGTTATAGTACAAAGCAGCGCTCCTAAGATGTAGTTTTCGGGCGATCTCATTCAGTGGAGTGCTGGTGCCACGTTTCTCTGCATCCACCTGTAGCAAGGTGATGTCCAGATTGAAAAGATGTTCCTGTTACCTTGGCTAGCAGGGAATTCCCCTTTGGCTGACCTGGTAGAGTTTTGGTCTTCAGTTCGAGCAGTCCGGTGTTGGAATCCCACCGGTCACCCCGGCCACAAAGATAGGTCCTCTGGTCACAAACTGGCATTGTTGGCAGGATGTGGGTAGCCACAGAACTAGATTTTTGACCTCAGGATAAAGTCAAAAATGGTGGGGAAATATGTAGCAAGGTGAAGTCCAGATTGAAAAGGTAGAGTTTTGGTCTTCAGGTCAAGCAGTTCGGTGTTCGAATCCCACTGCTGTCCCAGCCACAAAGATAGGTCCTCCGGTCACACACCAGACTACAAAACCAACTTGGGTTGGAGATGGAAACCACACAGGCTCACAAATGGTCCTCTCAAAACTCACCATATATCTGCCACAGCCAGGAGAAACGGATTGGATTGTCCTCTTAGCCTTTTCCAGTTGCTGAGGTCCTCGACACCTGAGGCACCTGCGTGCTGAATCGTGCTCAGAGAAATGCACCTCATGGCCTCAATGCAGTATCTGAAATTCCCTGCATGAAACTTGTACTCCTCATCTGAGTGAGAAACCACCTGCTTGACACAAAGTCATTCCAGTGGTACTCAAGGATCCTAAGATCCTGGTACGAAAGACATCTTGGAATCGCCTTAGGTCACTTGTTAATGTCCAAGTCTCACAACCATACAGGAAACACCAGGAAGTGAAGGACCATAATAATGTTGTTTTTTTTTTTTTACTTAAATGTGCTTTTTTTTTGTGCTAGTTTATATGTGTAAAGAATGCTGATATGAGATTTTAAACATAACCCATTAACTGCTGCTGTGAATAAACGACTCGGGGGTTTATATGTTTGTAAATCTGATTGTGATGAAGTCAGTGCCTCACCAGCCATCAACCTCATTGCACTTGACTGTGTCCCACAGTTAGATTGTGAAAAGAAGGAGAAAAAAAGACTTCTTGAGTGTGTTGGACGAGGTGGAACCCAGGATAAAAGAGTGGTGATTGGAGCAGACAATCACTGGCCACCATTCATGGCCAATGGGATCAGTGGTGTTGTTTTCCAACCCTTAAAATTGTGTTTTGTAGGAATATATTCTTGAAGTTTATGATTATTTACAACATTAATTATTAGACTCGACTACATCTGCAGCACAGTGGATTAGTGGTTAGCACTGTTGCCTCACAGCAAGAAGGTCATGGGTGTTATTCCCACCTGTGGCCTTTCTGTGTGAAGTTTGCGTTTTCTCCCCGTGTTTACATAGGTTCTCTCCGGGTGCTCCGGCTTCCTCCCACATCCAAAAGACACGCCGATTAGGTGGATTGGAAACTTGAAACTGTAAGTGTGCGTGCGGGTGTGAATGTGTTATATGTGGCCCTGGGACGGACTGGCGTCCTGTCCCTGGTATACCCCGCCTCGTGCTCTATGACTGCTAGGATAGGCTCCAGCCCCCCATGACCCTTAATTGGACTAAGCGGTTGACGTTGAGTGTGTGTGTGTGAGACTATATCTGAGACACATTTAGGGAAAAGTTCTTGCATAATTCCTGTTATTGTACTCTTGGAGGACACCTGCTGGAGAGATTGATGTAGTGCAGAAATTTAATTTGCAAAGACAAAGCAACAAAATTTCATCAACTGACGAAACTTGCAGCATAAATAAATTTTTATTTTGAGGAACAAAGTTTCTTACTTAAGACATTTTGCCTGCCACAAATCCAATTACAACACAAACACCAGCCAAAAACACACCAGCGGTTTTTAGTGGCTGCCAAGTCTGAGTAGAAACGCTCCTTTTGTGATTTCATCTCTGTCTTCAAGATCTCCTCCTTCACGTCCAGGTCCTTCTGGAAGCTGGACTCTTTTTCTTTCAGGATTTTTTGGAAGTTAGCTTCTTTAATATCCATCATTTATGGAAGCTGATGTCTTTTTCCACCAGCTAGTTTTGGAACTCTGCTTCCATGCTGTCCATCATGTGACAGAAGTTGGCATCATTTTCCTCCAGCTTCCTTCGGAATTCCGCTTCCTTGCTGTCCATCATTTTGTGGAAGCTGATGTCCTTTTCCTCCTGCATTTTTAAATATTCAGCCTCCTTTCTGTCCATCATCTCCTGGACCTTGATGTCCTTTTCGTCCATCTCTTGATGGAAGCAGGTGTGTTTGTTTCCAATATTTGGATCATTCTGTCTTTTTCTTTGAGTTTCTCCTCAAATGCAGCCTGTTTGATTTCATCCTACCTTCTGTGACTGGCAGCGAGCACTTTGAGAAGTCGCATCTGCTTGGCTTCAGTGTCTTCTTGAAACTTGGCCCTCCATGAATCGTCATCAGGAAGCTGTGTCTCCAGAGACTCTGGTCCTTCAGTCTCAGAGTCTGAGTCCAGCAGATTGGGGGGCTACAAACACAACAAGAGACTAGCATCATGCATTCATTATGAAGTGTTTATTTTCAGCTGACCAATCAGCTGCACTGAAACAAAACAGTCTGCAGAGCTTCTTTGCAGTCAGTGTTGATTTTCCCAAAGTGTCTGATTCAGTTGATCGGACTCATCTCTGGGACGTCTTGAGAATTCGTGGGATCCCCAAGAAGTTACTGGACATCATCGTCAGACAAAACAGACACTGTGAGTGCTGCACGGAGCCGAGGCAGAGACACACCGACCCAAGACAGCAAAACCACACAAGAATTAGTCACTGCTTAGAATTATGAGTGGCAATAAATACACTCAACAAAAATATAAACGCAACACTTTTGGTTTTGCTCCCATTTTGTATGAGATGAACTCAAAGATCTAAAACTTTTTCCACATACACAATATCACCATTTCCCTCAAATATTGTTCACAAACCAGTCTAAATCGGTGATAGTGAGCACTTCTCCTTTGCTGAGATAATCCATCCCACCTCACAGGTGTGCCATATCAAGATGCTGATTAGACACCATGATTAGTGCACAGGTGTGCCTTAGACTGCCCACAATAAAAGGCCACTCTGAAAGGTGCAGTTTTTGTTTTATTGGGGGGGGATACCAGTCAGTATCTGGTGTGACCACCATTTGCCTCATGCAGTGCAACACATCTCCTTCGCATAGAGTTGATCAGGTTGTCAATTGTGGCCTGTGGAATGTTGGTCCACTCCTCTTCAATGGCTGTGCGAAGTTGTTGGATATTTAGGCAGGAACTGGTACACGCTGTCGTATACACCGGACCAGAGCATCCCAAACATGCTCAATGGGTGACATGTCCGGTGAGTATGCCGGCCATGCAAGAACTGGGACATTTTCAGCTTCCAAGAATTGTGTACAGATCCTTGCAACATGGGGCCGTGCATTATCCTGCTGCAACATGAGGTGATGTTCTTGGATGTATGGCACAACAACGGGCCTCAGGATCTCGTCACGGTATCTCTGTGCATTCAAAATGCCATCAATAAAATGCATCTGTGTTCTTCGTCCATAACAGACGCCTGCCCATACCATAACCCCACCGCCACCATGGGCCACTCGATCCACAACATTGACATCAGAAAACCGCTCACCCACACGACGCCACACACGCTGTCTGCCATCTGCCCTGGACAGTGTGAACCGGGATTCATCCGTGAAGAGAACACCTCTCCAACGTGCCAACGCCAGCGAATGTGAGCATTTGTCCACTCAAGTCGGTTACGACGACGAACTGGAGTCAGGTCGAGACCCCGATGAGGACGACGAGCATGCAGATGAGCTTCCCTGAGATGGTTTCTGACAGTTTGTGCAGAAATTCTTTGGTTATGCAAACCGATTGTTTCAGCAGCTGTCTGAGTGGCTGATCTCAGACGATCTTGGAGGTGAACATGCTGGATGTGGAGGTCCTGGGCTGGTGTGGTTACACGTGGTCTGCGGTTGTGAGGCTGGTTGGATGTACTGCCAAATTCTCTGAAACGCCTTTGGAGACGGCTTATGGTAGAGAAATGAACATTCAATACACGAGCAACAGCTCTGGTTGACATTCCTGCTGTCAGCATGCCAATTGCACGCTCCCTCAAATCTTGTGACATCTGTGGCATTGTGCTGTGTGATAAAACTGCACCTTTCAGAGTGGCCTTTTATTGTGGGCAGTCTAAGGCACACCTGTGCACTAATCATGGTGTCTAATCAGCATCTTGATATGGCACACCTGTGAGGTGGGATGGATTATCTCAGCAAAGGAGAAGTGCTCACTATCACAGATTTAGACTGGTTTGTGAACAATATTTGAGGGAAATGGTGATATTGTGTATGTGAAAAAAGTTTTAGATCTTTGAGTTCATCTCATACAAAATGGGAGCAAAACCAAAAGTGTTGCATTTATATTTTTGTTGAGTGTAGTTTGAATGAGTTGAATTAGTTCAAATGACTGTAAAATGACTTCAAACGGTTTGAGTTGAACTCTCTCATCAGGTTTTACAGTGAAAATATGAACACATGAATAAAACATACAAGCCAAGAAAGACAGAACGAGGAATCACGGAGTCAAAATGAGAAAAACGTACTGGTTGTAGGACTTTACGAGGCATCCTCACAGACTGAGTTTGAATTGTTATTTCAAACTGTTG
This sequence comes from Thalassophryne amazonica, assembly GCF_902500255.1. Lineage (NCBI taxonomy): Eukaryota > Metazoa > Chordata > Actinopteri > Batrachoidiformes > Batrachoididae > Thalassophryne > Thalassophryne amazonica. Next base: position 107,487,916 of record NC_047107.1, on the reverse strand, counting down.
TTTAATTTCTTGTATTTAAAGGTTTGTTTTCTTCAGTCTGATGTTTGTGTTCACTGCTGTGTTCAGACATAACTGAACTGTTCACACAGACATCTCATTTCTTGTGAGCATTGAGCTTTGTGATGTTTGAGCTACTATGAACTTGAATAACCTGTAACAGTCTTTATGACGTCATCTGGTTGGCTCCATTTCATTATTATGTATCTCCTTGTCCATGATCTGATCCAATATGAATTAACTTTACTGAAATAGAAACTTCTCACTGAACTACTTCTGTGTCTAAATTTTGTATGGAACTGATGATTTTTTTTTGGGGGGGGGGGGGGGGGGGGGGATTTGTTTCATAACTAAATTAAATTCTTCATGTGAAATCTTCAGCCTATTAATTATTTATTTTCGATCATTTTCAGACCAGGATCATCTTGTGTTTTTAATGTCTCACTTAAAGACAGTGTCCCAAACACATCTGGCTGTGAAGATCTTGACCATTAGTGCTTTTAATGTCAACACATTAAATATTTTGAATTTGTTGCAGGAACGTTATAAATGACTGTAAAATACTGCAAACTTTTGTTTCATGAACTGAAATGTAATTAAACCCAAACCAGGCAAGCTTATTTTAATTCAAATAATTTTCAAAGTTTGAGTTATTGAATTAATTAAATGGTTTAATACAGTGGTTCCCAAAGTGTGGGCTGTCGCCCCCTCGTGGGTGGCGATGGTACTGTCGATGAGCCGCACGTTCTTAAATTTTACATGAATGAAATTAAAAATTATTTGATTTTCAATTTTGTGATAATGTTTTATATATTTGAATATTTTAATAATGGAATCACATTTAATAAAATAAAGCCATGAGATTTACATTATGTGTAATGTTTAATTTAGTCGACCGAGTTTATCATATTGCACATACATGAAAATATTTAATCGTCACGCTCTTGTGTCGATCAGAATTGTGTTTAAACGTTGTAGTTTGACCTCCAAACAATTTTCTGTTTTCATTGTGGGCGCATGTATCCTTCATTTTTGGAATGTCTTAATATAATTTTCTTCAAATGGTTTGAATTGAACTATGAGGAGTAACTGAGAAGATCTGAGCCGGACCCAGAAATGTTTGTTTCTCAGAGTGCAAAAGTTGGAGAACCACACCCAACTTTTTCTGGGTCAGGCTCAAAACTTTTCAGTCACCCCTCGTATCTCATCAGGTTTTATAGTGAAAATATGAACGTGTGAATAAAACATACAAGCCAAGAAAGACAGAACGAGGAATCACAGAGTCAAAATGAGAAAAACTTACTGGTTTTAGGACTTTACAAGGCATCCTCACCGACTGAGTTTGAATTATTTCAAAGTGTTTCTTAATTTCTCGTATTTGGAGGTTTGTTTTTTTCAGTCTGATGTTTGTGTTCAGACTAAACTGAACTGTTCACACAGACATCTCATTTCTTGTGAGCATTGAGGTTTGTGACGTTTCAGCTACTATGAACTTGAGCTTGAATAACCTATAACAGTCTTTATGATGTCATCAGGTTGGCTCCATTTCATTATTATGTATCTCCTTGTCCATGATCTGATCCAATATGAATTACACATTTGGCTCCACAAAATGTTGTCGAAATGAACAGTATATAGTAAATTGCTTTATAAATACCAAGGTATATGTTTTAGTCACTCATGCTCCTCTAAAATGTGGTATCAATGCACACACACATCACTTAGAATTTACCAGTAATAAAATTATAAAGATAAGTGGTTTAAAGAGTGGCCGTAATAAATATTTAGGAAACCTAAATTTTTGGAGTATGGAGTTAAATTTGTCTCATTAATACTTGCAAATGCACAGAGGATGATTTACAAATATCCTTTGATTTGTACACGTGCATTGTGATCCACAAACACAAATTTCTGATTTGTAACTTGTGTGTGGGTTTTTACAAATAAATGTTTATTTGCAAAACTGAAAATTCTGTTTGTGAAGGGTGATTCACCATTGGTGGATCACCGAACACACACATTCATCACTTTGCTCAGTTGCGCAATACTGAGACATTCTCAGCGCAAAACTGCAGTTGAGATCCACAGATATGTCAGTCGCTATTCACATTATTGGCAGAATTATTAGGGGAGCTGAGGGGGGCTTGGTTCATTATTGGGGAGCTTAAGGCCCCCCCAAGCTCCACCTTGGTGCCGCCACTGGATTTGGGTGATTAAATTTTTCAGTGTTATATCAAAACTCTGTCAGAAATTGAGTTTCAAATGAGCTGAAATAGCAGATTGAAAAAAAAAATCCTGAGGTATGTATTTCAAGACTGGCATACTTCATAATGTATGTTACAGTTAGACTATAGCAAGTGGTTATACGTACGTAGCCATATTAATTAATCCCAAATTCTGTTCGTACGTAGGGCAGTGTTATGGTTAAGGTTAGAGGTTATGATAGGATTAGTGATTGTGGTTAACGTAGTTTATGAATCTACGAGAGAGATGCTACATACTAATAGAAATTCGCTATAACAATGTGGCTACGTTCAAATAGCCACCGCCATAACAATATGGCATCTCATTACTCTGGAAATACTTAGAACTCATTTCGACATTGTGGAGATCAAGGTAAATGGTAAATGGACTGCATTTATATAGCGCTTTTCCATCTGCATCAGATGCTCAAAGCGCTTTACAATTATGCCTCACATTCACCCCGATGTCATACAAGGCGCTCACTACACACCGGGAGCAATAGAGGATTAAAGGCCTTGCCCAAGGGCCCTGAGTGATTTTCCAGTCAGGCGGGGATTTGAACCCAGGATCTTCTGGACTCGAGTCCAACAACTTAACCACTAGACCATCACCTCCCCTAAAAGCTGTTAAAAACTGGAATGATTCGTTCCACAGTTCCAATGTTGGCAGTTTGGAACTTTTATTTATTAAGTTGTACAAAAGTAATAGCTTTTTGTTAAAACACCCAACGTTTATTCTTTCTGTGTGTTTTCAGATTTATGAATGAAACTTGCAACACACCCAAGATTTTAACACAGTGTAATACAGTAATACATATTCTTAAATTGTAATGTTCATGCACCATAGTGTTTATTTAATGTGGTTTTTGATGTATTTTTCTCAATTAGTATTAAATGTTAATTAAAAAAAAAATCACACGGAGATACATATGTCATGTTAAAAACATTTCAAGCACAAAACAAAACAAAAACCCTGACATTAAATCTTGTATTTTCAAATGCTAATCCCAGTTCTTACCTTTTTAATACGAGTTATAAGTAACAGTTGCAGTAATGATTACAAGCAATATTAAGTAGTATAACATAATATTGATAATGTTTTGGCCAATTTAGTCCAATACAAGCAATTTTTAAATATAAATCAAACTAATTTGTGTTCTTCGCCTAAAAACGGATTATACGTCGTCAAGCTAACAGCACTAATCCAGAGAAACAACAAATCGAGTGATTTCTTTAAAAATCAAAAGGAAATCCAGATTATAAAAACTCAATAACAAAATAAACGTGCAGCGATTTTGGTAAAATGTTAATCACAAAAATATTAATTCTGCTGTCACTAAAGAAGCAGATATCACATTTAGCTGAAAATGAACTTTCGTTTTTTTTATATTTGTTGTATTATGTGTTTTCGTTTGTAACGTTTGGCTGAGCAGCTGGTACACTCAATATTAAAGAAAAAATGTAATTATAGTTTTTCTAATGTGAAAAATGTAGATCTTATTTTGAAAATCAAAAGCGGCAGTAATTTGGTGGTTTGCTTTTGCTTAATATGATAATAAAACGCTCCCCCCCCCCCTCTTCTTTTTTTTAACAGGGAAACCAACCAAGGTTGTTGGTGTCTGGTGGACGGAGTCTGATAGAGGTAGGTGGGAAAATCATTTTTATGTATTTACAAACAAAATAATATAGTTGTCATTGCTCTGTAAATGTCTGTTATGGACGGCGTGCCGTTTAGTTTGGCGGAAATGAGGACGAAATGCCAAGTCAAGACAAGTGGTAAAGTGTAAGCTAACTAGCTTGCTAGGCTAACCTGCTAACGGTGCCGCCATCCGGTTCACGGCTGCGGACTACTGAACTCTGATCTGTGGTCTGATCAGGAGACTGTAAGTCAGGATGATTAATCACGTATTAAAAACAGATTTATTGTTGTTAGTACAGTGGTCAGTATTTATTCTAAAACACTGCAGTGGACACAGTGATGATGGTGTCCCTGTGGGTAAAACATGTAATCTTTTGTTTTTGTTTATCGAAACTTTTGTTAATTGTCATTTGAGCAGCAGGCTCTACATATCATCTTGTTAAATATTCCAACAATTATATAGGGTGTTTTTGAGAGAATATAGAACTTGAAGTTTGTTTTCCTGAATGTTATACATAAATAAAATTTTACAAAAACACTGCAGACTATATCAACTGTAATATGATAATATGTATATGTCGCTGACATGAGCAAGTGAAGCTCTTTAGCATCTCACCATGTCATTTAGGTCTAGGAATGGGTATTAATAAGATTTCATCGATGCCGATGCCATTATCATTTCCGCTTATCGATCCGATTCCTTATTGATTCCCTTATCAATACTTCTTGTGAATTTTCTGTGTACTAAAAATACGCTTTACAGGTTTTCTATGTCAACAACATTGTATAGAGTCTTAAAGTAAATAAATATGAAATTGGTCACTGGATCCTTGATCTCTGGACATAAATAGAAATAAACAAAATCTGTAGTTTTTGTCAAAAGCATTTACTTTCAGACATTAATGGCATGAATGTCATGCCATACCGCTGAGCTCAGCCGGCAGCATGTCAGTATCAATGTAATTCATAAAGAACGCAGGACATCTCATTTTGAGAGGAAAAAGACATTTTAGTCAATTGTAGCTTATTGTTTGTATTACAGATTTTGGAAAGAGTTGTAATTTGATTTAAAACGGCGATTCGCTTTGAAGTTATTAATTCTGGTCGGACTCTAACTTTACTCGACAGAGAGTGGCGCAGCTTTTGGAGCTGTGTAAATGGAACAGAGGATGAATCTTGTTTCTTGCCTGCAACAACAGTCCCAGTTAGTGACTTTAATCTGCACAAAAGTGACTCACGATTGACATTCTTAAATGGCTTTAAGAAGGGATAAGAAACGGACTTGCAGCTTCTGAAAAGCAGTGAAGCAATGAACCAACGAAGCAGTGGGTCAGAGCACTGCTTCATTGGTTCAAGCTTCAAGAACAGCCGCTGCAGAAACAGCTGATTTCTGACTTCTTCTACCTTCTGTACCTGTGTTATCATAACTAACATGATGAGTACAGTTGGATAAAGCAGTATCCAAACTGAACATTTGATATTAGCATCAGTGAGTTACTACCAAGCAGCAACCTGATCTCGCTATACATAATTGGGGCCAATGTGGAAGCGCAGTACTTTGACTGGCCGCTTTAGGCTGGCTCCAAAACAGAGCACTTTCCCATAGGACTCCGTATGAAAATGTTCAACTTTAGAGCAGAAATAAACATGTTTAAAGCCTGGTATAAAAAAAAAACCCTAACAGTTTTGGTCTCTTTCTTTCAACAGTTTCCTCCTCCATGACAACCGTACGTGGGGTGAATTTGTTTTTAACGTCTTAGCTTAAGATGTTATAAGCCATAAAGTTCTGTAAATTTGGTTGTGTGGTTGCTGAGTGGAGTGTATCTGCGTCTTGTCTTAGCTCAGTATGTGCACGATTCGGCTGGTTGTGCAGTAGGGCATGCCAAATTATGGTTGAATTTCAAAAATTGCTGAAATTGAAAAGGCTTTAGCAATAAAATAGTGGAAGTATTGTGCTTTGTACAGAATTGTGATAACTTTTGACACTTTGGATTTAACATCATTTATATGAGTTTTACAACTTAATTTATCATCGATAAAAGTTCCAAGAAACTTGGTTTCGGCTACTATTTCAATTTCAGCATCATTCAATAATAACTTTGTACTTGCGTTCCTGGGCTTATTTCCGAATATAATACATTTTGTTTCACCCAAATGAAACACTAATTTATTTGAATCAAACCAGTATTTAAATTTTTGTAGTTCCCACTCCATCATGTCCAGGAGCTGTCCCAAATGATCCCCACTACCAAAACACAGTTGTATCATCAGCAAACAAAATACATCTCACAGACTTGGAAACCAAACCTATATCATTAATATACAACAGAAACAGTAACGGCCCAAGTACTGAACGCTGGGGCACCCCACATGTAATCCTCAAAAATTCAGAATTTGTCCCCCCAAAATGGACACACTGATACCTGTTGCGTAAATAGCTAGCTGTCCAATCAAGGGCCAGTCCTCTAATACTGTACTTCTGTAATTTGTCCAATAGTAAAATGTGGTCTATGGTATCAAATGCTTTCTAATGCTTCTAACAATAATTGTTAGAAGCAACTGATTCTTAGCATTATATGTTATACAGACACGAATGAAGTGTTGTGTTCTCCCACACTGAATCCATTCCAACTGCAATTACATTGATGGGGAAAAATAGAGCTTGGGATGATATCTATGTACTTTTATAAATCAAACAGTGTCTGTGTAAAATTTTTTTTTTTTTTTTTTTTTTTTTTTTACACCATAAAACGCACCATTGTGTAGAGATTTTACACACATCTCCTGCGCTAATTGGACAGAAACCCTTAATGCTTACCTCTCTTCTGCTTTCTGTGAATCTTAATTGCACATTTGTAAGAAGTGAATCAGCGCAATGTGCCATAAGGTTTAGAATTTTAAGGGTTTAGTACTCAAGAAAGCTTTGAACCCACTGACCCTGTAGTTAGTGGGCAGCCTGTGTTACAGCCTGAGATATAGTAGCTGCTTTTAATTATCTGCAGCCAGGTCCTTAATTTATTTTCTTTTTTTATCCACGGTGATATTAAAATGAAACCATAAAAATGTGCAACTCAGAGTTTAACAAAAATATCACATTAATCATTTGTTAATTATGTGAATTTTTTATGTAATCCCTCTGTCAGAGGCCATAAGTAATTGGACAAATGGAATACATCACTGTTTATACAAGTAACTAGTGTGTTGTCCATGGGGATCCACAGGCTCCAGATTGGGTAGTGTTTACAAAATAGGTAGCTGACATTTTTGTCGTAAGGGTGGTAATAAATTAAATAAAGCTTGTATAATGAGTTGGAATGGTTGGTGTGTGAGTCCAGAACATTTTTAGAACCTTAGACCTCATCAGTTTTTAGAAGAAGAACTCAACTCTTTTATTGCCTGCTAGTTTATGTAATTTTTTAAAAATGTTAATTTAATGTCTTAATGTATTTATAAATTGTTTAGGTTCTTGTAATACATACTATTATTATTATCAGAATTCAGTTAAAAAAATCAAATCAGTATTTTATTTCTACTTCTGTTTTGTCATTTGATTTTTAAATGGTCCGCAATTGAAATAAGTGTTTTCATTTTCTTGTCATCCATGTATTTTTAATGTATTTACAATTATGTTATGTACTTACATTGAACTTAAAATCACTCACCACACTTTTAATATAAAGATGACTTACCACCCCTGCAAGAATGGCATGTGTGTCCAGGAAGTAGTTGGCAACATCCGTTGTTCCGTTTTCACAGCATTCATCCGTGACCCAAAATACATAAGCATTCCAAATGGCAAATGTCAGGTGTCCACAGTTTCTCTGTGATTGAAGTTGCACGCAAAGCGCGCATGCACAGCTGCTGTAAGCAGGTGCTTTTAATTATACAAAAAAAGGCAGTGACAGAACACATTAAAAACACAGCACTTTTCACTCATGGTACCAGCAACATGAGACTTAACTGACAAAAAACAATTGAGTTCCAAAAACACAATAAATCAATAACACTAGCAACACTGTTAAACTAACACAAACCAGAATAACAACATTTAAAACCTCAAAACCCCAAACTCCAAAGTTGCATTGCAGCACAATGTCCATTGTTACTGGTGAGCGAAAATTGCCAATTTCTCCAAACACATTTGTCCCATCAACTTTCTGTTTTTACAGCGTTCATCCTTGACCCAAAATACATAAGCATGCCAAACAGCAAATGTCACCACTCCCTGGTTTTTGCGTGATCGAAACCATACACACACACATGCACACAGAGACCACTTGGCTATTATAGGCACAACCCCAATTCCAATGAAGTAGGGATGTTGTGTAAAATGTCAATAAAAACAGAATACGATTTGCAAATCCTCTTCAACTTATATTAATTTGCATACACCACAAAGACAAGATATTTAATGTTCAGACTAATAAACTTTGTTTTTGTGCAAATATTTGCTCATTTTGAAATGGATGCCTGCAACATGTTTCAAAAAAGCTGGGACAGTGGCATGTTTACCACTGTGTTACATCACCTTTCCTTCTAACAACACTCAATAAGTGTTTGGGAACTGAGGACACTAATTGTTGAAGCTTTGTAGGTGGAATTCTTTCCCATTCTTGCTTGATGTACGACTTCAGTTGTTCAGCAGTCCGGGGTCTCCGTTGTCGTATTTTGCGCTTCATAATGCTCCACACATTTTCAATGGGCGACAGGTCTGGACTGCAGGCAGGCCAGTCTACTACCCGCAGTCTTTTACTATGAAGCCACGCTGTTGTAACACATGCAGAATGTGGCTTGGCATTGTCTTGCTGAAATAAGCAGGGACGAAAAAGATGTTGCTTGGATAGCAGCATGTGTTGCTCCAAAACCTGGATGTCCCTTTCAGCATTGAAGGTGTCATCACAGAGGTGTACGTTGCCCATGCCATGGGCACTAACACACCACCATACCATCACAGATGCTGGCTTTTGAACTTTGCGCTGGTAACAGTCTGGATGGTCTTTTTTCCTCTTTTGTCCAGAGGACATGACATCCATGATATCCAAAAACAATTTGAAACGTGGACTCATCAGACCACAGCAAACTTTTCCACTTTGCGTCTGTTCATTTCAAATGAGCTTCGGCCCAGAGAAGGCGGTGGCGTTTCTGGATGTTGTTGATGTATGGCTTTTGTTTTGCATGGTAGAGTTTTAACTTGCTCTTGTAGATGTAGTGACGAACTGTGTTAACTGACAATGGCTGTCTGAAGTGTTCCTGAGCCCACGCAGTAAAATCCTTTACACAATAATGTCGGTTTTTAATGCAGTGCCACCTGAGGGATTGAAGGTCACGGGCATTCAGTGTTGTTTTTCAGCTTTGCCGCTTATGCGTAGAAAGTTCTCCAGATTCTCTGAATCTTATGATTATATGGACTGTAGATGATGGAATCCCTAAATTCCTTGCAATTGAACGTTGAGAAACATTGTTCTTAAACTGTTGGACTATTTTTTTTTTCACGCAGTTGTTCACAAAGTGGTGATCCTCGCCCCATCTTTGCTTGTGAATGGCTGAGCCTTTTGAGGATGCCCCTTTTATACCCAATTATAGTGTCCTCAGTTCCCAAACGTTTATTTTTTTAGTTTTGTTAGAAGGAAAGGTGATGTAACACAGTGGTAAACTTACCACTGTCTCAGCTTTTTTGAAACATGTTGCAGGCATCCATTTCAAAATGAGCAAATATTTACTTTTTTCTATTGGCTCAACAGTTCTACAGCTTCATGGGGAAGATAAGGATTTTTATTTTTGTATTTAGTTATTTTAATGTGAAATTTCAACTCCAGTTTACTAGAGCGCACATGGGAGACTTAAACCTAAATCTGATCTCTTTTCTTGTATGAAACCCCTTCTCTACTTAGTTGGAAAAGGACAAAGTGTTGGCTTGAAGACCTCTTATGATCATGTCTGACTATGGACACAGTAATGTTAAAACTGTTATATAGTCAAGTGTTGTTCCATGTACTCAGAGCGGTTTTAACTGGAATGTGGTAATGCTGTGTGTAACCACACACCGTTAAACGAGCCAGGCCTCAATTATTTAACTGCAGAACTGAGCAAAGGTGCGAGCAAAAAAAAAAAAAAGTGCCAAAAGCACACTCCAACCAACATTTTGTGGATTTTGCCGTATGGAATTTGATGTGACACTGAGATGTTCATAAACCTAATTTTTTACCTTAATTCATTTTTTGGGTCAGCACCAATAGTGCAGTAGACAAGTGAATATTTACTGAGGGATCCTTCAAATGGTGATGCAAGCACCAAATTTGGCACACATACTCCTTAGACATTACTCTTTTAAAAATGCCGGGTACCCACGTGAACTTTCAATAGGCGGCCAAGAAGGGGTCAATTGAAGTATTACACAGGGGTCAAAATTTAAAAATGCTCCAATCATATTGAAAGGTATTCCATATTATTTGTCTGATCATAAAGATTCCAAAAACGTATAGTTTGGACTATCTGTGAATGAATGTTACGGAGTTATGGGATAAAAACAGCAAGAACAGTGACAAAGGTCAATTTCAATTTGTACAGGGGTCAAAAGTTAAAGTTGCTCCAATTTTGGTAAAAAGTGATGCAAATTATTAGTTGGGTGAATATGGTTTTAAAAATGAATAGTTTGCATCATGTATCATGCTTAGTTATCATGTTACAGGGTAGCACATGTCATAGAATCCAATGGATGCTGATATTGTTTAACCTTTACTTTGCAAACCAAGCATGCAACACAGTCAAAACTATTCCATTTATTAATCCTATTAGCTCAACCAGTAATTTGCACCACTTTTTACCAAAATTGGAGCAACTTTAACTTTTGACCCCTGTACAAACTGAAATTGACCTTTCTCGGTGTTCTTGCTGTTTTTACCCCATACCTCCAGACCATTCATTCATAGATAGTCCAAACTATACCTTTTTGGAATCTTTATGATCAGACAAATAATATGGAATACCTTTCAATATGATTGGAGCATTTTTAAATTTTGACCCCTGTGTAATACTTCAATTGACCCCTTCTTGGCCGCCTATTGAAAGTTCACGTGGGTACCTGGCATTTTTAAAAGAGTAATGTCTAAGGAGTATGTGTGCCAAATTTGGTGCTTGCATCACCATTTGAAGCATTTTTTTCAGTTATCCGCTGCACTACAACTCTGATGATACTTTCGGTCTTTGTAGCTGTCATTGAAAAGTGCAGTTCTTTTCTGCCTTTAGCAAATGGAATACCGGTAGTTGTTACTTTATCATGGATGACATTATAATGTTAATGTGCCATGCTGATGCACACAGTACAGGTAAGAAGGAAAGGAAGTCAGCAGCAAACATTATGTGTATATTCCAGACAAAACTGACTTTGACATGATTGTAAGACTGCTGAACGGCTGTCCAATACAGTGCTGCGAGTAAATGCCCGTATGCTCACTGTGACTCAGTGTGTTTGTTTAGAGGCGTTCACGCAGACAGAAGAGATGTCAAGTGGTGGAGCAGGATGGTGAGTCATTGACTTCTGCTGCAGCATAATCATGTCCATACAAGGCATTTTGTTACAAAACAGTGGTCGGGATCAGAATGCACAATATCGGCCCAGTTGCAGCCACAGAGCACACATATTGTCAGGTGTAACAAATAATATGTTTTAATGTGTGTGAGTTAAAGGGCAAGCAGTTAATTGTACACAGAGTTTCCCCTAGAAAGTTTTCAACAGCCTCTGTGGTACTAGCCAACCCCCCCACCCCCAACAAAATAATGAGGTATTGATGCAAGAAAAACGTAAAGTGCTCAGAAGTGCTAAATTTAAGTAATGTGCTGATTATTTATGCAGTTGTTATATCTGTGGGTTTGTTTTCTATTTTTCTGTTTTAAGTATCAAGTATTTACTTAAATGATCATACATCTTATGAATTATTGTTGTCTGCTGAAATGTGCACGTAAACTGGTTCTAGCAAGTTAAAAGCCAAGCACACAAAGAGTCAGGTTTTAGTATGTGCCGTACATGCACAGGCTTCAAAATACGGGGTGGCCTTCCCCCTCTGTCTACGGGAAGCCAATAACGATATGTCTTGCAAGAATAAAATCTGCCTGTTGTTAATGCCTACTGGTGTCTTTGATTAAAAACTGGTTACTTCCTTTGTTTGTGGTTCTCACTGGGCAAAACTACTACGTGTTTCGTCTATGAGAAACTAGGCCTGTAACCTCACCGTAGCTTTGAATAAATTTAATCTGGGAAATAGTTTCTTTCCGGACTTTGTAAAACTCAATCATTGGTGAAATATTAGGAAAAACACACAAGTATAATGAATAACCAAACACTAGGATCACTTAGTTTCAGCACCATTAATCTCCCCACCACCAACTTCATGGATGCAAACAATACATCTGGGAGGTAGCAAAATAGTGTCATTTAGTGTCAGAATCTCCCCAATCTAACAGATGTGAGTCAGACATGGATGGTGACAAGTCCAAATTAGAACACAGTTATGAGTGCGATATGTCTGTGACACTTTTCTCTGCCTTAAAACTGGCAAAAATGATGGCCGAAGGGATTTTTAGGCCTCACTTTGGCCTAGATTTTCAATATGAAGGAGACAGAACACCAATTCAATATTTTGGAGTTTTGACAACTAGTTCACAAAGATTCTTTGCAAAATCTTTCATTAAACAGTTGAATACCTCAGCAGTGGCTTTAGCATGTTAGTTAAAACCTATACTAAAGAATGGAATACTATTTTATAATTTTTTTTTTTAGATTAAAATGGCATACAGATGCCTTTTAATACATGAGTGAAATCAAGATTTTTTTTTTTTTTTAAGTAATTCCACCCTCCATAAGATTTTCCACACTCAGGCTTGGACTAAAAACATGATTGTTCTGCAACCAGCAGAGAAAATGAGATGTTCCTGTGAATTTCATGCCTGTAGCTGTTATATGTCAAGAATTTTGGCCCTGTGAAGTGCCTACCTGAATGACGGCCATCAGATGTAGGCCTAAACCTTCCCCCTTAGAATGGGGTGCAAAAGCAAAATGCGTACACGTATTCCCAAAAACCTGTTTCCTACCTTCTTCTGGGACCTAATGCCACACTGAACCTGATTATAATGCAAATCAGAAATGGTGCTGCTGGAGCCATTGGTCAATTTGAGATGGAATGACCCCATTAAAAATGATGTAATTGACAGGAAATAAAAGGGTTGAGTTCTTCCTCTAAAAACTGTTGCGGTCTCAGGTTCTAAAAACACTCTGGACTCACACGCCATTCCAACTCATTAGAGAAACTTTGCATATATTACTAGCCTTGAAAAATGTCAGCTACCCTACCTATTTTATCAACATTACCCAAACTCGAGCCCCTGGATCCCCACGGGCAATATTTCTGCATCCTCCCATGGTTGGTGATGTCATTGACATCTGCACTGTAATAGCTATTAGGCGCTTTTTTCTGACACCGTTCTATGACACAATTATGTAGTGCATATTAAAACAATCATTATGATGTTCACTCTCATTGTGGCCATGAAGGCCACTGTTGCTTTTTTTTTCTTTGTGAACACATGAAAATTATATATCAGACCAAAATGTCAGTGAGAACAAAAATTCACTGTGCCATAGAGCAGCCTATTTAAAAGATAGGTGCCTAAAATTTTGTCAGTTCCTTTCTTTAATAATACTGTATATACTTTACAGAATTTTTTTTGGAGCAGGTCTGATTTCCACCCTTGATCCACTTGACATGGAATGATTTGGTACTCACTTTGTTCTCTCATGTTTGACCGAATCTGTGGTGTAGAAACTCTTTCAGTAATGATGTACTGTCGTCTTTAATTGGGTGGCTTGGAACACTGCTTCAGTTGTGTGACCTTTCCTCGAGAACTTCTTTTGATATGGATTTGCGTAAGCAAGGTAATCTTTGTTCAGTTTGTAATCCCTTTGCGCTCAACGCAGACTGTTTACACTGTGCAAAGTGATAGACTCCGTGTAGTCCCTCCACCAATCACGTGACCGCTGGTCCATTGATTTTAGCCAAATTTTGTTCCTGTATTTTACTTTTGAATAATAGTTTTAATGGTAATGAGTGCTGAGCAAATTATTCTTATGATTATCTGGTGTATTTACCTGCATGATATGTTCAGCTAAGAACTTGTTTTGAATAGTGCTGATGATTCATAATTTTGCATTTGTGGATTAAATTTTTGATGTGCTGTGGTTATTGTTGAATGGCTGTTGCTGATGTATCATCTTTTCTGTTCCTGTTATTGGTAAGGAATGGAAGTGTTGTGAAGGTGAAAGTCCATACTATGCTCATACACTGTATGACTATGCCAGTTTCACTGAAACCTCTGTCCTGTATAGGGTCATTCCGTGTGAAATCCTCAGATTTTCCAAAATTTTCCTGGGTCACCGACTCGGATTCTCGTGATTTTTTTTTTTTTGCAAGTACCCACATATCTCTGAACACATGCAAAATATTTGTGCTTAATTCCAAGTAGTTTTTCAGGGTACCCACAATCCTATTTTACACTCGCGAATGCATTTTGGAGTTTTTTTGTTTTTTTTTTAAAGGCATTATCTCAGCTAAAAATGCAGATATAAAGCTCAAATTTGGAATACACCCTATTTGGGCACCCCAGATACAGTAGTAAATTTCAAAAATGGGATACAGAGCTAATTTGTAATTCTGTAGCATCACAAATATGGCAGTTTGTCCATTCTCACAAAAAAATTACAAAATTTCAAAGAGCTGTACTAAGGAAGGGATTCAATGGATAATCTTCATATTGTAGAATACACATATCTGGGGTACTATTTATATGTGTGTAAAACATTTTATGCTTCCATTCAGAGCTGATATATTGCTTTCTGAATATGCAAATACAGGTTCAAAATTGGTTCGCACCATGTTACGGTACCCTATTTTGCAAATATTTTTTTCACTATGAAAGCATTTCAGCTAAAAAAAATAAAATAAAATAAATTTTTGACATAAAGTTGGTATATCAGTATGCTCTCCACAAAAAATTATGGGGTGACTGAGCACTTGCCCACATGGTCATATCATAAAGAGACTGGAGGCCTATTTTTGAAATTCTACGATCATCCGAATTTCAAGAGTCAATCATTCAAAAACCCTTCAAGTTATGACCACAATGTTTTACACACATATAACTAGTACCCCAGATATGTGTATTCTACAATATGAAGATTACCCATTGAATCCCTTCTTTAGTACAACTCTTTGAAATTTTATAATTTGAGAATGGACAGACTGCCATTTTGTTATGCTACAGAATGAAAAATTAGCTCTGTATCCCATTTTTGAAATTTACTACTGTATCTGGGGTGATATTTGAGTTTTATGTCTGCATTTTTAGCTGAGATAATGCCTTTTAAAAATGGGGGGGAAAAAGCCCAAAATGCATTCACGAGTGACAAATAGGATTGTGGGTACTCATAAAAAAAAAAAAAAATCTATCTAAAAAAACTGCTTGGAATTAACCAGAAATATTTTGCATGTGTTCATCAGATATATCAGATATGTAGGTACTTGAAAGAAAAATCATGAGAATCCGAGTCGGTGACCTGGGAGGCACCTGATGATTAAACACGGAATGACCCTATAAGCAAAATGATCCGATCTGCTCCCTTTCAATAAATAATGGGATTCTAATGTGGTTTCTTTCAGTTTGCTGCTGGCTACAGGATCCTCTGCAGCAGGAGAGCTGTGCCATTCCCTTTTTGTCCTCTTCATGTCCCCCCCCTGTGTGTTTCCCTGTGTGTTAGTCACCCCACACCCCCTCCTTTCCCCCTCCCATTGAACCCCTCCTGTTGTATCACCACTCCAGCACAGAGCACCCCCTCACCCCTGTCACCCCATGCTTGGGACAAAACCAGCTCACTGCCAGCCCAATGACTGCCTGGATCGTCCTGCCTGTCAGCCTCGCTGCCTTCTCCATCACAGGAATATGGATAGTGTAAGTAACGATGCTGTGTCAGTTCACGCATGTGTATGAACACTGTTGCTACAGTTTTCTGGAAAGCAAAGACCTTCTTCCATTTACACCAAAACCTGTTAATTAGCTTCTGTTTTTCCATTCTGGTGTTAATGTGGGAGTAGCACATGGAAAAGTGGCTGTCTTTGTATCAACTCCTGAGCTAGTGGTGCTGTTCTTCGTTGGGCTATGTGGGGGTCACCACAGTTGATCTGCTTGTTGATTTTGGCATAGGGCATATGCCAGATGCCCTTCCTGACATAATTCCATATGCTCATAGGGAATGTTTCTGTTTTAGAGGTAGGTGCACTAACTGATTGTACCATCATGAAATAATCCAGATTTTAGTGAGAACAACTATGGACTATATTTTAGCACTTTGACAGTGCAAAAATAGTCTAGTACAGTACAACGCCTGCCTTTTTTAATGTGCAAATGCAACATGGCTGATTGGTCATTATTGAAAGATAGGCACTTCCGTCTATAGGAGTACAGAAAGAAATTACCCAAAATGTCTTTGATATCGCACAAAATGTTGTTGCAACCTGGGAAGAGATCAACATCTATCTCTTTGGTCCATAAGAACCAGCAGCTCAGTCATCTCCAACATAAACCAAACATCATCTATTTTTTAGTATGTAGCTTTTACAACACTGGCCACTTTATAGGCAGCGAGGTCTTGTTTGGAGGGCGGGCACTAAAGAGGTAAAATATGACATAATTTCTCTACTTCCGGGGTACAGAACACAGCATTTTCAATGGGGTTTTGGGCAAATTACACGCAAACTGAAAATGCAAAGAAAAAGTGATGATGCGGTGGGAAAGTGGACATGTGTTGCGGTTTGTTTATGATTTAGAGCACAAACGTGTTGAGGCGGTTTTGCAGGCGAGAGAACGGAGCTGCTCTGGTTAGCTTACCGGCACAACGTCTCCTGCCTCACCTTCTCCACCGGGAACCGAAAAAAAAAACAAAACTTCTCGCACCTGCTTCGGTGATTGCAGCCTAAAACAAAACCGTACACCATTTATCTGTGTGAAGTTATGTTGAGTATATATTAAATGGAGGTCCCCATAAGTGGTCAAATCCCACAGTATCACGGAGGGTTCAAACGAGACTACGGTCTCCTATTATGTATGCATATTCAACTGCTTATTAAAGCAAATGTCCACCTTCATAGGTGTCTAATCAGCCAATGGCTTCGCAGAAAGTCGGTGCATTATTTAGGTATGTAGACATGGTCAAGAATATCTGTTGAAGTTCAAGCCAAGCATCAGATAGAAGAAGAAGACTATTTAAGTGACCGGTAATTGGTACCATTGCTGATGTATTGACATTTTTAAATCAATCAATCAATTTTATTTATATAGGGCCAAATCACAACAAACAGTTGCCCCAAGGCGCTTTATATTGTAAGGCAAGGCCATACAATAATTACGTAAAAACCCCAACGGTCAAAACGACCCCCTGTGAGCAAGCACTTGGCGACAGTGGGAAAGAAAAACTCCCTTTTAACAGGAAGAAACCTCCAGCAGAACCAGGCTCAGGGAGGGGCAGTCTTCTGCTGGGACTGGTTGGGGCTGAGGGAGAGAACCAGGAAAAAGACATGCTGTGGAGGGGAGCAGAGATCAATCACTAATGATTAAATGCAGAGTGGTGCATACAGAGCAAAAAGAGAAAGAAACACTCAGTGCATCATGGGAAACCCCCAGCAGTCTAAGTCTATAGCAGCATAACTAAGGGATGGTTCAGGGTCACCTGATCCAGCCCTAACTATAAGCTTTAGCAAAAAGGAAAGTTTTAAGCCTAATCTTAAAAGTAGAGAGGGTGTCTGTCTGTCTCTAAATGCACACAATTATATCTACTGTGTACACAGAAGGAACCAAACATAAATAAATAAACATTAGTGAGTTTCTGTGAAGGCTCTCAGTTGTCCAGGTGGTTTCCATAGTAGAGAAGCTTGAATCTTCGACTGGACTGGGTTGCTTGACGTGAGGGCGTTTCGCTTCAAATCGCAGAAGCTTCCTCAGCTAAAATTCTTGCTCTGGTAGTCTGACTTCTGTCTTGACTCTTGTAGAGAAGAAATGCTGAGGAAGCTGAGGAAGCTTCTGCGATTTGAAGCAAAACGTCCACGCGTCAAGCAACCCAGTCCAGTCGAAGATTCAAGCTTCTCTACTAAACATTAGTGAGATGTGATTCTCTGTAAAAGGTTGCCTTGTTGATGGCAGAATTCAGAAAAAAATTACCTGACTGGTTGAAGTTGATAAAATGGCACCAGTAACTGATATATCCAGTCATTACAACTAAGACGTCCAGAACAGCATCTTTGGATGCACAACTCATTGAATCTCTGAGCAGTTGGGCTACAACAGTGAAAGATCACACACAGGTATCACACAGGAAAGTGAGGTTAGGGGAAGTAATGGTCTAGTGGTTAAGGTGTTGGGCTTGAGACCAGAAGATCCTCTGTTCAAATCCCCGCCTGACTGGAAAATCACTAAGGGCCCTTGGGCAAGGTCCTTAATCCTCTATTGCTCCCAGTGTGTAGTGAGCGCCTTGTATGGCAGCACCCTGACATCGGGGTGAATGTGAGGCATAATTGTAAGGCGCTTTGAGCATCTCATGCAGATGGAAAAGCGCTATATAAATGCAGTCCATTTACCATCTATGATGATTTAGCCATCTTATGCCGACCGTATTAAAAATGCTGGCATACGTCAGCATATGTCTAATGAATTATGCAGCTATCACACCTTGACGATTTAGCCAGCGTTTGCTAACAGCCCTGTGAGTGGTCCGGGTCAGTACTGCATGGTGTGGTGCGGGTTAGAACAGTTAAGTCTGGCTTAGTTTGAATTTACACCGCCAGCAAAACCTTCTTGTTTGACAGGTGGAACACTTAAATATTGAGCGGACATTATTGAGCGTGCATATGCTGTTGTGCTGCATCTCTCTTCCACACAGAGGCCAAACAGAGTAATTTAACATTTTTTAAATTTTTGTCTTGTGGATCATGGGATTTATTGTCATTGTGTGCAGAATGCTGAAGAATCAACTCATGTCTGTGGTCCACACTAACGTGAATGAATGAGGCGCTGTGACTCTTTGAACTTTTAAAATAAGTTAATTGTCTTGTTGTGGCACAAAGTGCCGGTGTTCTCTGGTTCAGCCTGAGAAACGCACCTGGAGCAGACAAAACACTGAGGGACTTCTTTTAAAACAGTACGTTCCTTCAGCCACGACAAGAAATTAAAATGTTCTCAAATGTTTTCCAAAATCAGGACACTTTATGTGGCTAAGTTTTCGATAGGCTGTGTTGATCAATCAATCAATCACTTTTATTTATATAGCGCCAAATCACAACAAACAGTTGCCCCAAGGCGCTTTATATTGTAAGGCAAGGCCATACAATAATTACGTAAAAACCCCAACGGCCAAAACGACCCCCTGTGAGCAAGCACTTGGCGACAGTGGGAAGGAAAAACTCCCTTTTAACAGGAAGAAACCTACAGCAGAACCAGGCTCAGGGAGGGGCAGTCTTCTGCTAGGACTGGTTGGGGCTGAGGGAGAGAACCAGGAAAAAGACATGCTGTGGAAGGGAGCAGAGATCAATCACTAATGATTAAATGCAGTGGTGCATACAGAGCAAAAAGAGAAAGAAACACTCAGTGCATCATGGGAACCCCCCAGCAGTCTAAGTCTATAGCAGCATAACTAAGGGATGGTTCAGGGTCACCTGATCCAGCCCTAACTATAAGCTTTAGCAAAAAGGAAAGTTTTAAGCCTAATCTTAAAAGTAGAGAGGGTGTCTGTCTCCCTGATCTGAATTGGGAGCTGGTTCCACAGGAGAGGAGCCTGAAAGCTGAAGGCTCTACCTCCCATTCTACTCTTACAAACCCTAGGAACTACAAGTAAGCCTGCAGTCTGAGAGCGAAGCGCTCTGTTGGGTGATATGGTACTATGAGGTCCCTAAGATAAGATGGGAACTGATTACTCAAAACCTTATAAGTAAGAAGAAGAATTTTAAATTCTATTCTAGAATTAACAGGAAGCCAATGAAGAGAGGCCAATATGGGTGAGATATGCTCTCTCCTTCTAGTCCCCGTTAGTACTCTAGCTGCAGCATTTTGAGTTAACTGAAGGCTTTTCAGGGAAATTTTAGGACAACCTGATAATAATGAATTACAATAGTCCAGCCTAGAGGAAATAAATGGATGAATTAGTTTTTCAGCATCACTCTGAGACAAGACCTTTCTAATTTTAGAGAGATTGCGTAAATGCAAAAAAGCAGTCCTACATATTTGTTTAATATGCGCATTGAATGACATATCCTGATCAAAAATGACTCCAAGATTTCTCACAGTATTACTAGAGGTCAGGGTAATGCCATCCAGAGTAAGGATCTGGTTAGACACCATGTTTCTAAGATTTGTGGGGCCAAGTACAATAACTTCAGTTTTATCTGAGTTTAAAAGCAGGAAATTAGAGGTCATCCATGTCTTTGTCTGTAAGACAATCCTGCAGTTTAGCTAATTGGTGTGTGTCCTCTGGCTTCATGGATAGATAAAGCTGGGTATCATCTGCGTAACAATGAAAATTTAAGCAATGCCGTCTAATAATACTGCCTAAGGGAAGCATGTATAAAGTGAATAAAATTGGTCCTAGCACAGAACCTTGTGGAACTCCATAATTAACCTTAGTCTGTGAAGAAGATTCCCCATTTACATGAACAAATTGTAATCTATTAGATAAATATGATTCAAACCACCGCAGCGCAGTGCCTTTAATACCTATGGCATGCTCTAATCTCTGTAATAAAATTTTATGGTCAACAGTATTAAAAGCAGCACTGAGGTCCAACAGAACAAGCACAGAGATGAGTCCACTGTCTGAGGCCATAAGAAGATCATTTGTAACCTTCACTAATGCCGTTTCTGTACTATGATGAATTCTAAAACCTGACTGAAACTCTTCAAATAGACCATTCCTCTGCAGATGATCAGTTAGCTGTTTTACAACTACCCTTTCAAGAATTTTTGAGAGAAAAGGAAGGTTGGAGATTGGCCTATAATTAGCTAAGATAGCTGGGTCAAGTGATGGCTTTTTAAGTAATGGTTTAATTACTGCCACCTTAAAAGCCTGTGGTACATAGCCAACTAATAAAGATAGATTGATCATATTTAAGATCGAAGCATTAAATAATGGTAGGGCTTCCTTGAGCAGCCTGGTAGGAATGGGGTCTAATAGACATTTTGATGGTTTGGATGAAGTAACTAATGAAAATAACTCAGACAGAACAATCGGAGAGAAAGAGTCTAACCAAATACCTGCATCACTGAAAGCAGCCAAAGATAACGATACGTCTTTGGGATGGTTATGAGTAATTTTTTCTCTAATAGTTAAAATTTTATTAGCAAAGAAAGTCATGAAGTCATTACTAGTTAAAGTTAAAGGAATACTCGGCTCAATAGAGCTCTGACTCTTTGTCAGCCTGGCTAATCCAACTAAACGAACAGGTAAGATTTAAGATTTTATATTTGCTCCGTGTGTGAATAGTTTTAATTTGAACTAGTCTGTTTGCATGAGGACTGCAGCTTTCAACCAATCAATGGACAGCATCAACGGACGTATTTCGATTTATGAGTAACTTTCAAGAAACGTATGTCAGCAGTCACATAACTTACCTACAGCTTATGGCCTGTGTATCAGACTCGGTCTCACTTTGTCACTCGACCCTTACAGGCATAATGAAATGCAGTTTCTCCAGGTCTTGGTGTAGTTAACTGGAACAATTTAACCTAACCTTTGTAAACTTTTGCAATGTACAATATGTGCACCCCTGTGGCCATAGAATATATATACAAGGCACAGGGTCGGCAGCAGCAGCAGCGTTAGAGTATTAAGAAAGTGACAATGTGCATGTTAGTGCAATGTTCACAGTTTGATGGTGGATGTTGAACTGTTCAACAGTCTGACAGCATTCGGGTAGAAGTTGTTTTTCAGTCTGGACGTTTTTGCCCGGATGCTGCGCAGCCTGCTTCCAGAGGGATGGGGTGTGAGCAGACTGTGTGTAGGGTGGGTGGAGTCTCGGAGGATGCAGGTGGCTTTGTCTGTACATCTGGAGATGTAGATGTCCCCAA
This sequence comes from Thalassophryne amazonica, assembly GCF_902500255.1. Taxonomy (NCBI): domain Eukaryota; kingdom Metazoa; phylum Chordata; class Actinopteri; order Batrachoidiformes; family Batrachoididae; genus Thalassophryne; species Thalassophryne amazonica. Next base: position 107,465,884 of record NC_047107.1, on the reverse strand, counting down.
TGGGTGGTAAGCTGCATCCGATGGTCCCTTGTGCAGACTTCACCACCCGCTGCAGCGCCTTCTTCTCCGCCACCGTGCAGCCACCATACCACACAGGGAGGCAGCAGGACAGGACACTCTCCACAGCTGTAGAAGGCCCTGAGAACATCTGTGTTCAGTCTGGCCCTTCCCAATTTCCTCAAAAAATACAGGCCTTGGTGACAGCCGTGGTGTTGGTGTGCCAGGTGAGAGTGTTGGAGAGGTGGACTCCAAGATACCTGATGGAGGAGATGATCTCCACCACAGCTCCGTTGATGTAGAGGGAGGAGGGGGTGGTGGGGGCTGACCTGCAGAAGTCAACAACTCTCTCCTTGGTCTTCTGGGTGTTGAGGATGAGGTTGTTGTCTCCGCACCACCGTGTCAGGTTCTCCACTTCTCACCTGTACGCTGTCTCATCCCCTTGGCTGATGAGCCTGATCACTGCTGTGTCGTCTGCAAACTTAACAACAAGATTATTCTTGTGCTGGGTTCTGCAGTCGAAGGTCATCAATGTGTACAGCAGTGGACTGAGCACACAACCCTGGGGTGAGCCAGTGTTCAGGATGATGGTGGAGGATGAGGTGGTGTTGATCCTGACACTCTGTGGCCTCCCAGTCAGGAAGTCCAGGATCCAGTTGCACAGTGCTGAGGGGGCTCCTAGTTCAGCCAGCTCAGACACCAGTTTCTGCGGGATGATGGTGTTAAACGCAGAAGTGAAGTCCAGGAATAGCAGCCTCATATAGGAGTCCTTGTTCTCTGTGTGGGAGAGGGCCTGATGCACCACGGTGGAGATGGCATTAGCTGTGGACCGGTTTTGCCTGTACGCGTACTGGTGCTCATCTACAGTCACATCGATGGTCTGCTTCAGGCACCTCATCACCAGCCTCTCAAAGCACTTTGTGGTAATGGGGGTGAGTGCAACTGGCCTGTAGTCATTGATGCAGGATGGTGCAGAGGTCTTTGGCACAGGGATCATCCTTGATGTCTTGAGGCATGGCAGAACTCTGGCTGGGGACAGGGAGATGTTGAATATATTTGCCAGAACCTCAGACAGCTGGTGTGCACAGTCTTTTAGGACCCTCCCTGGTAGTCCGTCAGGGCCCGGGGCCTTTCAGGGGTTGATCCTCTGCAGTATGCAGGACGTATCCGCCATATGTTGGCATACATCAAGTAAGTTTTGTATAAGTTAAGAGGATGTTGAAGCATGCTGATGTATACTGTGATACAGCGAGTACATCAAAAATATTGTGCATACCCAAACTTTTTCGATGTACTCGCTGTATCACAGTATACATCAGCATGCTTCAACATCCTCTTAACTTATACAAAACTTACCTATAACTTATTAGACATACGCCAGCATTTTTAATACAGTCGGCATACGCTGGCTAAATCGTCAAGTTGGGACAGGGGTGTTAGATGTGCACACAGACTCGCAAGGTGTACCACACTGTCCGGTGAATGTTTGTGCAAAATGGAATAAGTAGCACTCTTCCATCAGTGAATCACGTGGGCTGTTGTCAAGAAATGTCTAACAGCAGTTCAAAGGTGACGCACAATCCTGCTTCGTTACTCCTGAAAATCAGGTTTGGTTAAACTTGATTAAACTATCCACAACAAAGCCAAGTCACAGAAAAAAAAAACATGTCTGAAGAGCTTGTTCCTTAACCCTACAGTCAGACAGAGGTAGCTTTGTTGCCAGCTAGTCGAGGCCAAAATAGACAAAAAGTCTGTTTCATGCAAATATTGAGCGACGCAACATGAGGACTGCCACTCCGAGTGAAGACGGCGTGATGTCTGCTGGTTGCTCACTTGAAAAAAACAATCAAAGGTGGTGGAATATACTTCAAAACTGCTAATATTTTTGACTTTTTTCATATATTTTCTAAAGGCTAGTGAGAAATAAAAACTTCTAAGTCTAAAAACACTGTTTTTGTAAGCAGATAACCCATTTAAAGTGATTCACAAGACATCTTACAGAGATGTTAGCATGCTAAGTAGCATTACAAGAATGTCACTGAAAGACGTTGGACTGAAACAAATCAAGCAAACTTTGGAACTGTTACGCAGTCAAGTACAGAGGAAAAACTGTGATGTTGTTAGGTTTTCCCATCCTTTATAATCTGTTATCAACTGTTTTGCACAGTAATGCCACTTAACCTCAAACTGGCCACGCCCCAGTAATGTCCATCAAGTGTCAAACACCGACTGTTTACCGTTCTCATTTGTAGCTAACCTGACCATAGTGCAGTGCTGTAATTTACATTTTCTAATCTTTAATTGTGGTGTTTGTTTCTTTTCTAACGATGCAGATATGCCATGGCTGTGATGAATCATCATGTTTGTCCTGTGGAAAATTGGTGAGTGAATGTTTTTTGATTGTTTGTTGGCTTGTGTGTACCTTTTTTTTGTATCTATAGCTGATCCCAGTCCTTTCATATTATGCCTAATCCTCTACAGACAACTATGGGCTATTTCACTCAAAAACTGTTAAGAATAAACCACAGTATTGATTATTTGATTTAGTCTTAAACACTAAACACTCTGTCATGAGATGGTGTTTCAATTTCTTTTCTTTTCATAGCATCTTTGCTTGAGTTGAGATTGTTGCACAGTAATGAAAATGCTAATGGAGATAATTGGCTGAACTTATGCAACTGTTTCACTGTTGCAGGTCTTACAATGTAACATGCACAGAGGAGCTGCCCAGACCAGGTTTCCCCAAGACTTGCTGCACCCTGCAGGACATTCCCCTCATCAGGTCCTGATCAGCCTGTTCATTTTTACTTTCAGCAGGATTAAGACACCATGTTTGTCAGCGATAGCCCTGAGGCAGGATTTAGCATCTTGTTATGCATTTCTCTGTGCCGAAACTGAATCTCTATCATTTTCAAATTGGCTTTGAAGCATGAATAATTACAGAAGCAGTTTTATTAAAAAGCTCTCGCGAGAATCATGCAGTATGTTGTCTGTGTAGAATTAATGTTTACCTATAGATTTTAAAACTGTGACTCCTGTTTTGGAGTGAGGTAGTTTGTTGGGCTGGGTGTTAATGTAACCAACTATCAGATTTCAAAGACGTTTTGACTGATTTATGAACCTGTCTAGAACTTTCTTCGGACAAATTGGTGTCATCTGTCAAATTTTAACTGCAGTTAAAATTTACATTGTGGTCCACAGCTTTGCACTTAGTGATAGGTAGGTAAAGGGTCATTCCATGTCAATTCAACGAGGGCCTCATGCACTTTGTCTCAGATTTTCTTCAAATTTTAATAAAATATTCCCAGACTATTCAGAACAACAAATCTGAAGTTTGTGGCCTGTAGGCCAAGTCGTTTCTGAGATATGGCCAATTTAGTGTGTATGGAGTCTGCTGTTTTTTAGGCAAAAATTATGGTTGTCATTTCTGGAGCCATGTTCAAGGTAGAATATCTCAGCAAATAATGGTCTTAGAGGCCTGAAATTTTCTGTGGGAGTTGTCATGGACACCCAGACTTGGGCTATAGTCAAACAACAGACATTTAACACTAAACTGTGAAGTTTATGTATGGTCAAACTATGGAAAATATTACATTGACCATTACGAGCATCCATGTTTGAGACACTGAAGCATACCATTACACTCAAAGAAGTCTTTCCATTTCTTGGCTCCTTAATGCCAGCTATACTGGCTATGAAATATGTAAATCTGGCATATCTGTGGTAAACAGTTTATTATGGGAGAAACCTCTGAACTCTGAAGAAAGCATTTTGTGGTCGAATTTTATTAGAAGAAAAATTCATGTGGGCAGTAAATAAAACTCTTCAAACTGATTCCATTTTGAAGGTATTGATATCTACTTTATGTGTTTAGAAATATGGCCTTTATCATATTCCTTCCTGATTAATTTAAGCATCCAATTATGGCTAATTTGTGCATTTGCAAATGTACAGTAGTGTTCAGAATAATAGTAGTGCTATGTGACTAAAAAGATTAATCCAGGTTTTGAATATATTTCTTATTGTTACATGGGGAAACAAGGTACCAGTAGATTCAGTAGATTCTCACAAATCCAACAAGACCAAGCATTCATGATATGCACACTCTTAAGGCTATGAAATTGGGCTATTAGTAAAAAAAAAAAAAAAAAAAAAAAAGTAGAAAAGGGGGTGTTCACAATAATAGTAGTGTGGCATTCAGTCAGTGAGTTCGTCAATTTTGTGAAACAAACAGGTGTGAATCAGGTGTCCCTTTATTTAAGGAAGAAGCCAGCACCTGTTGAACATGCTTTTTTTCTTTGAAAGCTTGAGGAAAATGTTCAAGACATTGTTCAGAAGAACAGCGTAGTTTGATTAAAAAGTTGATTGGAGACAAACATATAAAACATATACGCAGGTGCAAAATATTATAGGCTGTTCATCTACAATGATCTCCAGTGCTTTAAAATGGACAAAAAAAACAGAAGTGTGGAAGAAAACGGAAAACAATCATCAAAATGGATAGAAGAATAACCAGAATGGCAAAGGCTCACCCATTGATCAGCTCCAGGATGATCAAAGACAGTGAACACCCCCTTTTCTACTTTTTTTACTAATAGCCCAATTTTATAGCCTTAAGAATGTGCATATCATGAATGCTTGGTCTTGTTGGATTTGTGAGAATCTACTGGTACCTTGTTTCCCATGTAACAATAAGAAATATACTCAAAACCTGGATTAATCTTTTTAGTCACATGGCACTATTATTATTCTGAACACTACTGTATTTCTAGTGCTGAAATGACAGTTTCATTTTAATTGTGTGCACACACTGCATTTATATGATTCATGGCACACCCCAGAATGCTTGCACATAGATCTGCCAGGGGGATTCCCCAAATCTGAGACAAAGTGCGTGAGGCCCCTCAAATATTTGTTGAATTGACATGGAATGACCCTAAAGCGAGTCTCCCCCCCATTATGTCCATAATACTGAGTGTTGTTTTGTCTTTGTCTGTCCTTGTTCTGCTCTGTAGTAAATGCGGCTCATATCCACCAGAAAGCTGCCTGTTCAGCCTGATCGGTAATGTTGGAGCCTTCATGGGTAAGACTGTCCATTCACAGCCCCCCTGTGCGGTGTTATGCACAAACGATCTGAGCATGTTCATGTGCTTATACGAAAAAGAAATCTGCAGTTTCAGTTCATTTCTGTACCGACAACACTTGAACCAAACCGAATACTTATGATGTGCTCAGCCAGTGAAGACACACAGCACAGAAAAGCGATCACATCCGCAATAATCATCAGGTGTGCATGTGTGGTTTTGTTTTTATTTCCTTATTTATTTATGTTTTGCATGTACATGCACGTTTGTCGTGTGTGCGTGTGTGTTGTACTCTTCAGCAAATGGTACATAACGCCTTTGAAAATGGAATTCTGAGTGCAGTGCAACGTGCCTTTCTGCTCATCAAAAAAGAACAGAAATCATAGTTTTTGGCAGTAGAACTCCTAGAACTTTTAAAGCTAAGTTTGTAACCACCATGGCGGTTCACAAGCAAAGTAGGCTTGTGACATTAAAGTAGGCTCATCACATCATACATTCATTTGCCATATACAATGTGGAAGGGCTTGGATCAGTATGTTGATCAGCCTGTCCCTCTCATATCTGATAAATGAATGCTGTCCTTATCTGACCCGGTATTGATATCGGATTGGGACCATCGGTGACTAATCAACTCGTGTTCTCACTCGCTTGCACGCTTACAGTCAATTCAAGTTAAGTTATGATTAACTTAAGTCAATTCAATCAATCAACTTTTTTCTTATATAGCGCCAAATCACAACAAACAGTTGCCCCAAGGCGCTCCATATTGTAAGGCAAGGCCATACAATAATTATGAAAAACCCCAACGGTCAAAACGACCCCCTATGAGCAAGCACTTGGCAACAGTGGGAAGGAAAAACTCCCTTTTAACAGGAAGAAACCTCCAGCAGAACCAGGCTCAGGGAGGGGCAGTCTTCTGCTGAGACTGGTTGGGGCTGAGGGAAAAAAACCAGGAAAAAGACATGCCGTGAAGGGGGGCAGAGATCGATCACTAATGATTAAATGCAGAGTGATGCATACGGAGCAAAAAGAGAAAGAAACAGTGCATCATGGGAACCCCCCCACAATCTACGTCTAAAGCAGCATAACCAAGGGATGGTCCAGGGTCACCCGATCCAGCCCTAACTATAAGCCTTAGCGAAAAGGAAAGTTTTAAGCCTAATCTTAAAAGTAGAGAGGGTATCTGTCTCCCTGATCTGAATTGGGAGCTGGTTCCACAGGAGAGGAGCCTGAAAGCTGAAGGCTCTGCCTCCCATTCTACTCTTACAAACCCTAGGAACTACAAGTAAGCCCGCAGTCTGAGAGCGAAGCGCTCTAATGGGGTAATATGGTACTACGAGGTCCCTGAGATAAGATGGGACCTGATTATTCAAAACCTTATAAGTAAGAAGAAGAATTTTAAATTCTATTCTAGAATTAACAGGAAGCCAATGAAGAGAGGCCAACACGGGTGAGATATGCTCTCTCCTGCTAGTCCCCGTCAGTACTCGAGCTGCAGCATTCTGAACCAACTGAAGGCTTTTTAGGGAACTTTTAGGACAACCTGATAATAATGAATTACAATAGTCCAGCCTAGAGGAAATAAATGCATGAATTAGTTTTTCAGCATCACTCTGAGACAAGACCTTTCTGATTTTAGAGATATTACGTAAATGCAAAAAGGCAGTCCTACATATTTGTTTAATATGCGCTTTGAATGACATATCCTGATCAAAAATGACTCCAAGATTTCTCACAGTATTACTAGAGATCAGGGAAATGCCATCCAGAGTAACGATCTGGTTAGACACCATGCTTCTAAGATTTGTGGGGCCAAGTACAATAACTTCAGTTTTATCTGAGTTTAAAAGCAGGAAATTAGAGGTCATCCATGTCTTTATGTCTGTAAGACAATCCTGCAGTTTAGCTAATTGGTGTGTATCCTCTGGCTTCATGGATAGATAAAGCTGGGTATCATCTGCGTAACAATGAAAATTTAAGCAATACCGTCTAATAATACTGCCTAAGGGAAGCATGTATAAAGTGAATAAAATTGGTCCTAGCACAGAACCTTGTGGAACTCCATAGTTAACTTTAATCTGTGAAGAAGATTCCCCATTTACATGAACAAACTGTAATCTATTAGACAAATATGATTCAAACCACCGCAGCGCAGTGCCTTTAATACCTATGACATGCTCTAATCTCTGTAATAAAATTTATGGTCACAGTATCAAAAGCAGCACTGAGGTCCAACAGAACAAGCACAGAGATAAGTCCACTGTCCGAAGCCATAGAAGATCATTTGTAACCTTCACTAATGCTGTTTCTGTACTATGATGAATTCTAAAACCTGACTGAAACTCTTCAAATAGACCATTCCTCTGCAGGTGATCAGTTAACTGTTTTACAACTACCCTCTCAAGAATCTTTGAGAGAAAAGGAAGGTTGGAAATTGGCCTATAATTAGCTAAGATAGCTGGGTCAAGTGATGGCTTTTTAAGTAATGGTTTAATTACTGCCACCTTAAAGGCCTGTGGTACATAACCAACTAACAAAGATAGATTGATCATATTTAAGATTGAAGCATTAAATAATGGTAGGACTTCCTTGAGCAGCCTGGCAGGAATGGGGTCCAATAAACATGCCGATGGTTTGGACGAAGCAACCAATGAAAATAACTCAGACAGAACAACCGGAGAGAAAGAGTCTAACTAAATACCGGCATCACTGAAAGCAGCCAAAGATAACGATACATCTTTGGGATGGTTATGAGTAATTTTTTCTCTAATAGTCAAAATTTTGTTAGCAAAGAAAGTCATGAAGTCATTACTAGTTAAAGTTAATGGAATACTCAGCTCAATAGAGCTCTGACTCTTTGTCAGCCTAGCTACAGTGCTGAAAAGAAACCTGAGGTTATTCTTATTTTCTTCAATTAGTGATGAGTAGAAAGATGTCCTAGCTTTACGGAGGGCTTTTTTATAGAGCAACAAACTCTTTTTCCAGGCTAAGTGAAGATCTTCTAAGTTAGTGAGACGCCATTTCCTCTCCAACTTACGGGTTATCTGCTTTAAGCTACGAGTTTGTGAGTTATACCACGGAGTCAGACACTTCTGATTTAAAGCTCTCTTTTTCAGAGGAGCTACAGCATCCAAAGTTGTCTTCAAAGAGGATGTAAAACTATTGACGAGATACTCTAACTCCCTTACAGAGTTTAGGTAGCTACTCTGCTCTGTGTTGGTATATGACATTAGAGAACATAACGAAGGAATCATATCCTTAAACCTAGTTACAGCGCTTTCTGAAAGACTTCTAGTGTAATGAAACTTATTCCCCACTGCAGGGTAGTCCATCAGGGTAAATGTAAATGTTATTAAAAAATGATCAGACAGAAGGGAGTTTTCAGGGAATACTGTTAAATCTTCTATTTCCATACCATAAGTCAGAACAAGATCTAAGATATGATTAAAGTGGTGGGTGGACTCATTTACTTTTTGAGCAAAGCCGATAGAGTCTAATAATAGATTAAATGCAGTGTTGAGGCTGTCATTCTCAGCATCTGTGTGGATATTAAAATCGCCCACTATATTTATCTTATCTGAGCTAAGCACTAAGTCAGACAAAAGGTCTGAAAATTCACAGAGAAACTCACAGTAACGACCAGGTGGACGATAGATAATAACAAATAAAACTGGTTTTTGCGACTTCCAATTTGGATGGACAAGACTAAGAGACAAGCTTTCAAATGAATTAAAGCTCTGTCTAGGTTTTTGATTAATTAATAAGCTGGAATGGAAGATTGCTGCTAATCCTCCGCCACGGCCCGTGCTACGAGCATTCTGACAGTTAGTGTGACTCGGGGGTGTTGACTCATTTAAACTAACATATTCATCCTGCTGTAACCAGGTTTCTGTTAGGCAGAATAAATCAATACGTTGATCAATTATTATATCATTTACCAACAGGGACTTAGAAGAGAGAGACCTAATGTTTAATAGACCACATTTAACTGTTTTAGTCTGTGGTGCAATTGAAGGTGCTATATTATTTTTTCTTTTTGAATTTTTATGCTTAAATAGATTTTTGCTGGTTATTGGTGGTCTGGGAGCAGGCACCGTCTCTACGGGGATGGGGTAATGAGGGGATGGCAGGGGGAGAGAAGCTGCAGAGAGGTGTATAAGACCACAGCTCTGCCTCCTGGTCCCAACGCTGGACAGTCACAGTTTGGAGGATCCAAGAAAATTGGCCAGATTTCTAGAAATGAGAACTGCTCCATCTAAAGTGGGATGGATGCCGTCTCTCCTAACAAGACCAGGTTTTCCACAGAAGCTTTGCTAATTATCAATGAAGCCCACCTCATTTTTTGGACACCACTCAGACAGCCAGCAATTCAAGGAGAACATGCGGCTAAACATGTCACTCCCGTCCGATTGGGGAGGGGCCCAGAGAAAACAACAGAGTCCGACATTGTTTTTGCAAAGTTACACACCGATTTAATGTTAATTTTAGTGACCTCCGATTGGCGTAACCGAGTGTCATTACTGCCGACGTGAATTACAATCTTACCAAATTTACGCTTAGCCTTAGCCAGCAATTTCAAATGTCCTTCGATGTCGCCTGCTCTGGCCCCCGGAAGACAATTGACAATGGTTGCTGGTGTCGCTAACTTCACATTTCTCAAAACAGAGTCGCCAATAACCAGAGTTTGATCCTCGGCGAGTGTACCGTCGAGTGGGGAAAACGGTTAGAGATGTGAACGGGTTGACGGTGTACACGGGGCTTCTGTTTAGGGCTACGCTTCCTCCTCACAGTCACCCAGTCAGCCTGCTTTCCCGACTGCCCGGGATCTGCCAGAGGGAAACTAACGGCGGCTAAGCTACCTTGGTCCGCACCGACTACAGGGGCCTGGCTAGCTGTAGAATTTTCCACGGTGCGGAGCCGAGTCTCCAATTCGCCCAGCCTGGCCTCCAAAGCTACGAATAAGCTGCACTTATTACAAGTACCGTTACTGCTAAAGGAGGCCGAGGAATAACTAAACATTTCACACCCAGAGCAGAAAAGTGCGGGAGAGACGGGAGAAGCCGCCATGCTAAATCGGCTAAGAGCTAGTAGCTATGCAACCTAGCGGATTCCTAAAAACACACAAAGTGAATAATGTGTAAATAATTTAAAGGTGATTCAGCAGAAGGAGTGCCCCAATCAAGGCACCAAACAGGCCATGAAGCAGCACAGGCAACGCACGACAACAGTGCTAAAAGAGAAAAAAAAAATAAAAATAAATAAATAAAAAACGAAAGCGTTAGCAAGCTAGTTAGCTTGCCAACGCTGATGAAAGTTAGCAGATAAAAGTGCTCCGTCGCGATGTTTCGACCGTTAGAGGTCTTCCTTAGGCGTTGGAGCACAGTAAAAAAGTAAAAAAAAAAAAAAAAGTAAAAAAGTCTTGAAAAAGACTGTTAATTCAAGTCCAAAGCAGCAGGTAGCAGTCTCAGTGTAAACAGTCCCAATTAAAGTTACCAATTTGCCAAAGCTGTATGTCTTTGGAGGAGGGAGGAATTCTGAGTACCCGGAGGGAAACACAGGGAGAACATGCAAATTCCACATAGAAAGGACCAGGTCGAAAGCGATTTCAGGACCATCTCGCTGTGAGGCAACAGTGTTAACCACAAAGCCATCATGTTGCCATAAGTATACTTCTGGTTATGTGTATTTTTTCCTATTTATGTCTGTGTTCTATAAATTACTTAAATTACCCATCCATGTACCAAACTCTTTAACATTGATTATCTTATAGTGCATAGTCTAAAATCATTTTTTTTTTTAAGGTATTTTGACAGGGATGTACATCTCTCCCTTAAAAGCGATCAGATGCGTGTGCTGTGACCCCGCTAAGGAACAGTTTTATTATGGATACATTTCACAGTACTTTGTTTAATGTTGGCATTGCTTTTTGCATGAATAAGCCAAAAGTGGTATTAGTTACCTTCTAATTGATATCTCATAGAAAAAAATTCAGGGACCTTATTCAGGTTTTTGTTTCAGTGCCGGAGCATCATGATTCTGCCTCTGCTCACCTTTTGTTCACCACTGGGCACAACACCACAAGAATAAATAAAATAAAATGCAGGAAAACATAAAATAACTTTCCTGTCCTGAACCGGTATGACAGTATTAACAAATTGTGAACTGACCATAAAGTTCCAACAGTCATTCAAGAGCCAGACACTGACTTTTGAACTTTTACAAGATTTTGAAGATGCAGAAGTAGCAAGCGAAACTAACTTAAATCAACAGACTAATAACATTTAAAAATCAACCCACTGCTAGTTCCTGGTACATTTAGAATAACTCAGGGGGTCAGTGTATTGATGTAGCCATAAGTATTACTTTTAAAGTTAATTTTCAATTCGTATCAGTTCTCAAACTCTTTGATTAATTGACAGTAAATTTATACCCCCTCATGCTCACCCATGACCAACAACTTATATATACAAACTGGAGCACTACACTCGTAGAGCGCAAAACTCTGCCAACACTAGTTTCCAGCTCCACAAAATATTACCTTGGAAAAAAATTTCAAGGTCACAGTCCTGTTAGAAGTGGCTTTTCATTTCAAATAGAGTGATTGAGACATGTTTGATTAAGATATAATGTAAAATATACATTATATATTTGTGTACCCCGCCTCGCGCTCTGTTACTGCTGGGATAGGCTCCAGCCCCCCCCCCCCAACCCTTAATTGGAGTAAGCGGTTGAAGGTGTGTGTGTGTGTAAGATATATATTAAATGGGGTTTTCAATGTTAAATCTAAATGGCCACATAATCTGTAATGTGGATCAGATCCAGATTAAACTTTGTCAGTCAGTAAAGGATACCGTTCTACATAAAGCTCTCAAATATGAAAGAAATTTGATCTTTTTTGACAGAGGTTCAATGGTAATGATAGGGTTTTTTTTATTATTATTTCTTTCTTTGACCTATGACCGTGAAAATTGAGTCACTTTTTGCCTATCAGGATATGAGTCTTCAGTAAAAATTTCATAACAATATAGGAAAAATTGTGGGCTCCAGGCTGTTCACAAACAAACAGACAGACAAACAAACATTACCTCCTCCAACTTTATTGCCGAAGGTAAAAATATTTAATTGCATGTTCAGAGGTTGACCAGTTTCTTAATTCAAGCATTTAATCAAAAAGGTTTACTAAAATCAATATACAGTACATGTAAGCAAGTTGTATAGCAGATGATGGTGGTGGTGTCATTTTATGACCTTGTTCCTTCATCTCTAGTTTCTGTTTGAAGTAGTGATGCACACTTGCAGACTCATACATCCACTATACTAGCAAATGTAACTTTGGTCGATGAGCAACTTTCTGTTGAAGCACACTGACATCACAGTTTTGTTTATGGTGTCCTGTAATATTCTTCTGTACTCTTTAAGGAGATGTGTGGATATAAAGCTGTTTTTAGCCAGAAGGTTTGGAGTGCTTCTCTTGAGTCCAAAATGGAAATAAAACATGGGTTTAAAGCCGTCTTAAAGTAAATTGAGATGAAATGGAATATAAAAAGCAGCTCTGCTCTGTCGCTGCAGCACTATCAAACGCAGAAGGAAATTGAATTTGTAGTTTGCATGTATTCATTTTGTTGAAATTTGCTTTATAGTGGATGTTGGTCACACGTGCCAGCTGCTTGCTGTCTGGAGACACGGAGTAGCTTTAAATAGCCTGGGCTCTATAATCAATAATGAATGTGATCTTCCCCTGTCTTCTCCCCTGCATGCATCCTCCTTGACCTTCCTGCTTAACTCCCCCACCGGTCTTAACTCACTTCTGACTCATCCCCTCTACTCTTGTGGTTCTCTCGCTCCGACATTCATGTCACCTCTCCACATCCTGCTTCATTTCCGTGTCCTCATTATCTCCTTTCTTATTTGTGTTTTTATGTTTTACTGCTCATGACTTTTTTTCTCCTTTCTTGCTCATTTTCTCTGACTAAATGAGCGGTCTGGAGTCTTTTCTTGAGGCTTATTTGTCAGTCTTTGAAATGCTAAAATTTTTGTTGAATATTTCTGCTTTAGTTCTGATTGCACAGCGCTCACATAATTGGTCTGTAATTTCAATCAGATATACTTTATTTTCCTCTCAGGGACATTTTTCTTAGGCAAAAAGTACTACAGCAGCCACAGAGTGATACACAGTGATAGAGACAACACAAAACAGTTAAGAGTAAAATATAATACCTACCCCAAAACAGCTTAGAAAGATTAATAAACATGAATGTAAAAAAACAGTAATCCTAATACAACAACCTGTGTGCAGAAGTGTAAAAATAAATAAATAAAAATGCAATAATAAGCGGGTGAGCCTTTGAAGGAGCATCTTTTTCCTTATTTAGTCGTGTGATGGACGTTGTGATGAAGCTGATTAGTTTTGCACTTGCTTCAATCATAAACAAGAAAGTCTGTTGCCATATTTCCGCTTCAACTATTTCAGCTTCAGCCCCTGACTGACAAAAGTTTTTGAATTGCTTTCTTTCTCCAGTTGGACATTTTAGTTTGTGTCTTCTTATAAGGCCCCCGTAACACAGGACGGTGGCAGTTGTGAGTCTGTCATGCGGTTTAAAACTGCCTGATTCACAGAGGTGACACGAAGATGGCTTTCTGTGTAACCGCCTCAGCGGCCTTTGTGCGGTGGTGTTGTCTTGCATAGAGTTTGTGTGCTACAAATGACGTCACATGTTCACAGAGATCTGCTGCTTTTTTGACATATATGCGGGATTTTGAGCGATTTATAGTCATATTTCCTCACTGTGCGTGCGTACTCACGGAGAGAGCAGACAAAATGAGCTAAATATTAAATGGCTTTCACACATCAGTTTAGCTTGTGGGCGTGTGCGCATGCTTTTTTACCGCCATTCATTGGCTAAATCTGCAGAAATGTTATGTCATTGAATTATTATTAAAACATTCCACAGAAGCTGTTTTCATGCAGGTGCTGTCAAGCACACGGCAGTGGGGAAAAAAAATCCCACGCACATGAATGCATCATCCAAACTTTATGCTACAGGTTGTCATCTTAGCAATAATTGGGTGCAGATTATTTGTCCAGCATGACATGCTTTCAGTGACAGTTGACCTGTGTGCCCGTTTGTGCTGAATTGACGCCGGAGCTTTCAGAAGCCCAGAATGAACCGTCAGCCACAGGAAAAGTATAAGACATATCTCTCCACCTGATCTTCGCTCAACACGCACATAACTTTCTGATGACATCCACGGACATCAGCTGACAAGGAACCCGCTTTGTGCTTTATGACAGCGCTTTATTCATAAAAATCAGAGTACACAACCCCGATCATTGCGTGCCCATTGGCTGTAATACTAAAATGATATTGCTCTTTCTTTTTTTCCCCCCCGAGTTCATGTCCAAACTCACATCACTCCGGTTATGTGTCAGTGATCTCTTGTTTTTGCCATGGCCATTGTGCACCCGTCTGGCGGTCCTGGGATGGTCTGTGAGGTGGTCTTCCGGGCTTGGCGACTCTTCTGCAGAAATTGGGTGTAGCTTCACACTTCACGGCGAACATTGCAATCATGGCGGTTTGTGAGAGGACCTTGTCAGATCCTAGCAGTAGGTGAGCGCCTCTTTGGTGTTATGTGGTGTTTGATGCAATTTCATGACCACACAAAGGCCGCTAGACAGACTCTGTCCCTGTGTAAAGGGGGTTTTAATAGCTCTTCTTCTTTCGTTCTCGGATATTTGTACTCTTCCAGTTGGCCCTCGGTTATATATAGTAACATTTGTACCCTCAACGCTCCTATGTCGGGCTTGGGCCACACCCTTGAAAGTGGGCGTGTCTGACCATAAAGTTTCCAAAAAGGTACAGTTTGGTCTATCTATGAGTGAATGTTCTGGGGTAAAAACGGCAAAATTGGTGACAAAGGTCAGTTTCGGTTTGTACAGGGGTCTGTGTGTGTGTGTGTTTTCTCATGTTTGCCTCCTGCAGTGGTGATGGTGTGCCTTCTGCGCTACGCCCAGGTGATAGAACACAGCCACAGATGTTGGGTCAACACCGGCGCCCTGGTCTCTGGCTGCACTAATGCCGTGGGTCTGGTCATGGTGGGAAACTTCCAGGTAGTTCATCTGCAGCTCAGATGCTTGTTTTGACTTCTAGCTCCTTCTGGCTAATAACACTCTGTGAAAGTGGGATTTCTTTTGGCATTGGGATGTTTCTGTTTTTCTTTACTTCTAAGAACACTAGCTAACTTAGCAGCGTCTCCTCTCTGGCTCCGTGATGTGATTCAGATTGTGTGAGCTCTTTCCGTCTGGCAGGTCGACCACGCCAAGTCTCTGCACTATGTGGGTGCCGGTGTGGCATTTCCAGCTGGGCTGCTGTTTGTCTGCCTGCAGTGTGTGCTCACGTACCGCGTGGCTGTGACCGCTCTTGACTACTGGATGGCCCATTTCCGGGTGGCGCTGGCTCTGGGGGCCATGGTCTCCCTCGTCCTCAGTATCCTTTTCTATAAAAACTGTCATCTTTTCTGATTCTACTCCTGTAAAACAGCTCGGACATATGGAAAGAAAGTTGTACTTGACACATTTGCTGTATTTTCTAAAACGTGCAGTGGCAGGAGATTAAAAAAAAAAAAATCCATCAAGCCTCAAGTGTTCCATTGAGTCGTCCTGAAAGCGACTCCTTACAAAATTTGCGAAGAACTGAAATGCTTACATTTTCAGTCTCCGAGTGCTGCAGTTGTGTCAGCAGGTGCGTAAAGTCTGAACCAGGCTAAACCATGTAGAGTCATTCCATGTTAGTTCCAGCCAGAACACCTCAAATTTGTCTGAATTCAGATTCAATGTTCAGATCTTGTTCTCCATAGAAAAGAGCTGATGCAGCCCGCATGCCTCTGCTTGCCTTCAGCCAAAACAAGCAGCTCAACACCTGGTACCACCAAAGCAAGATTTCAGGATCAACTCACAGAGCAAAAAACCTGTAAAGATCCTTTGAGAAACAGCAGTACCAACCCTGATACTGATAGCCTTTAGGAATGGGGACATCCCTGACATTTGTATTTTAGTGTTCATTTCCTCTTGATAATTCAGTACAGGCCTAAACCTGGTCTGCAATGAGGTCCATTTTGCCTCTGCACACCTCAGTGGAATTGAAGTGAAACATTCACAGTGTGCTTGTGCTGTACACTTTTTAGTTTTATTAAACGCTGTATTAACTAGGTCAGAGGTATAGCCCTTTTTTGTGCTCAGTCCCTCTATTTTCATAGGCTCTAAGTAATTGGACAAAATAAATGCAAATTTGGAATTTTACAATGTTCATGTGATGAAAATGTGCACAATTCAGTGTTAAATGAGAGCGCAATTGAATTTTCTTTTATAGCAGTTCAATGAAAGCAGGATTTCTGATGTGTCTCCTTTGTCAAAGTTGAATACAGCAATCAGTCCCTTGATTGCTTATGTTTTAATGACTAAGATTGTGAAAAAGAGAAATTGCACTTTAACTGGTTGAGTCTTTATTCAGAACAGTGATTAAAGTAGACTGTAATTGCAATAATGTGTTGTATAGTTGCAAAGAAAGTGTGGACTTAGACATTGAAAAATAGTGCAACTCCAAATCAGAAAATATTGACTGCAGGAAATGTACGTTTAAAAAAAAAAAGAAGCAATAATTCTTACATTTACATTAACTTCAGTTAAATTACAGATGGGATGAATTGAAAATATTTCATTTTTTTCTGGTAAACATTATTTCATTTATTAACCCATCCATTCATGCATTTAAGGCCTGCAAGACATTCTTTTAAAAAGCTGGAATACTGAAGCACTTACCACGTTGTAATGTCATTCCTTCTCAAAACACTTAAAATGTGTTTCGGCATTGTTGATACCAAGCAATGAAGCATTTCAGGTGTTATTTTGTTCTATTCTTTCTGCAAATACGTTACGTGTGCAACAGTATAAGATCATCATTGTTGCATTTTTCATTTCAAAACACTGCGCACATTCTCTTTTGAGTGAGTGATAAGTATTCACAGCCTTTGTTATCAAGCTCAAAATTGAGCTCAGGTGCATCCTGTTTCCACTGATGATCCTTGAGATGTTTCTGCAGCTTGATTGGAGTCCACCTGGGATAAATTCAGTTGATTGGACTTGGAAAGACACAGGCCTGTCTACATATAAGGTCCCACAGTTGTGCATGTCAGAGCACAAACCAAGCATGAAGTCAAAGGAATTGTCTGTAGACCTCCGAGACAGGATTGTCTTACGGCATAAATCTGGGGAAGGGTACAGAAACATTTTTGCTGCTTTGAAGGTCCCATTGAGCGCAGTGGCCTCCATCATCTGTAAATGAAAGAAGTTCAGATCCACCACGACTCTTCCTAGAGCTGGCTGCCCATCTAAACTGAGTGATCAGGGAGAAGGGAGGAGACCAAGAACCCGATGGTCACTCTGTCAGACCTCCAGGACAATCATCTCTGCAGCAATCCACCAATCAGGCCTGTGTGGTAGAGTGGCCAGAAGGAAGCAACTCCTCAGTAAAAGGCACATGGCAGCCTCTCTCTCGAGTTTGGTAAAAGGCACCTGAAAGACTTTCAGACCATGAAAAACAAAATTCTCTGGTCTGATGAGACAAAGATTGAAGTCTTTGGTGAATCCAGGCTTCATGTTTGGAGGAAACCAGGCACCATCCGTACAGTGAAGCGTGGTGGCAGCATCATACTGTGGGGATATTTTTTTTTTTTTTTTAGCAGCAGGAACTGGGAGACTAGTCAGGATTGAGGGAAAGATGAATGCAGCAATGTACAGAGACATCCTGGATGAGAATCTGCTCCACAGCGCTCTTGACCTCAGACTGTGGCGACGATTCATCTTTCAGCAGGACATTGACCCTAAGCACACAGCCAAGATATCAAAGGAGTGGGTTCAGGACAACTCTGTGAATGTCCTTGAGTTGCCCAGCCAGAAACCAGAATTACTTTAAATATCTCTGGAGAGATCTGAAAATGGCTGTGCACCAACACTCTCCATCCAACCTGATGGAGGCTGTAATTTCTGTCAAAGGTGCATCAACAAAGTATTGAGCAAAGTGTATGAATACTTATGTGCATGTGATTTCTTAGTTTATTTTTAGTAAATTTGGAAAAAAAAAAACTTTCACCTCATTATGGTTTGTTGAGTAGAATTTTAAGGAAAATATGAATTTACTCCATTATGGAATAAGGCTGTTGCATAAACCGTGGAGAAAGTGAAGTGCCATGAATACTTCCAGATGCACAGTATTTTAAAAAAATTTTTGGTTAACTTGACCGGCTAGAACATGAAATATCTTCATACTGTCTGCAGTGACATTGGTGTCAAAGTAAATGCAAGAATCTCTGGATTTTTAAAAATCTGCATTTTCCTTGTCGTCTCAACTTTTTTTGATTTGAGGTTACAGTTGTGTATGTAAACTTGTGGCCTGAGCTTTTGGCATGTAAATCATTCATTTTCCTTAACCTGCCCCCTTCCCAGGTGGCATCTTCTTCATTCATGAGAGCTTCATCCTGCAGCATGCTGCAGCCATCTGTGAGTGGGTTTTCACTGTGGACATCCTGGTCTTCTACGGCACCTTCACCTATGAGTTTGGCACCGTCACAAGCGAGACCATGATGGCCGGCCTGCAGCAGAGTCACCATCACGGCTCGGGGATCATCATGGGCTCCAGAGCCCGCTCCGCAGCCCTCGGTGGGGCCACAAAGGGCCTCAAGTCTCCCGGGGGAAGCAGCACATCCACACATCTCAACTGCACCCCAGAGAGCATAGCCATGTTGTAGCTCCGCAGCGCCTAGGTCTGACCGCAGAGATGCTTCAGCAGCTGCCAGGAGAAAGACGAGGCAGCATGAGGATATCTATATACATGTTTGAAGAATGGAGCCAAAACATGTTCATACTGTAAAACCCCGATAATCCGTCCAGTTCTGCACGGCAGCGCTGGGCTGAGCGCTGCAATGACGAATGTTTGATCGCTGATCAATCAGATCTGCAACTGAGTTGTTCCCTTCATATTTTTGAGTGCCTCTAAGGCTTTTTAAAAATGTCTATCTTTGTTGGCTCTGTCACAGGATTTGCTTTTCTCTCCTTCCTCCTCAGTATTCAGACTGTCCTGTGGCAAACGTGGTCAATCTTCTGTTTCTGCTCCCTTTTATCTGCGCACCACTTTGAGTGAGAATCAGCAGGTATGACTAAACTTCAAGTTTATTTTAAGCAACAAAAAAAAAAATTTTTTTTTTTAATGTATGAGATTTTGTTCCGGTACGTGACTGTTACTTTTTTTTTTTATTCATGTGTCAAATTGACAAATCTCATGAACACAAGTTCTCTTGACACTTTTTTTTTTTGGTTGCACAGTTTCTGCTCTATGTGGAATCAACCCCTGTACACCGGTGATTTGAATGCATTTTAAGTTATATTATGAACTGTCTTTGCGTACTGTTAACGTTTTTCTTGCTAGAATGAGTTTGCTATGTGAGTGTAGGACATAACGGCCTGTGCTGGACCTTCTACTTAATTTCTGTCTGGTGCAGTTTCATCAGCTGCAGCTGGGTTCATATTCATTTGGATATTGGCAAAGTTTTCTTTAAGTAGAAAATTGGTTATCTTTAATATCTGAATTTGGTGGAAATTCACAAAACCAACAGCGTTTTGTCTGTCTACTTTTTTTTTTTAATGAGCCAGTTAATTGGACCATCTGATGATGAGGTGTTTCCATGTGCAGGTGTGTTTTATTCCCCATCAGCATTTCACCAATGTGCCAGTATAAAAACATCTATACCAGTGTTGGTTATGGCCCTCTGGTGGTTTCTGAAGGCACTGCAGGTGGAGGGAAGCTCTCACTAAAAACAAATCTTTTAACACAACATATAAAAACTTAAATTTTAATATGTCGGTCAAAATATTTATAAAAGATTTGTGTAGGCCACAGCAAATTTTCGGATTTTGAAGTGGGCCTTAAGTGTTATTACGTTTGGGGAAAGGCTGGTCTTGTTTTCTTTCTCCTGTTGCAGGTCCCTTAGAGTTAAGCAAAATTTAAGAAGTGGAAAGCATATAAAGTGTCTAAAACAGGCTGTAAGTAACATTACTTAGAGAAGAGAAAACAAAGCCACTGGAGACTTTAACAACATGCAAATAGCTCACATAACCAAAACTGTCAGTGTCCAAATACGTATATGAACCTAAGTGAAAGTGGCGAGTGTGAGCAAAGCCTCTCCAGTGTGGAGATTTAGGTTTTCATGTGTATTGAAGCTACCTAGGCTCACTGATAAGCGGGTCACTGAAGGTCAAAGTATAGTTTTCATGAGCCGTATGTATGTTGAAATCGTTTTTCTGGGTGCAGTTTTGATTCCGTGTTGTACCTTGAAGAGTAGAGTTCTGAGAGGTTTCTTTAAATATTCAATGATGTGAGTAATGGCGTAACTGTTCAAAGGTGTGTGTGTGAGAACGATAAACCTTAAGTTGCCATCATGCCACCACATACAGCGGCCTTCAATGTCAAACTATATTTTTAATACTTTGTTGCCAATTTTTTAAACCACAGGTCAACATCTGACTGCATCAAGGCTCTAAGCTTAAACAAAAGCTGCATGCCACTACCTATAAAATGGTATTCCCAGTTTGGAATATGCTCAGATTTTACATTATTCTTGTTATCTTCTGTAACCACTAGTTATGTTTACCCTTTGAGTGACATCACACACCATCATAGATACCAGCAATAGATTTTTTTATTTTTTTTTAAAGGTCACATCGCCTACCTCGATTTTCTCTTGTGGGTTTGATGATCTTTCTTCATTGAAGTTGTGTTGAACGTGACGGCAGCTCAACATTTTAACAAACCGTGTCAATCCGCAGACTCGTCTGTTAACACGTTACATCACACACGGAACTGTGTCGGGGTGATGTTTGAAGAACTGTGTTTGCTTTACCAGACTTTTTTGTGCAGACCAAGCTCATCACCTGTAAAGTGTGTGTTCAGCATTCTGGACTCTCTGACAAGATTTGTTGTGTTCTGCTCCTGTTGCCAAAACATAGGATCTGAGATGAGGGTTAGATGTTTACCCATTCCATAAGAGAATCTCATGCATCTTATTTTTAAGCCTTATCCCTCATACTGTGCCAGAAGTGTTCAAACATGCATTTTTTTGTTCTTTAAAAAAAAGGACAAAAAAAAAAGTAGTTCATGCACGTCTCCCCCCATTCTGTAACCACATCACACAACTTACAGGCAGCTTCCAGTAGCCCAAACATCAGGGCCTGATTTAGTCTGGAGCAACATTACACCAAAACATCAGAATCTATAAGGGTGCTTTTTATTTTTCTCCATTTCAAGAAGTGGCTACACGTGCATCTGTTCATTACACAAACACAATCTTACAAAAAGCTGTCTGATCCTGCAAACTGCAACAGACATATCTAATGTAAAAAAAAAAAAAGAAAAAAAAAAACTTTTCTTATGTATGACAAACTACATATAAAGATGTATTTTATTGTAATGGAGGAAATCTGTGGAATCTCTCAAAACAAGTCAATGCGATGATACTGTTTGTTTTTTATAAATTCTGTAAATATGTATGATCTATCAATTCGGTATTTTCTTTTGCCAGAGATTTATATTCAAATATAAAATAAATTATTCGCAAATAGTGTGGGCTGTTATTTTTATGCACATAAATGACAAAGTACTGCATTAATACACAGGTGTACAGTTACCAACATGATGCTGTTTAAAACAAGGAAATGTTAGACAGGACCTGCTGCAGGGAATTTGAACTTTGCATTGAGAAAAACAGAATTTAATGCATGTAGAAATCATTAGATGACAAAATGAGATAAGTGGTTTAGTTAAAATACTGAAGGAAGGTGTTGAGAGGTACTGTGATTATGGTCTGTGTTCCTTCATGTAAAGCCTGATTTATAACAAGTTTGGATTTGTGTAAAAAAATGTGTGCAAACACTGTTTCCTTCAAATACACCTGAATGCTGAGTTACTAATGGCGTGCAATTCATGCATATGCAATTTGGGTTGTATCCGCCTGAGTGCACAAATGTAGGTGAGGTTTGCACACACTGCATCATTTACTCTTAGTAAATCACCCACAAAATCCCAACGCACAAGGGTTTCGATTTCTTACACAATTTAACGCTGCTTATCCTAGGGCCCTGTCCCACTGGCGTTTAGGAGGATTTGCGGATGGAATGCGCATGAAAGTGGCCCACATCCGCCAAACAACCGTAATAACCGTGTAACATTCCTGTATGAGTCGGCCGCCATCCGAACACGTCCGTGATCATCCGCAGAGGCACGCATGTCCGCAGCCAGGATTGAGCGGCTCCAAAATCCTGCTGCGAATGAGATCCGCATCACTGCCTGAACACATACTGATGACATACGCAGGACATACACAACCAACGCGCCACATATCCCGTCATCTGCTGATATCCGCAACCCATGGGCTGGCGTGGCGGACCGGGACAGCATGCAAAACAGATATGACGCGTGCCCAGCATGGCCACATCACGGTTGCAAATGGTATGTCGCGCATGCAGACAGAGTGGGCACGGATGAAGCGAGTGCATCACGGCCGCTGTACCCCTCATGGGGTGCCTCCGTGGTCACCTTCGCTTCTGTTCCCTGTTATATCCGCTTTTCTTCCTCATGTATTCGCTGATCCACCCCGGGACATTTGTCATTTCCGCCCACCTTTGTTGCGGACGTTCAGCTTTTGTCTCCTCATTTCATGTGCAAATCCTAAACGCCAGTGGGACAGGGCCATAAGATCTTAGTAAATCAGCCCTTTAGTGCTAGAAACAAAAACTGCAGCAGATGTTACAATCATGAAGAAACCAGTGAATGAATGTGCATGAAAAGGGGGCGTGTCCACAGTCTGATCACGTGGGAATGATTGTTGTAATGACAAAACCATGCAAACATATAGCTTTAGCGCTGTGCATATTTCTGCTTTTGTGCACAAATATTTAACTGTGAAAGGTCCATGAAGTTTTATGCATCTGCCCCCAAACTGGAGCCTGAACCATTTCTCAAAGAGGAAACTGTTTTCATTCCCAGACTGCTGCAGTGTGCACAAGTGGCAGCTGTGTCACTACGTAATGTAAAAGAAACTGAAACCACTGAGGGGAAAATGGGAAAACTCCCGCTTACAGAATGTATCAACATCCTTGACATCTTTAAACAAATTGCATATGGGGGGGGGCTTCAAATATTACATAAATAATTCATGTTCGTTGGAGAACAGTCCGAAAGCACACTTGTTTAAATGTATTCATATTACCTACAGGGGGCCAAAAGGCATTTGTACAGCCTGAGAGACACATTTTAAGTTTTTCCTAATCCTGCATGTTTTAAAAGGTCAAAGTTCACCATCGAGTCACGTGCTGTCTATCACGTGTACATGGCTCCATGTAGATCCTCCAGTCTGTGCTCCCGCTGCTTCCTCCTCTCCTGCAGGATATGAAAACAACAAAACCTCCAAGTCTGGGATTGACCCCATCTCCTAAAAAGAATCTGTCCACTTCTTGCTTACTCACCTTGTCTTTTTTAAACTCCTCGTACTCTGGATTGTCAGTCGGTAATTCAAGTCTGCACAGTGGACAGGAATTAGTCTGTGATTTAAGGAAAGGAAATGATCGCAGTGGCAGCCTGAGGCAGTCTGATGTAGAATGAACACCGGTAATGGTTACCTTGCCTAACCAGGGCAGGATGCATCCGGAGTGGAAAAGGTGTTTGCACGGCATTTCTCGAACTGTCTCCTGCTCCTCGAATTCCAGCAAACACACAGGACACTTGAGACCTTTGTCTGCGATGACACACATCGACATAGTTGCCCAGTGGGAAGAAACCATACTCTCTTCAGGCGTTATATTCATTGACACACGAGATTTGGAGCACAAGAAAAGCTAAACAAATAAGTTAGCATGTGGCCAAGTGCATCCCGCTGGCTTTGACGAGCACCTGCAAGTATTTGTACAAATGACTTGAAAAATTGCCAATATCTACAGAACATTTCTTAAGAAATATCTGGGATAACACAAAGTGTTTGTTATACATGTTTTTAAGTTTGTTCATGAATAATGAAGGTGTCATTTTGGAGGTAATTTCTTACATTGACTTTCAAAGATATTCAGAAATACTTTATGAACTGAAGCAATGTTGTATACTCGTATGAGTGTAGCTGCAGTGACGAGGGGGCCAAACAGGGCCTCAAGAAATTGATGCCAATCTAAATGGGGTCATGGGGCAGGAGATATCCAGGAATTTATACTAATTACACTGCTTTTTGGTCTTCAAGAAGTTTCATCACCAGTCCAAAGAGCGGCTTCAGTTTTATTCGGTTGCTACAGAGTAAACTTCTAGATAATTTCATGGAAGTTAATTTCCAAAATGCAAATTCTCATTTTTCTATTGGTTAAAATGCATCAAACAAAGACAGCGCTTCTTATCAGTGCAACAATAATCATCTAGGTGTAGACCTTTTTGGTTAAGTCCTTTCATTTCTGTGGTATAATGCAAAATTACACCTAATTTTATTTCTGGTATTGATTTTAAGGGGACTCTGTGCCAAATACAGTAATTTTGTTTAAAATGAGGTTTAAAATAACTGCCATTGGATGCAGTTTACACATACCAATTTTGGCTACTTGCAGTACTGTAAGAAAAACAAAAGAAAAATCTAATGCAGGTTGGCTGGAGCACAGTGTTTATGATAAGCACATACTTGTTGCTTCTTTCAAATGTAATTAAATTTCTACCATTTTTCTTTCAAGTCTTTGATGGTAATGCAGACCAGGTTTACTCTCTATGCCGTTTAAAGGTTTTAAAATTGCCCATTTCATCTATGACATCACTACAAAAAGTGCATACTGGCACCTTGTTTCTGTATTTATGCTACATTCAGAACCCTCAAGAAGTTTAGAAAGACCCAACATAACCACGTAATTCCGGAAAAGTGCAATTATGAGATGACCTCGGTAATTTGAGTCAACTACTATACCACAGTAGAGCTAGAGCTAGCAAGGTAGCCTGCCTAGCGTTATATTTTGAGCTAAATGAAATTGCCAAAGATGTTTTTGATGATGTATTGTGCTGGTAACTAACTGTACACAGAATGTGAATACAACATAAATCTCTTCTTAAAAATTTACTAGTGTGTTGCCCGTGCAAATCCATGGGCTCTAGATTACGGAGTGTTTATAAAATAGGTAATTAACATTTTGAAGGGTAATAAATTGTGCAAAGTTTCTATAAGTTGGAATGGTGTGTGAGTCCAGAATGTTTTTAGAAGCTTAGCTCGCAACAGTTTTTAGAACTCGACCGTTTTATTTTGTGTTAATTACATATTTTTTTTAAATGTTAATTTACTGTCTTAATGTATTTATAAATTGTTTAGGTTCTTGTTATCATATACACACCATTGTTATTATTCGCAGTATTATTATTTTATTCTTTCTTCTATTTTGTTATTTGATTTTTAAAATGACCACAATGAAAATAAATGTTTTCACTTTCTTGTGTCATCCATGTATTTTTAACATATTTACAATGATATTATATACTTACACTGAACTTACTAAATGCACGCATGCACTCATGCTTTTAATATGTAGATGATTTACCGCCCCCTGCTGGATTGATGTGCGAGTCCAGAATGCAAATATCAATGTCCATTGTTGTTAGCTAATATATGTGGCTTCTCTAAAAATATTAGTCCTATAAATATATCCTATAAATGTTCGGTTTTGGCGCTGTTTTTCCTTGACCCAAAATACATAAGCATACCAGACGGCAAATGTCAGCTGTTCCCAGTTTGTGTGTGATCAAAACTGCAAGCATGCACGCACGCAGAGCATTTTGTCTTTACTGCATTCTGCTGTAAGGAGGTGCTTTTAATTTCACAGAGACTGTTGCGGAAGACATTAAAAGCACTACACGGGAGCATGACACTTAAGTCCACTTAACCAAACTGACTAAACCAATGGAACTACAAAACCACAATAAATCAATACCACTAACAACACTATTAATTCAGCATGAACCACAATAACATTTTAAACCCCAAAACCTGAACTTCCATGGTGCATTGCAGCACAATGTCCACTATTTACTGGTTATGCTGCGTTTACACATAACAACGACAAGTCACGAATACCACGAAGTACACATTCTTGGCCGCTGATCACGAATGTGATGATTCGGGGCAGAGGCGTCAGGTGTCCTCAGGAACTGCTGCAACCTGTTACCACACGATACAATTAATGGCACATGTTGCCGGAGAATTATCAGGAACCATTACGCACGGTCAAGAATAGTGTTCCACGCTGTTACGTTAAGCATCGTTAAGTTCTGTCACGTTGTGAATGAGGTGAATTGTCTCCACACACACCCACCCATATTCATCCAACCAAATTCAGATCGCTCCAGTTTTTCAGAAGAACTTTGTGACTGCATGCATAGTGGGGCTCTGTGCCATGGTAGAGAAGCTTGAATCTTCGACTGGACTGGGTTGCTTGACGTGAGGACGTTTCGCTTCAAATCACAGAAGCTTCCTCAGCTAAAATTCTTGCTCTGGTAGTCTGACTTCTGTCTTGACTCTTGTAGAGAAGACTAAACCAGAAGCCAACAAAAGCTGGAGTTTTTAACCTAACCAGACCCCTCCTACCGAGAGGCCGACTGCTATAGGCTAGTGACTAAACAATAGCTCTAATTAGCACCTATTGTGCTCTAGTTAGCACTCTCCTAATGATGGGATGGAAGCCTCCCCTGATGACTCTCCTGATGATGTGAATGACTCATTACCATGAACAAAAGACTGAAACTGCTTTGACCTGAGTACCCCATTGTAAACAGGGGACAAAGCGTGTCTGAGACCCGCCCCCCCAGTTAAGGCTGGGTTTCAACTGTTTTACAAAGAATGCCTCCTTGACACCTCTCTCAAACCATTTCTTCTCTCTGGCTAAGATTTTAACTTCCTTGTCCTCAAATGTGTGGTTAGTGTCTTTCAGGTGGAGATGAACTGCAGACTGAGGTCCACTGGTGACCTCTCTGCGGTGCTGGTATAGCCTCTTGTTTAAAGGTTGCTTAGTCTCACCTATGTAGTGTTCATTACAGTTTTCCTGACATCTGATATAATACACTACATTGCTCTGTTTGTAACTAGGGATCCTGTCCTTAGGGTGAACTAATTTCTGTCTCAAGGTGTTGACTGGTTTAAAGTAAACTGGGATTTTGTGCTGTCTGAAGATCCTCTGTAGTTTTTCCCCTACTCCTGCTAAATAAGGGAGAGACACTCTTCTTCTTGTCTCTGTCTCCTGTCTATCTGGTCTCTTTGTTTTCTGGGACTTCTGCACTTTGTCCAGGGACCATCGTGAGTACCCACATACTGTGAGGGCTTTCCGTACAAGTTGTTGTTCTTTAGCCCTTCCCTCTGCAGTTGTGGGCACCTGTAGGCCTCTGTGTTGAAGCGTCCTGATCACCCCGAGCTTGTGTTCAAGGGGGTGGTTTGAGCCAAAGAGCAGATATTGGTCAGTGTGAGTGGGTTTTCTGTAAACCTCTGTCTGGAGCTGCCTGTTCTCTCCAATCTTAACATCACAGTCCAAGAAGGCTAAATGGTTGTTTCTGGCATCCTCACGTGTGAACTTGATATTGGAATCCACCGAATTGATGTGTTCTGTAAAGTCCTTGACCTCCTGTTGCTTGATTTTAACCCATGTGTCATCGACATATCTGAACCAGTGACTGGGAGAGATGCCTGTGAACAACGTCAGGGCTGTCTTCTCCACCCGCTCCATGTACAGATTGGCCACAATGGGGGATACCGGAGACCCCATCGCACAACCATGGATCTGCCTGTAGTAATTCCCCCTAAACAGGAAATACGTGGTGTTAAGACAGATGTCCAAGAGTTGGCAGATGTGGTCTGGTGTGAGTTTGGTCCTTTCAGGTAGAGACACATCCTCCAGCAGTCTCTGCCTCACAGCTGAGATGGCCTCAGCGGTGGGGATGCAGGTGAACAACGATGTCACATCAAATGACACCATAGTTTCATCTGCCTCCAGCTGCAGGTCCTTGATCTTGTTCACAAAATCTTGTGTGTTCTTGTGTGGGTTGGCAAAAAATTGTTTTTTTTGCCTCTACTGGTGGTTGGCTCTCACTGCGGTACTGTATCACTTCCTGTTCCAGAGCACAGCGGTGTTTTGCTGTATCTGTTAGCTGTTTAATCTGCGTAGTTACATTGATCTAGTTAACTAGATAACGATTTGTTTCACAGTGTATTCTTCATGTGCCTTAACTAAAGCACTCCCTCTGCTGAATCACCTCTAAATTATTTACATATTATTCACTTTGTGTGTTTTTAGGAATCCGCTAGCTTAGGGCAGCTACTAGCTCTTAGCCAATTTAGCATGGCGGCTTCTCCTGTCTCTCCTGCACTTTTCTGCTCTGGGTGTGAAATGTTTAGTTATTCCTCGGCCTCCTTTAGCAGTAATGGTACTTGCAGTAAGTGTAGCTTATTCGTAGCTTTGGAGGCCAGGCTGGGCGAATTGGAGACTCGGCTCTGCACCGTGGAAAATTCTACAGCTAGCTAGGCCCCTGTAGTCGGTGCAGACCAAGGTAGCTTAGCCGCCGTTAGTTCCCTAACAGCAGATCCCGAGCAGCCGGGAAAGCAGGCCGACTGGGTGACTGTGAGGAGGAAGCGTAGCCCTAAACAGAAGCCCCATGTACACCGCCAACCCGTTCACATTTCTAACCGTTTTTCCCCACTCGTTATTGGCGACTCTGTTTTGAGAAATGTGAAGTTAGCGACACCAGCAACCATAGTCAATTGTCTTCCGGGGGCCAGAGCAGGCGACACTGAAGGAAATTTGAAACTGCTGGCTAAGGCTAAGCGTAAATTTGGTGAGATTGTAATTCACGTCGGCAGTAATGACACCTGTTACGCCAATCGGCCCCACAAATCTTAGAAACATGGTGTCTAACCATATCCTTACTCTGGATGGCATTACCCTGACCTCCAGTAATACTGTGAGAAATCTTGGAGTCATTTTTAATCAGGATATGTCCTTCAATGCGCATATTAAGAAAATATGTAGGACTGCTTTTTTGCATTTGCACAATATCTCTAAAATTAGAAAGGTCTTGTCTCAGAGTGATGCTGAAAAACTAATTCATGCATTTATTTCCTCTAGGCTGGACTATTGTAATTCATTATTATCAGGTTGTCCTAAAAGTTCCCTGAAAAGCCTTCAGTTAATTCAAAATGCTGCAGCTAGAGTGCTAACAGGGACTAGAAGGAGAGAGCATATCTCACCCATATTGGCCTCTCTTCATTGGCTTCCTGTTAATTCTAGAATAGAATTTAAAATTCTTCTTCTTACTTACAAGGTTTTGAATAATCAGGTCCCATCTTATCTTAGGGACCTCATAGTACCATATCACTCCAATAGAGCGCTTTGCTCTCAGACTGCAGGCTTACTTGTAGTTCCTAGGGTTTGTAAGAGTGGAATGGGAGGCAGAGCCTTCAGCTTTCAGGCTCCTCTCCTGTGGAACCAGCTCCCAATTCAGATCAGGGAGACAGACACCCTCTGTACTTTTAAGATTAGGCTTAAAACTTTCCCTTTTGCTAAAGCTTATAGTTAGGGCTGGATCAGGTGACCCTGAACCATCCCTTAGTTATGCTGCTATAGACTTAGACTGCTGGGGGGTTCCCATGATGCACTGAGTGTTTCTTTCTCTTTTTGCTCTGTATGCACCACTCTGCATTTAATCATTAGTGATTGATCTCTGCTCCCCTCCACAGCATGTCTTTTTCCTGGTTCTCTCCCTCAGCCCCAACCAGTCCCAGCAGAAGACTGCCCCTCCCTGAGCCTGGTTCTGCTGGAGGTTTCTTCCTGTTAAAAGGGAGTTTTTCCTTTCCACTGTTGCCAAGTGCTTGCTCACAGGGGGTCGTTTTGACCGTTGGGGTTTTTCCGTAATTATTGTATGGCTTTGCCTTACAATATAAGGCGCCTTGGGGCAACTGTTTGCTGTGATTTGGCCCTATATAAATAAAATTGATTTGATTCTCCACATGGTGGTCTGAGTTACCCACTAGAGGAGCCAAATGGCTCCTCTCCATGGCTCTGTGCCATGGAGTGGCGCAGAGAGGAGGAGGAGGACAGCGCCAGATGTGTGGCTTCATGCGGCTCTCATCTCATGCATTTTCCCAAACATCAGGCGCATGCAGCAGGTGAAACACCTGCAGGAGCGCGCTGAAGAGCACTGAAATTTGACTTTTAGCCAACTTGGTGTCAGCAATCAAACTGAATGTTGTGCAGCAGAGTTTAATTGTGTGCACGCTTCTTCCTCCTTCGGACTGGAGGAGGTGCAGAGATGTCTGGCTGCACGTGAGTCTCCTCTCGCTCCTCAGGTTCAGACTCGTTCTCCCGCTCATCGGTTACAACAGCAGGTGGAACACCTGCAGGAGCGTCCTGAGGAGCTTCAGCAGGAACTGTGGACCGACATTTGGAGCCGAGTTTAATTGTACGCACGTGACAGAAAACTGATTCACCGTGGCGTGCAGTGAAATGTGACACCGCGTTACAAGTCGTGTCAAAACTCGACAGTTTCCATGTCACTTCGTAATGACGCGTGACAGTTTGGGCTCCAAGAACCATCACAGGAACCACTACGAACGTTGTCACGTTCTATTAAGGATCAATACTCATCAAGACGGATCAGTACGCTCAGTTGCGACCTCCACGACGTGAGACGAAATGAGGATGGTGTGTGACATTCGTGGAAGGTTTTTTGACAGGCAAAAACATGCTCCACGAATATCAAGAATATCACGCACCAACATGCTCTATTAAGAAACATATTCAGATGCGTTAAGTCACATTAAGAATGTCAGGAATGTGTCACAAATGACAGAAAAATGACATTCGTAACGCGTCTTGCTTATGTGTAAACGCACCTTTAGATAAAATCACTAATTTCTCAAAAAATATTTGTTCTACCAACTTTCCATTTTGGCAGCGTTCATCCTCGATCCAAAATACATAAGCACACCAAATGGTAAATATCAGGTCTCCCTGGTTTCACTGTGATCGAAGCCATACACACATATGCACACAGAGGCCATTTGGCTATTATACTATATATTTAAAATACATTTTCATCATTAGTAACGTTGTGTCAGGAGCTGCAAAGGGGGCCGCCGTGGCTATGACGTCAACTCAGATACCTCAGGTTGCTCAATTTCCTCAAAGTTTTGAGTGAAAATTCCAGTGAGATGCTGCATTTTAGGCATTTTTCCCCAGAGCTAGAGGATGGAACACCAAAACTCCAGGCGTTATGAATGCAGCATCACACACACGGGTCAAAATCCTAAATAGTTTCCAGATAAAGTGAATATAACATATTTGAATACTAGTAAGTCCCTTCGGGTGCTCCCTTGGTTTCACTTGTAGTCGCCACAGCAGATCCAAGGTGGACCTGTATGTTGATCTGGCACAAGTTTTACACGAGATGCCCTTGCTGACACAGAGAAAGGTGGCAGGGGTGGGGTTTGAACCAGGATCTTTTCGTATTAAAGCCAAGCGCACTAACCACTTGACCCCCACCCCTCCAATGTATTTGAATACTATGTAACAAAATTATAGTGATGCCAAAGAAAACTCTTCATGACAAATGGTACAAAAAAAAAAAAAAGAAAGAAAAGGGACTATAGCCTTAATGAAACTAATAATTTGTCACTGTCAAGGCATTGTTAAACTCTTATTTTTTCAACATCATATCTATGTAGGTATTATGCTGTCAATGTTTTATTATTATTACTGTCCTCAAAGAGCAAAGAACTGTAAAATAAAATGTATAAATAAATGTAATTGTGTATACACAATTACATCCATCAAATTTGAAAAAAAAAAAAACCCTAAAAGGAAATAAAACTTACATTAAATTTAGTCATAAAAAACACAGTTTAAAAGTATGTCATCAGTAATTAATTAAATAATCTTGTTTAAAACGTCTCTTGCAGCTGTGATCAAATGTTCCTAAACCTTTTTGATCTGCATCTTGGCACTGCATGTCTCCTGCCTGGCAGAAGCGCCTGAAACTGAACAGTGAACAGCTTGAATCTGCCAAAATGTTTCTAGCCATCTTCAAAGAACTGACATCAGATAAACTTATCAGGTCACTTAAGGGTCTGTCCACGATTTTGCTACATACATTAATCATACTCTGAAGCTTGTTTCTGTTCTTTAGGATACCCAGACCCAGCCAGAACACCAGGGAGAAGGTCAGGACGGACTCAAGAAAACATAAATAAACATCTGTATACAAAACAAATGAGGGGTGAAAGGATGCACCCCTGTGGTGATCCGGTAGAAGACAAGAAGATCAAATAATGCGGCATTAACTTTAACACGCTAGAATGTACGGTCAAGAAATCAAGAAGCCAACAGATCAGATGGGGTTCAATGTTATGTGTACGACTTAACCTGCTTGCCAAAATGTGGGACTGGATGGAGTTAAAAGCTGAAGAAAAATCTACGCACACCAGCCACACTAAACAAATTTGCACCCTCTAGAACGTGTCAAGATCAGGTTCAGTGGGGTGTCAACAGCATCATCAGAATAGCCTTTATTTGCCAAGTATCCACAGAATACAAGGAATATGACTTCGGTTTGAGCTGCACTCTCTCTGTACAGCATGTATAAATATACACTAAACACTGAATAATTCACAGTAATAAAATGTGCAAATGAAACGTGGAAAAAAATAAAATTAGGGAATAACCCTGTTGTGTCTGATGATTTGTGGACGCTAATGCTGGATCCTACGGTCACAAATAGAGTTTTAAAAAGGAGTTTTACTGGCAACGCGTTAGTGGAGCCGGTAAAATGGATATTTGCGAGGCTAATACAGCATTAATATCCACAAATCAGACACAAGGGGGGTATTCCCATTCTAATCCAATTCCATGGTTTCTTTTTCTGTAAGTACAACCCCAATTCCAATGAAGTTGGGATGTTGTGTAAAATGTAAATAAAAACAGAATACAATGATTTGCAAATCCTCTTCAACCTATATTCAGTTGAATACACCACAAAGACAAGATATTTAATGTTCAAACTGATAAACTTTATTGTTTTTGTGCAAATATTTGCTCATTTTTAAATGGATGCCTGCAACACCTTTCAAAAAAGCTGGGACAGTGGTATGTTTACCACTGTGTTACACAGGCCCGGCGACAGAAAAAAAAATATTAAGGGGGTGATGAGTTTATCACAGGGGGCGGGGTCACGCCCCCCCAAAAATGTGTGCACCGGAGGGTACGTGCCTCTGAGCGTGCGTAATAAATTGGGTGCGCTGCTAGAAAGCATAGGCTACACCGTTGTAAGAGACTGACTAAGAGTAAAGAGTGATGACAGTATTTTTTTTTATTATTTGAACATATATAGACCCTCGGTCAAGTGATCTCCTGCATACCACAAAACCAAACCAACTGATCTGAGAAACGACACGAGACAGTAGATTAACCCCACATACAGCCCTCCATCACAAGCGCAAACACAGCGCAATTGGGCATGAGAGTCACACAACGGGTCAAAGATAAACCTTTCATGTAGATGTACAGTGGTCCCTCGTTTATCGCGGGAGTTACGTTCTAAATATAGCCCGCAATAGGCGAAATCCGCGAAGTAGACAGCGTTATTTTTTACAATTATTATAGACGTTTTAAGGCTGTAAAACCCCTCACTACACACTTTATACACTTTTCTCAAACAGGCATTAACATTTTCTCACTTTTCTCTCGTGTGTAAACACGCTCAACGTTCAAACCTTAGTAGAATAATAAGACCAACCTGTTTTCAGGCCCAAACATTTGAGAAATAAAAATAGAACGTTTTCCTATAAATAATTATGATGGCTTTTTAGAACTAACAAATTTAATTTTAACAATCAACCTACGAGGTTGGACACATAAGAAATTATTAATAGTGACTGACCAGTATTTCACAGTTCCTCTGATCGCGCCTCTTCGTTGTGCCGCCGCTTCACTGAAGGCTTCGCTGCAGGTGTCTTTTTCCGAGTGAAGAACACGGTTATGGGTAGTTGTTGCTGCTTTTTTTTCTTCTGGGCGAGAAGATTCTTATAGAGGGTTTTCATGTGACGTATCGGTCACATCATTTTGTGTCCCGTGGCCATTCTGGATTATGAACACGGTGGCCGCTGTGATACGCTACGTGCATTTGGCGAACAATTGCAGAAGCGTCAACGTCGGTGTGAAGAAGCCTCACGGTACCGTGGCGCTGACAGAAATCCGCCGCTACCAGAAATCCACTGTTCCCAGAATTTTATCTTATTTTATTTGGCAATAAAATTATATAAGAATACATAAAAATACTGCGGAGGACAACACAAGAACGCTTCCAATACGGATGCTTATTTACATTGTGGTCCTCGAGCACTGAGCTGCTGATCCACAAGCTGCCCTTCCAGCGCCTGGTGAGAGAAATCGCTCAGGACTTCAAGACGACCTCCGCTTTCAGAGCTCCGCTGTGATGGTCTGCAGGAGGCCGGCGAGGCTGACCTGGTCGGCAGCTTCCTAGTTCACAATATCGCAGTGTGACACTGTCGGCTGGTTCGTTACATCACCACTAAAGTCACTATCTGGTATAAGATATGGATCCACTGAACCAACTGCTACATATCTATCACGATAAACAGCTTTATCTCGAGGATTTAAAGCATCGTAATAACCGAACATTCTCTCCATTTTTCTATCACGCGCCAGCCTCCTTGTAATCCAGAATCGATATGGCACCTGTCCTGCAGCAAATCGGTCACGTGACTGAAAACCCTCTATAAACAGACACGCAGAACACAATGCGCATACTCTCCCTTTGCGGTGCCGCAACAGGTGTCCCGTCATCTCGACAGAACACCGGCCTGCTTGATGAGGACGCAGAGCACAATGCGCTGTAAAAAAAAAAAAAAAAAAGCATGCAAAATTGGACTAAAAAACTCTGCGAAACTGCGAGGCGCTATATTTTCCAGTATTTCTTTTTCTTTTTTCTTTTTATTTTTGATAACTCTCACATCCGAGGGGGCGAGGTTGATGATGTGAGGGGGCGTCGCCCCCAAACGCCCCCTCATGGCGCCGGGTCCGGTGTTACATCACCTTTCCTTCTAACAACACTCAATAAGCGTTTGGGAACTGAGGACACTAATTGTTGAATCTTTGTAGGTGGAATTCTTTCCCATTCTTGCTCGACGTACGACTTCAGTTGTTCAAAAGTCCAGGGTCTCCATTGTAGTATTTTGCGCTTCTTGCGCCACACATTTTCAATGGGTGACAGGTCTGGACTGCAGGCAGGCCAGTCTAGTACCTGCACTCTTTTACTACGAAGACACGCTGTTGTAACACGTGCAGAATGTGGCTTGGCATAGTCTTGCTGAAATAAGCAGGGATGTCCCTGAAAAAGACATTGCTTGGATGGCAGCATGTGTTGCTCCAAAGCCTGGATGTACCTTTCAGCATTGATGGTGCCATCACAGATGTGTAAGTTGCCCATGTCATGGGCACTAACACACCACCATACCATCACAGATGCTGGCTTTTGAACTCTGCGCTGGTAACAATCTGGATGGTCTTTTTCCCCTTTTGTCCGGAGGACACGACGTCCATGATTTCCAAAAACAATTTGAAACGTGGACTCATCAGACCACAGCGCACTTTTCCACTTTGCGTCTGTCCATTTCAAATGAGCTCGGGCCCAGAGAAGGCGGCGGTGTTTCTGGATGTTGTTGATGTATGGCTTTTGCTTTGCATGGTAGAGTTTTAACTTGCACTAGTAGATGTAGCGACGAACTGTGTTAACTGACAATGGTTTTCTGAAGTGTTCCTGAGCCCACGCGGTAAGATCCTTTACACAATGATGTCGGTTTTTAATGCAGTGCCGCCTGAGGGATCGAAGGTCACGAGCATTCAATGTTGGTTTTCGGCATTGCCGCTTACATGTAGAAAGTTCTCCAGATTCTCTGAATCTTCTGATTATATTATGGACTGTAGATGATGGAATCCCTAAATTTCTTGCAATTGAACATTGTTCTTAAACTGTTGGACTATTTTTTTCACGCAGTTGTTCACAAAGTGGTGATCCTCGCCCCATCTTTGCTTGTGAATGACTGAGCCTTTTGGGGATGCTCCTTTTATATCCAATCATGACACTCACCTGTCATGATTGGGTATAAAAGGAGCATTAACCTGTTCACCTGTAGAATGTTCCAAACAGATGTTCTTTGAGCATTCAACTTTCCAAGTCTTTTGTTGCCCCTGTCCCAGCTTTTTTGAAATGTGTTGCAGGTATCCATTTAAAAGTCTATCAGTTTGAACATTAAATATCTTGTCTTTGTGGTGTATTCAATTGAATATAGGTTGAAGAGGATTTGCAAATCATTGTATTCTGTTTATATTTACATTTCACACAATGTCCCAAATTAATTGGAACTGGGGTTGTAATTCGACTGGTGAAGCTTACAGTAAAACAACAGCGTCTCCGTGCCAAACTGGAAATTCTGTGAGCAGACCCCCAGATTTCTCCATCTCATCAACTGCATTAAGTAATTCTGTATCAGAATCCACATCAGTACTTTCGTATGATAGATTAAAGTCACACATTTCAGCATCTTTGTCGCTGCACTAGTTTCTCTCGCTCTCATCTGACAGTGCCATTATTGATATTTGCGTAGCAACACGGTCAGATGTGAATCAAATGTGAAATGGATGAATATTTTGCCACTGTCAACGCTATTTTTTATGGTCTGAAATCTCACACAATTAACCAATCAGATTTGCAGAACAAATGTAATTGGATTAGAATGTGCAATAAGAGAAAAAAGAAAAAGAAAATGATGTGTGAGACAGACAACAGATTGAAGTTAAACTGTACATGAGGTAGATGAATTAGTCAACACCTCGTCCTGACGGACAGGCAAACTGGAAATGGATCTAAGCTTGACTGAACCATTTCCACTAATGCGCCCTTGATGATTTTGTCAAGGTGTGAGGGGGACAAGTCTGAAGTCATTAATGAATGACTAATTAATCACTTCTGGCACAGATACAATAGTGGATGATTTCCAAAGATCAGGTACCTTACAAAGCTCAAGGGACCCCCTGAAAATAAAGCAGAATATACTGCCAGCTGTCCTGCACAATTCTTCAGAATACAACCGCCAACACCATCGGGGATGGGACTTTTTCCTGTGCTTTACTCCCCGAAGATGTTTCAAGACCACGACCGATTCAACATGCACACGCTTCTTTTGTTCACAGACGACATTACTAAAAACAGACAACTCCTGTTTAAAATCATGAACATTAAAACGATTATAAAAACTGTTCAATTCATTAGAAAGAATTGAATCAGACTTGCAGCCTGAAGAAATCAGATCCTTCTTCGACTTATTTGAATGTTAACAGACCTGTATGTAAATGAGGTGGGCAAGATAAGTCAGAATAGTAATATAAAACATTACAGCACAGCTAATAATAGAACAACAATTTTAACAGTTTAACTAAATTAATGGCCTTAATTTTTAAGTCCATTTGACAAAACCACCCACACCCCAGTCTCTCTCACCTGCTTGTTTTGGTGAAATAATGACCACAGAAAGTGTCTGAACAGCAGTTTTGGCAGCTGGAGGAGGAAGACGCTGGTCCCAGTCTGACAGGTCAAATACCCCTGAGTCAACGATGTCCAAACCCTGCATTAGCGACCTGCACACAAAGACAGACTTTGACTGATGATGGCAAACCTCAGAACATTACAGGACTTCCAAACCATGTTTGAGCTCACCTGGCCAGTTCAAGTAGTGCGTTCTGACGATACTGTTCCTCTGAGTTGGTGGGCTCACAGTCGTGTTCATCAAAGTAAGATGCCATTCTGATCCAGCTCAGGTTTGTGACCTCTCTGCATTCAGATGGCTGACAGAAACAGAGTTAAAGAGTCTGATTAAAAATGCTGATCGGGCTTTTGATTTAGTCCTTTAATCTGGTATCATAAATCAGAGTTTCTATCGCAGGGTACATTCTGTGAGACTTTGTGGTTTTTCTTTCCACAATTTCTTGAACCAATTAATTTACAAGAAAAAAACTTGGATGTTCCCTGACAAATTTGTGGGAACACACACACACACACACACACACACACACACACACACACACACACACACACACACACACACACACACACACACACACACACACACACACACACACACAAGAATCCTCGACTACTTTGTAAGAGTAGAATGGGAGGCAGAGCCTTCAGCTTTCAGGCTCCTCTCCTGTGGAACCAGCTCCCAATTCGGATCAGGGAGACAGACAGACACCCTCTCTACTTTTAAGATTAGGCTTAAAACTTTCCTTTTTGCTAAAGCTTATAGTTAGGGCTGGATCAGGTGACCCTGAACCATCCCTTAGTTATGCTGCTATAGACTTAGACTGCTGGGTTCCCATGATGCACTGACTGTTTCTTTCTCTTTTTGCTCTGTATGCACCACTCTGCATTTAATCATTAGTGATTGATCTCTGCTCCCCTCCACAGCATGTCTTTTTCCTGGTTCTCTCCCTCAGCCCCAACCAGTCCCAGCAGAAGACTGCCCCTCCCTGAGCCTGGTTCTGCTGGAGGTTTCTTCCTGTTAAAAGGGAGTTTTTCCTTCCCACTGTCGCCAAGTGCTTGCTCACAGGGGGTCATTTTGACCGTTGGGGTTTTTACGTAATTATTGTATGGCCTTGCCTTACAATATAAAGCGCCTTGGGGCAACTGTTTGTTGTGATTTGGCGCTATATAAATAAAATTGATTGATTGATTGACTATTCTCTGAGATTTAAAAACCATGAATTTGTGAATTTCATAAATTTGCAAGAAAAAAAAATACTCAGATTAATAAGGAAAAAAAAAAAAAATTGTCACTGAGAATACCTCACTGTTTTCTGATTTTGTCCTTGTAAATCTGTGACTTTAATTATAAATTAAATTTACAAAACAAAGATAAAAATAATATTTGAGAAGCTGTAACCTGACAAAATGTGGCTTTTATTGATAAATATCTTTAATTTCACCTGTAATGCTGCAAT
Organism: Thalassophryne amazonica; assembly: GCF_902500255.1. Classification (NCBI taxonomy): domain Eukaryota; kingdom Metazoa; phylum Chordata; class Actinopteri; order Batrachoidiformes; family Batrachoididae; genus Thalassophryne; species Thalassophryne amazonica. The sequence goes on along the minus strand of NC_047107.1, from coordinate 107,426,638 downwards.
TCAAATCTTGTTAACAAATTGAAAAACGAAATATCACAAAACCTCATGTAGCAAACTTGAGATTGTGTCCATTAGAAACATCAAATATTTAATGAGACAAAGATGACACTTTGGAAATTAAGTTTTAAAAGAAACCCAAGACCAGAGACAAAAGGCCTGTATTACACCACAATGACATATAAACAAAGAAACATTAAGAAAATAAAACACCTAGATAGACAGATAGATATTCAGTTAAAACACAAAACTAGCCTACTGGCAATAGGGTTGCCAACTCTCTGAAAAATAAATAAGGGACACCTCACTGGCAGGGCTGATTGGCCCATGGAAATATAGACTGGAATGGACATGCGCGCCTCTATCTATTAGCGTCGCTCAGGACAGGAAGGCGCCATTACTAAGGGTGGAAATGTGCAGCTCATCAATAATAAACTGACCGCTTTTTTTGCACTAGCGTCACTATTTCTTAATGGATTTTAATAAATGTAGGCTTGTTTCAAAGCCCTTTGAAAGCTCTTTCCAATGCACCTATGCATGTGTGGGTTAAAAAAAAAACTTTTATGTAAAATGCAGAAATTTGGGGAAATTACGACAAACTGTGCTGCTTTTCTCGCTCTATTGTCGCTATTTGTTAACAGATTTTAATCAAAGTAGGCTTGTTTTTAAAGCCCTTTCATTGCTCTTTCTAATGAACCCATACATGTCTAGGTAGAAAAAAATGTTTTATGTAAAGTGTGGAAATTTGTGGAAAATATTCCATTCTGTTCATTTACTGTGATTTTTTTTTCCCTGTCATCATAATTCTCGATGGATTTTTATAAATGACGCTTGTAAGTTGTATTCAATCAATCAATCAATCAATCAATTTTTTTATATAGCGCCAAATCACAACAAACAGTTGCCCCAAGGCGCTTTATATTGTAAGGCAAGGCCATACAATAATTATGTAAAACCCCAACGGTCAAAACGACCCCCTGTGAGCAAGCACTTGGCTACAGTGGGAAGGAAAAACTCCCTTTTAACAGGAAGAAACCTCCAGCAGAACCAGGCTCAGGGAGGGGCAGTCTTCTGCTGGGACTGGTTGGGGCTGAGGGAGAGAACCAGGAAAAAGACATGCTGTGGAGGGGAGCAGAGATCGATCACTAATGATTAAATGCAGAGTGGTGCATACAGAGCAAAAAGAGAAAGAAACAGTGCATCATGGGAACCCCCCAGCAGTCTACGTCTATAGCAGCATAACTAAGGGATGGTTCAGGGTCACCTGATCCAGCCCTAACTATAAGCTTTAGCAAAAAGGAAAGTTTTAAGCCTAATCTTAAAAGTAGAGAGGGTGTCTGTCTCCCTGATCTGAATTGGGAGCTGGTTCCACAGGAGAGGAGCCTGAAAGCTGAAGGCTCTGCCTCCCATTCTACTCTTACAAACCCTAGGAACTACAAGTAAGCCTGCAGTCTGAGAGCGAAGCGCTCTATTGGGGTGATATGGTACTACGAGGTCCCTAAGATAAGATGGGACCTGATTATTCAAAACCTTATAAGTAAGAAGAAGAATTTTAAATTCTATTCTAGAATTAACAGGAAGCCAATGAAGAGAGGCCAATATGGGTGAGATATGCTCTCTCCTTCTAGTCCCCGTCAGTACTCTAGCTGCAGCATTTTGAATTAACTGAAGGCTTTTTAGGGAACTTTTAGGACAACCTGATAATAATGAATTACAATAGTCCAGCCTAGAGGAAATAAATGCATGAATTAGTTTTTCAGCATCACTCTGAGACAAGACCTTTCTGATTTTAGAGATATTGCGTAAATGCAAAAAAGCAGTCCTACATATTTGTTTAATATGCGCTTTGAATGACATATCCTGATCAAAAATGACTCCAAGATTTCTCAGTATTACTAGAGGTCAGGGTAATGCCATCCAGAGTAAGGATCTGGTTAGACACCATGTTTCTAAGATTTGTGGGGCCAAGTACAATAACTTCAGTTTTATCTGAGTTTAAAAGCAGGAAATTAGAGGTCATCCATGTCTTTATGTCTGTAAGACAATCCTGCAGTTTACCTAATTGGTGTGTGTCCTCTGGCTTCATGGATAGATAAAGCTGGGTATCATCTGCGTAACAATGAAAATTTAAGCAATACCGTCTAATAATACTGCCTAAGGGAAGCATGTATAAAGTGAATAAAATTGGTCCTAGCACAGAACCTTGTGGAACTCCATAATTAACTTTAGTCTGTGAAGAAGATTCCCCATTTACATGAACAAATTGTAATCTATTAGACAAATATGATTCAAACCACCGCAGCGCAGTGCCTTTAATACCTATGGCATGCTCTAATCTCTGTAATAAAATTTTATGGTCAACAGTATCAAAAGCAGCACTGAGGTCTAACAGAACAAGCACAGAGATGAGTCCACTGTCCGAGGCCATAAGAAGATCATTTGTAACCTTCACTAATGCTGTTTCTGTACTATGATGAATTCTAAAACCTGACTGAAACTTCAAATAGACCATTCCTCTGCAGATGATCAGTTAGCTGTTTTACAACTACCCTTTCAAGAATTTTTGAGAAAAAAGGAAGGTTGGAGATTGGCCTATAATTAGCTAAGATAGCTGGGTCAAGTGATGGCTTTTTAAGTAATGGTTTAATTACTGCCACCTTAAAAGCCTGTGGTACATAGCCAACTAACAAAGATAGATTGATCATATTTAAGATCGAAGCATTAAATAATGGTAGGGCTTCCTTGAGCAGCCTGGTAGGAATGGGGTCTAATAAACATGTTGATGGTTTGGATGAAGTAACTAATGAAAATAACTCAGACAGAACAATCTGAGAGAAATAGTCTAACCAAATACCGGCATCACTGAAAGCAGCCAAAGATAACGATACGTCTTTGGGATGGTTATGAGTAATTTTTTCTCTAATAGTTAAAATTTTGTTAGCAAAGAAAGTCGTGAAGTCATTACTAGTTAAAGTTAATGGAATACTCAGCTCAATAGAGCTCTGACTCTTTGTCAGCCTGGCTACAGTGCTGAAAAGAAACCTGGGGTTGTTCTTATTTTCTTCAATTAGTGATGAGTAGAAAGATGTCCTAACTTTACGGAGGGCTTTTTTATAGAGCAACAGACTCATTCATGCTAATTAAAAGGTCTAACGAACACATACATGTCTGGATAAACAATCCTTATGTATTAAAATATTCATCTGAAGTATGCCTTGCCATTGTGCTCATTTATCTTGCTGCTTTTTCCACTGTAATATTACTGCTAGACTTTTAATGACAACAACATATATATGATTTTTACTAACATTTTATTACATGTAGATATAAAGCCATTCAGAATTTATGACTTTTGACCCTCAGTCAGGGTAAAAAGTACCTCCTCCATCCCCTCCAACCACACTGTTCAAATTTAAATGCCTCCTGTGACCACCATGTACATATCATATTAAACAACAGCTGCAAGTATATATACATAAATATATTTAAACATTTTTGTTTCCGCATGTGAACGCAGCTTAATTAAAAGAAATTATGGCGTTGAGTTATAGTCTCAGTATACTGACATTAAACTGCAGCATAACGACTTTAAAATAGACATTTGTTTTACATAATTACATTAAGGCTCTTGTACAGTTCATTTTAGCATTGGAGAATTTGATTTTGTGGTTTGTGCAGTTGATGGTGAAGCACTGGCTGCCTTTTTTCTCCTCATATCGCTTCTGTTTAACAGGATCAAGGTCTCTCTCCACCCTCAGTAATGGCCGCCGTGGGGCACGCCGCTAGTCACGTGACGTCCATTCCAGTCTCTATTTCCATGGACCGGCCAACTGACCATTGCCTTCACCCTTCCCAGCGTGTGTGTGAAACGATTTTTAACCATTTGACTATTGACTTGACCCTGAATTTAAGAAGATGCACACATGCATTTGTTATGATATGAACATGCAGAAAACAAATTATTATTTAGCAATTTATTTTTAGTGCAAAATAAATTTTCACTTACAATTTCAATATGAGCATCCTGTCCTGCTTCAAAGTATAAAAAAATGTCTTTAAAAATAAATCTTTCTCTGTCGTGTTATTGTTATAAAAGTGTATAAATTAACAAAAAAAAAGCAAAATAATGTAACAGTGAAAGTCTGAAAAAGTAAACAATACTTACAATACTTATAGCTGTTGTCGCGCACCTTTTCCCATTTGCCCATGTATTTTTGCTTTCTTTTTTGTTTTGTTTTTTTTTCGAGAAGGAGTAACGACGTTACAGACATTGCTGTTCGTAGGCATATCTGCAGTGTCGGTGTCTGTGTCGGTATCAGCCATGCTGCTATGGTCGTCCGACGACCATCGTCGGCTCATGACGTCGGTATCTTCTTGCGAGCAGATGTCCCTCGACCAATGAGATAAGAGTGATTCTGTATCGTCAACTCGTGTCTGTCAGCTCATTGGTGAAGAGCAGGAGAGAGGCTGGGATCAAATTTACCGTAAGTTTCCATATAAAGCGCCAGTCAATTCCATTGACATTTTACAGACTTTTTGATTCTCATAGAAATACGGGACAAACTGCGTCCCGTTTCAGGTCAATACGGAACGCACACTTTTATTTCCAAATAAGGGACGATTCTGTTTTTCAAGGGACGGTTGGCAACCCTAACTGGCAATAAACATAAAAGACAACAAACCCTCAATCCAACTGAACAAACAATCCAAACTATATCAAAAGGCAGGAGTCGCTACTGTAGTTAGATCATTAAATGGAATATATACTTAAAAAAATAATGAAGTTTAGCGGTTTCGGTTAACCTATTAGCTGTTAGCTTTACCTTGTCGCGAACCAGATTAAATCATTTGTTCAAACTCTGCCACCAAACAAAACATATTTCAAAAATATTCCGTAACGAAACATAAACTACTGTTATGAACAAATTCTTGCCCAGACTTACCTTAGCTGTTACCAAGAGTAAACGTTCGTAGTCACTCTTCCGGGTATGAACCCTAGAGCTGAGTATTGGGCGTCAGGTTTGTTAACACGGTATTTTCTGTCCACCATCTTGGGAGAGGAATTCTTCGCGATTTTGTGACCCGCAGCTGCTGTTGCATGCACGTGCTAATGAAAAACAGTTTGACAACATGCGCTGCAAATTCTCACAAAACACACATGCACAATATTTTCGACTCATGTTAGTTGTATTCTTTCTCCGTTGTTTTTTGTTGTTGTTTACGTACCTTGGTTATTTTGTAAAACACTTTTCTTGTAACATGGTGCAGCCACAACAACAAAAATCCTTTCAATGCTGAGCATTGAAGATTACATTATTTTTGGAAAAAAAAACCAATAATAATCAAGGTGTCATGAATTGGTCTCTGATTTTGATGTCGAGTGAGTGAGAGTGTGTGTGTGTGTGTGTGTGTGTGTGTGTGTGTGTGTGTGTGTGTGTGTGTGTGTGTGTGTGTGTGTGTGTGTGTGTGTGTGTGTGTGTATTTTTTTCGGGGGGGGGGTGTTTGTTTTTTTGCAAATTTATTAAAAATAAAAAAACTAAGAAATCACATGTACATAAGTATTTGCACCCTTTGCTCAATACTTTGCACCTTTGGCAGCAATTACAGCCTGAAGTCTTCTTGAACATGATGTCACAAGCTTGGTGTACCTATATTTGGCCAGTTTTCTCCATTCCTCTTTGCAGCACCTCTCAAGCGCCATCAGGTTGGATGGGGAGCATCGTTGCACAGCCATTTTCAGATCTCTCCAGAGATGTTCAGTCAGGTCTGGGCTCTGGCTGGGCCACTCAAGGACATTCAGAGATTTGTTCTGAAGCCGCTCCTTTGATATCTTGGCTGTCTGCTTAGGGTCATTGTCTTGCTGAAAGATGAACTGTCACCCCAGTTTGAGGTCAGGAGCGCTATGGAGCAGGTTTTCATCCAGGATGTCTCTGTACATTGTTGCATTCATCTTTCCCTCAATCCTGACTAGTTCCCCTTGTTCTTGCTGTTGAAAAAGCTTGGAAAAGCTTGGTGCTATCACCACCATGCTTCACTGTAGGGATGGTGCCTGGTTTCCCCCAAACATGACGCCTGGCATTCACACCAAAGAGTTCAATCTTTGTCTCATCCAGTGGCTAATTATCGAAGCTAACTTTTTTATTATCAGATTAGCTTTTCAGCTAACTTCAAAAACCATCAGCGGACCAATTAGCTTCCACTAAATTTAGTTTTGCTAACTTTTAGTCTGCTAACGTTTTATTTGCTGGCATAGTAAGTAAAGCTGAACAGTCCAAAACATTTGTAAACCCTAAAATCACATTAGTTCTTCTCTGTTGTGTTTTGCAGCAGTCAGACAGCTGTGAGGAGTTGTCTGAGCTCAACCTGACCCCAGCAGAAGAGGCCTGGCTGCCCGGCTGCTGCACACACGCACGTTAAATGACAGTTAACGTTAATATAAATAAACCGCCAGGAATTAGCTTGGTTTTTAAAGCAAACCACGAGTCAAACCTGCTTTGCTTTTCATGATGTCTGCCTCCCTTCCTTACAGCAGTGAGCAGGGCACACAAAAAAAGGAATGCTGACTCATTGTTTGTGTGGGGTTCCTGATCACCTTTCGTTCTACTCAAAAGCATCGGCGGTGCTTAAACTCAAAACTGGCTTGTCAGTAGCTGACAGTGTACCGGAGACAATATCCTCCTGAGACCCAGCCCATCCATTTTGTCCTCTGTCGTAGACAAAAACAGTGCAATTGAAAGATAAAGTTTTCCCTCAGTCAGGATGTAGAAAGTTAGTAGGTTAGCTGTAGCTTCCGCTAAATTTAGTCTCAGTTTATCGGTTTATTGTTAGAAAAAATTTAACTTTTCAGTTCGTGGATTAGCGGTTATTAAAGCTAACTTTTTGGTTAGCTGTGCCCACCACTGGTTTCATCAGACCAGAAAATTTTGTTTCTCATGGTCTGAGAGTCCTTCAAATGCCTTTTGGCAAACTCCAGGCAGGCTGCCATGTGCCTTTTATTAAGGAGTGGCTTCTGTCTGGCCACTTTGCCATACAGGCCTGATTGGTGGATTGCCACAGAGATGGTTGTCCTTCTGGAAAATTCTCATAACTCTGACAGAGTGGCCATTGGGTTCTTGGTCACCTCCCTGAATAAGGCCCTTCTCTCCCCATCGCTCAGTTTAGATGGGTGGCCAGCTCTAGGAAGAGTCCTGGTGGATCCAAACTTTTTTCTTTGATGGAGGCCACTGTGCTCAAAGCAGCAGAAATGTTTCTGTACCCTTCCCCAGATTTGTCCCTCAAGACAATCCTGTCTCGGAGTTCTACAGACAATTCTTTTGACTTCATGTCTGGTTTGTGCTCTGACATGAACTGTCAACTGTGGGACCTTATATGTAGACAGGTGTGTGCCTTTCCAAATCACATCCAAACAACTGAATGTACCCCAGGTAAACTCCAAAATAATCTGTAGAAACATCTCAAGGATGATCAGTGAAAACAGGATGCAACTGAGCTCAATTTTGAACTTCATGGCAAAGGCTGTGAATACTTATGTATATGTGGTTCCTTATTTTTTTTATTTTCAATACATTTGCAAAAATTTCAAAGCTTTCTCCACATTGTCATTATGGGGTATTGTGTGTAAAAGTTTGGGGTATAAATGAATTTCATCCATTTTGGAATGAGGCTGAAAAACTGCAGCGCTGTGAATACTTTCTGGATGCACCGTATTTACACTCAACAAAAATATAAACGCAACACTTTTGGTTTTGCTCCCATTTTGTATGAGATGAATTCAAAGATCTAAAACTTTTTCCACATACACAATATCACCATTTCCCTCAAATATTGTTCACAAACCAGTCTAAATCTGTGATAGTGAGCACTTCTCCTTTGCTGAGATAATCCATCCCACCTCACAGGTGTGCCATATCAAGATGCTGATTAGACACCATGATTAGTGCACAGGTGTGCCTTAGACTGCCCACAATAAAAGTCCACTCTGAAAGGTGCAGTTTTGTTTTATTGGGGGGGATACCAGTCAGTATCTGGTGTGACCACCATTTGCCTCATGCAGTGCAACACATCTCCTTCGCATAGAGTTGAAGAGAACACCTCTCCAACGTGCCAAACGCCAGCGATTGTGAGCATTTGCCCACTCAAGTCGGTTACGACGACGAACTGGAGTCAGGTCGAGACCCCGATGAGGACGACGAGCATGCAGATGAGCTTCCCTGAGACGGTTTCTGACAGTTTGTGCAGAAATTCTTTGGTTATGCAAACCGATTGTTTCAGCAGCTGTCCGAGTGGCTGGTCTCAGACGATCTTGGAGGTGAACATGCTGGATGTGGAGGTCCTGGGCTGGTGTGGTTACATGTGGTCTGCGGTTGTGAGGCTGGTTGGATGTACTGCCAAATTCTCTGAAACGCCTTTGGAGATGGCTTATGGTAGAGAAATGAACATTCAATACACGAGCAACAGCTCTGGTTGACATTCCTGCTGTCAGCATGCCAATTGCACGCTCCCTCAAATCTTGCAACATCTGTGGCATTGTGCTGTGTGATAAAACTGCACCTTTCAGAGTGGCCTTTTATTGTGGGCAGTCTAAGGCACACCTGTGCACTAATCATGGTGTCTAATCAGCATCTTGATATGGCACACCTGTGAGGTGGGATGGATTATCTCAGCAAAGGAGAAGTGCTCACTATCACAGATTTAGACTGGTTTGTGAACAATATTTGAGGGAAATGGTGATATTGTGTATGTGGAAAAAGTTTTAGATCTTTGAGTTCATCTCATACAAAATGGGAGCAAAACCAAAAGTGTTGCGTTTATATTTTTGTTGAGTATAAGTCATGTTCCCTTTTTCAAGTCAGTATGAAGGAAGAACAGTTTTATTGTGTTGTTGTTAAAATCTTATTTATCTGCACCGAAAGTGCATCTTGTAAAAGCTTGCATCTTTCATTATCTTATCATGTGAAAAGATGCAACAGCAGGCAGTGGTTTCGCCAACCCAAGGCCCTGTTGTTACGTCTTTCAAGTTTGACCCAGTTAGCCACATGGCCTAAGCATGAGATGGCATTTTTTGATCATATAAACACACACTGGAGGACCACTTCTTTATCGTGAATGATGTCAATGGATGTCTATAAAAACCTTACTGGAAACTGTGTTCGGGGTCTCTTTCCTGAACAAGCTCCTGCCTGACCTCGGGATGGTGAGAATCTCAGATCTGGCTTGGTTGACTTCACCTGAAACTGAATAAATTGTATCTTTTCTACTTACCGAGTTATTGATCCAGGACAGACCCAAAGAACCAAGGGTTAACACTTGGAAGTGGTTTGATCTTCCTCCTTGGTCTGCCTGACTGCAGACTGGACTGGTTGGTTCTGACTTCTGAACACTGCGGGTATCTTCTGTCTGCTTGGGCTGTGGGTTAGTGTCTTGACTTCAGTGTGACTGAAAGAAAATCCTCAGTGGATCCCAATGGCAATGCGCTAGTTTTACTTAAAAATACTATTGTGAAAACACAATCCAGATTACAGTTTGTTTTTAATTGCTGCATTCCCTTAATACCCTTATCATATTTTTAGTAGAATAGATTTGCCAAAATAATTGGATTAAAAAAATCTGTATTTAATGGACCTTGACTTATTCGATGTATGAATTGATGGGCTTTAAAGTAGAGAAGGCAGAGAACCCCTGACATCAGCATTAAACATCAGACTGATTGTGGCATTGGTGCCGGCCCTTTAAGACCAGGTATTACTTCAGCATTTAACATCATCACCTCCCATTTTTAGGGGAGGTGATGGTCTAGTGGTTAAGCATTGGGCTTGAGACCCCAGGATCCTCGGTTGAAATCCCAGCCTGCCCAGAAGATCACTAAGGGCCCTTGGGCAAGGTCTTTAATTCCCTAGTTGCTCCCGGTGTGTAGTGAGTACCTTGTATGGCAGCACCCTCACATCGGGGTGAGTGTGAGGCATTATTTGTAAAGCACTTTGAGCGTCTGATGCAGATGGAAAAGCGCTATATGAATGCAGTCCATTTATTTAACAATCAGAATTTTACATGTATGCAGTTAAAGTAGAAATTCATTTATCTCAGTGATGATGGTCGTGTCTCTGGGTCTTCGGCTTTTCAGATTGAAAAAAGCCTGAGAAGAGCCTTATGTGGTATGAAATCACTGGACAGGTGTTTAGTATTGGTAATATCTTTGCAAGAAATGAAGGTCCAAATCTGTAAGGTCTTATGAGTCCTGAACCAGTGACCTACAGCAATGACTGGGTGTCTTTGCCAGTTGATCTCTTTGGAGGATCCTTTGATAACATTTGAATGATCGTGTCAAATGAACATTTGCTTTCGAGCAGTGCTGCTCAGACATTTTCAGACCAATGACCACTTACCAGTGTTAAAAAGAAAATCATACCACCTCCTCAAATATCCAAAGACAATAAGTCTACTACTTTTGCAATATATTACAACAGTATTTTATTATCATACTTTGGAGTAATTTTTAAAGTTTTAGAAACATGTGTAAGAGAATATAATATTAATATAAAATGTGATATTTTACCAATAAACTCACAGACCACTAGGGGTCGCTCACTGACCACAAATGGTCTGCCAACCACTGTTTGAGAACAGCTGACTCAGACGAAGAGTATCACTTGCATTGTGAGGGGGAATACGTGCTCTGACATTTTGCCGACATGCCTCGGCGGCTGGAGAAGTCCAATGGCACGTCCATGGTTCACCTGAAAGTAACCACAGATGGTGACTTTCTGGAGGTGGAGATGGACCATTCTCCCTGGGTTGTTGCAACCCAGGATCCAAGGAGGTTCAATGGTGTGGTAGATGTGGCAACCATGACCTGACCTTTGTTCAAGTGGTTCGTACTTCATCATCATATTATTATTAGAAGGGGGTGAAAAAAAATCACTTTGTCCTTAGCTGACCTCAATCATCTCACCAAGTTTGGTCCAAACTGGATCAAACCCCTGAGTTATTTTGTTTTCATGCAGATGGAGGCACAAGACTGAAAACAACACCACATGTGGTGAAGTGCAGGTGCACCTATGTCTTTGCACACATCAAAACTGACATGTGGTGGATTTTTTGAATCAGGAAGCCTTGCTTATCAGTTTAGCACTTTACCTACTGAGGCTATAAATGGACGATTGGTTATTTTTTATTATAGCAATAAAATTAAGAAATAATGTGTGCTTTGGTACCCTTTTCCAAGAGTACCTGAATTTCAATTATATTACACCTGATTAACTATTTATACACATTATTTGTAAGTTTTAGCATTTAAAATGAGAAAAAAAAAAATACACAAAAACGATGTTATGTAAAGGAAGTTTGGATTTCACATTTTTAACTGGAAGCTGTAAGTGTTTACAATCAAAATTAATTTTGTGTGTCTAGAACTCAGAAACAGCGCAGAAACAGTGCAAAAGTAAACATTTTGCAAGGCGAAAATATGCTAAAAGAAACCAATTTTAAAGTGCAGAACCAAACAATATGAATAACAACAAACAAAGTGCAAAACTATATATAAATATATCAATTATTATCTGTATTATTAAAATGTGTAATAAATCCCTCATTTGATCACTCATTTTGTGCAAAATTATACAATATGAATAAAACAATAAAGTGTCAAACTATATACAAATATATAACCAAGAATCAAAATTAGATCTAAACTACATCAGTCCATTGTCAGTGTGGTACTGTTTGTAACAGTTTCTGTCTGGCTGAAGACAGAGGCCAGTTCTACAAAGTTTGCACATCCAGCAAGTTGACCTCTTGCACACCTTGCAAGAATGCCGCCCCTTTGTGGATCGCTGGCAAGTTGGGTTTCTGCTTGTTGGCACCGGGCAGTGGCTTGTGGCTGATGGAGCCATCACACCCACACAAACACGCACACACCTTCACAAATGACACTAACACCCTGCCTTTTCCTCAAAAATGACTACATTTATGTTTACTGTCTGTCTCTGTACTTTTCTGTCACTTTTGCGCTCTTTTTCATACTTTTCCCTCGTTTCAGAAGTCACCGAACGCACTTTACCGTAATATATGCAATATATAGCATATTGTTGGAAAGCACGGGTTCTTGGCTTGCCGTCAGCGGCGCACTAGTGTGAAACTTCCGTGTTTTTCCTCTGCGTTATGACGTCACAGGTTTACGTTTACCATAATACACCGTATATCATTGGAAAGCCCTTGGTGTTAGCTTAACAATGCACTTTGAATCATTCGGATTGGACAAACTATGGCGGAGTTACGGTAAAAAAAAAAAAAACACGCATATGGAAAATATGGCGTGGGCGCCATCGCCGTAGATAAAGGGATAACAGTTTAGTGCATAATAAACATCTCAATGCACTTACAATAAATGAAATAAAAATAAAAGTAAAACACAGATATAACTAAAATGATAAAATATAATAATAGCTTAAAATGCTTGTTTAAAATAATATAGCTTTAAGTGTCTCTTATAATTGTCCAAATCTAGGATTTTAATGTCACTGGGTAGAGAGTTCCACACGTGGCGCAGCGTGTGAAAGCTCGAGTCCCAACCTGAGTTTGACATCTAGGAACCTTCAGGTTGAGCTGGCTACTGGATCATAGGGTACGCTGTGGGCTGTACACTTCAATAAGATCTCTTAAATAAGGTGGTGCTAGCCCATTCAGACATTTATATGTCAGAAGGGCAATCTTAAAGGAAATACGATATTTCACCGGTAACCAGTGAAATATCAAGTATAAACTACAGATTTGTTCTGAAGGAAATCATGTCGTCTGAACTTCAGTGAGCTTTTACAGAATTAATCCATTTCAATCAAAATCATAGACTGTATATACAACCCCTGGCAAAAATTATGGAATCACCGGCGTCGGAGGATGTTCAATTGTTTAATTTTGTAGAAAAAAAGCAGATCACAGACATGACACAAAACTAAAGTCATTTCAAATGGCAACTTTCTGGCTTTAAGAAACACTATAAGAAATCAGGAAAAAAAAAATTGTGGCAGTCAGTAACGGTTACTTTTTTAGACCAAGCAGAGGGGGAAAAAAAATATGGAATCACTCAATTCTGAGGAAAAAATTATGGAATCATGAAAAACAAAAGAATGCTCCAACACATCACTAGTATTTTGTTGCACCACCTCTGGCTTTTATAACAGCTTGCAGTCTCTGAGGCATGGACTTAATGAGTGACAAACAGTACTCTTCATCAATCTGGCTCAAACCTTCTCTGATTGCTGTTGCCAGATCAGCTTTGCAGGTTGGAGCCTTGTCATGGACCATTTTCTTCACCTTCCAACAAAGATTTTCAATTGGATTGAGATCCGGACTATTTGCAGGCCATGACATTGACCCTATGTGTCTTTTTGCAAGGAATGTTTTCACAGTTTTTGCTCTATGGCAAGATGCATTATCATCTTGAAAAATGATTTCATCATCCTTAAACATCCTTTCAATTGATGGGATAAGAAAAGTGTCCAAAATATCAAAGTAAACTTGTGCATTTATTGATGATGTAATGACAGCCATCTCCCCAGTGCCTTTACCTGACATGCAGCCCCATATCATCAATGACTGTGGAAATTTACATGTTCTCTTCAGGCAGTCATCTTTATAAATCTCATTGGAACGGCACCAAACAAAAGTTCCAGCATCATCACCTTGCCCAATGCAGATTCGAGATTCATTACTGAATATGATTTTCATCCAGTCATCCACAGTCCATGATTGCTTTTCCTTAGCCCATTGTAACCTTGTTTTTTTCTGTTTAGGTGTTAATGATGGCTTTCATTTAGCTTTTCTGTAGGTAAATCCCATTTCCTTTAGGTGGTTTCTTACAGTTCGGTCACAGACTTTGACTCCAGTTTCCTCCCATTCGTTCCTCATTTGTTTTGTTGTACATTTTCGATTTTTGAGACATATTGCTTTACGTTTTCTGTCTTGACGCTTTGATGTCTTCCTTGGTCTACCAGTATGTTTGCCTTTAACAACCTTCCCATGTTTGTTTTTGGTCCAGAGTTTAGACACAATTGACTGTGAACAACCAACATCTTTTGCAACATTGCGTGATGATTTACCCTCTTTTAAGAGTTTGATAATCCTCTCCTTTGTTTTAACTGACATCTCTCGTGTTGGAGCTATGATTCATCTCAGTCCACTTGGTGCAACAGCTCTCCAAGGTGTGATCACTCCTTTTTAGATGCAGACTAACGAGCAGATCTGATTTGATGCAGGTGTTAGTTTTGGGGATGAAAATGTACAGGGTGATTCCATAATTTATTCCTCAGAATTGAGTGAGTCCATATTTTTTTTCCCTCTGCTTGGTCTAAAAAAGTAACCATTACTGACTGCCACAATTTTTTTTTCCTGATTTCTTATAGTGTTTCTTAAAGCCAGAAAGTTGCCATTTGAAATGACTTTAGTTTTGTGTCATGTCTGTGATCTGCTTTTTTCTATTAAATTAAACAACTGAATGAACATCCTCCGAGGCTGGTGATTCCATAATTATTGCCAGGGGCTGTATATAGTGGACGAAGTCTGAGTGATGTCACCCACGGGTTTCACCAGAGGCTCAGAACAGCCGATATGAAGTCCATATCTGGACGTCGCTGATATTGGGAGCAGCGCTGATTCTGGCTATGTCATGATGAAGTCATTAATCCATAAAGCGGTGGCGTATGGGTGTCTCAGCGTGTGACGAAAGAAGCCTGAACAGGCCCCTTTCTCCGAGTCTGAACCACCTAAGCTAACAGGCTAACCGCGGTTTGGGTGTTTATCAAATAATATTTTTGGGGGGCTGTGTGGTGGTTCTCCTCTAACGATTTGCTTTGGTGTGGACATTAAAAGTAATGACTGCTTATTTTCTTAGTAGTTATGCATTAAATGGTCCTAACAGATAGCTGCTAAAAGCGCCAACACCATTTGCATACAACATTAAAAAAGGCGAGTTTCACTCAGTGCAAATATTGCAACAGAGACATCCCAGAAGGTCTATTAGGTTGTTTTTCCACACAACAAACCATATTATTCCAGGACACAGCCTCCACAACAGCTAGCTGCTGCATCAAGCGGCCTCTGAGCCACGGACACAGTGAGAGGCGGAGTCACATGACTCAGCCGCTGTCACTCAAAGCAACCACTCCCCTAATTATACAGAACTTAATTTAAAAACATGCTAAAACATGCATTTAATTTAAAACATGCTAAACTAAGAATTTAGGAAAAAAATTCACCTCCCATAAAGTTGTCATGGAGGCGAAAACTATCCAAAATTGTTTTGTGTACCAGGCTGTAAACATGTCTATTTCTTGTCTAAAGTTGGACATTTTAACATGGACGTCTATGGGAATGTGCTCCATTTTGGATCCAGCCTTGAGCGAGCAGTCAAGGAACTGCTACTTTTTATTTTTACTTCTGGTAGGACTTCATTTGAGGGCATCGAAGTCTACAACTTGATAAAAATAATCACACAAACCTAAAACTTAAAATATACTTGCCAGTATGAGGGTAAAATTAACCGACGACTTCTCTGGATCATAAAAAAGATTCCTGGACATGTCATGTTGGAACAGTGCTTAAGTGACAGTGAGTCAGTTCATCATTTTTCATTTTGAAGTATACATAGACTGATTTTAAACTCCCGAAACTCATATTCTGACATCACACAATCGGACCTTGACTGGTTGAAGTTTTCTTGCATTGATGTGTTGGTTCCTGTTCTGTCTCCTCACTGTTTCAGACAGATTGTGTCTCATTCACAACTGTTTCTGTTTCTCTGTAGAGTGTGTTTGCAGTTTTGTAGGATTCACTTTTATTTTATTTGAGATAAACCAGATGTGATTGGCTGCAATTAAAGGGAACATATTAAACACATGCAAGTCATTTAAAAGCAGATGTGAAAATCTGGAGTCAAATATCCTGTAGACACCGAGGAGATGCATCTCAAAACATTTTCTGGCTCCTTAAAAACGTGAATGTTCTTTTAAATAGAAAGGAGTATACTCTTAACCACGCCCCCCCTCTCAGCTTTTGTGGGCGGGTCCCACAGACTGTAGGCGTGTCCCAACATACCCCATAAAAGCCTAAACAGAACTGCCTGCAGCAGGATTGTTACAAAATGTACACAGAATTGTAAGTTTAAAATAATCATACCTGTAAAACATTTTTTAAAACCCTGTGCAGAGCACAACACCCCATGGTTTTTAGGGGAGGTTTTTTGTGGCTTCATCTCTTTTCTAAAATTATAAAGCTCACATTATTCATATCTGACCTATGCAAAAAGGACAAATACTTGATGATGATGACCTTGACCTTAAATAGAGAAAAGTTTTATTTTTCAATATTTTTTTAAATTCAGTACTTCAGCTTGTATCTTGTCTAATTTAAACAACCTTAAAGAAATGTTAACCTAATGCACACTTTGGATTTTAGTCTGTTAGCTAGAAAATCAGGATCTGAAGCTCTAGGTGTAGATAATTAGCAAAGATGCAGAGAAGGTAATCCTTGTGGTGTCAAAAATAATATGTTTGAAAAAGTCAAACAAAAGAAGCTACTTATCCAGAAAAAAAAGTATCCGGCCTAATTCAGACCAGTTGTTGGGCTAATTTAAAACACATATACTCTTAACATATGGGGAGTGACAGACTATTTTGAGCACTTTGGTGGCAGTAGTAGTAGTGGTTAAGAAGAGCACTTTGTGCTACATCATCATTGACAAGTGTACTAAAAGGGTGATGTCATACTCATTTTCTCTTTTTTTTTTTTACTTTTTACCTCTTCATTTTTTGCAAGTAGCAGCAGCATAGTAGTAGTAGGAGTAATAGCAGCCATCTATTCTTTAGGCAGCTTTAGTTGCACCTTAACAAAAATCCAATCAATTTTTTTTATATAGCGCCAAATCACAACAAACAGTTGCCCCAAGGTGCTTTATATTGTAAGGCAAAAGCCATACAATAATTACAGAAACACCCCAACGGTCAAAACGACCCCCTGTGAGCAAGCACTTGGCGACAGTGGGAAGGAAAAACTCCCTTTTAACAGGAAGAAACCTCCAGCAGAACCAGGCTCAGGGAGGGGCAGTCTTCTGCTGGGACTGGTTGGGGCTGAGGGAGAGAACCAGGAAAAAGACATGCTGTGGAGGGGAGCAGAGATCAATCACTAATGATTAAATGCAGAGTGGTGCATACAGAGCAAAAAGAGAAAGAAACAATGCATCATGGGAACCCCCCAGCAGTCTACGTCTATAGCAGCATAACTAAGGGATGGTTCAGGGTCACCTGATCCAGCCCTAACTATAAGCTTTAGCAAAAAGGAAAGTTTTAAGCCTAATCTTAAAAGTAGAGAGGGTGTCTGTCTCCCTGATCCGAATTGGGAGCTGGTTCCACAGGAGAGGAGACGGAAAGCTGAAGGCTCTGCCTCCCATTCTACTCTTACAAACCCTAGGAACTACAAGTAAGCCTGCAGTCTGAGAGCGAAGCGCTCTATTGGGGATATGGTACTATGAGGTCCCTAAGATAAGATGGGACCTGATTATTCAAAACCTTATAAGTAAGAAGAAGAATTTTAAATTCTATTCTAGAATTAACAGGAAGCCAATGAAGAGAGGCCAATATGGGTGAGATATGCTCTCTCCTTCTAGTCCCTGTCAGTACTCTAGCTGCAGCATTTTGAATTAACTGAAGGCTTTTCAGGGAACTTTTAGGACAACCTGATAGTGAATTACAATAGTCCAGCCTAGAGGAAATAAATTAACAGTTCTTAACAGTTCTCTGGAATCTGGGATAGGTAGGAGGTGATAGCTTTGTTGGTAAAAATGAAGTTTTCATTTTAGTCTCTGAATCAAACCTGCCCTGGGGTGTGTAATTGGCTAGTAAATTCCTTAAAAAAAACAAAAAAAACAACACTAAATAAAAAAAGCTAAGGGTTTAATTAAAATATTTTATTGGATCTGGTGTGTAATCCTAAACTTTGCATATCTGCATTTGTTGGGTTATACACTCAACAAAAATATAAATGCAACACTTTTGGTTTTGCTCCCATTTTGTATGAGATGAACTCAAAGATCTAAAACTTTTTCCACATACACAATATCACCATTTCCCTCAAATATTGTTCACAAACCAGTCTAAATCTGTGATAGTGAGCACTTCTCCTTTGCTGAGATAATCCATCCCTCACCTCACAGGTGTGCCATATCAAGATGCTGATTAGACACCATGATTAGTGCACAGGTGTGCCTTAGACTGCCCACAATAAAAGGCCACTCTGAAAGGTGCAGTTTTGACCACCATCATGCAGTGTAACACATCTCCTTCGCATAGAGTTGATCAGGTTGTCAATTGTGGTCTGTGGAATGTTGGTCCACTCCTCTTCAATGGCTGTACGAAGTTGCTGGATATTGGCAGGAACTGGTACACGCTGTCGTATACGCCGATCCAGAGCATCCCAAACGTGCTCAATGGGTGACATGTCCAGTGAGTATGCCGGCCATGCAAGAACTGGGACATTTTCAGCTTCCAAGAATTGTGTACAGATCCTTGCAACATGGGGCCGTGCATTATCCTGCTGCAACATGAGGTGATGTTCTTGGATTGGCACAATGGGCCTCAGGATCTCGTCACGGTATCTCTGTGCATTCAAAATGCCATCAATAAAATGCACCCGTGTTCTTCGTACATAACAGATGCCTGCCCATACCATAACCCCACCGCCACCATGGGCCACTCGATCCACAGCGACATCAGAAAACCGCTCACCCACAAGACGCCACACACGCTGTCTGCCATCTGCCCTGAACAGTGTGAACCGGGATTCATCCGTGAAGAGAACACCTCTCCAACGTGCCAAACGCCAGCGAATGTGAGCATTTGCCCACTCAAGTCGGTTACGACGACGAACTGGAGTCAGATCGAGACCCTGATGAGGACGACGAACATGCAGATGAGCTTCCCTGAGACAGTTTCTGACAGTTTGTGCAGAAATTCTTTGGTTATGCAAACCGATTGTTTCAGCAGCTGTCCGAGTGGCTGGTCTCAGACGATCTTGGAAGTGAACATGCTGGATGTGGAGGTCCTGGGCTGGTGTGGTTACACGTGGTCTGCGGTTGTGAGGCTGGTTGGATGTACTGCCAAATTCTCTGAAACGCCTTTGGAGACGGCTTATGGTAGAGAAATGAACATTCAATACACGAGCAACAGCTCTGGTTGACATTCCTGCTGTCAGCATGCCAATTGCACGCTCCCTCAAATCTTGCGACATCTGTGGCATTGTGCTGTGTGATAAAACTGCACCTTTCAGAGTGGCCTTTTATTGTGGGCAGTCTAAGGCACACCTGTGCACTAATCATGGTGTCTAATCAGCATCTTGATATGGCACACCTGTGAGGTGGGATGGATTATCTCAGCAAAGGAGAAGTGCTCACTATCACAGATTTAGACTGGTTTGTGAACAACATTTGATGGAAATGGTGATATTGTGTATGTGGAAAAAGTTTTGGATCTTTGAATTCATCTCATACAAAATGGGAGCAAAACCAAAAGTGTTGCATTTATATTATTGTTGAGTGTATTTTATATCTTGATTTAGTTTGAGATTTTATTACAATTTACACTGGGTTGCCATTTGTGTGAAGTATTTTTTTTTATTAACAAGAAGAATCCATTTGTGCTCGGACCGTTTCTCCTCTTACTCAAAATCCCTCCTGCTTCAGGGAATAATTCTTCCAAAACACAGGTTGATATTGGAATGGAGAAATATGACTACCAACTGGAACAAATGAGTCCAGCTCCAACACAATACTGGGTTCCCTCCAGTGGGTTGACATGGGGATGACAGATACAGACTCAGAGAGGCGTTTTATAGTTTTTTATGCGTGTCATGTGATGCTGCAATTACAGCACAAGGAAGCCAGACATATTGAAACATTCACTCATTTTTGTGTGACTTACAACACTGTAACATGAGTGCAATCTGTGTTTCACCACCACGAGGACAAAACTAACTTTTTTTTTTTAACAGTTTGTGACTTACTAAAGTCTTGTTTTTAGCTTAGAACATTTCTTTTGATACAAACTCCGGAACAATGTTCGGAAACACAGTCACTACAAACGTTCTGACATGTTTCAGACCACCGTTTCATTTTTTCCCCATCACTAATTAAAGGTCACTGTCTGGTAATAACTTAATAATTTAAATTGGCCATTTGTTTTCTTGTGAAGACTCATCGTGAGAAAATTAACCTGTAATAACCAAATAATTAGCTCATTCTTGTGAAAAAACAAAAATGGGCAAATACAGTCAGTTTCAGCTTCAACGAATGAGAAAATGGAAAAAAAGGAGACAGACTGAAACTGGAAACTGAAAGTTTGATGCAATCATAACCATAAGGCCCCCCCTCCCACACCGCCAAAAAACAAAAACAACAACAAAAAAACAAAAACCAGTTTATCATCCTTGACATCAGAAAAAAAATGATGGGGCAGGTGTTTTTTTTTTTCCTTCTTAGGAACAGGTCCATAAAATGTCACATACAGCACCTGCATACCAAGTGAGGAAATGAAAATATCAGCTATCTTTAAATAAATCTTGTTTCCATGTTGAATACAGTCAGTGTCCTGCACAGTAGTAGCGTGAAAAAAATGCATATGCTACGTAAGTGAGACGGAGCAACTGACTATGTGATTGTCAATGACAACAAACCGCAAATTCTGGGCCTGGCTCGGTAAATTTCAGCCGTCTTCGGTCAAAGCATACTTGCCTCCTAGCGGATGTTCTGATTTTTGCATCAGCTATACTGCCATCAATGAAATTTGCCAAAAAATTGATGCGGGCCGATTTCGGCATGCAGCCGGGGATGATAAACTGATTTTTTTTTTTTATAGTGCCTAAATATTAAATTTCAAGATTACAGTTATCAAAATCACTCATCTAATTGATACATCGTAAGATGAAGGCTACTGAATTCAATTCACGATAAATCAATTTTCAACCAAATACACCCAAAATTGTGGCATTCCTTACACAAGATGGCAAACGAAAATATCACAGAAACAAGCTCAATGTCCGACAAAAGAATCTGCAACCAATCAGGAAGGAGTTCAATTCATAGATCTAATAATCAGGTTTTACACAGTAGTTGCTCCCCCAAAAACATTTAGGACTGAACATTTTTTGAACAGTACAACAATGACAGAAAACACTGCATAGCTTTGTGTGTGAAGTGGTGCATCCCTTCAATCAGTTGGCTTTAAAAAAAACAAAACAACATGGCTTAAATGCAGCAGCAGATGTATCTATGGTACCTTACTGAAGATCTGCACTATTATACACACACAATGTCACGCAATGAGCAGTTCAGGCAAGATGCTCAGCAGCTTCTCCATTTCGATCCCACAGCTCACACTTATCTCCTGGAGCATTTACCTTCGTCCACATCATGTCCTTCAGTCCCGATGGTCTCTTTCATTAAACAGAGGAGCTACTGTCCTTGGACGCTGGATACGATGCCGTAGATTATAAGTGCAACAAGAACGATGGCCAAAGATGCTCCTGCGATGATCAGCACAATTTTTACCTTCTTGTTCTCCCATCTCTTCTTTTGCTTGACCTTCACAGCGGTCCTTTCGAAGGTTTTACTCTGATGAGAAAAATCAAAACAAAACACATGGACAAAGTGTGACATTACAGTGCATCATCAGAGCACAATTAAGGCAGAGGATGCAAAGGGGACGCATTTAGTCGCTTCGTTAGCCACGGGTAGAACACGACATCAGGATGTCATCTGTAAGCCCCTTTAACTAGGAGGTACATTGGAACCTGGAACCCATTTTGATAGTGAGAAGTTTTCTGGCGAGTTGACAATCTGTGCCAAATGAGTCAAAGTGCACACGTGGAGCGCAACCACTAAAGCGTAATAGAGATTCAACTGGTTTATGAAATAATCTGGGTAAAACAGAAATGGTACGTGTAGACTGTTGACTACTTATGGAAGCACACTGCATTCGCCAAAAAAAAAAAAATTGACAGCATAATTATGAGCTCAGGAAAGGTGCCACATTGACCACTGCTTCACTCAGAAGAAAACATCTTTATGCAATTTCATTGTTTCCAATCCCTCAGTAAAGACAAGCGTGAGACTTTCCGAGTCATAATCAAAAATTAGCCTATTTGTACGTGCCGACGGTGCACTGACATGCACCCGGCTGGTGGTGAGCCCCTCTGCGTCCCTCAGTGGTTGTTGGAGATGTGTGAATGAAAGGTGGAAATCTGGAGGGGGGCGAGAAGGGGGCTAGCGTTAGCTGATGATAACACACTGTGATCGGACACAAAGTGTGGATTTTCCCCTAAGGTGTTCCCGGATTAATAAAATTCCTCCAGGGAGGAGCATGGGGCCCCCAGACTGAGGTGCACCCAGCTGGGGGGGTGAGCCCCTCTGTCATATTCATAATCAGGGACAAAGAGGAGCACTGAACTAAAAGATGGACATATGGCGTTTCTTTAATCAAGGACCACGGAGTGTCCGAGAGGAGAGTGAAAGAAACAGTGAATTTCACCGTTAGGGTAACTCACACTGGGTAGGAGTTGCGTGTAGCCTATACTTGCATTTGTTGCATAAAGATTTCAAATGCTTTTCAGTAGCCTGATATTTGAGGTGCATTTAAACTGCGTTCATTAACCTGCGCTTGCTCTGCAGCCCCGCGCTTTGCTCATGTGAGTCAGACATGAGAAGATTGTTCTTTACTTCTCAAACTAGGTTATAATTGCATATTAAATAGTTCAAAGTTTTAAATATCCCAGGGGAGAAACCCCTGATTAAATAGGACTTTACACTTCTGGCCTAAAAAAAAAAAAAAAAAAAAAAAAAAAAAGTGCCCCCTCAGAGCAATGCAAGGCTCCTCCGCAAATCTGTGTCTGGCGCCGGGTCTGCAACCATATAAGGTTATGTCTTGTGTGTGAAAGGATTCATAATTTTATCTTTCAAAAGAATAATAATAATAAAAAAAAAGTGTCACTAATTGCACTCATAAAAAGTCCAAGACATTTTTCTGTTTTGTTTGCATTTTGAATTCCCGGTGTACAGTGAGGAAGAATGTGGCCCGCACGTTGACCCCCGGATGGACATTTGCTTTGTGGTGCATCCTGGACTCACTCCTTCATGCCCAGCGACAGCGCCCCACTTCATTCATCTTGGCAAACGATAGGAAATGCCTTTCTCAGAATAGCGCCATAAAACACAATCAGGATGTAAATTGTACATTTGTTTTCCTCTGCAGCTCCACCTCAGGGGTATTTATAGTCATCAATATGACATTTCCCCACTTTTATTCCCTCAATGCTGAGGGGGTCTTCACTGTGGCTTACTTTCTGCAGCAGCTCGTCGGCTCGGTTCTCCAGCTCGCCCAGTTTGCCAGACCTCTCATCAGCCTTGTTGATGTTGTCCAGCATGATGACCTTCACCTCCTCCACGTCCTGCTGGGCCTGCTGCAGCCGGCTCTTCCCATTCTCCTGTTCCAAAAACATACACAGGGCAGCAAGGAAATAAGACACGAGGTGGATTCAGCCATGCTGTCAGGACTTCAGCTCCATTATGTGCGACTTTCTAACGAGAAAAGACGACTGGTAAATGTAGGTTATTTTCCATCTACAATGAGCACCAGCCATTCGATGTTTTGTAATTGTGAATCTCGCACCGTCTGGCGGTCTGTGACGCAAGCAAGAGTTTGGTTTCAGCAGAGTTTTGGTTCAAGGCACAATGTAAACAAACCTCATGAAGTATGGACAAGACAACATGGGGGCATGGCAGAAATTCATCACAGGTGCTCACCTCCTCTAGATAACCCTCTCAACTTGAGAAAAAGTGTTATCATAATCACCCGTAAACTCGCTAAAATCCACATCCTCACTGGCCACTGTTTACATGCGCTGTGAGACGCTGGAACTCTGCTGGCCCCACGGTGCATTCTGGGAAGCGTAGGGGGATTATCGGAAACGTTAAAGTACTAGCTGTCTTAAAACAAATACATGGGTTATTTTTTTTAAATTTAAGGAAGAGAATTTAAATTATGCAGAAGACTAAAGCTTGTTTTATGCTGCTTCTGTTGAAAACGTGCTCGGTGCACATGCACAACTCTGGTAAGTTTGGTAAACAAGGTAACTAACTACCTGTGGGAATGAAGGCATTAATCTGATATTTAACACAATAACTTTGACCCAACGTCTGGATGACCTTACCAGGAAAATTCTGGAATCCACCCAAGTGTGTACAGCATTTGGGCCAAAATCTGAATCGAATTTATTGCCAAGTAAGTTCTCATATACAGTGATAAAAATAAGTATTTGAACACTCTGCGATTTTGCAAGTTCTCCCACTTAGAAATCACGGAGGGGTCTGAAATTTTCATCTTAGGTGCATGTCCACTGTTAGAGACAATCCAAAAAAAAAAAAAAAAAAAAAAATCCGGAAATCACAATGTATGATTTTTTAAATAATTTATTTGTATGTTACTGCTGCAAATAAGTATTTGAACACCTGTGAAAATCAATGTTAATTTGGTACAGTAGCCTTTGTTTGCAATTACAAAGGTCAAATGTTTCCTGTAGTTTTTCACCAGGTTTGCACACACTGCAGCAGGGATTTTGGTCCACTCCTCCATACAGATCTTCTCCAAATCTTTCAGGTTTGGAGTTTCAGCTCCCTCCAAAGATTTTCTATTGAGTTCAGGTCTGGAGACTGGCCAGGCCACTCCAGGACCTTGAAATGCTTCTTACAGGGCCCCTCCTTAGTTGCCCTGGCTGTGTGTTTGGGGTCATTGTCATGCTGGAAGACCCAGCTTCAATGTTCTTACTTTCTCCCATGCCTCCTCTGGATCATCCAGATGGTCACTGGTGAACTTCAAACAGGCCTGGACATGTGCGGGCTTGAGCAGGGGGACCTTGCTGCCCTAAAAGATTTTAAACCATGACAGCATCATGTGTTACTAATGTAATCTTTGTGACTGTGGTCCCAGCTCTCTTCAGGTCATTGACCAGGTCCTCCTGTGTAGTTCTGACCTTTCTCAGAATCATCCTTACCCCACAAAGTGAGATCTTGCATGGAATCCCAGACCGAGAGAGATCGACAGCCATCTTGTGTTTCTTCCACTTTCTAATAAATAATCATAACAGTTGTTGTCTTCTACCAAGCTGCTTGCCTGTTGTTCTGTAGTCCATCCCAGCCTTGTGCAGGTCTATAGTTTTGTCCCTGGTGTCCTTAGACAGCTCTTTGGTCTTGGCTAAGGTGAAAAGGTTGGAGTGTGATTGATTGTGTGAACAGGTGTCTTTTATACAGGTAACAAGTTCAAACAGGTGCAATTAATACAGGTAAAGAGTAGAGAATAAGAGGGCTTCTTAAAGAAAAATTAACAGGTCTGTGAGAGCCAGAATTCTTGCTGGTTGGTAGGGGGTCAAATACTTATTAGCAGCAGTAACGCAAATAAATTATTAAAAAAAAAAAAAAAAAAAAAAAAAAAAAATCATACATTGTGATTTCCGGATTTTTTTTTTTTTTTTTAGATATTGTCTCTCACAGTGGACATGCACCTAAGATGAAAATTTCAGACCCCTCCATGATTTCTAAGTGGGAGAACTTGCAAATCGCAGGGTGTTCAAATACTTATTTTCCTCACTGCACAAGGAGTTTGATCTGGTGTCGTTTGTGCATAAACAACAATAAAAAGAAAAGGAAAAAAAACACTTCTGTAAGAAGTAAAGGAATCAAATAGACAAATGGGCAAAACTATGTTTACTGTTCAAAGTCAAATTCTTCGATGTTTGCCAAAATGAATTCTTTAAGGGCAATTGTAGGGTTAACTTTCATTGATACACCAAGTTTGGTAGAAACCAGAAAAAGGACCTGAGAGGACTCTGCCAACAATAATCAGCAGACACGACCCAATGATTTGACCTTTGGCAAATATGAACTCACCTTGGCAACTGAAGAACCCTCCTACATATATGTGCCATGTTTGGTGAAAATCAGAGCCGGAGGGTGGGGGGGCTCCTTCAATTCTGACCATTGAACCCAATGACCTTGCACTTTAAAAACAATTCTAGGGTCGACTGTCTTCCACATATCAAGTTTGGTGGAAAGACCTGAGAGAAGTCAAGTCAATGGACAAATCAAAGTTTTAGCTTTTGACAAAACCTTTGACAAAACAAACTTCCTGAGAGCAATTTTGGGGTCAACCTCTGTGCAAACAGAAAATTTGGTAGAAGTTGGCCCATGCGCCTGGTGGACATGTGGTCAGTGCATTTGCTTCCAAATCAGAAGGTTCCTGGTTCAAGACCACCCATGCCCATTCTCCTTGAAATGTGGAGTTGGGTCAGGAAGGGCATCCAAATCAACATGACGATCCATAACAGATCTGCTGTCGACCCCAAGCAAAAAGGAGAGAAGCCAAATAAACTGAGATGAGTAGTAGAACAAAAAGAAAAACATTTGCTAGATTCCATTACTGATTAACAGCAGGGCTAAAAGCAAACATGTGCAAAGAGACCTGGAACTCATCAACAAGGATCACAGTCTTAACTACTTCACCCAGTTGACAGGGGTGGAGGTCATGTGATCACTGCTATGGGTCTGTTTATGTACATGTGGACTCAAAATGAACAAAAAGGATTTTGACAAAATTGTCTCGAGAGATGATCCTCAAGCGAGGAGGCCTTGGTTGCATTTTGAGGCAGAACCTCATGATGTTCCAACATACACAGTAAAGTACACAGATCGATACCATCACCAGGTCCAAAATCCTTTCTGGGACTTGATAAAGAGACCAAGTATTAAAGCAAATGCACATAATTAAAGGGTCTCAAGTTAGTGCACGTGTTATGGGGGCAAGAAGGTTCTGATGGTGAACTACTTTTAAAAAAGGTCACAGAATGCTCACGTGTCAACTCGTCCAAAGTTCTGGTGCAGAAGCATGTACAGTAGTGTTCAGAATAATAGTAGTGCTATATGACTATAAAGATTAATCCAGGTTTTGAGTATATTTCTTATTGTTACATAGGAAACAAGGTACCAGTAGATTCTCACAAATCCAACAAGACCAAGCATTCATGATATGTACACTCTTAAGGCTATGAAATTGGGCTATTAGTAAAAAAAGTAGAAAAGGGGGTGTTCACAATAATAGTAGCATCTGCTGTTGACGCTACAAACTCAGAACTATTATGTTCAAACTGCTTTTTTAGCAATCCTGTGAATCACTAAACTAGTATTTAGTTGTATAACCAGTTTTTCATGATTTCTTCACATCTGCGAGGCATTAATTTTGTTGGTTTGGAACCAAGATTTTGCTTGTTTCCTAGTGTGCTTGGGGTCATTGTCTTGTTGAAACACTCATTTCAAGGGCAGCATAAGGCAACATGACCTCTTCAAGTATTTTGACTTATCGAAACTGATCCATGTTACCTGGTATGCGATATATAGGCCCAACACCATAGTAGGAGAAACATGCCCATATCATGATGCTTGTACCACCATGCTTCACTGTCTTCACTGTGAACTGTGGCTTGAATTCAGAGTTTGGGGGTCGTCTCACAAACTGTCTGCAGCCCTTGGACCCAAAAAGAACAATTTTACTCTGATCAGTCCACAAAATATTCCTCCATTTCTCTTTAGGCCAGTTGATGTGTTCTTTGGCAAATTGTAACCTCTTCTGCACGTCTTATTTAACAGAGGGACTTTGTGGGGGATTCTTGCAAATAAATTAGCTTCACACAGGTGTCTTCTGTCACAGCACTTACACGTAACTCCAGACTGTCTTTGATCATCCTGGAGCTGATCAATGGGTGAGCCTTTGCCATTCTGGTTATTCTTCTATCCATTTTGATGGTTGTTTTCTGTTTTCTTTCACGCATCTCTGGTTTTTTTTGTCCATTTTAAAACATTGGAGATCATTGTAGATGAACAGCCTATAATTTTTTGCACCTGCGTATAAGTTTTCCCCTCTCCAATCAACTTTTTAATCAAACTACACTGTTCTTCTGAACAATGTCTTGAATGTCCCATTTTCCTCAGGCTTTCAAAGAGAAAAGCATGTTCAACAGGTGCTGGCTTCATCCTTAAATAGGGGACACCTGATTCACACCTGTTTGTTCCACAAAATTGACGAACTCACTGACTGAATGCCACACTACTATTATTGCCTTACAGAAACCTGGTTACAGCAGGATGAATATGTTAGTTTAAATGAGTCAACACCCCCGAGTCACACTAACTGTCAGAATGCTCGTAGCACGGGCCGGGGCGGAGGATTAGCAGCAATCTTCCATTCCAGCTTATTAATTAATCAAAAACCCAGACAGAGCTTTAATTCATTTGAAAGCTTGACTCTTAGTCTTGTCCATCCAAATTGGAAGTCCCAAAAGCCAGTTTTATTTGTTATTATCTATCGTCCACCTGGTCGTTACTATGAGTTTCTCTGTGAATTTTCAGACCTTTTGTCTGACTTAGTGCTTAGCTCAGATAATTATAGTGGGCGATTTTAACATCCACACAGATGCTGAGAATGACAGCCTCAACACTGCATTTAATCCATTATTAGACTCTATTGGCTTTGCTCAAAAAGTAAATGAGTCCACCCACCACTTTAATCATATCTTAGATCTTGTTCTGACTTATGGTATGGAAATAGAAGACTTAACAGTATTCCCTGAAAACTCCCTTCTGTCTGATCATTTCTTAATAACATTTACATTTACTCTGATGGACTACCCAGCAGTAGGGAATAAGTTTCATTACACTAGAAGTCTTTCAGAAAGCGCTGTAACTAGGTTTAAGGATATGATTCCTTCTTTATGTTCTCTAATGCCATATACCAACACAGTGCAGAGTAGCTACCTAAACTCTGTAAGTGAGATAGAGTATCTCGTCAATAGTTTTACATCCTCATTGAAGACAACTTTGGATGCTGTAGCTCCTCTGAAAAAGAGAGCTTTAAATCAGAAGTGCCTGACTCCGTGGTATAACTCTCAAACTCGTAGCTTAAAGCAGATAACCCGTAAGTTGGAGAGGAAATGGCGTCTCACTAATTTAGAAGATCTTCACTTAGCCTGGAAAAAGAGTCTGTTGCTCTATAAAAAAGCCCTCCGTAAAAGTAGGACATCTTTCTACTCATCACTAATTGAAGAAAATAAGAACAACCCCAGGTTTCTTTTCAGCACTGTAGCCAGGCTGACAAAGAGTCAGAGCTCTATTGAGCTGAGTATTCCTTTAACTTTAACTAGTAATGACTTCATGACTTTCTTTGCTAACAAAATTTTAACTATTAGAGAAAAAATTACTCCTAACCATCCCAAAGACGTATCGTTATCTTTGGCTGCTTTCAGTGATGCCGGTATTTGGTTAGACTCTTTCTCTCCGATTGTTCTGTCTGAGTTATTTTCATTAGTTACTTCATCCAAACCATCAACATGTTTATTAGACCCCATTCCTACCAGGCTGCTCAAGGAAGCCCTACCATTATTTAATGCTTCGATCTTAAATATGATCAATCAATCTTTGTTAGTTGGCTATGTACCACAGGCTTTTAAGGTGGCAGTAATTAAACCATTAAACCAGGCTCCTCTCCTGTGGAACCAGCTCCCAATTCAGATCAGGGAGACAGACACCCTCTTTACTTTTAAGATTAGGCTTAAAACTTTCCTTTTTGCTAAAGCTTATAGTTAGGGCTGGATCAGGTGACCCTGAACCATCCCTTAGTTATGCTGCTATAGACGTAGACTGCTGGGGGGTTCCCATGATGCACTGTTTCTTTCTCTTTTTGCTCTGTATGCACCACTCTGCATTTAATCATTAGTGATCGATCTCTGCTCCCCTCCACAGCATATCTTTTTCCTGGTTCTCTCCCTCAGCCCCAACTAGTCCCAGCAGAAGACTGCCCCTCCCTGAGCCTGGTTCTGCTGGAGGTTTCTTCCTGTTAAAAGGGAGTTTTTCCTTCCCACTGTAGCCAAGTGCTTGCTCACAGGGGGTCGTTTTGACCGTTGGGGTTTTACATCATTATTGTATGGCCTTGCCTTACAATATAAAGCGCCTTGGGGCAACTGTTTGTTGTGATTTGGCGCTATATAAAAAAATTGATTGATTGATTGTGAACATCCCCTTTTCTAATTTTTTTTTTTTTTTTTTACTAATAGCCCAATTTCATAGCCTTAAGAGTGTGCATATCATGAATGCTTGGTCTTGTTGGATTTGTGAGAATCTACTGGTACCTTGTTTCCCATGTAACAATAAGAAATATACTCAAAACCTGGATTAATCTTTTTAGTCACATAGCACTACTATTATTCTGAACACTACTGTACATCTGACATGACAGACACCAGGAAGTGTTGAAGAGTTATCACTCTGATAAGGTTTTGACTGTGACAAAGTTCTAGATTCCTAGGCTGCAATGATCATAGGGGTCACAAAGGTCACAGAGTGCTCACATATGAACTCCAAGAGTTTTTTTTTTTTTTTTTTTTTAGAGAACACGAGTATCTAATGTGAAACACTGTAAGTTATCACAGCAACAAACATGCACAAACCCCAGTTTAATGCCCCCTTTTCCAAGGAATGAGCAACAATAAACAGTTTTCCACAAAACTTGTATTTTGTACAACCTCCATAAGTAGCAAATCCAGGATTATACATCCTGTTTTTTTTTTTTTTCCCACCAAAAATACTGCAAGATGAAATGCTTTGTACCTTGACAGTCTGCACTGTACTGAGTACACTTCTGGTTCCTTCAGGTACCCCCACCCCCCAAAACACACATGCACACATGACTGACAAAGAAAAAGGTGAAGAAGATGTAGACATTTACCAGGATTGGGCTGATCAACTGAAAGACATGGTAGAGAAGCTTGAATCTTCAACTGGACTGGGTTGCTTGACGCGAGGACTCACGTCAACCACCTGGACAACTGAGAGCTTTCAGAGAAACTGAAAGACAGACACCTACTGTTTCCTGTTTTATTATTATTAAAAAGTCAATACTTACTTACAAATTGAAGTGGGGAGCAATTAACCCCCTGAGTAATTTTGTCTCGTCTGAACTGTCCAATGGCCACCATGAGTTCATCTTTACATTCTCCAATGGTCAGCTTTTCCTTCTAAAACCTAATGGATGTGGTCTTCAAAATGTTGCCAATGCCAAACATGTTTGACAGAAAGCACTGAAAACGCTCTGTGCAGATATGCTGAAGGTCACTGTTATCACTCGTATCCAGTTGCATTTTAATGGCTGGCAACAGTCGATATTTTTTATCAGTGTTTCATGCCTCCATGCAGACCATCTGATATTATGAAACTTGTCCAGTTTCACAAAGGAGATCCCCTTTTCGTCACACAGCTTCTTCAGTGCAGCAGTTTTTTTGCTCCACCTTTTTGTAAATAAAACTGCAGCAGCTTGACCACAGAGCAATTAAATGTCTGACAGTAAGGCACGTTGCGATCAGCTGATTTTGTGCAATTCTCCAGTGTGTGTGCGGTGCACAAAATGTGCACAAGGGAGTCTCCAGACGCAGCAAGTTGCCGGAGTTTTGGTACCACACCGTTGTACATACCGACGTTGACAGCTCGTCCGTCTGTGCGCACAGCGACCAACTTTGTTGTAAATGGTAAATGGACTGCATTTATATAGCGCTTTTCCATCTGCATTAGATGCTCAAAGCGCTTTACAATTATGCTTCACATTCACCCATTCACACTCCCACACCAATGTCAGGATGCTTCCATGCAAGGCGCTCACTACACACCAGAAGCTATTTAATTCTTATTCTGTCTCTGGTATTACTCTCCGCATATTATTATTCTCTGTCTTATCTTGTTAATTCTCATCAGTGTTAGACTGTCTTTGGCGCTTTAACTTATCTTCTGCATTCCCTTCTTGTTGCGTCACTTCCCGTTTCTGGCTGTTCAAGGGCCATTAGGGCGTTCCCTCATTGCCAGATTGATTTCGAGCTTCCAGAGGTTTGCCTGCCATCTTGGATTTGTTCACGTGGTATGATGCATCTCTGTACACTGACCTCCTACTTGTACTTTGGACAAAGAATTTTCTATTCCTTCTGAAAGACTGTTGCCTGTTGTACTGATGACTTGCAGACAATATTGATCAAGCCTCCTTTCTGCCATTTGGAGAACAGCTGCTCCACCTGCAGACATTATCAGTAACTCCACTGTGAAAATTAAACCAGTTTTTAATTCAATTCAATTTCAATTTTATTTATTTATATAGCGCCAAATCACAACAAACAGTTGCCCCAAGGCGCTTTATATTGTAAGGCAAGGCCATACAATAATTACGTAAAAA
Organism: Thalassophryne amazonica; assembly: GCF_902500255.1. Taxonomy (NCBI): domain Eukaryota; kingdom Metazoa; phylum Chordata; class Actinopteri; order Batrachoidiformes; family Batrachoididae; genus Thalassophryne; species Thalassophryne amazonica. Next base: position 107,394,296 of record NC_047107.1, on the reverse strand, counting down.
CCCCAACGGTCAAGACGACCCCCTGTGAGCAAGCACTTGGCGACAGTGGGAAGGAAAAACTCCCTTTTAACAGGAAGAAACCTCCAGCAGAACCAGGCTCAGGGAGGGGCAGTCTTCTGCTGGGACTGGTTGGGGCTGACGGAGAGAACCAAGAAAAAGACATGCTGTGGAGGGGAGCAGAGATCAATCACTAATGATTAAATGCAGAGTGGTGCATACAGAGCAAAAAGAGAAAGAAACAGTGCATCATGGGAACCCCCCAGCAGTCTAAGTCTATAGCATACTTTACCTAATTTACCTAATTTCTTTGTGGTTCTCTGCACTGGGGTCCTCTGTCTTGCCTTTATACTGTATAATTCGTTAAGTTTATTTACATTTAGTGTGGTAAATATGAACATGTTTGTCTAGTAGGGATCCTCTCAGTGCACCATGTGTTCCACTTCTAATGGTATTTTCCTCTGTTCAGCAGTGACAAGAAGTGGTCTACTGAGTGTTTTTTAGCCCATGACGGTGTTTGCATTCTAAATCAATACTGGTCCCATTACTGGTTGAACAATTCCAGAGTCGCTCTTTAACCACAAATGGTAATTGTTTTCTTTCCCACTTTGAATATCTGTGAGAGTAATGTGCAGGCATGCCCCATCTTTTAAGTTTGTTGTCCAGTCATCCAAGCCTGTGTCCTGGAAAAGTCTCACAAGTCCGTGGTTTGGTCAGCACCCAGTTCAATCAGTCCAAGAAAGTCGGAGGTAAACTCTTCGTTGCTGGACACAAACACAATGTAAACATTTTCCTGCTCACTTTTTGTGATGTCCTCAGATCCATCAAAAAGCAGCCCCCAAAATTCAAGACTGCAACTTGGCTCGTAACTCCTCGCTGATGGTGTGCGCAATGCTCTGCACGATCCGTGTGCCGCCTTCAAGTGAAAGATACGCACCTCCAACATTTACTCCCAGCTGCTTCAGTAAAGGATTATCCTCAGTATAGGAAGACATTGGACGTGGGTGTTTAGCTTTATGGAAGGTGAGCAGAAATATATTAAACAGAGCTTGCCGTTGTTCTTCATTCAGCTCGTCTCGCCATCTGGTAAGTGGACAATTGGACATTTCTTTTCGGCTAGCCTGTTCATTAGCAGTGGCTTGCGGCACATTCGTGTGCTCCTTGCTTTTTTCATTCGTGTGCTCCTTGCTTTTTTTTGCATTTTATCAAATAAAGGATGATTGAAATTCTTTGAGCTTTTATAAAACGCACGTTTTGTCTGCTAGATGTGGATGTGAGCAGCAAATCTTGCACCACATTGCATTAGCTTCAAGCCACTGCACACCTTGGAGCCACTTTTCCAAGAAAAGTCTCTTCTTCAGCTCTGGCACCAGTTTGTAGGTGGTGAAAAGCCAAAGAAGCCGCTTAATGTCTGTTGATTTTGAACATATCTGACAGTAGTTGACAAGCAACATGTGAGATGAAAGAGATGATCGGTGAAGTATGCAAAGGAAATAACAGGTGTCATACCAGTTATGTGCACCTTTGTGTATAACTCAACACGATCTGCAAATGCATCTGACTGCAGATACACAACATGCACGCTCTCTCACAATGAAAGTGTAACCACAGAACTGCTTCCTGACTGCAAATTACGGTAAATTACAAGCTTCTTCTTTGTCTTTCGGCTGCTCCTGTTAAGTAAGTAAGTAAGTAAACTTTATTTATATAGCGCTTTTCACAGACAGGGGTCACAAAGCGCTTTACAAGGTAAAACAATAAAAATATACAGTAAAACACTCAGTACTAAAAGATTATTGGCCATGAAAAGCCTGTTTAAAGGGGGTCACCCATGAATTTCTATTTAATCACTAGATGGAGGACCGGGGCGATCCGCTCATTCGCTGGCTGTTGCCAGAGCGCCGACATCTTGGTTGACATTTAACAACCAGACATAAATGGAAATCAGTGGGCATGATTAATTTTTCAAGAGAGTTTCACCATAAGTCTGCATTTCCTGTGCTATTACATTTATTCAAACTCAGTCCCACATTTGTACAGCCAATATTTGTCAAAACAAATACAGAAGAGGATCAGACTATTTAAAAAATAGACTTGAATGAATTTGTTCTTCCCAGTCCCGATGTTGTGAAGAATTCACCTTGAGTTGTAAATTTTGTTTCTACTATCCTGACCACTGAAGCCATTATCTTTATCAAAACTGAAAATAATATCAGTTTGTCAAAGAGAAACATATTTAAACACATTATGTCTGCCGCGCATCGCAACACAAGATAATAGTCTGATCCTTAATTAATGTCATTATGAAGTTAAGTTAAAGATGCGAAATAAATTATTCAGGGGTGAAATTAAGAGCTTCACATGTTCTCATCATATTAAAGATATTAATATTAAAGACCGCTCTTAACCCACCTGCAGTGCTGCTTTTATGTAGCACTGCTCTGTGAAAATTTCAAATAAAATAAATAAAATGGAACAGCCACGTCGGCACTAAAGTTTTCCCCTTAAAAGTGAGTGATAACCCCGATCGTGTGTGCTTCACTCCAGCGGGAGCCGATCTGTGTGTATGAGACAGCGTGCAGAGCGCAGATGGCCCCCTTTTCACCCTCCAATCTCCTCTTCCTCAGCGGGAAGCAGATTCAACCCGTTATCTTTTCTGTTTGTCTTTTTAAACTCGTTTTATGTCACAGTAAACACGGTACTTGATGCTGCAGGGGTGGACCCCCGCCTACCAGCTGTACAGGACACAACATCTCTTCCCGGTACGGCGCTGCGGTCCGGCTTACTTTCACCCCTTTAAAATTATTCAATAATTTCTGGACGAAGCTGAAAGAGATCTGAAAGCACTACATTGGAATATGGAGTATATCAGAGAAATTAATCTCACTCATGTATATTCTTACATTAGTAGCAGAATATACAATGTCAAAGGTGGTTAGCGACTGTCATGTTACCCACCAAAATGACAGAAAAAACATTTCCATTCTTAGGCCCCCTGCTTTTCTCGCTTTAAATAGCACCCCTTGAGCACATATTGTAGTGTTCTGGGATTACCTTTCACTGCTATGCTGATGATACTTAGTTATACATCCAGATAGCTGCTGGTAATCTCATTCACAAAAAATCCTTAGAAGGTTGCCTTGCATCAGTGAGAAGCTGGATGTCTAGCAGCTTCTTATTTTTAAACTCTGATAAGACTGAAATGATGGTTCTTGGTCCAGTGAGACATCGGCATCAATTTGACCAGTTAACGCTCAGCCTAGGCTCATGTGTCAGACATCACACTGACAAAGTGAGGAACCCTGGGGTAATTTTTTATCCTACGTTGTCCTTTGGCCTTCACATTAGAAATATTATGACTGCTTTCTTCTACCTGCAAAATATAGTGAAGATTCGTCCCATCCTGTCTATGGCTGATGCTGAGACCCTGATTCATGCATTTGTCTCTTCTAGATTGGACTACTGCAATGTTGTATTTTCTGGTTTACCGCAGTCCAGAATGAGGGCTCTACAATTGGTTCAAAATGCTGCTGCCAGACTTTTGACACAAAGCAGAACGCTTGAGCACATTACACCCATTTTGGCATCTCTTCACTGGCTTCCTGTCCCTGTGACATCAGATTTTAAGGTTCTACTACTCACCTCTAAAAATGTTCATGGACTGGCACCTCCCTACCTAGCTGACCTAATTAAACCCTACGTACCGGCCCGGGTTTTGTGTTCTCAGGGTGCAGAAATACTTTGTGTCCCGAGGGTGAATAAGAAGTTCTGCAGGTCACAGAGCTTTCTCTTATCATACCCCTGTTCTGTGGAATGTTCTCCCTGCGTCAATAAACGTCAGAATCTGGAGAGACTTCAAGTCTAGACTTAAAACGCACTTATTTTCCCTTTCGTACATGTATGACTAGCATACTGGTATAGTATGTTTCTATGCTTTTTACTCTTAAATTCATTTTATTAGGAAACAGAGCATGCCACAGCCTCAACTTTATCTAAATTCTGGGTCTTTTAGTGAAGCTTAGGGCTAGTGGCCGGCGATCACCTATTAATTTCTTGTGTTCTTCTTGTTGCTTAATGCTGACAAATTACACAGTATTTCTTGTCTTTCTGATGCCTGATTCAGTTTTTTTTTCTCTGTTTGAGGTGCGGCTCCATCCAGAGATGGGTGTGGTGTCTGTTTCTGTAACCCTCCTGTCCTGTGCACTGACAACATTTGCTCTATATTCGTTTTGTGAATTGTGTCTGTAGCATGGCCCAGGCAGAGGGTCACCCCTTTGAGTCTGTTCTGCTTGAGGTTTCTCCCTTATATCATCAGAGGGAGTTTTTCCTTACCACTGTCGCCTGTGTGCTTGCTCTGGGGGTTGGTACGGTCAGACCTTACTTGTGTAACGCACCTTGAGGCAACTTTGCTATGATTTGGTGCTATGTAAATGAAAATAAATTGAAATTAAACAAACTGTTATTGAAGGTAACCTTCAAACAACACAGAGCTTTGAGGTCAGACATGTGGGGAGAAAAAAATGAAGCAGAACCGGCTTTGTGCAACTTTTGTGCAACACATTCAGCTGTTTGTGGTAACTTTAAATCCATCCTCAGGAAACAACAGCACCAGAAATGTCAGCAACCACAAAAAGATAAACCCTGCAGCAGGATATTTAGACACAAGCACGACCCCAGAGTGAATTGTTCCTCCTTGACCTTTGCCCTCTTAGCCAGAAGAGGATATGTCCACCTCAGAGGTTGACATGGACAACCACGCTCTCCGCAACTTTGACTGCTGAACTCGTGTCCCACAAAGACCGCGGAATGGTCAAAGAGCGTGAAACCCGCTTCCTTATAGATCGGTGTCTGATTAACTGGCGGCACTTAGTTTGAGTCTGTCAACTGCTCTTAACAGCAGAACAATAGTCTTCAGTTAAAAGTGAGCTGGCCTCAGCTAACACAGGAATCACTACCTACTTCTTTTGCCCTCCTTGCTTCCTTCCTTTCCTCACTGTTATTTGGATCAGTTTACCTTTTTATTATTAAAAGGAGCCACACCTCACGCTGTGCGACTGGATGATCACTTGTAGGGTGCAGAAGAGCGTGGTGTTATTTAGGTCAGATCAGGTCGGAGAGCATTACGCCGGTGACGCATGTAGCAGCACCCGCCACACTATAGAACCACCACCTGGATGGCAAGCACCCAGACAGAGAACAGATCCAACCCCACAACTTAAAAAGCAACCATCTGGTATTTATACTGCAAACTGTTTTTCTTTACTTTTATTTTTGATGCTCTGTGTGCTTCTTACCCTGTGTGCTTCTGTACAATGCTACTGGAACATCAATTTCCCTGAGGGAGTCATCCCAAGAGAACAATAAAGTTCTATCTAATGTAATCATCTGTCTGCTGCAGCCAGCAGCATGGACATGTCCTTGGCAACACTGAGACCGTGTGCTGGATCGTACCCAGAGAAACACGCTGCATGGCCCAAATGTCACTGATGTTCCCTTACACTGAACCCAGACGTTTGTTCTCCTGCAAAGATAATGGTGTCATCAACATCAACCCTGTGACTCTAAAAGGCGAAAAAACCAAGAGACATGAACCCTGTGATGGTGGATGATTGTCCAAATGTTCAGACCATGGTTTTGGACAGTGTTATATTTGACTGCAAAAGCTGGCGAGTACTTGAAGGGGATCCGGTGAAATCCAAACAACAACCAATGAAGATGAAGAAGACAGTGTTTGTTTTTTGTTTGCGCTTTGAAAAACCTAGTAAAAACATGCCTGTTAGAAACGTACGACATGTGTTACATTATTGAATTTAATTTATTTAGGCACACAAACTCGACAATAACAAAAACTGATACACAAGACAATTCCACAGTGACATGTGTGACCAAAAAGGGCTGGCACCTAGCAGCTGACTTACAACTAGTGCGGACCAGGGGAATCTGACTGTTTAATTAAAATAAAAACAAAAAACTATATATATATATATATATATATATATATATATATATATATATATTCTAAGGTCTGGTCTGGTTATGCATGCCCATGTAGTTAAAAGTAAACATGTTTGCCTTTTTGAAGATCATAAACAAGATTCAACTTCTCCTAGCATTTTACAAATATGAGCTGGCTATATGAGATTGTATGTCTGGAAAAAAATTATTTATTTATATATATATATATATATAGAAATACAGTTTGTTCATTGTAAAAAAGAAGTCAAATATTTAAAAACTAATTTAAAAAACTTTAAAATTTGAGAACTTCCAGAGAGTTGAATAATTTTACAAACACTATAACATGATATTTTTTATTTTAATATTTTTTAATTAATAAAACTATAAAACTGAACATCACACTGACAAACACTAAGGTGCCAGAAAAAAGTAGCAATAAAAAATATGAACTTTCAGCACACTTACTCCAAGTAGAGCTTTAATATGTCTTTTTAAAAAACCAAGCTTTCGGTCCGAAGACATTCATCAGGGCATTGCACATCAAGAGAAACCAGTTTGTCTGACATAACTTACAAGTCAATCAATGTAGTCATCTAAAGAGGTTATATCCAGTGAAAGAGGTTATATCCAGTGGTGGGCACAGACAACCAAAAAAATTAACTTTGATAACAGATAATCAGATAACTGAAAAGTTATCTTTTATAAAGCTAAACCGATAAACCACCCAAAAATGTTTCGGAAGCTACAGATAACCGATAAATTCCAGTATTGTCTCCGGTACACTTGCAACTATTAACAAGCTGATTTTTAGTTTTAACACCACAATCGCATCTGGAAGCATCAAAGGCAATGACAGACACAAACAATGAGTCAGAGCTTCTGTCTTTGAGCGTCCTGCCCCCTGGTGGAAGCTCCAGTTTACTCCTGTTTACTACAAGCTCCTGTTTACTGCATTTAATTGGCAAAGCTTCTGGGGAAAACCTGGTCTTGTTAGGAGAGACGGCATCCATCCCACTATGGATGGAGCAGTTCTCATTTCTAGAAATCTGGCCAATTTTATTAAACCCTCCAAATCATGACTATCCAGGGTTGGGACCAGGAAGCAGAGTTGTAGTCTTACACACCTCTCTGCAGCTTCTCTCCCCCTGCCATCCCCTCATTACCCCATCCCCGTAGAGACGGTGCCTGCTCCCAGACTACCAATAACCAGCAAAAATCTATTTAAGCATAAAAATTCAAAAAGAAAAAATAATATAGCACCTTCAACTGTACCACAGACTAAAACAGTTAAATGTGGTTTATTAAATATTAGGTCTCTCTCGTCTAAGTCCCTGTTAGTAAATGATATAATAATTGATCAACATATTGATTTATTCTGCCTAACAGAAACCTGGTTACAGCAGGATGAATATGTTAGTTTAAATGAGTCAACACCCCCGAGTCACACTAACTGTCAGAATGCTCGTAGCACGGGCCGAGGGGGAGGATTACCAGCAATCTTCCATTCCAGCTTATTAATTAATCAAAAACCCAGACAGAGCTTTAATTCATTTGAAAGCTTGACCCTTAGTCTTGTCCATCCAAATTGGAAGTCCCAAAACCAGTTTTATTTGTTATTATCTATCGTCCACCTGGTCGTTACTGTGAGTTTCTTTGTGAATTTTCAGACCTTTTGTCTGACTTAGTGCTTAGCTCAGATAAGATAATTATAGTGGGCGATTTTAACATCCACATAGATGCTGAGAATGACAGCCTCAACACTGCATTTAATCTATTATTAGACTCAATTGGCTTCACTCAAAATGTAAATGAGTCCACTCACCACTTTAATCATACTTTAGATCTTGTTCTGACTTATGGTATGGAAATTGAAGACTTAACAGTATTCCCTGAAAACCCCCTTCTGTCTGATCATTTCTTAATAACATTTACTTTAATGGACTACCCAGCAGTGGGGAATAAGATTCATTACAGTAGAAGTCTTTCGGAAAGCGCTGTAACTAGGTTTAAGGATATGATTCCTTCTTTGTTATGTTCTCCAATGCCATATACCAACACAGTGCAGAGTAGCTACCTAAACTCTGTGAGTGAGATAGATTATCTCGTCAATAGTTTTACATCCTCATTGAGCACAACTTTGGATGCTGTAGCTCCTCTGAAAAAGAGAACCTTAAATCAGAAGTGCCTGACTCCGTGGTATAACTCACAAACTCGCAGCTTAAAGCAGAAAACCCGTAAGTTGGAGAGGAAATGACGTCCAAATAATTTAGAAGATCTTCACTTAGCCTGGAAAAAGAGTCTGTTACTCTATAAAAAAGCCCTCCGTAAAGCTAGGACATCTTACTACTCATCACTAATTGAAGAAAATAAGAACAACCCCAGGTTTCTTTTCAGCACTGTAGCCAGGCTGACAAAGAGTCAGAGCTCTATTTAGCCAAGTATTCCTTTAACTTTAACTAGTAATGACTTCATGACTTTCTTTGCTAATAAAATTTTAACTATTAAAGAAAAATTACTCATAACCATCCCAAAGACATATCGTTATCTTTGGCTGCTTTCAGTAATGCTGGTATTTGGTTAGACTCTTTCTCTCCGATTGTTCTGTCTGAGTTATTTTCATTAGTTACTTCCTCCAAACCATCAACATGTCTATTAGACCCCATTCCTACCAGACTGCTCAAGGAAGCCCTACCATTAATTAATGCTTCGATCTTAAATATGATCAATCTATCTTAATTAGTTGGCTATGTACCACAGGCTTTTAAGGTGGCAGTAATTAAACCATTACTTAAAAGCCATCACTTGACCCAGCTATCTTAGCTAATTATAGGCCAATCTCCAACCTTCCTTTTCTCTCAAAAATTCTTGAAATAGTTGTACAATAGCTAACTGATCATCTGCAGAGGAATGGTCTATTTGAAGAGTTTCAGTCAGGTTTTAGAATTCATCATAGTACAGAAACAGGATTAGTGAAGGTTACAAATGATCTTCTTATGGCCTCAGACAGTGGACTCATCTCTGTTCTTGTCCTGTTAGACCTCAGTGCTGCTTTTGATACTGTTGACCATAAAATTTTATTACAGAGATTAGAGCATGCCATAGGTATTAAAGGCACTGCGCTGCGGTGGTTTGAATCATATTTATCTAATAGATTACAATTTGTTCATGTAAATGGGAGTCTTCTTCACAGACTAAGGTTAATTATGGAGTTCCACAAGGTTCTGTGCTAGGGCCAATTTTATTCACTTTATACATGTTTCCTTAGGCAGTATTATTAGAAAGCATTGCTTAAGTTTTCATTGTTACGCAGATGATACCCAGCTTTATCTATCCATGAAGCCAGAGGACACACACCAATTAGTTAAACTGCGGGAATGTCTTTCAGACATAAAGACATAGATGACCTCTAATTTCCTGCTTTAAACTCAGATAAAACTGAAGTTATTGTACTTGGCCCCACAAATCTTAGAAACATGGTGTCTAACCAGATCCTTACTCTGGATGGCATTACCCTGACCTCTAGTAATACTGTGAGAAATCTTGGAGTCATTTTTGATCAGGATATGTCATTCAAAGCGCATATTAAACAAATATGTAGGACTGCTTTTTGCATTTACGCAATATCTCTAAAATTAGAAAGGTCTTGTCTCAGAGTGATGCTGAAAAACTAATTCATGCATTTATTTCCTCTAGGCTGGACTATTGTAATTCATTATTATCAGGTTGTCCTAAAAGTTCCCTGAAAAGCCTTCAGTTAATTCAAAATGCTGCAGCTAGAGTACTGACGGGGACTAGAAGGAGAGAGCATATTTCACCCATATTGGCCTCTCTTCATTGGCTTCCTGTTAATTCTAGAAGAGAATTTTTAAATTCTTCTTCTTACTTATAAGGTTTTGAGTAATCAGGTCCCATCTTATCTTAGGGACCTCATAGTACCATATCACCCCAATAGAGCGCTTCGCTCTCAGACTGCAGGCTTACTTGTAGTTCCTAGGGTTTTTAAGAGTAGAATGGGAGGCAGAGCCTTCAGCTTTCAGGCTCCTCTCCTGTGGAACCAGCTCCCAATTCGGATCAGGGAGACAGACACCCTCTCTACTTTTAAGATTAGGCTTAAAACTTTCCTTTTTGCTAAAGCATATAGTTAGGGCTGGATCAGGTGACCCTGAACCATCCCTTAGTTATGCTGCTATAGACTTAGACTGCTGGGGGTTTCCCATGATGCACTGAGTGTTTCTTTCTCTTTTTGCTCTGTATGCACCACTCTGCATTTAATCATTAGTGATTGATCTCTGCTCCCCTCCACAGCATGTCTTTTTCCTGATTCTCTCCCTCAGCCCCAACCAGTCCCAGCAGAAGACTGCCCCTCCCTGAGCCTGGTTCTGCTGGAGGTTTCTTCCTGTAAAAAGGGAGTTTTTTCCTTCCCACTGTCGCCAAGTGCTTGCTCAGAGGGGGTCGTTTTGACCGTTGGGGTTTTTCTGTAATTATTGTATGGCTTTTGCCTTACAATATAAAGCGCCTTGGGGCAACTGTTTGTTGTGATTTGGCGCTATATAAATAAAATTGATTTGATTTAAAAAAAAAAAAAAGCCAAGTTGTAATTAGATAACCGTCTGATATAACCGGTGTCAAAATAAATAGAACACTGCCATGATCTACTGGAGCCAGACGTTCAGTACTTCAGCTGGGTTTACACTGTGTGAGTTTTGGCCCTTTATCAGCGGATTTTTTTTTACGCGTGCGTGAATTTTTTGGATTGCGCCGAGTTTCAGCTTAATCGCACGTCCTGCATCATTTAGTATACATAAGCTGCGGTTAACATCTCACGACCACCTCCTGATCAGTGATCATATAGTCAGATGAAAATCGAACCTGTTTGATATTCTAGTCGGCTGTCGTGAGGGTATCCCGCTGCTGAAGCGCTACAAGCAGCCAACCTCTCGCATTGTGCATGTGCAAACACCGCAGAGAGCATAACAGTGATCATCTCATTGGGAGAGCAGCTTTTGTTTCTTTTTTCCCCCTTATTCTTCATCTCATGTAAATCTTGTAATGATTTTTTTTTAAACTCTGATGTCTCCAATTGAGAGTTTTTGTAAAAATAAGAAATGTAAATTAAGTTTGAAAAAAGCTTCTGTTTGTCGCAGGGCCACAAATAGACAAACAAACACAGACACACCCACACACACACCTATGGACAATTTTTTATTTTTTTTTTAAAGTTTCCAATTCACCTAACCCACATGTCTTTGGATGTGGGAGGAAACCGGAGCACCCGGAGGAAACCCACGCAAACACGGGAAGAACATGCAAACTCCACACAGAAAGGCCACGGGATTTGAACCCACGACCTTCTCATCCTTCCTGGTCCTGGGTGTACCCCCGCCTCGCGCTCTATGACTGCTGGGATAGGCTCCAGGCCCCCCGTGACCCTTAACTGGACTAAGCGGTAGAAGATGAAAGAAAGCTTCTGTTTACATTTTGCTTCTGGAAACATGAGTCCAACGTGTGGTTTTTGAAACATACAATGTGTGAGAACATAATTCGGGTGCTCTGAACTTTTACACTGTGCGGTTCTGTCGTACAGTTTGAGCTGGAACCTAGTACAGTGATTGAAAATATCAGCCCAGCTTCAGGGCGAACACTGCCATGAACACTACTGGCCATTAGATGGCAGCCGAGACTGTAAAAACTTGCCAAGACAAAAATTCCAGATAATCCGTGTCTGCTACGTTTAAGATGTGTGGAATTTAATAAACGCAAACACAATAACAATGTCTATAAACCCAGAGAATATATTCACGAGAGTTTTAGGCACTAGAGTTTAATGCTGTTGTCCGCGTGGAGCCTGAACAGAGCATCTCAAATGCATTCTCCTGTCATGAATGTACTGAGATACCTATAATGCACCTGGACACAGCATGTCCACACTAAAACCTTAAAAATTAGTGCATTACTTTAAAACTAAAACATATATATGATATTTTCACTTTATAAAACTTCAGACGTGACGTTAATTTAAATAACTTGTCTGAAATTAGTTTGGTTAAAATTTGAAGCATAAGTTAAAATGTAGCCCTCTGGATGGACTTGGGTGATATTGCCCAAGTATCCATATGGGGTCAAAAGAAATGAGGGGGTTTTTTTGTGACCAGTTCTCCTTTGCCTGCAGAGGATAGAGCGGTTTCTTCTAGAAACACCTCTCCTCTGTTTGCAGAGGGTAGAACTACACGTCTGCTACAAAACATTTAATGGGTAGGTGCTCAACTGATTTTAATATTTATAAATGTATGTAGCTGTTCAGCTTTGTTTACCACGTTAACGGTGTAAAAATGATCGGCCCAAAACTTATCGGAAGATAATTAGTCTGATAATGGTTTTCAAAGTTATCTGAAAAGCTAATCCGATATGAAAACATTATCTTCGATAATTATCGGTTATCGGAACTGCGCCCACCACTGGTTATACCTGTATGAGGTCACGTGTGAGTAGTTCTTTGGGTACACCATATTTGGAGTTCTCAAGGTGCACAAGTCCACCTGTACAAGACACATCATCTAGTACAGGTCTTTCTAGTCACTTTTGATGTAGAAATCCTATACTAATATTTCCCACGAAGCGGGTATTTTAGCACTCAAAATTATTTACAAGATCATCCTGAGGACTCAAATCCTCAGAGCATATATATTTGTGATTTGGCAACACTTAAGCTCAATTTGCCATTCCAATAGGGAGAGTACATTCTGCAGGTCAAAGGTATGAGCTCCCAATTATGCAAATTTAGATGTTGAATAGTTTGAACATCAATGGGTCATTCGTGTGAAACCATCAGATTTCAAAATTCCCGGGTCACCGACTCGGATTCTCATGATTTTTTTTTTTTTTAACAAGTACTCACATATGTTTGATGAACACGTGCAAAATATTTCTGTTTAATTCCAAGTAGTTTTTTAGATATATATATTTTTAATCAGGGTACCCACAATCCTATTTTACATTCACGAATGCATTTTGAGCTTACAATACATACTGTCTTAGTTGTTTTAGCTACTGAACTAAGCACTATTAATATAATACTAGAGATAAGTACACTTTACTGCACCATGCAAGATTTCACTTGCTTTGAGAGAGAAACCCCCATCCTGATAAATATTTTTACTAGAGAAAGTAAATTCTGAAATATCACAATTATGTCTCAGTTTACTCTTGGGTACAGCTCTTCAAACTTTGCAACAAAATTACGTTGATAACTGAACTGTTAATTTTATGATGCCATGAAAGAAAACATAAGCTCAGTAATCTGTCTTTCAAAGTTGATCCATATTTGGGGTGCCAAATATTATAAGTACCAAATTTGAGCTTTATACTTCCATTCAGAGCTGATATATTGCTTTCTGAATATGCAAATACAGGTTCAAAATTGGTTCGCACCATGTAACGGTACCCTACTTTGCAAATTTTTTTCACTATGAAGGTATTTGAGCTAGATTTTAAAAAATGACAAAGTTGGTATATCATATACTCTCCACAAAAAAAAAAATGAAGTGGCTGAGCACTTGCCCACATGGTCAAATCATAAAGAGACTGGAGGCCTATTTTTGACATTCTACGATCATGTTCGATTTTCAAGAGTCAATAATTCAAAAACCCTTCAAGTTATGATCACAATCTTTTACACACATATAACTAGTATCCCAGATATGTGTATTCTACAATATGAAGATTACCTATTGAATCCCTTCTTTAGTACAGCTCTTTTGTATTTTTTTGCAAGAATGGTCAAACTGCCATTTTTCTGATGCTACAGAATGAAAACTTAGCTCTGTATCCCATTTTAAAATTTACTACTGTATCTGGGGTGCCCAAATGGGTATTCTAAATTTGAGCTTTATATCTGCATTTTTAGCTGAGATAATGCCTTTTAAAAATGAGAGAAAAAAAAAAAAAAAAACCTCAAAATGTGTTCTTGAGTGAAAAATAGGATTGTGGGTACCCTTATTAAAACATTATATCTAAAAAGCTACTTGGAATTAAGCAAAATTTTGCATGTGTTCATCAGACATATATAGGTACTTGCAAAAAAAAAAAATCATGGGAGCACGAGTCGGTGACCTGGGAGGCACCTGATGATTTCACATAATGACCCCAATGTATCTTTAATGAGAATACAAATCTTTTTTAATCACAATATTATTAGATATTACAGATATCTTGATATTTTTTGCTTTTTTAAAGGGTCCCAAGCTGAAGAATTTACGTTAGTCAAATACACTGAGCCCAGAATTAAAATTGTGAGGAGAAATTCAGTCAAAATGTGTAGATTTCCTTGATATGTGGATTAAAACAGAGAAGGGGAGCCCCTTATCTCTCTACATAGGAAAGAGACACACCCTAATACTTTCCCTGTGGTTAGTAGTTCACATCCCAAGGCTCTGAAGTATAGCTTCCCTATAGAGCCAGTTTATAGAAATAGGCATATTTGCCATTCTACTGAGGATTTCATTGGGAATGCTGTGGATATGAAATAACCTTTCATGGCTGGGGGCTATTCTAGAGTGTAATGAAGACTGACCTATTAAATAAAGAGCGTGACAAAGGATAAGAAATTATCAGTTTCATGTATTACTACGGAGAGTCCTTCAGCTCATGTGATTAAAAATACAATTATAAAATATTGACCTCTTATTGCAGATGCCCCTTCCCTTCAGAATAAATTTAAGGAGCCTCCTTTATTTGTGTTTAGATGGGCACCTAATCTCCCTAACAAGGTTGTAAACCCTTTGTAGGGTTTTTTTTTTTTTTTTAATGGCTAACTTATTTTCTATGTCTTTTGTATTGGGTGGTTACTGTTTTGTGTGCCAGTATGCAAGCTGCTGAAACTAATTGCCCCTGGTGGTATGAATAAAGTCATCTAAGTAAGCCTGTAAAGGCCAGTAAAAATACATATCCCTTTTGGCACCATAAAGAAATGTAATTATCCATGTGGCAGTGTGTGCCCAATAATAATACAATAATAACACAAGACAAGGGACTTTAAACATCCTATATTGTTAATTATATATTGAAGTGCCTTTCTGACAAGGTAAATGTTGGAAAAATGACACACTGTTTAAAACAAAGGATCAGTGAACATAAAAGTTCAATAAGGCGGGCTTATCACAACTAGTTTAGTAGTTTGTCATTTTACGGACCGTGCTCTCGTTGTCTCGTCCCTTCACTTTCAGGGTATTGAGAAAGTGAGATTGCCCAGAGAAGGCAACTTTGACAGGACTGTGTAAACCGTTTTAGATACACACCTTAGGCTCATTATATCCTAAAGGTTTAAATGTTGACTTTGATATGAGTGCTATGTTATAGAATGGTTTCTGGATACATCCCCTTTAGACTACTATGACGAATTGTACTACATGACTTGTTGTCTGATTCAAATTTATTAATTTATATAGCGCCAATTCATGACAAAATCGTCTCAAGGCGCTTCACAACATAAAAAACAATTAAAAATTTAAAACACAATAAAAACAACCATAAAAGAAAGACAGCAGTAAAAGAATACAAGATTAAAAACATCATAACACTAATGATAAAACAGGGAAAATAAATGAGTCTTTAAACGTGATTTAAAGGTCTCCACAGTGTCCGACTGCTGAATGTGTGCCGGCAGATCGTTCCACAGAGCTGGGGCACGATAGGAAAAAGCTCTGTGACCGGCAGACTTTTTATTCACCCTGGGAACACATAGAAGTCCTGCACCCTGAGAACGCAGGGCCTGAGCTGGTACATAGGGGCTTATCAAGTCAGCCAGATAGGGAGGTGCAAGTCCATGAACAATTTTATAAACTAAAATCAGTACTTTAAAATCCGATCTTGCAGAAACAGGAAGCCAGTGCAGGGACGCCAAGATTGGCGTAATGTGGTCAAACTTTCTGCTCCGTGTCAAAAGTCTGGCAGTCTGATGTTTGTACAACTCTTCTGCCTGGTTGATCGGGTCATGATTTTATATTTTGTGTCTTTTTATTCATTGCATTGCACATTGGGGACTATGTCGTGTTTTACTGTGGTACCTAATTTGATTATTGATGTGTCTTGCATAGGTGGAGTGGGTACATAGAGAACTACAAAAAGATTGTTTTTTTTTTTAAGACATTAAAGATCAACTTGGTGTGTAGAAAATTCTTATTTAATTCCTCAAACTGAAACGCAGTATTAACCACCTCAAAATATGGTAACACTTATAACCATTACTTTGATTATAACTGATCACAACAATCACACGACCCCGCCCCTTGTGACGTATTCTCACACGGCCACGCCCCTCATGCTTTCTTTAACCTTGAGGTGAAATGATTACGGAATTAGTTGATCGTCAAACACTGCGCACGTCACTTAAGTCCTTTAAATTAACAGAAAAGTGTTACCTTCAAATATTCCGGTTAATAAAAATATTTTGATGTCTCTTATCTCTGTGATAAGAACGCGCCAATCAGCTTCCCAAAGCAAAGTGTCACGTCTTCCAATTGCAAGTGAACCACACACAAGACAAATAATAAAACAAAAAAAAGTTAATAAAGCCCCGATAAACTTTCCTCTCTTATTTTTTCTCTCTCTAAACGACAGCTGTAGTTTAGTTATTTGATATTCTCACCATTTGGGCGCAGAGCGTCGCCGCCGTTTTCGGGCGCAGAGTCTCAGCGGATCCGCAGCACCAACTGACGAACAGGAAACAGCGAAACTCTTTTCATCTGCGCCAAACTTCACTTTGCGTGCTTTCAAACACGTCACGACGACGCTTCGTGGTTTTCTTAGAAGTTCTGCTCTTTATTTTAAATGATCCGCCGCTCTCACTTTCGCTCTTGCTGTCTGCGCTCGTCCGTCTTTGGCACTGCCACTTGTGCTGTATTCAAGGACCGTCGGAAAACCTAAATGAAAAAAGGGGTGGCCACGTGACCCATGCGTATTGAGATAAATGTGGAGTTTCCCCAGAGGATTTAATTATTTTTATTGAATGGAACTCAATTGAATTTATTTAGTACAATTCAAAGCACATGCCAAAGTATATGAATTAAAAACGTGGATATTTACATCAATATTTAGAGACAACAAGTAGGGAAGCACATTTGTCACATTTTAAACCACAAAACATCAAGATAGTATTTATGATGTATTCATATTTATGCAAATGTTTTATACCTTATGTTTTCTACAATTCTTTTTTTTTTTTTTGCTAATAAAAGCACTACCAGCTTTTTTTTTTGGTCTGAAATGGCCTATATTACACCAACATCATCACCATTAACAACAACAACATCAACAACACAGCAAACTTTGGAAATGGATAAAAAAAAAAAAAAGAAGAAGCTGCATGTAACTTCAAACAACACTTGCTCCTAATTTGCAACAAGCCCAGACATGTCCAGCAGGGGGGTCAGAAGTCGCATGCAAATTTAGCCAAACCTGCTCCTAATTTCTATCATCCAACCAGCATCCACAAGTCATCCAGCAGGTGGCAGTGTTCAGCAGATGGCAGATGGTAGATGACATAAGTGAAGCAGACTTGCTTTTTGGATTGATCTGGTGCAAAGTGAACCAATGTCTACCAGGGGTGGCCAAGTTCGGTCCTCGAGAGCTACATTCCTGACACTGTTAGTTGTCTCCCTGCTCCAACACACCTGAATCCAATGAAAGACTCATTAGCAGACTTTTAATGAGTCTTTCATTGGATTCAGGTGTGTTGGAGCAGGGAGACAGCTAACAGTGTCAGGAATGTGGCTCTCGAGGACCGAACTTGGCCACCCCTGGATCGGTTTATCATCACTGTATGCCATTTTATTTTAGTGAATTACAAATGATCATTTGTTTTCCAGTTATCATGTTAATGTGACTTACGCAGGTAAATATGTAAAAAGCATCATTTACATGCAAGCCATGCAAACTAGGCATGAAGCTGTTTTGGGCTTTGGCAGATGGGTCGCTACATTGAGTACTGCATCAACAAGGGTGTGGTCAACACCACAATTCCTTCCTGGAGTAAATCTGACACTTGACCCCAATGACCTTGACCTTCACCTGAATGATTAATCTTTGACTGATCTTGACAGAAAATTCCAGAATCCACCTATATATGTACTGTAAGATTGATCACCATTGAGCTGAAAAGCAAATGCCTTGGCCTTGACCCAGTGATCTTGACATTTGCCAAATAGACTATTTGACGGGAATTCCCGGAAGGAGTATACAATGAACCCAGTGACTGACATTTGGACAATTTTACTTCAGCTGAGAAATTCTGGAGCCCATGTAGATATGTGTGGCTAAGTTGGTTGAAAAATAAATATTTAAATTATTATTTTGATAGTTCAAGAAACACGAAAGACCATAAAACATCTACAGAAAACCTTGTTTTAGTCGTGGTATGAGAGGCTTTGACATCGACCGGCTGCCGCCATTTATGCAGGTCAGGCAGGTGACATCACTGGTTGGGGGGAGATGAGCCTTATTCTGAAATTCCCTGCTAGAGGCACCAAGAAAGAGGTTATATATGACTACTAGAGTCCGCAGTCCCAATACTGCCCACCAAACGCAAACCCTTCATGGACAGCGACATGACGTCTCCTAACCGGGAAAAATATTGACGAAAAGTTCTCGGCTGTTAATGCATTTTCAATGGGGATTCGCGACTGAACCATCTACAGTCCATAATATAATCAGAAGATTCAGAGAATCTGGAGAACTTTCTACATGTAAGCGGCAAGGCCAAAAACCAACGTTGAAGGGACTGACGTTTCGATGTGAGAGTCACATCGAAACGTCAGTCCCTTTGAACATTTTTTTTCAGCACCTTATTAAAGACTTTTTTGCACTTTCTTCTGCACCAGTTATTTCTTCTTTTTTACAAATTGGTCCTGTCTGGTTGCACCAGATTTGTTTGTGCTGTGCAGAAGCGCGGTGAACTCTTTCTTTGCATTAAATATCTTGTCTTTGTGCTGTATTCAATTGAATATAGGTTGAAGAGGATTTGCAAATCATTGTATTCTGTTTTTATTTACATTTTACACAACGTCCCAACTTCACTGGAATTGGGGTTGTAAAACCATTACAAAACATTGATATATATTATTTTTACACAATTATCCTTTATTGACTGAGTTTCATTCATGAAGTCAGGTGTGTGTGTACAAAGCCACTTACTTATGGAAGGAAATATTGTCTCCCTTGTTCCTCCATTTGTGGCTTTGCCAACATGTGCAGCTTTCCGGCATATTCCAAATGTTTCTTGATAAGACTAATAGAACTTCAGTGAGCGAGCTCAGTGAACTGCACTCGTCCCCAGCAGAGGAGACCCTAACCAGTGACACCAACCGGTAGTACCCTCCACTGACTTCAGCCATTGGTGATTTACATGTCAATTTAGCAGCAAATTTGATTCAAATAATATTATCTACACTGCGCTCAAACATTCTGCAAGTGTATGAATAACACTTCATTTTTACCAAGGAATGCACAAACAAATTCTCAAAAAGCATTACTGTTCCCCTTTAAATAAAATAAACACTTTAAGGACAGTTCCAGGGTTGAACGTCTTCCACGTGCCATCTGGGAGGAGAACTGGAATAAACACCCATGTGCATGAATTTTCATCTTGTAATGCATATTTTGTCTAAAGTCTGAGGTGGGTGTGGAACACACTTTCTGGGGTGGGATTTTATTAAGTTGAGTTACTGTATATGTCATTCTGAACTAACTCGTGGCGCCCCATCTTTTAAGTTTGTTGTCCAGTCATCCAAGCCTGTGTCCTGGAAAAGTCTCACAAGTCCGTGGTTTGGTCAGCACCCAGTTCAATCAGTCCAAGAAAGTCGGAGGTAAACTCTTCGTTGCTGGACACAAACACAATGTAAACATTTTCCTGCTCACTTTTTGTGATGTCCTCAGATCCATCAAAAAGCAGCCCCCAAAATTCAAGACTGCAACTTGGCTCGTAACTCCTCGCTGATGGTGTGCGCAATGCTCTGCACGATCCGTGTGCCGCCTTCAAGTGAAAGATACGCACCTCCAACATTTACTCCCAGCTGCTTCAGTAAAGGATTATCCTCAGTATAGGAAGACATTGGACGTGGGTGTTTAGCTTTATGGAAGGTGAGCAGAAATATATTAAACAGAGCTTGCCGTTGTTCTTCATTCAGCTCGTCTCGCCATCTGGTAAGTGGACAATTGGACATTTCTTTTCGGCTAGCCTGTTCATTAGCAGTGGCTTGCGGCACATTCGTGTGCTCCTTGCTTTTTCATTCGTGTGCTCCTTGCTTTTTTTGCATTTTATCAAATAAAGGATGATTGAAATTCTTTGAGCTTTTATAAAACGCACGTTTTGTCTGCTAGATGTGGATGTGAGCAGCAAATCTTGCACCACATTGCATTAGCTTCAAGCCACTGCACACCTTGGAGCCACTTTTCCAAGAAAAGTCTCTTCTTCAGCTCTGGCACCAGTTTGTAGGTGGTGAAAAGCCAAAGAAGCCGCTTAATGTCTGTTGATTTTGAACATATCTGACAGTAGTTGACAAGCAACATGTGAGATGAAAGAGATGATCGGTGAAGTATGCAAAGGAAATAACAGGTGTCATACCAGTTATGTGCACCTTTGTGTATAACTCAACACGATCTGCAAATGCATCTGACTGCAGATACACAACATGCACGCTCTCTCACAATGAAAGTGTAACCACAGAACTGCTTCCTGACTGCAAATTACGGTAAATTACAAGCTTCTTCTTTGTCTTTCGGCTGCTCCTGTTAAGTAAGTAAGTAAGTAAACTTTATTTATATAGCGCTTTTCACAGACAGGGGTCACAAAGCGCTTTACAAGGTAAAACAATAAAAATATACAGTAAAACACTCAGTACTAAAAGATTATTGGCCATGAAAAGCCTGTTTAAAGGGGGTCACCCATGAATTTCTATTTAATCACTAGATGGAGGACCGGGGCGATCCGCTCATTCGCTGGCTGTTGCCAGAGCGCCGACATCTTGGTTGACATTTAACAACCAGACAAATGGAAATCAGTGGGCATGATTAATTTTTCAAGAGAGTTTCACCATAAGTCTGCATTTCTGTGCTATTACATTTATTCAAACTCAGTCCCACATTTGTACAGCCAATATTTGTCAAAACAAATACAGAAGAGGATCAGACTATTTAAAAAATAGACTTGAATGAATTTGTTCTTCCCAGTCCCGATGTTGTGAAGAATTCACCTTGAGTTGTAAATTTTGTTTTACTATCCTGACCACTGAAGCCATTATCTTTATCAAAACTGAAAATAATATCAGTTTGTCAAAGAGAAACATATTTAAACACATTATGTCTGCCGCGCATCGCAACACAAGATAATAGTCTGATCCTTAATTAATGTCATTATGAAGTTAAGTTAAAGATGCGAATAAATTATTCAGGGGTGAAATTAAGAGCTTCACATGTTCTCATCATATTAAAGATATTAATATTAAAGACCGCTCTTAACCCACCTGCAGTGCTGCTTTTATGTAGCACTGCTCTGTGAAAATTTCAAATAAAATAAATAAAATGGAACAGCCACGTCGGCACTAAAGTTTTCCCCTTAAAAGTGAGTGATAACCCCGATCGTGCGTGCTTCACTCCAGCGGGAGCCGATCTGTGTGTATGAGACAGCGTGCAGAGCGCAGATGGCCCCCTTTTCACCCTCCAATCTCCTCTTCCTCAGCGGGAAGCAGATTCAACCCGTTATTTTTCTGTTTGTCTTTTTAAACTCGTTTTATGTCACAGTAAACACGGTACTTGATGCTGCAGGGGTGGACCCCCGCCTACCAGCTGTACAGGACAACATCTCTTCCCGGTACGGCGCTGCGGTCCGGCTTACTTTCACCCCTTTAAAATTATTCAATAATTTCTGGACGAAGCTGAAAGAGATCTGAAAGCACTACATTGGAATATGGAGTATATCAGAGAAATTAATCTCACTCATGTATATTCTTACATTAGTAGCAGAATATACAATGTCAAAGGTGGTTAGCGACTGTCATGTTACCCACCAAAATGACAGAAAAAACATTTCCATTCTTAGGCCCCCTGCTTTTCTCGCTTTAAATAGCACCCCTTGAGCACATATTGTAGTGTTCTGGGATTACCTTTCACTGCTATGCTGATGAATACTTAGTTATACATCCAGATAGCTGCTGGTAATCTCATTCACAAAAAATCCTTAGAAGGTTGCCTGCATCAGTGAGAAGCTGGATGTCTAGCAGCTTCTTATTTTTAAACTCTGATAAGACTGAAATGATGGTTCTTGGTCCAGTGAGACATCGGCATCAATTTGACCAGTTAACGCTCAGCCTAGGGCTCATGTGTCAGACATCACACTGACAAAGTGAGGAACCCTGGGGTAATTTTTATCCCTACGTTGTCCTTTGGCCTTCACATTAGAAATATGATGACTGCTTTCTTCTACCTGCAAATATAGTGAAGATTCGTCCCATCCTGTCTATGGCTGATGCTGAGACCCTGATTCATGCATTGTCTCTTCTAGATTGGACTACTGCAATGTTGTATTTTCTGGTTTACCGCAGTCCAGAATGAGGGCTCTACAATTGGTTCAAAATGCTGCTGCCAGACTTTTGACACAAAGCAGAACGCTTGAGCACATTACACCCATTTTGGCATCTCTTCACTGGCTTCCTGTCCCTGTGACATCAGATTTTAAGGTTCTACTACTCACCTCTAAAAATGTTCATGGACTGGCACCTTCCCTACCTAGCTGACCTAATTAAACCCTACGTACCGGCCCGGGTTTTGTGTTCTCAGGGTGCAGAAATACTTTGTGTCCCGAGGGGAATAAGAGTTCTGCAGGTCACAGAGCCTTTCTCTTATCATACCCTGTTCTGTGGAATGTTCTCCCTGCGTCAATAAACGTCAGAATCTGGAGAGACTTCAAGTCTAGACTTAAAACGCACTTATTTTCCCTTTCGTACATGTATGACTAGCATACTGGTATAGTATGTTTCTATGCTTTTTACTCTTAAATTCATTTTATTAGGGAAACAGAGCATGCCACAGCCTCAACTTATCTAAATTCTGGGTCTTTTAGTGAAGCTTAGGGCTAGTGGCCGGCGATCACCTATTAATTTCTTGTGTTCTTCTTGTTGCTTAATGCTGACAAATTACACAGTATTTCTGTCTTTCTGATGCCTGATTCAGTTTTTTTTTCTCTGTTTGAGGTGCGGCTCACATCCAGATGGGTGTGGTGTCTGTTTCTGTAACCCTCCTGTCCTGTGCACTGACAACATTTGCTCTATATTCGGTTTTGTGAATTGTGTCTGTAGCATGGCCCAGCAGAGGGTCACCCCTTTGAGGTCTGTTCTGCTTGAGGTTTCTCCCTTATATCATCAGAGGGAGTTTTTCCTTACCCTGTCGCCTGTGTGCTTGCTCTGGGGGTTGGTACGGTCAGACCTTACTTGTGTAACGCACCTTGAGGCAACTTTGCTATGATTTGGTGCTATGTAAATGAAAATAAATTGAAATTAAACAAACTGTTATTGAAGGTAACCTTCAAACAACACAGAGCTTTGAGGTCAGACATGTGGGGAGAAAAAAATGAAGCAGAACCGGCTTTGTGCAACTTTTGTGCAACACATTCAGCTGTTTGTGGTAACTTTAAATCCATCCTCAGGAAACAACAGCACCAGAAATGTCAGCAACCACAAAAGATAAACCCTGCAGCAGGATATTTAGACACAAGCACGACCCCAGAGTGAATTGTTCCTCCTTGACCTTTGCCCTTTTAGCCAGAAGAGGATATGTCCACCTCAGAGGTTGACATGGACAACCACGCTCTCCGCAACTTTGACTGCTGAACTCGTGTCCACAAAGACCGCGGAATGGTCAAAGAGCGTGAAACCCGCTTCCTTATAGATCGGTGTCTGATTAACTGGCGGCACTTAGTTTGAGTCTGTCAACTGCTCTTAACAGCAGAACAATAGTCTTCAGTTAAAGTGAGCTGGCCTCAGCTAACACAGGAATCACTACCTACTTCTTTTGCCCTCCTTGCTTCCTCCTTTCCTCACTGTTATTTGGATCAGTTTACCTTTTATTATTAAAAGGAGCCACACCTCACGCTGTGCGACTGGATGATCACTTGTAGGGTGCAGAAGAGCGTGGTGTTATTTAGGTCAGATCAGGTCGGAGAGCATTACGCCGGTGACGCATGTAGCAGCACCCGCCACACTATAGAACCACCACCTGGATGGCAAGCACCCAGACAGAGAACAGATCCAACCCCACAACTTACAAAGCAACCATCTGGTATTATACTGCAAACTGTTTTCTTTACTTTTATTTTTGATGCTCTGTGTGCTTCTTACCCTGTGTGCTTCTGTACAATGCTACTGGAACATCAATTTCCCTGAGGGAGTCATCCCAAGAGAACAATAAAGTTCATCTAATGTAATCATCTGTCTGCTGCAGCCAGCAGCATGGACATGTCCTTGGCAACACTGAGACCGTGTGCTGGATCGTACCAGAGAAACACGCTGCATGGCCCAAATGTCACTGATGTTCCCTTACACTGAACCCAGACGTTTGTTCTCCTGCAAAGATATGGTGTCATCAACATCAACCCTGGTGACTCTAAAAGGCGAAAAAACCAAGAGACATGAACCCTGTGATGGTGGATGATTGTCCAAATGTTCAGACCATGGTTTTGGACAGGTTTATATTTGACTGCAAAGCTGGGCGATACTGAAGGGGATCCGGTGAATCCAAACAACAACCAATGAAGATGAGAAGACAGTGTTTGTTTTTTGTTTGCGCTTTGAAAACCTAGTAAAAACATGCCTGTTAGAAACGTACGACATGTGTTACATTATTGAATTTAATTTATTTAGGCACACAAACTCGACAATAACAAAAACTGATACACAAGACAATTCCACAGTGACATGTGTGACCAAAAAGGGCTGGCACCTAGCAGCTGACTTACAACTAGTGCGGACCAGGGGAATCTGACTGTTTAATTAAAATAAAAACAAAAACTATATATATATATATATATATATATATATATATATATATATATATATTCTAAGGTCTGGTCTGGTTATGCATGCCCCTGTACGTTAAAAGTAAACATGTTTGCCTTTTTGAAGATCATAAACAAGATTCAACTTCTCCTAGCATTTTACAAATATGAGCTGGCTATATGAGATTGTATGTCTGGAAAAAAAATTATTTATTTATATATATATATATATATAGAAATACAGTTTGTTCATTGTAAAAAAGAAGTCAAATATTTAAAAACTAATTTAAAAACTTAAAATTTGAGAACTTCCAGAGAGTTGAATAATTTTACAAACACTATAACATGATATTTTTTATTTTAATATTTTTTAATTAATAAAACTATAAAACTGAACATCACACTGACAAACACTAAGGTGCCAGAAAAAAGTAGCAATAAAAAATATGAACTTTCAGCACACTTACTCCAAGTAGAGCTTTAATATGTCTTTTTAAAAACCAAGCTTTCGGTCCGAAGACATTCATCAGGGCATTGCACATCAAGAGAAACCAGTTTGTCTGACATAACTTACAAGTCAATCAATGTAGTCATCTAAAGAGGTTATATCCAGTGAAAGAGGTTATATCCAGTGGTGGGCACAGACAACCAAAAAAATTAACTTTGATAACAGATAATCAGATAACTGAAAAGTTATCTTTTATAAAGCTAAACCGAATAAACCACCCAAAAATGTTTCGGAAGCTACAGATAACCGATAAATTCCAGTATTGTCTCCGGTACACTTGCAACTATTAACAAGCTGATTTTTAGTTTTAACACCACAATCGCATCTGGAAGCATCAAAGGCATGACAGACACAAACAATGAGTCAGAGCTTCTGTCTTTGAGCGTCCTGCCCCTGGTGGAAGCTCCAGTTTACTCCTGTTTACTACAAGCTCCTGTTTACTGCATTTAATTGGCAAAGCTTCTGGGGAAAACCTGGTCTTGTTAGGAGAGGACGGCATCCATCCCACTATGGATGGAGCAGTTCTCATTTCTAGAAATCTGGCCAATTTTATTAAACCCTCCAAATCATGACTATCCAGGGTTGGGACCAGGAAGCAGAGTTGTAGTCTTACACACCTCTCTGCAGCTTCTCTCCCCCTGCCATCCCCTCATACCCCATCCCGTAGAGACGGTGCCTGCTCCCAGACTACCAATAACAGCAAAAATCTATTTTAAGCATAAAAATTCAAAAAGAAAAAATAATATAGCACCTTCAACTGTACCACAGACTAAAACAGTTAAATGTGGTTTATTAAATATTAGGTCTCTCTCGTCTAAGTCCCTGTTAGTAAATGATATAATAATTGATCAACATATTGATTTATTCTGCCTAACAGAAACCTGGTTACAGCAGGATGAATATGTTTAGTTTAAATGAGTCAACACCCCGAGTCACACTAACTGTCAGAATGCTCGTAGCAACGGGCCGAGGGGGAGGATTACCAGCAATCTTCCATTCCAGCTATTAATTAATCAAAAACCCAGACAGAGCTTTAATTCATTTGAAAGCTTGACCCTTAGTCTTGTCCATCCAAATTGGAAGTCCCAAAACCAGTTTTATTTGTTATTATCTATCGTCCACCTGGTCGTTACTGTGAGTTTCTTTGTGAATTTTCAGACCTTTTGTCTGACTTAGTGCTTAGCTCAGATAAGATAATTATAGTGGGCGATTTTAACATCCACATAGATGCTGAGAATGACAGCCTCAACACTGCATTTAATCTATTATTAGACTCAATTGGCTTCACTCAAAATGTAAATGAGTCCACTCACCACTTTAATCATACTTTAGATCTTGTTCTGACTTATGGTATGGAAATTGAAGACTTAACAGTATTCCCTGAAAACCCCCTTCTGTCTGATCATTTCTTAATAACATTTACTTTAATGGACTACCCAGCAGTGGGGAATAAGATTCATTACAGTAGAAGTCTTTCGGAAAGCGCTGTAACTAGGTTTAAGGATATGATTCCTTCTTTGTTATGTTCTCCAATGCCATATACCAACACAGTGCAGAGTAGCTACCTAAACTCTGTGAGTGAGATAGATTATCTCGTCAATAGTTTTACATCCTCATTGAGCACAACTTTGGATGCTGTAGCTCCTCTGAAAAAGAGAACCTTAAATCAGAAGTGCCTGACTCCGTGGTATAACTCACAAACTCGCAGCTTAAAGCAGAAAACCCGTAAGTTGGAGAGGAAATGACGTCCAAATAATTTAGAAGATCTTCACTTAGCCTGGAAAAAGAGTCTGTTACTCTATAAAAAAGCCCTCCGTAAAGCTAGGACATCTTACTACTCATCACTAATTGAAGAAAATAAGAACAACCCCAGGTTTCTTTTCAGCACTGTAGCCAGGCTGACAAAGAGTCAGAGCTCTATTTAGCCAAGTATTCCTTTAACTTTAACTAGTAATGACTTCATGACTTTCTTTGCTAATAAAATTTAACTATTAAAGAAAATTACTCATAACCATCCCAAAGACATATCTGTTATCTTTGGCTGCTTTCAGTAATGCTGGTATTTGGTTAGACTCTTTCTCTCCGATTGTTCTGTCTGAGTTATTTTCATTAGTTACTTCCTCCAAACCATCAACATGTCTATTAGACCCCATTCCTACCAGACTGCTCAAGGAAGCCCTACCATTAATTAATGCTTCGATCTTAATATGATCAATCTATCTTAATTAGTTGGCTATGTACCACAGGCTTTTAAGGTGGCAGTAATTAAACCATTACTTAAAAAGCCATCACTTGACCCAGCTATCTTAGCTAATTATAGGCCAATCTCCAACCTTCCTTTCTCTCAAAAATTCTTGAAATAGTTGTACAATAGCTAACTGATCATCTGCAGAGGAATGGTCTATTTGAAGAGTTTCAGTCAGGTTTTAGAATTCATCATAGTACAGAAACAGGATTAGTGAAGGTTACAATGATCTTCTTATGGCCTCAGACAGTGGACTCATCTCTGTTCTTGTCCTGTTAGACCTCAGTGCTGCTTTTGATACTGTTGACCATAAAATTTTATTACAGAGATTAGAGCATGCCATAGGTATTAAAGGCACTGCGCTGCGGTGGTTTGAATCATATTTATCTAATAGATTACAATTTGTTCATGTAAATGGGAGTCTTCTTCACAGACTAAGGTTAATTATGGAGTTCCACAAGGTTCTGTGCTAGGGCCAATTTTATTCACTTTATACATGTTTCCCTTAGGCAGTATTATTAGAAAGCATTGCTTAAGTTTTCATTGTTACGCAGATGATACCCAGCTTTATCTATCCATGAAGCCAGAGGACACACACCAATTAGTTAAACTGCGGGAATGTCTTTCAGACATAAAGACATAGATGACCTCTAATTTCCTGCTTTTAAACTCAGATAAAACTGAAGTTATTGTACTTGGCCCCACAAATCTTAGAAACATGGTGTCTAACCAGATCCTTACTCTGGATGGCATTACCCTGACCTCTAGTAATACTGTGAGAAATCTTGGAGTCATTTTTGATCAGGATATGTCATTCAAAGCGCATATTAAACAAATATGTAGGACTGCTTTTTTGCATTTACGCAATATCTCTAAAATTAGAAAGGTCTTGTCTCAGAGTGATGCTGAAAAACTAATTCATGCATTTATTTCCTCTAGGCTGGACTATTGTAATTCATTATTATCAGGTTGTCCTAAAAGTTCCCTGAAAAGCCTTCAGTTAATTCAAAATGCTGCAGCTAGAGTACTGACGGGGACTAGAAGGAGAGAGCATATTTCACCCATATTGGCCTCTCTTCATTGGCTTCCTGTTAATTCTAGAAGAGAATTTTAAATTCTTCTTCTTACTTATAAGGTTTTGAGTAATCAGGTCCCATCTTATCTTAGGGACCTCATAGTACCATATCACCCCAATAGAGCGCTTCGCTCTCAGACTGCAGGCTTACTTGTAGTTCCTAGGGTTTTTAAGAGTAGAATGGGAGGCAGAGCCTTCAGCTTTCAGGCTCCTCTCCTGTGGAACCAGCTCCCAATTCGGATCAGGGAGACAGACACCCTCTCTACTTTTAAGATTAGGCTTAAAACTTTCCTTTTTGCTAAAGCATATAGTTAGGGCTGGATCAGGTGACCCTGAACCATCCCTTAGTTATGCTGCTATAGACTTAGACTGCTGGGGGTTTCCCATGATGCACTGAGTGTTTCTTTCTCTTTTTGCTCTGTATGCACCACTCTGCATTTAATCATTAGTGATTGATCTCTGCTCCCCTCCACAGCATGTCTTTTCCTGATTCTCTCCCTCAGCCCCAACCAGTCCCAGCAGAAGACTGCCCCTCCCTGAGCCTGGTTCTGCTGGAGGTTTCTTCCTGTAAAAAGGGAGTTTTTCCTTCCCACTGTCGCCAAGTGCTTGCTCAGAGGGGGTCGTTTTGACCGTTGGGGTTTTTCTGTAATTATTGTATGGCTTTTGCCTTACAATATAAAGCGCCTTGGGGCAACTGTTTGTTGTGATTTGGCGCTATATAAATAAAATTGATTTGATTTAAAAAAAAAAAAAAGCCAAGTTGTAATTAGATAACCGTCTGATATAACCGGTGTCAAAATAAATAGAACACTGCCATGATCTACTGGAGCCAGACGTTCAGTACTTCAGCTGGGTTACACTGTGTGAGTTTTGGCCCTTTATCAGCGGATTTTTTTTTACGCGTGCGTGAATTTTTTGGATTGCGCCGAGTTTCAGCTTAATCGCACGTCCTGCATCATTTAGTATACATAAGCTGCGGTTAACATCTCACGACCACCTCCTGATCAGTGATCATATAGTCAGATGAAAATCGAACCTGTTTGATATTCTAGTCGGCTGTCGTGAGGGTATCCCGCTGCTGAAGCGCTACAAGCAGCCAACCTCTCGCATTGTGCATGTGCAAACACCGCAGAGAGCATAACAGTGATCATCTCATTGGGAGAGCAGCTTTTGTTTCTTTTTCCCCCTTATTCTTCATCTCATGTAAATCTTGTAATGATTTTTTTTTAAACTCTGATGTCTCCAATTGAGAGTTTTTGTAAAAATAAGAAATGTAAATTAAGTTTGAAAAAAGCTTCTGTTTGTCGCAGGGCCACAAATAGACAAACAAACACAGACACACCCACACACACACCTATGGACAATTTTTTATTTTTTTTTTTAAAGTTTCCAATTCACCTAACCCACATGTCTTTGGATGTGGGAGGAAACCGGAGCACCCGGAGGAAACCCACGCAAACACGGGAAGAACATGCAAACTCCACACAGAAAGGCCACGGGATTTGAACCCACGACCTTCTCATCCTTCCTGTCCTGGGTGTACCCCGCCTCGCGCTCTATGACTGCTGGGATAGGCTCCAGCCCCCCGTGACCCTTAACTGGACTAAGCGGTAGAAGATGAAAGAAAAGCTTCTGTTTACATTTTGCTTCTGGAAACATGAGTCCAACGTGTGGTTTTTGAACATACAATGTGTGAGAACATAATTCGGGTGCTCTGAACTTTTACACTGTGCGGTTCTGTCGTACAGTTTGAGCTGGAACCTAGTACAGTGATTGAAAATATCAGCCCAGCTTCAGGGCGAACACTGCCATGAACACTACTGGCCATTAGATGGCAGCCGAGACTGTAAAAACTTGCCAAGACAAAATTCCAGATAATCCGTGTCTGCTACGTTTAAGATGTGTGGAATTTAATAAACGCAAACACAATAACAATGTCTATAAACCCAGAGAATATATTCACGAGAGTTTTAGGCACTAGAGTTTAATGCTGTTGTCCGCGTGGAGCCTGAACAGAGCATCTCAAATGCATTTCTCCTGTCATGAATGTACTGAGATACCTATAATGCACCTGGACACAGCATGTCCACACTAAAACCTTAAAAATTAGTGCATTACTTTAAAACTAAAACATATATATGATATTTTCACTTTATAAAACTTCAGACGTGACGTTAATTTAAATAACTTGTCTGAAATTAGTTTGGTTAAAATTTGAAGCATAAGTTAAAAATGTACGCCTCTGGATGACTTGGGTGATATTGCCCAAGTATCCATATGGGGTCAAAAGAAATGAGGGGGTTTTTTTGTGACCAGTTCTCCTTTGCCTGCAGAGGATAGAGCGGTTTCTTCTAGAAACACCTCTCCTCTGTTTGCAGAGGGTAGAACTACACGTCTGCTACAAAACATTTAATGGGTAGGTGCTCAACTGATTTTAATATTTATAAATGTATGTAGCTGTTCAGCTTTGTTTACCACGTTAACGGTGTAAAAATGATCGGCCCAAAACTTATCGGAAGATAATTAGTCTGATAATGGTTTTCAAAGTTATCTGAAAAGCTAATCCGATAATGAAAACATTATCTTCGATAATTATCGGTTATCGGAACTGCGCCCACCACTGGTTATACCTGTATGAGGTCACGTGTGAGTAGTTCTTTGGGTACACCATATTTGGAGTTCTCAAGGTGCACAAGTCCACCTGTACAAGACACATCATCTAGTACAGGTCTTTCTAGTCACTTTTGATGTAGAAATCCTATATACTAATATTTCCCACGAAGCGGGTATTTTAGCACTCAAATATTATTTACAAGATCATCCTGAGGACTCAAATCCTCAGAGCATATATATTTGTGATTTGGCAACACTTAAGCTCAATTTGTTTCCATTCCAATAGGGAGAGTACATTCTGCAGGTCAAAGGTATGAGCTCCCAATTATGCAAATTTAGATGTTGAATAGTTTGAACATCAATGGGTCATTCCGTGTGAAACCATCAGATTTCAAAATCTTCCCGGGTCACCGACTCGGATTCTCATGATTTTTTTTTTTTTTTAACAAGTACTCACATATGTTTGATGAACACGTGCAAAATATTTCTGTTTAATTCCAAGTAGTTTTTTAGATATATATATTTTTAATCAGGGTACCCACAATCCTATTTTACATTCACGAATGCATTTTGAGCTTACAATACATACTGTCTTAGTTGTTTTAGCTACTGAACTAAGCACTATTAATATAATACTAGACTAAGTATACACTTTACTGCACCATGCAAGATTTCACTTGCTTTGAGAGAGAAACCCCCATCCTGATAAATATATTTTACTTAGAGAAAGTAAATTCTGAAATATCACAATTATGTCTCAGTTTACTCTTGGAGTACAGCTCTTCAAAACTTTGCAACAAAATTACGTTGATAACTGAACTGTTAATTTTATGATGCCATGAAAGAAAACATAAGCTCAGTAATCTGTCTTTCAAAGTTGATCCATTATTTTGGGGTGCCAAATATTATAAGTACCAAATTTGAGCTTTATACTTCCATTCAGAGCTGATATATTGCTTTCTGAATATGCAAATACAGGTTCAAAATTGGTTCGCACCATGTAACGGTACCCTACTTTGCAAATTTTTTTCACTATGAAGGTATTTGAGCTAGATTTTAAAAAATGACAAAGTTGGTATATCAATATACTCTCCACAAAAAAAAAAATGAAGTGGCTGAGCACTTGCCCACATGGTCAAATCATAAAGAGACTGGAGGCCTATTTTTGACATTCTACGATCATGTTCGATTTTCAAGAGTCAATAATTCAAAAACCCTTCAAGTTATGATCACAATCTTTTACACACATATAACTAGTATCCCAGATATGTGTATTCTACAATATGAAGATTACCTATTGAATCCCTTCTTTAGTACAGCTCTTTTGTAATTTTTTTGCAAGAATGGTCAAACTGCCATTTTTCTGATGCTACAGAATGAAAACTTAGCTCTGTATCCCATTTTTAAAATTTACTACTGTATCTGGGGTGCCCAAATAGGGTGTATTCTAAATTTGAGCTTTATATCTGCATTTTTAGCTGAGATAATGCCTTTTAAAAATGAGAGAAAAAAAAAAAAAAAAAACCTCAAAATGTGTTCTTGAGTGAAAAATAGGATTGTGGGTACCCTTATTAAAACATTATATCTAAAAAGCTACTTGGAATTAAGCAGAAATATTTTGCATGTGTTCATCAGACATATATAGGTACTTGCAAAAAAAAAAAAATCATGGGAGCACGAGTCGGTGACCTGGGAGGCACCTGATGATTTCACACGTAATGACCCCAATGTATCTTTAATGAGAATACAAATCTTTTTTAATCACAATATTATTAGATATTACAGATATCTTGATATTTTTTGCTTTTTTAAAGGGTCCCAAGCTGAAGAATTTACGTTAGTCAAATACACTGAGCCCAGAATTAAAATTGTGAGGAGAAATTCAGTCAAAATGTGTAGATTTCCTTGATATGTGGATTAAAACAGAGAAGGGGAGCCCCTTATCTCTCTACATAGGAAAGAGACACACCCTAATACTTTCCCTGTGGTTAGTAGTTCACATCCCAAGGCTCTGAAGTATAGCTTCCCTATAGAGCCAGTTTTATAGAAATAGGCATATTTGCCATTCTACTGAGGATTTCATTGGGAATGCTGTGGATATGAAATAACCTTTCATGGCTGGGGGCTATTCTAGAGTGTAATGAAGACTGACCTATTAAATAAAGAGCGTGACAAAGGATAAGAAATTATCAGTTTCATGTATTACTACGGAGAGTCCTTCAGCTCATGTGATTAAAAATACAATTATAAAATATTGACCTCTTATTGCACATGCCCCTTCCCTTCAGAATAAATTTAAGGAGCCTCCTTTATTTGTGTTTAGATGGGCACCTAATCTCCCTAACAAGGTTGTAAACCCTTTGTAGGGTTTTTTTTGTTTTTTTTAATGGCTAACTTATTTTCTATGTCTCTTTTGTATTGGGTGGTTACTGTGTTTTGTGTGCCAGTATGCAAGCTGCTGAAACTAATTGCCCCTGGTGGTATGAATAAAGTCATCTAAGTAAGCCTGTAAAGGCCAGTAAAAATACATATCCCTTTTGGCACCATAAAGAAATGTAATTATCCATGTGGCAGTTGTGCCCAATAATAATACAATAATACACACAAGACAAGGGACTTTAAACATCCTATATATTGTTAATTATATATTGAAGTGCCTTTCTGACAAGGTAAATGTTGGAAAAATGACACACTGTTTAAAACAAAGGATCAGTGAACATAAAAGTTCAATAAGGCGGGCTTATCACAACTAGTTAGTAGTTTGTCATTTTACGGACCGTGCTCTCGTTGTCTCGTCCCTTCACTTTCAGGGTATTGAGAAAGTGAGATTGCCCAGAGAAGGCAACTTTGACAGGACTGTGTAAACCGTTTTAGATACACACCTTAGGCTCATTATATCCTAAAGGTTTAAATGTTGACTTTGATATGAGTGCTATGTTATAGAATGGTTTCTGGATACATCCCCTTTAGACTACTATGACGAATTGTACTACATGACTTGTTGTCTGATTCAAATTTATTAATTTATATAGCGCCAATTCATGACAAAATCGTCTCAAGGCGCTTCACAACATAAAAACAATTAAAAATTTAAAACACAATAAAAACAACCATAAAAGAAAGACAGCAGTAAAAGAATACAAGATTAAAAACATCATAACACTAATGATAAAACAGGGAAAATAAATGAGTCTTTAAACGTGATTTAAAGGTCTCCACAGTGTCCGACTGCTGAATGTGTGCCGGCAGATCGTTCCACAGAGCTGGGGCACGATAGGAAAAGCTCTGTGACCGGCAGACTTTTTATTCACCCTGGGAACACATAGAAGTCCTGCACCCTGAGAACGCAGGGCCTGAGCTGGTACATAGGGGCTTATCAAGTCAGCCAGATAGGGAGGTGCAAGTCCATGAACAATTTTATAAACTAAAATCAGTACTTTAAAATCCGATCTTGCAGAAACAGGAAGCCAGTGCAGGGACGCCAAGATTGGCGTAATGTGGTCAAACTTTCTGCTCCGTGTCAAAAGTCTGGCAGTCTGATGTTTGTACAACTCTTCTGCCTGGTTTGATCGGGTTGTGATTTTATATTTTGTGTCATTTTATTCATTGCATTGCACATTTGGGGACTGTAGGTTGTGTTTTGTTCTTGTGCCTAATTTGTTTATTGATGTGTCTTGTATAGGTGGACTTGTGTACCTAGAGAACTACAAAAAGATTGTTTGTTTTTTTTAAGACATTAAAGATCAACTTGGTGTGTAGAAAATTCTTATTTAATTCCTCAAACTGAAACGCAGTATTAACCACCTCAAAATATGGTAACACTTATAACCATTACTTTGATTATAACTGATCACAACAATCACACGACCCCGCCCCTTGTGACGTATTCTCACACGGCCACGCCCCTCATGCTTTCTTTAACCTTGAGGTGAAATGATTACGGAATTAGTTGATCGTCAAACACTGCGCACGTCACTTAAGTCCTTTAAATTAACAGAAAAGTGTTACCTTCAAATATTCCGGTTAATAAAAATATTTTGATGTCTCTTATCTCTGTGATAAGAACGCGCCAATCAGCTTCCCAAAGCAAAGTGTCACGTCTTCCAATTGCAAGTGAACCACACACAAGACAAATAATAAAAACAAAAAAAAGTTAATAAAGCCCCGATAAACTTTCCTCTCTTATTTTTTCTCTCTCTAAACGACAGCTGTAGTTTAGTTATTTGATATTCTCACCATTTGGGCGCAGAGCGTCGCCGCCGTTTTCGGGCGCAGAGTCTCAGCGGATCCGCAGCACCAACTGACGAACAGGAAACAGCGAAACTCTTTTCATCTGCGCCAAACTTCACTTTGCGTGCTTTCAAACACGTCACGACGACGCTTCGTGGTTTTCTTAGAAGTTCTGCTCTTTTATTTTAAATGATCCGCCGCTCTCACTTTCGCTCTTGCTGTCTGCGCTCGTCCGTCTTTGGCACTGCCACTTGTGCTGTATTCAAGGACCGTCGGAAAACCTAAATGAAAAAAGGGGTGGCCACGTGACCCATGCGTATTGAGATAAATGTGGAGTTTCCCCAGAGGATTTAATTATTTATTTATTGAATGGAACTCAATTGAATTTATTTAGTACAATTCAAAGCACATGCCAAAGTATATGAATTAAAAACGTGGATATTTACATCAATATTTAGAGACAACAAGTAGGGAAGCACATTTGTCACATTTTAAACCACAAAACATCAAGATAGTATTTATGATGTATTCATATTTATGCAAATGTTTTATACCTTATGTTTTCTACAATTCTTTTTTTTTTTTTTTGCTAATAAAAGCACTACCAGCTTTTTTTTTTTGGTCTGAAATGGCCTATATTACACCAACATCATCACCATTAACAACAACAACATCAACAACACAGCAAACTTTGGAAATGGATAAAAAAAAAAAAAGAAGAAGCTGCATGTAACTTCAAACAACACTTGCTCCTAATTTGCAACAAGCCCAGACATGTCCAGCAGGGGGGTCAGAAGTCGCATGCAAATTTAGCCAAACCTGCTCCTAATTTCTATCATCCAACCAGCATCCACAAGTCATCCAGCAGGTGGCAGTGTTCAGCAGATGGCAGATGGTAGATGACATAAGTGAAGCAGACTTGCTTTTTGGATTGATCTGGTGCAAAGTGAACCAATGTCTACCAGGGGTGGCCAAGTTCGGTCCTCGAGAGCTACATTCCTGACACTGTTAGTTGTCTCCCTGCTCCAACACACCTGAATCCAATGAAAGACTCATTAGCAGACTTTTAATGAGTCTTTCATTGGATTCAGGTGTGTTGGAGCAGGGAGACAGCTAACAGTGTCAGGAATGTGGCTCTCGAGGACCGAACTTGGCCACCCCTGGATCGGTTTATCATCACTGTATGCCATTTTATTTTAGTGAATTACAAAATGATCATTTGTTTTCCAGTTATCATGTTAATGTGACTTACGCAGGTAAATATGTAAAAAGCATCATTTACATGCAAGCCATGCAAACTAGGCATGAAGCTGTTTTGGGCTTTGGCAGATGGGTCGCTACATTGAGTACTGCATCAACAAGGGTGTGGTCAACACCACAATTCCTTCCCTGGAGTAAATCTGACACTTGACCCCAATGACCTTGACCTTCACCTGAATGATTAATCTTTGACTGATCTTGACAGAAAATTCCAGAATCCACCTATATATGTACTGTAAGATTGATCACCATTGAGCTGAAAAGCAAATGCCTTGGCCTTGACCCAGTGATCTTGACATTTGCCAAAATAGACTATTTGACGGGAATTCCCGGAAGGAGTATACAATGAACCCAGTGACTGACATTTGGACAATTTTACTTCAGCTGAGAAATTCTGGAGCCCATGTAGATATGTGTGGCTAAGTTGGTTGAAAAATAAATATTTAAATTATTATTTTGATAGTTCAAGAAACACGAAAGACCATAAAACATCTACAGAAAACCTTGTTTTAGTCGTGGTATGAGAGGCTTTGACATCGACCGGCTGCCGCCATTTATGCAGGTCAGGCAGGTGACATCACTGGTTGGGGGGAGATGAGCCTTATTCTGAAATTCCCTGCTAGAGGCACCAAGAAAGAGGTTATATATGACTACTAGAGTCCGCAGTCCCAATACTGCCCACCAAACGCAAACATCCCTTCATGGACAGCGACATGACGTCTCCTAACCGGGAAAAATATTGACGAAAAGTTCTCGGCTGTTAATGCATTTTCAATGGGGATTCGCGACTGAACATCATCTACAGTCCATAATATAATCAGAAGATTCAGAGAATCTGGAGAACTTTCTACATGTAAGCGGCAAGGCCAAAAACCAACGTTGAAGGGACTGACGTTTCGATGTGAGAGTCACATCGAAACGTCAGTCCCTTTGAACATTTTTTTTCAGCACCTTATTAAAGACTTTTTTGCACTTATTTCTGTGCTGCACCAGTTATTTCTTCTTTTTTACAAATTGGTCCTGTCTGGTTGCACCAGATTTGTTTGTGCTGTGCAGAAGCGCGGTGAACTCTTTCTTTGCATTAAATATCTTGTCTTTGTGCTGTATTCAATTGAATATAGGTTGAAGAGGATTTGCAAATCATTGTATTCTGTTTTTATTTACATTTTACACAACGTCCCAACTTCACTGGAATTGGGGTTGTAAAACCATTACAAAACATTGATATATATTATATTTTTACACAATTATCCTTTATTGACTGAGTTTCATTCATGAAGTCAGTGGTGTGTGTACAAAGCCACTTACTTATGGAAGGAAATATTGTCTCCCTTGTTCCTCCATTTGTGGCTTTGCCAACATGTGCAGCTTTCCGGCATATTCCAAATGTTTCTTGATAAGACTAATAGAACTTCAGTGAGCGAGCTCAGTGAACTGCACTCGTCCCCAGCAGAGGAGACCCTAACCAGTGACACCAACCGGTAGTACCCTCCACTGACTTCAGCCATTGGTGATTTACATGTCAATTTAGCAGCAAATTTGATTCAAATAATATTATCTACACTGCGCTCAAACATTCTGCAAGTGTATGAATAACACTTCATTTTTACCAAGGAATGCACAAACAAATTCTCAAAAAGCATTACTGTTCCCCTTTAAATAAAATAAACACTTTAAGGACAGTTCCAGGGTTGAACGTCTTCCACGTGCCATCTGGGAGGAGAACTGGAATAAACACCCATGTGCATGAATTTTCATCTTGTAATGCATATTTTGTCTAAAGTCTGAGGTGGGTGTGGAACACACTTTCTGGGGTGGATATTTTATTAAGTTGAGTTACTGTATATGTCATTCTGAACTAACTCGTGGCGTAAAACCAGATGACATCACTCAACCAGTAGATCTTTGCTTTTAGTCTGACAAGAAAAGTGATCTTGGCTTCATAAAGGTTGGTGACCTCTGCTTTAGTCAGTCCAGCGTGTTACTCCTGTTAAAAAAAGCAAAAAACAGAAACAATTCAAAATGCAACAATTCTGGAACTACACTTGAAATTACAAAGGCACTTGAACAGAGCACACTTCACACTGTTATCTGCCCCTTGCAGCAGGGAGAACAATAAAAACTGAAAAATAACAACATTACATAAGCGCTATTATCTTTTTAAAGTGTGCATATTCTTGAGAAGCTGGCAATGTGTCATGAGCACATGAAGTCACCAGCAGGCCTTTGCTGCAGAACATTACGGTGCTGTGTGACCGCTGATGGGTGTTGCCTCTTTGTGCACAGTTTTAAGTAGGTGACTGACTGCTGGTCCACCCATATGAAAAAAATTGATGTATGTATTCATGGTAATCCCAGAGTGAAATGCAGTTTGTCTGATAATCAGTAGAGATTTATAGTGGCTTTGAGTACTTTAGGGTGTTTCTTTCTTGCACATGCAGCACAGAATGTGAAAAAATGGTTTAACTTGAGACAAAAAAGTGGGCTCTGATACAGCACAGATATATAAAAGTAGCATATTAGTAAAAAAAAAAAAAAAAAAAACTGCACTGAAAACTTTGAATGCATTAGATGCTGACAGCAGAATTTCAATGTACATACACGGTTAAAATTATTATTCAGTTTGTCT
This sequence comes from Thalassophryne amazonica, assembly GCF_902500255.1. Classification (NCBI taxonomy): domain Eukaryota; kingdom Metazoa; phylum Chordata; class Actinopteri; order Batrachoidiformes; family Batrachoididae; genus Thalassophryne; species Thalassophryne amazonica. The sequence continues at coordinate 107,354,745 of NC_047107.1, read as the reverse complement.
CAGGTAAAAAAAACGGCAATGCTTAAATAGCCTCGATCGTATGAGCATTGTGTTCTTTATAATTTGCAATTGTTAATTAATTATTAACATCCTACTGTCTTACGTACAATTTGTACACATTCAAATCAAATCATCATGCTGTGCAAATCAAGGAATATTTGTAAATCAACCTAAGTGCATTTGCAGGTATTAAACAGACACATTTAACTCCATAGGAAGTTAGCATGCACGCTAACATCTGCAAAGTGTTTTGTAAATGACTGCAGAGGTGTTATCAGGTTACATAAACAGCATTTTCAGTTTTAGAAGTGTTTGTTTCTCACTAGCTTTTATATAATATTTGACAAAGAGGATTTACACACAAACAAAACTAAGTTTTGCAGCTATAGCTACCAGCCCATGACGTCACCATGCTAACGTCTGTGAAATGTCTAGGACGCTAACGTCTGTGAAATGTCTTGTAAATGACTGCAGAGCTGTTATCAGGTTACATAAACAACATTTTCAGTTTTAGAAGTGCTTATTTCTTGCTAGCTTTTACATAATATTACGGAGCCCACCTTGGGACATGGTGGTTAATTTTTTTTGGCCCAGATTATTGCGTTCCCTTGCAATACCTTTGCGTTCCCTCTCAATATTATTTTGCGTTCCCTTGCAATATTATTGCGTTCTCTCACAATACTTTTGCGTTCCCTAGCAATAATTTTTACGTTCCCTCGCAATAACCTAATATATTAAAGATCAAATGCCTATCAGAGCACACAGTGAGTGGAATCAGGTGGGGGAGACTGAATGCACATGCGCATGTGCACACACACACACACACACACACACACACACACACACACACACACACACACACACACACATATATATATACACACACAGCAGACAGCAACAGGATTCACAAGAGATGAGGGAGTAAGTTGCTACATCTTGCACAGCTGTAAAACTCCATATGAAATATAGTTTATTTATACAACAGTGACAGTAAGTAGCAACACCTGTCAGTCTGCCTCATGAAGGTTTTTTTTTTTTTCTTTTTTACCGTCCCCTCGTGAATCCTGTTGCTGTCTGCTGTGTGTGTGTGTGTGTGTGTGTGTGTGTGTGTGTGTGTGTGTGTGTGTGTGTGTGTGTGTGTGTGTGTGTGTGTGTGTGTGTGTGTGTGTGTATGCACTCAGTCCCCCCCTCCTCCCCACCTGATTCCACTCACTCTGTGCTCTGACAGGCTTGAGCTTTAATATGATATTAGGTTATTGTGAGGGAACGCAAAAACTGTTGCGAGGGAACACAAAAGGTATTGCGAGGGAATGCAAAAGTATTGCGAGGGAACACAAAAGTATTGCAAGGGAACACGAAAGGTATTGCGAGGGAACACAAAAGTATTGCGAGGGAACACAAAAGGTATTGCGAGGGAATGCAAAAGTATTGCGAGGGAACACAATAATCTGGGCCAAAAAAATTAACCACCATGTCCCCAGGCGGGCTCCATATAATATATGACAAAAAGGATATATTTACACACAAATGAAACAGGCCAGCCTGTGACATCACCATAGTAACATCAGGGAAATGGCTAGTATGTTGGGAAAGTGAAGGACACGGACCGACGACAGGGGGCGTAAATGAATGGCCAATAGGAAGTCCGAATAAATAACAATTTATTCTGCAAATGTGCACAACAATCCAATCATCTGTCAAAATAGTCAACATAGTAAATACGTTCAGAGGTGTTATTGGGTTTTATATCATGGCTGAGTGGATCCTTCTCCTTTGATTGGTGCTCTGTATGTCACATGACATGGATTAATTCATCCCATTTGTGCTGCATTGCATTTAGAGTGCAGCTTGGTTCCATTTAGAGTGCAAATTTGGTTCCATACATTTGGTACCATTGCACTCTGCACACACATGCACACGCACACGTGCACACCTGCACGCCCGTGTCCTCGTGCACACGCACACATGTGATCGCGCATGCGTGATCGCACATGTGCACGAGCACGTGTGTGCGTACGCACATGCACACGCGCCCACACATGTGCGTGCTTACACGCACACACAAAACAAATCCACTGTGCTGTCTGGAGGCTGTCAGCAGTAAGAAAATGAAAAGCTGGACTCATTTCTGACGTGTTTTTTTTTTTTTTGCTGCACTGAAGACGTACACAGTCTTTTTTTGGTAGTACACGCATGCACAAGCGCCGACCAGGTTGCGTGTGTGTGCGCACGCGAGCAGGGGACAACAACTCTCCCGAGACATAATTTGACTGAGCTAATTGACGTTGCTTGTAAGGGCCCTGTCCCACTGGCGTTTAGGAGGATTTGCGCATGAAGTGAGCAGACAAAAGCTGAGCGTCTGCAACAAAGGTGGGCGGAAATGACAAATGTCCCGGGGTGGATCAGCGAATACATGAGGAAGAAAAGCGGATAAAACAGGGAACAGAAGCGAAGGCGACCGTGGAGGCGCCCCCATGAGGGGCACAGCGGCCGTGATGCACTCACTTCATCCGCGCCCACTCTGTCTGCGTGCGCGACATACCATTTGCGACCGTGATGTGGATAAAATGCTGAAACCGACTTCTTCTGAAACTTCTCTGTTCTCTCACGACGTCCTGGATCAATAGAGCCTGAAATGTGGAGGTTTTCAGCTTGAAACAGGCTGACGACGGCGCCTGGAACCGCTGCGCGACGTCCCGCTCCGTGGGAAGTCCTTAAAGCGACAGTATCACCTCAAAATCTCTCATCAGCCATTAAAATTTTCACCGAAAACCAGCTTAATTTTTCGAACCGTGTCCACTTCGATGTGCCTCACAGGTTTAGAAAAAATTTTGATCAAACAAAGTGCCAGTCTCTCAGCAACTTCTCAGACAAAGGAATTCCGACGAGGGGCTGGATGACTCCTCCCACAAGGAGTGCTCACAGGCGAATGACGTCACCGACAGGCGTGGAAAAACTCACGCATGCGCACGAGGGTTCAAGCATGTCTGACGTAAAAACATATGAATGAAATCCATATAGTTTTTGAAAAAAATAAAAAGGACCTATACTTTATTGACAGACCTCGTATTTTAGCCGTTATATAAAACAAATAATGAATGTTTTTACATTCTTTCAATGGAACGAATATTGAATTCGGGTTGCCTCGTTGAATGGTATGTTCCAGCTTTTACCTCATGAAATATTTGTACCACTGAACTCATAAACATTCATTCATTGTATACCAAACAGTGCTTTCAGTTTTAGAAGTGCTTATTTCTTGCTAGCTTTTACACACCCTAAACCCAAATGTTCAAATTAATTAAAAAGATTAAGTAGTGTAAGCTCAAAGTTTTAAGAAAACATTTGACTTACTTAAATATTTCAAGTTTGTGTGACATGGTCTTGCTTTTTGAGTAAATTAAACTCAGACATTTTGAGTAACTTTAACTTATTGTATACTAAGTAAGCAAAGCACAACTTAAAATAATTAAGTAATTATATATGTAAATATTTGAGTTGACTTAGGAAACACTTCAGCAGGGTTGGCCAATCTTGGCTTTGGTGCAGAAGGTTCGTGGTTCAAATCTCACCCCTGCCACATTTCTCAATGTAATGTGGAGTTGCATCAGGAAGGGCATCTGGTGTTAAACTTGACAAGGTGTTAAAGAATGACAAGGTTGTCACCAGTCAACCAAATTTTGCAATTCTCCCCCCAGTTTTTCTTTATAGTATTGAACACTGAGGAAGCACATATTCTTGCTCCAGGTCAGACTCACTCTTTTCTCCAAGTTTAATAAAAATCACTTCCTTTGTTTTTGTGCTGAAAGCATATGTAAACGAGTGGATCGGTGATTATTTCCTCTTATTTACTCTTGTTGTATTGTTTGTAATTTGTATCACAGGATGCAAAAACAGGATGCAAACAGAAGATCTAATGAGATCATTGAGAAAATAAATACCAAATGGGCTTCACATTTCTTTGTGCAAACTTGTGATGGTAAAATTGTAAAACTTTTCCTGTGATCTTTGAGAAATCAGAAGATTCTGCAACTTTTCTCATGCTGGAAAACAACGGTGCAGCTTCCAGCTGTTGTTGTGTCATGATGGCAGGAAGCACAAATGTGAACCAGCAGCTTTGGATTATTCCCATAATTGAAGTCAACTCACGGCTCAACTTTGAGACATTTTCAAAATTTTTTACATGAAACGTCATTCCCTTCTTAAAACGAAGACACTGTATGAAAAGTAGGCAATTTTACTAAACAGACAGTAAACTTTGCAGAGTAAAATAGACTCTGCTGGGGTCCCACTCCACATGTCTCCATAAACTCCATCATAGTGTTAGATCAAACTATTTAACACTAATCTGAAACATTTATATGACAGAACTGATTTCACTCATGAGTTTGTTTTTTGAACTCTGTTGTTTGTTTCAGTGTATTTGGAGTTGGACCAAATGTAGTTCCTGTAGAGTTTGTTTTGCTCTGTATAATTTAGGGTGTAGCAACTTTTAATGTGCAATGAGTAAACTCAGTGCACTTTGCATAAAAATGTAAACAAAGCGCATGGCACATGGCATAAGGCAGGGCATGGCGCAACATCTGCATTGTTTAAGTAATCAATATATGTGAAATTATCTGTGTTATTCCGTGGCACCAGAAAGCAATTTAGCCAGAGACACCCAAAAACCTCATCTGAAGTTGAGTGCAGAGTTTTTCTGCTTTTTGTATGGCACATTATCAAGAGACGGCTTATATAGGTGAGTTCACGGCACGTACACACTGTGCATGGATGCACAGGGATGTGCAATAGTTTATTAAAATTCAACAAAACTTAACTGAAACTGAAACTGAAAAAGAAACTGATAGAAATAAATTAATGGAAAAGTTTAATAACTCTGGTTTGTACCATACATTTACATTAGTTTTCTTTCTCCCATCATTGACAGGTGTGGAGTATAAAGACGCTGTACTCGTTAGGTGTTTCCAGCTGGTAGGATATGAAAGAGATCATCTGGTGGAGGAAGAGGTGTTGTTGAAATGCTTCATCTCAGGGAGCTTTGGTGGATAACTGCTGCTCCCTTTTGCACCCTTTGAAGCTTTATGCACGGAAATCTTTCCTCGCCAGAAAACCCCTCATTTCTGAGTCCACCCTCTGGTCAGTGCACTATGATTTATTTCATATTACACACAAAACACGCCAGTGATTAATAAATACAAGCCCTTTGTTCCCTGAGACAATGTATTCAATGATTGCACAGATATAAGATAGTCATATGTCTCACATGCTTTTCCAACTGTTGGGTATTTAAGCAGCTGTAGCAGAAGTAATAGCAGTAGCTGCATTTCAGATAGTAGCAGTATTAAAGTATTTTAAGTTTTAAAACAAGTAGTGCAGCAAACAGTCTGTATTTTTTTAAATATAAATAAAGTGGTGAAGTCCATTTAAAGATGATTTAAAGAAAATCTGCTGTATCAGTAAAAAGGAACAAAATTATTCTAAACTACACATATCTATGGTTTCCGCCTCCAGTGGCCCTGATTTGTTTTGAAACGGTGAGCGTGGAGACGCCCAAACGTCCATGTTCTGTGCCATCATCAGGCTGGTCAGGTGGAGGTTTGCAATGAAAAAGTAACACAATGATCCCATATCAGTCAGATTGATGTTGAAGTTGGAATGTCCCTTTGAGACCGATTCTCATTTGTTTGACTGTCACGCTGTTTGCTGAGAAGGAGTGAGAACATTTTTATGAGACATTGTCCAGTCAGAGCTCAAACAAAAGGCTTCTTGTGGGGAAAAAGCTGCACAAACACAAAGGCCATATTCAGCATCTTTGTCTTACACTCGTCAGTGGATGTGGAGTCACGTCCACATGACTCCCACAGTCCAGGCTGATTTCCTGACAGCAGCAAATGGGCTTTTGTCAGGTACTTTGACTTTTGTCAGGAAGTCTGACCTCCGTATAAAGGGTTAGTCACAGCGTGTTGGCACAACAATGATGGGAGTAGAGATTTACTGGTGTTGAGTCAACTCCACGCTGAGGCGGGACTCGTCATGATGCCAGAGGTCTGACTGTTACCGCCTAAAAGTATAACCAGAATCACAGGTAATTCCTTTTCAAATTTACACACAACAGTTTGCGACATTCCTAATTCACTTCACAAATAATCAGTTTAAATGAAATTCCAGTTCGTGTCTGGGAGCATGTGTTGGTGTCATGCATTGCTGCATCCACCAAACCATGGATCTGCCTTGAGTCCTGGATGGCAGCCACCCAGGCAGATATCTGGTTCATCCCCACTTCTCAAAAGTAACCATCTATCTACCACGGCCAGGTGAAACATGGCTGTCCCCTTGGCCTTCTCCAGTCACTTGGATCCTCAAGACTCAGTCACCAACATGGCGGATCGTAATGAGAGAAACGTACCACATGGCCAAAGTATCATAGTTGACATTCCTTCACAATGCATGTCATACTCCTCATAACTCTTCCAAAGTAAGAGACAGAGTACCAAATATTAGCTACCTGTCATCATAGGTAGATTAGCGTCCAAATGTCAAAACCATACAGAAATACTGGAAACACCAGTGCCCCAACATCTTGGACCGTCATTGTCCTGCAAAGACCTCGACATTGCAAAACACCTCTCTCCAGCAAGCTTATGACTCCATAAGCTCTTCCCAGGTGGCTTCTGATCTCAGTGGCTGAGAACACAGAGACATCAATGTCTCTAACAAAATAAACAGATACACTTCTGAAGGCCTCATCCAGGAAGCCATTAAAAGCCTGGATCTTAGTCTTGATCCAGGACAATCTCAAACTCAGAAACCCTGAGTTCTCACTCAGCTTCTCAAGTGGAGCAATCAGGGCATCCATCAATCCCACAAAGATCACAGCATCATACGCATACATGAAAAAAATAATTTGAAGAAACTCAATCATGTCTGTAAATTCTGTGACAGAACGTCAGAAAACTTCATCCATGCAATCACATCAAACATCTGGGCAATTTCACTGTGACAGATGTTACATTTGTAAGGAGTCTGAGCCATTTCAACCTCTCACACTAAAAGTTGAAGCATCAGTCCCTAATCTTGCATGTGGGCATAGTAAGGGTCTTGAGGTATTTAGGCAGGGAAGAAAAGATATCCAGTGATGCTTCTGCTTTGTTTTATTTTATTTATTTTTTATGAAAACAAAAATATGAGTGTGAGGGATGTTAAGAAAAGGACACATGAAAATTTAATCAAACTTTATTTCAAAATTCTCTGAACAACAATTGATGATTGTGAACTCCAGATCTATAGGGGGAGATGGCTCACTAATAGACTGACTGTAGTAGAGAGTAAATAGTGAGGCATTTGGCAGCGCTGGCTTCAGGGTTGTAAAACAGTTACATCTGATTTATTAACATTACCTGCAGGTAAAAAGACATGTTTTCTGAAATATTTTACTCATTTGCTTAGGAAAAGAAGAAATACTGCAATTATTGACGATTTTACATCAAGTTACACCCTTTCATGCATCTCTGGTCTTAAAAGGCTTTAGCAAATCTGAGAAAACTGTTTCCACTCCCCCTACATGCCTGACTTTATAGAGATACATGTAATCACAACATATACCAAAAAAAAAAAAAAAAAAAAAAGCAAATGAAAAATCTGGCAAAAACTGATAACCAACCTGTTGTGTGGGCCGCTGAAGAGGAGGTACTGCTGGCCCACCACCACCAGAGGGCGCCCTGCTTGGAGTGCGGGCTTCAAGCATGGGAGGGCGCCGAGACAGAGAGTGACAGCTGTCACTCGTTTACACCAGCTGTCACCAATCACCTGCAGCTCTACAAAAGCCGGATCATTACTCCACCTCCTCGCCGAGAAATCAACTACCGTTGAAGGTAATCTTCTCTGCTGTGATTATTGTTGTCTAACATTGTTCTGTGTGCAGCCGCATTCCTGTAGATTGAGTCTGAAGCTGGATTGGCGGATAGTGGGAGTGCGACGTTCTTCGCCTCTTACTCCATCCAGGGAGGAGACCAGCAGGAGCTGCACGGGTGAAATTGTGTCTGGAGGTGGAGGTTTTCCTCCTTGAAGACCTGCAGAAAAAGGATTACTGGGTGTGTGGATAACTGTTTTGTCATCTTCTGCCAGCAGTACCAGGGTCTGCAACCGAAGACGGTGACCACCTGGCGGCTCCGGTGTTCTTCAGGCCGTTGGTGGTGGAAGCTGTGTGGGTCCCGGCTCTCCGATCGCCAGAGGTCTCCTATCTTCGAGCCTGCCCGCACGTCACCTTGTGTACAATTGGCATTATCTGTGTCTGTATTTAGTTGTGCGATTCACAACATTAAATTGTTACTCTTTGTCTTATCCATTGTCCGTTCATTTGCGCCCCCTGTTGCGGCTCCGTGTTACGACCCTCTCCCAACACAACCAAATTAACTAATCATTTGACAGTCAAAATTCATGTGGGAAAGGGATATTTTCTAATGAATTAAACTTGTGTTGTAAAGGGGGTTTTATTGTATAAATAAGTTGCACCCTTTTTCAGAATGTACTGAAAATAATTTTTGCCCATCTACAATACAGCAAATGTTGTAATTCAGATAAAAGTGGGCTGAAAAACTGCAATCTGAAAACGTTACTGAAAGATGTACTCATATAAGGAATGCAGTTTGGTGTTTGAGTGATGGATGTGTCTTTCAGGAGAGAAGAGGGAATTTTTGCATCTTAAAATATATTTATGTGCTAGCTTAATCTTTCATCAGGTAACCTTATTTACAGGGTCATAAATTTTGGAGAACACTGTTGCAAAACAGTACCGGCCTTCACACACCCTGTGCTGTTTGTAATCTGTGTGTGTGTGTGTGTGTGTGTGTGTGTGTGTGCGCGCGCACACACACAGGATAGATTAAAGCAGTAGTTCATTTAATTTCAAACATCCCTGTGTTGCTTAAACCTCAAAGGCAAGTTGGAACCATTTTTAATTCATACATTTACAATGACAGATATTATTTACAAAGAAATTTAAATTCTGATCATTAGTATTGTAATGGAGATTGACACACCTTAAAGCTACAGTGTGTAGGATTTAGTGTCATCTAGTGGTGTGGTTGCAGATTGCATTACACTGTAGCTGGTAAAAAATTTGTGTCCGTTCACATTTTTGCTTCCTTGCCTTCTCTTCTCATCAGCGATCCTCCAGTCACAAAAATGATAGTTAGCTCCGCTGTTTGGGAGGATGTAATGTTTTCACCCCAGTTTGTTTGTTTGTCTGTTTTTGAACAGCCTGTAACCTACAGTTTTTCATCTATTGTTATGAAATTTTTATAGAGGATTCAGCTCTTGATAGACAAGAACTGATTAAATTTTCAAGGTCATACATTAAAAGTCTGACAAGTCTGAAGGATGGATTAGGCTGGACGCAAATGCAGGACTCTGACAACAAGCTCTGTAAGAAACAGCAGTTTACTGAAACAGTAAACGAGGTTCGGTACACGGAAAAGCAGTCCAACAAGAGTACTAAAAACAGAAACATCAGGCAGTAGGCGTGGTCGAGGATACAGGCAGGTAGTGTAACACACATGAAGCAGGCAGGATGAGAATACACAATACAGAGCTGGAGAGAAGGCACTAGGCGCATCAATCTGGCGAGGAAATGAGGCAAACAAAAGAGCTTATATACGCCCAGGTGATGAGGTACAGATTGAGAGCAGGTGTGTGTGGAATGCCCCAGAAAGAGGGAGTGGCCAGGGAGAAAGACACACCCACCACCAGGATAGACAGACAGACAACAGAGAAAGGGACAAACAGACCCAAGCAGGAAAAAACCCCAGCAAGAGACAAAACAAAATAAGCAAACCAAGACCAGGAAAGCAGCAAACAGGACCCAAAGCCTGAAAAAGTCAAAGTCAGGAAAAATCTTGGAAAACTGGAAAACTCCCTATACTTTAACATTTGAACAAATTTAGAAAAATTCGTAACTCTGTCAAAAAGACTGAATTTCTTTCATATTTGGTATCCTTTTATCACCTGACAAATGTTGATCTGGATCTAATTTGGATTGTGGATTTTCTGGACATTTGAATTTAATCTTGAAAATCCCATTTGGTGTACATTTTGCATTATATCTCAATCAAAAGTGCCTCAATCACTCTCATTTGTGACAATGAGGCAGAGTAAGTATGTCCCCTTTGGGGTCTTTTATAAACATGGATGTGCTACCTTGCGGCCTACATGAGGGGCCCTGCTCCCATGTAAAAAATAAGGGCTCATTCTAAACTTATGAAACACATCCATTTGTTGTTGTTGTTGTTGCAGGTGTTTATTCACTAATGAACAGATGGTTGTCAATGCTATATTCTGCTACTGCTCATAAACACCCAAATCCTACACACTGTAGCTTTAAAGGTCCATTATTAATTAGTATATGGTGTAGTCCAAACGTCTCTGCAGTTTTCTGTTGCAGATACAACTGGAATAGAATAGAATAGAACAGAATAATTCTTTATTGTCCACCGATGTGGAACACTAAAATACAAACATAGTCATACAAACACACGAATAAAACAAAGATAAGACACATAAAATATGAGGTCTGTTAGAAAAGTATCGGACCTTTTTATTTTTTTCAAAAACCTGATGGATTTGAATCATGTGTGCTTGCATGAGCAAACCTTGAACCTTCGTGTGCATGCGTGAATTTTTTCACACCTGTCAATTGCGTCATTTGCTGGTAAGCAGCCTTTGTGTGGGACGTGTGTAGCGCGCTCAGCAGATTTTCATTTCAAGGAAAAAGACGGAAGGACTGGAGCAGCGCCGCATCAAATTTTGCCAGAAATTGGGCGACAGCCAGGTGGAAACCATTCGGAAGATTCAGAGGGCTTTCGGTGACTTTTCAGTCGTGTGACTATCCGAGAAATTGTGGAAGAGGTGGGCGTGTCACAACATGTCCTGTGAAACTTCCAACACAAAGGCGCTTTTGCTCCGCCGTCGGCAGCTTCGTGCCCAAGCCATCGGCATGATTTTCACCGCCACTCTTTTCATGGCCAAATCTTCTGTCACAGTGGAATGTACCGAAAAAGTGCTGATGTCCACCTCTTCTGCAATTTCTCGGATAGTCACACGTCGGTCCTGCATCACCACAGCGTTCACTTTGGAAATGATCTGGTCATTTCAGCATGTTGATGGCCGCCCGGAGCGCGGCTCGCTCTCCACCGTTGTGTGGACGTCTTTAAACCGGTGGTACCGCTCCTTAATCTGTGTGATGCCCATAGCATCATCACCGAAAGCCGTCTGAATCATCCGAATGGTTTCCACCTGGCTGTCGCCCAGTTTCTGGCAAAATTTGATGCGGCGCTGCTCCAGTCATTCTGTCATTTTCCTTAGAATGAAAAACCACCGAGTGCACGACACACACCTCACACAAAGGCTGCTTACCAGGAAATGATGCAATCAACAGGCGTGAAAAAGTTCATGCATGCGCACAAAGGTTCAAGGTTTGCTCATGCAAGCACACGTGATTCAAATCCATCAGGTTTTTGAAAAAAATAAAAAGGTCTGATACTTTTCTAACATACCTCGTACATAGAAGTAAAGGAAGAAGTAGAATAAGACCTAGTAAAATAAATCAAATGTAAAATAACATCTAGTAAAATTAAATAAAACAGAAGTAAAGCAGTTCAGGTTTTATTTGTGGAGTGGTCACTTTTTTGAGTTCATTACGGCGACAGCATTTGGTATAAAAGATTTTTTTTTAAAAGAAAAGCGATATATTCGCTTCAAATCTAAAGATACTCATAGTTTCTATGATTCTCATTAGAAACTGCAAGATTAAAAAACAATCTGATTTAAGAGGGTTAGATTATTTTGGTATTTAAAACTCTTATTTTAAATGCAGCAGTTATAATAATAATAATTGGTGCCAAATATCTGCATAGATGTGGTTTGTGTGTGTGTGTGTGTGCGCGCGCGCGCGCGCGTGTGTGTTTGGGGTCAGCCTTACAAATACAAATGTAAGAAATGTCCCATGATGTCCCGTGATTGTTTTATCAGAGCAGCAGCAGGGAAAGTCTCCGATCTGCTCTCTGTCTCCATCTCATGTCCAAAAAGAAGAACACACACACACACACGCACGCGCGCGCGCGCGCGCGCGCACACACACACACACACACACACACACACACACACACACACACACACACACACACACACACCAGAGCAGGTAAATGCTATTTATTAGAGATCAGACCAATAAAACCTTTAAATGTGAGTCATTAAAACAAAAACCCTTATTGAATCTGAGAAGAAAATAACAGTTTTCTCCTCTGACCTTCAGGAAAATATAAAGCTAAAAGAATTAAGGGACCTTAAAGAACCAGTTTTCTCATGTCTCAGTGGGAATCATCAGTTTGCACAAAAATCACTGACTGTCGTTGCTGCATCAAATAGAAAAACATTAAAAGCTTTACAATAAACCACCTCTACATTAAAGACAGTTTGATGTGGTAAAGTTCTGCTGTGCATATAAACAAGTGATAAGAATTTAACTATGTACATTTTATAATGGAAACTACGTTGACCTCTGGAGAACAGAACAGGTTGTGTAACAACAGAGGGAGGCTGATGATGTGTGTGTGTTCAGAATTAGTTCACAATTTAATTTTTCAGATTGGCATTTACTTTTTATGACATGTAGCCAGTAGGGGGCGCTATTGACAGGCTGTAGATGACCTTTCTCAGCTGGTTGGATGGTGAGGTCTGACCTTGGAGCGTGGGAACAGCATGTTCTTGAGACCTGACCTTTAACATTTGACTCAGGTGGTCTGTTTATATAATTAAAGTACCAAAGGTTCAAAGTCTACAGCTCGTTTCCTGACTGAGCCTTCACGATTCACTTCAGCGGAGGACAGCGTGAGAAACGCTGGAACCCAAAGTACTACACTTGTTCTACAAACCAACTCCGATAAAACAGCGAGGAACATGTGTCGTATTTGGCAGGTCTGTAAAAGGTCGTCGGGATGAATGAGAACTGTGTGAATTGTTGTTGCTATTGGGTGACGTCAGACCTTCAGACGTGTGCTTAAAAGATTAAAGTCCTGATTTTTCTGTGTGTGTAAAACTGTGCAGAAACACCATTGCACTCACAAATATGCCTGCATGTCTTTTGATGCTTCTACAACTCTGAAACTCTGTGGACACATAATCCCTTCAACAAAGTCGTGCACCTTTTCAAGTTCTCTGTTGGGGTTGGTGGGCGTTGCAATGCAGTTCATCACAAGAATAGTAGGGGGCACAACATTTTTCATGAACACTGGCCTACTATCTTTGATTGTGAAACCAGAAAAGTGAGATTTGCAAAATGATGTAATTTAGCGAACTAATCACAGCCCGCACGGTCTATGTCACCTCAACGTGTAGAGCAAACCGGGGCACGGCGAATAACTGGGCACAGTAAATCAGTAGCAATATCTGCAAAACTATATATATATTTGCAGCAGTTATGCCATATTTTTATGCATAAACACATCCCCCTTAAAAATTAGCGTTTTGTTTTTGGATACATTAAGGGTAAAACTAAGTGGCAAGTGAAGTCAATTTTTTCCTATTAAAAGTACATTTTGTGGATATCAGTGTCTTTGTATTTATTTCTTCCAACAGAGGAAAGGTGGCCCCCCAAAAAATGTTATTAATTAGAAGACAACCTCATCTAACTGTTGAGCATGTGTTATGTCTTCTCCTGACCGTCAACTATTTGATAACATGACTCAGGTTATCAAATAGCATCTCCTCCACTCTCCCTTATCTCTGTTCTCTGCTTTAACCTTCAAGTCCCTACTTCACCAGACTGTGAATTCCTCAAATTATATTGGATAGTGGATCTACTGGACTACTATTGGATTAACCATGGAATTGATCAGCTGGTCTCTGTATGCTATTGACACCATTTTTTCTACAAGGTCAGGACTGGGGGATCCTACCTGCCCAGATGGAATGCATACTGCGGGCTATGTTCTTGACTCCTGGAGTTCCTGGCGTGTGGCATGCTTGGTGCCTTTCTCCGTTGAGGACGTCGAGGATTTATTCATTTTTGGTCTTATGGTAGCAGGGCTGGTACTTTTTGGCTTATGTGCTGCCCTGATCTACCGGAAAATTGGCAAGACGACAGCATCAAGAACCACGACCCCTCGCTTGTCCGTCATGATTAAAGAGGTTGGCAAGGCAGTGCATTCTCGGACTGTGATGACTCTTGAACTCAGACGCAATTTGGATGATATCTTGGAGCAGATGCGTGCCTTGCAGTTGAAGTTGAAGATTTCAGAGGCCGGTGAATATTCTTAATTCATAATTGGGATTTGGTTGTTCAAGTGGAACTGTTAAAAAGTGTTTTTCACTGCTCAAACCATAACACTACAGGTTTATCAAGCCTGAAGATCAAATTGCCCGACTGTTTTCCCTCCAGAGGAATTTCTTCGGCCTGGGGATCATTTGGCTGTTTCTTATCTCAACTCACAAAGACAATAAACTGCTTTTCACAGGACTGAAGCATGCTCTATTCCCTCCCCCACCCCCCTCCTATCCATCAAACACCCCACACTCCGACGTCTGCTCATGCCATTCCTTTCCCCTTCTGGGGGGGTGGTGCAGTTTTAGTTGCAGCCCCCGTTCCTCCCCCCGGTGGCACATCTCAGGGTTGCTGCATGGCCTTCACCCACTTGCCTCAATTCGGATAACGGACTTCTTCAAACTTAGTGCACATAAACAATGTCAAATGTGTATGTGCTGTCTTTAATTCTGATGTGTGCCATTATTATGGTAAACAAGTAATAATTGTAGACTAATTGCTGTCTGAGGTAACTGGAGTGTAAACATAATTTCTCCACACTGAGATCAATCGATCGATTTTAAACACCTGTAAATTACACTTGGGGAGAAACAACACAGTCTTATAAACAATAACTTGCTGTATTAAATCCACAATAGAATGAGCTAAACCTATGCATAATGTGTTTATGCTGCCACAAAACAACATTTCTGATCCACTGTGCCCCGGTTTCCCCTGGTTACAATTTTTGGGAGGTGCACGTCATGGAGCTGTGGATACAGAGTAGCATAAATAATGCGCAATAAGGAATGTGTCTCTCAAATGCGCAGAAAACACGAATTGCTAATTTAGTGCAGTTGCCTTCATGAGTATGCAATTTGAGGTTTGTCCACCTGAGAGTGCAAAATTGTGGGAGGAAACATGCAGATTGAGAGTGTGCCGTGAGGAGGTAAAATGACTGACTGCTGTGGTTACTAAAGGGTTACAAAGTGTTTTGTTTTCTGTCTTTGGTTGGATTTGTGTTGGAATTGGGACATATTACTGTAAAAAACAAAGAAAGAATGTATTGGTTTTTGAGCACTGAGTTGTCACCCATGGATATAAGATCAATCAATCAATCAACTTTTTTCTTATATAGCGCCAAATCACAACAAACAGTTGCCCCAAGGCGCTGATGGATAAGATGGATGAAGATGTGGATAAAGAGGTGCCTTGCACCTACATCCAGAAATTTAACTCATTCTGTTAACACGACTGTTAACACAAACACACACACAAAATCCTTGATCAGGTACTTGGTACGCTGTGCAACAGGAACATGTGTGTGTTTAGGGTGTGGTGGTGGCTGTTATGGGCAGCACAGATGCATTGACAGGGATGACGCCGGTGGCCAGCAGAATGATTATGAGGACGATGATGAGGGCGACCACCACAATGGCCTCAACCAGCTTGATGTTCTTCCACCAACAGGAGCGAGCCACTTCGTTGGACTTCTGCCTGAGCTTCTTAGCCTGAGTGAGGACAAACAAAAGACATCTCGGTAAAATAAAAGTCACGTATTCCTGATGTTAGTGGTGGAGTACTGCAGTCCAGTCCTGGATTCGAGACCAATTTTTCACTTACTTGGTCTTGTCTTGGAAATAAAAGCAATTCTATTTGATCTTGACTCAGTCTCAGAATAGAATGAGGATACACATTAATTAAAAATTACAATCACAAAATTAATTCTCAGTGTGTTGACTGGCAGTATATTTGATAATAAATCCCAGAGTGCAACGCTGCCTTGAATCCACTGAGCACCAAGAAGGAGTGAACAATCTGTTTTCAATAAATTTCTTTTCGTCAATCACATAAAGTTAATTTGCAACATGAACTTTAAAAAGAAGCATCAGAACGTAAGATCTGTAAGTTCAAACTTGTTTTTCAGGTCTCAGTGTCACCTTGGTCTTCAGGTGATTTCGACCACTCCAAAGTCCCAATGCCTTGGTCTTGAATAAAAGTTAATTTTAAATCAAATCAAATCAATTTAATTTATATAGCGCCAAATCACAACAAACAGTTGCCCCAAGGCGCTCCATATTGTAAGGCAAAAGCCATACAATAATTACAGAAAAACCCCAACGGTATTAGGTGGTCATGTCTCCATCCTTACTGGATGTACTGGTCCAAGTCAAGACAAAGTGCATGTGTCAACCACCTAGGCAAACCAGTGGTCCATCCCCACCTTTTGAAAGGAATGATCTATCTGCCGCAGTCAGGTCAAACATGGGCTCCCCTTGGACTTCTCCAACCAATGGGGTCCTCAACACTAGGGCACCTGTGTGCTGGATCATCAATCAATCAATCAATCAATCAATCAATCAATCAATTTTTTTATATAGCGCCAAATCACAACAAACAGTTGCCCCAAGGCGCTTTATATTGTAAGACAAGGCCATACAATAATTATGTAAAACCCCAACGGTCAAAACGACCCCCTGTGAGCAAGCACTTGGCTACAGTGGGAAGGAAAAACTCCCTTTTAACAGGAAGAAACCTCCAGCAGAACCAGGCTCAGGGAGGGGCAGTCTTCTGCTGGGACTGGTTGGGGCTGAGGGAGAGAACCAGGAAAAAGACATGCTGTGGAGGGGAGCAGAGATCGATCACTAATGATTAAATGCAGAGTGGTGCATACAGAGCAAAAAGAGAAAGAAACAGTGCATCATGGGAACCCCCCAGCAGTCTACGTCTATAGCAGCATAACTAAGGGATGGTTCAGGGTCACCTGATCCAGCCCTAACTATAAGCTTTAGCAAAAAGGAAAGTTTTAAGCTTAATCTTAAAAGTAGAGAGGGTATCTGTCTCCCTGATCTGAATTGGGAGCTGGTTCCACAGGAGAGGAGCCTGAAAGCTGAAGGCTCTGCCTCCCATTCTACTCTTACAAACCCTAGGAACTACAAGTAAGCCTGCAGTCTGAGAGCGAAGCGCTCTATTGGGGTGATATGGTACTACGAGGTCCCTAAGATAAGATGGGACCTGATTATTCAAAACCTTATAAGTAAGAAGAAGAATTTTAAATTCTATTCTAGAATTAACAGGAAGCCAATGAAGAGAGGCCAATATGGGTGAGATATGCTCTCTCCTTCTAGTCCCCGTCAGTACTCTAGCTGCAGCATTTTGAATTAACTGAAGGCTTTTTAGGGAACTTTTAGGACAACCTGATAATAATGAATTACAATAGTCCAGCCTAGAGGAAATAAATGCATGAATTAGTTTTTCAGCATCACTCTGAGACAAGACCTTTCTGATTTTAGAGATATTGCGTAAATGCAAAAAAGCAGTCCTACATATTTGTTTAATATGCGCTTTGAATGACATATCCTGATCAAAAATGACTCCAAGATTTCTCACAGTATTACTAGAGGTCAGGGTAATGCCATCCAGAGTAAGGATCTGGTTAGACACCATGTTTCTAAGATTTGTGGGGCCAAGTACAATAACTTCAGTTTTATCTGAGTTTAAAAGCAGGAAATTAGAGGTCATCCATGTCTTTATGTCTGTAAGACAATCCTGCAGTTTAGCTAATTGGTGTGTGTCCTCTGGCTTCATGGATAGATAAAGCTGGGTATCATCTGCGTAACAATGAAAATTTAAGCAATACCATCTAATAATACTGCCTAAGGGAAGCATGTATAAAGTGAATAAAATTGGTCCTAGCACAGAACCTTGAGGAACTCCATAATTAACTTTAGTCTGTGAAGAAGATTCCCCATTTACATGAACAAATTGTAATCTATTAGACAAATATGATTCAAACCACCGCAGCGCAGTGCCTTTAATACCTATGGCATGCTCTAATCTCTGTAATAAAATGTTATGGTCAACAGTATCAAAAGCAGCACTGAGGTCTAACAGAACAAGCACAGAGATGAGTCCACTGTCCGAGGCCATAAGAAGATCATTTGTAACCTTCACTAATGCTGTTTCTGTACTATGATGAATTCTAAAACCTGACTGAAACTCTTCAAATAGACCATTCCTCTGCAGATGATCAGTTAGCTGTTTTACAACTACCCTTTCAAGAATTTTTGAGAGAAAAGGAAGGTTGGAGATTGGCCTATAATTAGCTAAGATAGCTGGGTCAAGCGATGGCTTTTTAAGTAATGGTTTAATTACTGCCACCTTAAAAGCCTGTGGTACATAGCCAACTAACAAAGATAGATTGATCATATTTAAGATCAAAGCATTAAATAATGGTAGGGCTTCCTTGAGCAGCCTGGTAGGAATGGGGTCTAATAAACATGTTGATGGTTTGGATGAAGTAACTAATGAAAATAACTCAGACAGAACAATCGGAGAGAAAGAGTCTAACCAAATACTGGCATCACTGAAAGCAGCCAAAGATAACGATACGTCTTTGGGATGGTTATGAGTAATTTTTTCTCTAATAGTTAAAATTTTGTTAGCAAAGAAAGTCATGAAGTCATTACTAGTTAAAGTTAATGGAATACTCAGCTCAATAGAGCTCTGACTCTTTGTCAGCCTGGCTACAGTGCTGAAAAGAAACCTGGGGTTGTTCTTATTTTCTTCAATTAGTGATGAGTAGAAAGATGTCCTAGCTTTACGGAGGGCTTTTTTATAGAGCAACAGACTCTTTTTCCAGGCTAAGTGAAGATCTTCTAAATTAGTGAGACGCCATTTCCTCTCCAACTTACGGGTTATCTGCTTTAAGCTACGAGTTTGTGAGTTATACCACGGAGTCAGACACTTCTGATTTAAAGCTCTCTTTTTTAGAGGAGCTACAGCATCCAAAGTTGTCTTCAATGAGGATGTAAAACTATTGATGAGATACTCTATCTCACTTACAGAGTTTAGGTAGCTACTCTGCTCTGTGTTGGTATATGGCATTAGAGAACATAAAGAAGGAATCATATCCTTAAACCTAGTTACAGCGCTTTCTGAAAGACTTCTAGTGTAATGAAACTTATTCCCCACTGCAGGGTAGTCCATCAGAGTAAATGTAAATGTTATTAAGAAATGATCAGACAGAAGGGAGTTTTCAGGGAATACTGTTAAGTCTTCTATTTCCATACCATAAGTCAGAACAAGATCTAAGATATGATTAAAGTGGTGGGTGGACTCATTTACTTTTTGAGCAAAGCCAATAGAGTCTAATAATAGATTAAATGCAGTGTTGAGGCTGTCGTTCTCAGCATCTGTGTGGATGTTAAAATCGCCCACTATAATTATCTTATCTGAGCTAAGCACTAAGTCAGACAAAAGGTCTGAAAATTCACAGAGAAACTCACAGTAACGACCAGGTGGACGATAGATAATAACAAATAAAACTGGTTTTTGGGACTTCCAATTTGGATGGACAAGACTAAGAGTCAAGCTTTCAAATGAATTAAAGCTCTGTCTGGGTTTTTGATTAATTAATAAGCTGGAATGGAAGATTGCTGCTAATCCTCCGCCCCGGCCCGTGCTACGAGCATTCTGACAGTTAGTGTGACTCGGGGGTGTGTCAAGGGAAATGCACCACTTGACAAAAAAGGGGTCAAAGACACTCCCTCACAATGCACTCCTCATGTTGGTTCACTTTTCTACAAGCACCAACTCCTAATTTTCCAGGTCCATACGTTTTTGGACAGTGACGCGCTTTGTAATTTTGCCACTATACACCAACACCGTGGAGAGGAAACAATCAAGATGTGCTTCCAATGTAGACTTTCAGCTTGATTTTATTAACATTCATAAAACTTACATTTGTTAAAAAATTATGCAAATATAGATTTTATAAGAAAGAATATGTTGATTTTGATGATCTGCATCCAGCAGTTCATTATCTGTGATCGTAAATTCATCACAAAGAAAAGGAAAGAAACATTACCTGGAATGAATGATTCTGCAGTCTTACAGTAAGTGATTACTTCATGTTTCAGATTGCAACAAATAAGCTCGTGCACGTGTTACATGAACAGCTGTCTGACCTGTTCTACAGCTCCCAAGTGCTGCACTTTGTAATGTGTTGTGCTTAACACCTCATTAGGGACAGTGAGGAAAAAAATTAAAACCAAACAAATCCACCAATCCTTTGAAAATTACTTTGGAAAGTAGTGAAATTAGATAGAGAGATATAGCGTTATTGATCCCTTGGACAAAGGTAATGTTCCATTTTCAGCACAGCACAGATAAGAACAATAACAGTAAAAAAAAAAGACAATCGTATCAATTTGTTGTTAGCTGACTAACTCAGACAGCAATACCTCCACTAGATGGGAGCATACAACAGAAAAATTTCCATTCTAGATTCATAAATTACAGGTGGAAAGCTGTGGAAGAAAGGTTCACAAGCAAAATGTTAATTAAAATGAAGTGGCCCCACAATAAATTAACCCATTTATTCACACTGAGAGCAACTGGGGATTTTCAGATGGAGAAGCGTGATATAGATTTGTTTTGTGTTTGTGAATACTTTGGTTGTAGAATTGAGGCTCAAACTCAACGACAGTGACACTGACCTCGATGTCCATCTTTTCGGATGTGTCCAAGAGGTCGTGCAGATTATTTTCAACCTGTAGAATTTTTTTCAGGTTCTTCTTCATCTGGTCTGTGACTTCATCCAGCTGAAAATGTATACCCTGCAGGCTGCCCTGTGGCTCCTCTCCATCCTGATCCTGGACAAGGATGCATACAGACAGAGGAAAACATCTACAGCGGTCATTCCCAATCTTAGCCCACTTAGCTCAGAAGCCCACTTTGAAAATTTAAAATCTTATTCAGCCCACCCAAATATTTAATCACACTTTTGATTGGCACATGGGACTAAGATGAAGTATTTCCATGTATTATTTTAAAGTCCATCATATAAATGAATAGATAATTTAAATCCCCTGGCTTTATTTTATTATTTCTGATTATATTAAAAAACAAAAATCAAATTTTAAGCTTTATTACAAAAATTGAAAATCCAAGATGTTTTAATTATTTTATTTTTAATGACCTCTCATGACCCACCTGCAGTACCTTCACAGGCCACCATGCGATCTTACCCATCTACACGATGGATGCATATGAAAACTAAACCATAGTAATATACTAGAGCTCTTGGTGAATTACTGTTGTACCTGCATCAATAGTAAATGCCCACCAGATGGTGATATTGCTCCATTTCAACAACCTTGAGTACAGGTTGCTGTGGGACATGACGGTAAACCTGTTGCTTGTAGTCGTAGGTGCATTATCAGATATTTCTGAATTATGATTTGTATACTTGCATTCTTCTTGGCAATAAATTTTGGTTTTATTTTTTATCTTGGGGGGAAGGTTAGTAGGTGGCTGACTGGAAAAGGAGCTGTCCTACTAATATGTTGACCTGATTTTGAATCCTGCTTATGCTAATTGTCTGTGTCATTAGACAAGACACATTGTCTACATTGTCTCAGTCCAACTACCTGCAAATGGGTACCAGCCTTAGCAGTGTCGGACTGCTGTCCCATCCAGGAGGAGTTGTAGACTGTAATCCATTTGACAATATGGAATCTGGGGATAAGCACCGGCATCAACGGGCCTCGGGTCTTATATAGGACTTAGACAACATGACTGCTAAAGAAGAAAGAAGTGACAACGACGCCGCTGCAAGTAGTCTCATAAGTCCGATGTGACTGTAAGCAGTATGTGTAAAGTGAATGTCCTCTCTGTTCTCCATTCACACAAAGCTGCCATTTTTCATTTCTGGGAACAATCAAGATATAGTCACATAACTGATATAGAATTATGGATACAAGTACCATAATGGCTTTGTCTAACATGAACATGATAAACTGGAACAAATGCCTATAACCCAATGGAAAATCTTAGTTGTTGGCCTATTCAGACCACCACGATTTTCTCTGATGAGATTAGACAGAACTTTATTGATCCCTTGGGAAGACTCCCTCAGGGAAATCGATGGATTCAATGGTTGCAATGATGCAATGTTTTGTCGATTATTGGGTATTGTGGGAGGGGTGTGGCCCAGTTTCAAAGCAAAAATGAATTTGAATATTAGTCATTCATTTTCTCCAGGTCTATTCAGTTCAATTCAATTTATTTATACAGTGTCAAATCACAACATGCCCCATGACCCCTATACACAAGTAAGGTTTAGACCTTACCCACCCTTTGAGCAAGTACACTGGCAACAGTGGTGAAGAAAAAAAACAAACAAATTTTTTGATTATAGGAAGAAACCTCAGGCAGATCAGACTTAGAGGGGTGAGCATCTGCCATACTAAAAAAAAAACTAAACAAAAAAACAAACCCACTGGCCATAAAACAAACAAACATACAAACATTAATAAAAATTAAAACGCACAACACATCATTGTCAGACATACAGAGACAGAAATGTTGCAGCTCAGCAACCATATTCACATAGAGACCTTATGACAAAGATGGATGGCTAAAAGACAACCAGGAGATGACAAGTCGTATCAAAAAAAAAAAAAAAAAAAAAAAAAGCGCTGTGATAACTGACCAAACATTGTTTGGTACAGCGTATTTATGCTGATATGTGAATGAAAGTGGGGTATTTGGCATACTGTTGGCTTGTCCTGGTCATCTGGCATGCCGCCCACAGCCCAACACGTGTGTCCTGTCAGATGTGACATTCAGATCACCTGCTGCATGTCCAAACAGACTGATGGTCCATTCCTCCTCCCATTGCAATAGCGATATATGTTTTTATGTATTTCCACACAAGCACGCATGTCTGTTAGCAGGTGTGATGTCTAGAGCCAGAGATGTCCCAATAGCTGCGGGCAGGCAGCCACACTCCCTGTCCTGTCACCGCACACACAGATGTGTTGTTGGGGAGGGTCGCAGAACACACGCACACGTGTTGTGGGAGGAGCTGACACTCTGGCACGCCACATGTGTACTTTGCATTTTCACAGTCATGGGACACTTAGACAAATTTCACATCCACCTCGACAGTGATTGTCTGCAGACTGTTTTTGTATTAACAGTGCGAATGGCCACACATGTTCAAAGTGCCATGCGAGCGGTGTTAGATGTTCGTGTGTGTCAGCTGGAATTTGGCCGACACCTGCCGCGAGAGGGTTCAATGGGCTGTCACAGCGCACACTCTGTCTTTCACCCACAGGTGTACGAGGCGTTGGAGGCAGCTACGAAATTACATGTTTTGCACATGATTCCTGCTTCATGCGCACTTTCTTTGCAAATTGACCAAATCTGAACGATGTGTGAAGGGGCCCTTATGGATGGACAGGTCTTACTGCAGCATGTATGGAGGACCTGTCTCACCAACATGCATCTTGTTGGGATCTTAATGCAGCAGTTTGATGATGTTCAGAACTTCAGTGATGCGACAGGTGCCATGTCCAGAATTATACCATAGCAGTTTGCATGGTGTAACATGGTTATTACTACTAGTACAGAGACACATACAGGGACGCACAGGTGCACGTCCTACGTTCATCTGTGAGATACAGATCACATTTAATTTACAGCCCATGCAGAATTTATATGTTTAGGTCTGAGGGTTAGTGTTTTACAAAGCTGTTAGGAAATACAGCCTTCAAATAACCCTGTGAGAGGTTTTACACTTTAGAGACATGGAGAGGGAAAAAAAAAAGACAAAAAATGAAGCAGAACCGTTTTTTTGTGATCCTGAAGAGTATGTTCAGCTGTTTCCAGTAACTTCAAATCTACTTTCAAGAAACAGCAGCACAGAAAACAACAACACCCAAAGTGTTGGCAATTACAGAAAGATAAGAACCACAGTGCAGGATATTTTGACACCAGCATGACCACAGAGTGAATTGTTCATCTTTGACCTGTGCCCTCTTAGCCAGAAGAGGAAGTGGCTCAGCTTCTTTGATTGCTTTACTCGTGAAGGCTTCGGGGTGGTTAAAAACACAGGACAAAGGTTTATATATGTAAATCCTCCGTCAGTCACAGGTTTTCTGAAGAGTGGGCTTGCAGTTCAAATGCGATCTTGCCAGTGCCAGATGACTGGAGAAAGAGGTGGAGCATGGAAAGACTAGCATGACTGTTGTCTGTGAGTCAAAGAAAAAAGAAATTGGCAACATGACTTTGACATTGCTGAGCACCTGCCATGCTTTCTTTGGTCTCGGTGGTGTTGGACGTTTCCATTGGAATGTTTAAGATTTGGTTTCCAGGTTGTGCCCGTAAACCCTGTGTCTCATCACTACTGTTCATGAAGTCGGGGTCACTGCAAGTCTTCCAGACGCAATTGCTTCTGCTCTCCTGTTAGCAGCTTCGACAAGAATTTCGCTGACACTCCACATGTTGTTCCACATTCTAGGTTCCCTACATCTCCCCACCAAAGGACAACTTGCAGGCTTCATTTGTTTCCGTGGGATAAAATAAGGTCAGATACTTTTTGAGCACACCTCACACACACACACACACACACACACACACACACACACACACACACACACACACACACACACACACACACACACACACACACACACACACACACACACACACACACACACACACACACACACACACACACACACACACACACACACACACACACGTGTATTATATAGTCAGTTAATCTACAAATATCCAGATTCGGATCCAGATCACCTCCAAAATTTAATGGAGGCTTCCATGGTCTAATATCTATCTGTGGTGAATATTTGGTGAGAACCCGTGAAGTAGTTTTGACGTAATCCTTCAAAGCGTATATAAAGTGAAATCTTGATCCAGGATCCGGATCAATTCCCAAAATTCAGTGGAGGCTTCCATGGTCTAATATCTATCTGTGGTGAATATTTGGTGAGAATCTGTGAAGTAGTTTTGACATAATCCTTCAAAGCCTATATAAAGTGAAATCTTGATCCACAATCCAGATTCGGATCCAGATCACCTCCAAAATTTAATGGAGGCTTCCATGGTCTAATATCTATCTGTGGTGAAAATTTGGTGAGAATCTGTGAAGTAGTTTTGACGTAATCCTTTAAAGCGTATATAAAGTGAAATCTTGATCCAGAATCCGGATCCGGATCACTTCCCAAAATTCAGTGGAGTCTTCCATGGTCTAATATCTATCTGTGGTGAACATTTGGTGAGAATCTGTGAAGTACTTTTGACATAATCCTTCAAAGCCTATATACGTAAAGTGAAATCTTGATCCAGAATCCGGATTTGGATCCAGATCACCTCCAAAATTTAATGGAGGCTTCCATGGTCTGATATCTATCTGTGGTGAATATTTGGTGAGAATCTGTGACGTAGTTTTGACGTAATCCTTTAAAGCGTATATAAAGTGAAATCTTGATCCAAAATCCGGATCCAGATCACTTCTCAAAATTCAGTGGAGACTTCCACGCCCCAAAATCTATCTGTGGTGAAAATTTGGTAAGAATCTGTCAGAGATTTCAGAGTTGGACCTGAAAAGATCAGCTGTTTACACACAGAAATGATCACGTAAGAGACACTGAATTTCTTTGTCCTGTACAGGAGAGAACAAACGAGAAGCTCTTTCAGAAAGAACTGTTGTCCGTCCTAAAGGTCCCACCCATTTGCCTCTCCTTTAAGAATGACAGGGTTTTTCTCTATATTGTCAATATATGTATTATCAAATATTAATGTCTTCACTTTGATGTACTCTCTGTAATCATGTCTTTGATTCTGTTCTCTATTTTTCATATATACGTATATGCATGTGTGAAAGTTCATGTACCATTATTCCTTTAAATAATTACTTAGTGTCAAAAGCAATCATATACACTGAATGGTTCAAGTGATCATTAAGACTGTCAAACGAGAAAAGGGAGCAGATGATCTTTGACCATTCAATGTGCAGATTGTTTTGCCAGAATGTCAGACTGGTTGGCTAGGGTCATGTTTGGCTAATTGCAGATGTGTACTTTTGATTAATGGTTCAGCCTTGAAGAAGAGCATTGTAACTGGAACACGGTTCAAGGGCTGGACATTGTTATGGAAAGCTTAGGAGACTGAGGGCTCAAAAGCCATAACAGTTTTCATATCAGTGTAAGACCAGACTTTGTGTCTTTCCATTGTTTTGAGATATTGTCACCCCTATATGCCGTATGTAACGATATTCAATAAAAAGGAGAGGCAAATGGGTGGGACCTTTAGGACGGACAACAGTTCTTTCTGAAGGAGCTTCTTGTTTGTCCTCTCCTGTACAGGACAAAGAAATTCAGTGTCTCTTACGTGATCATTTCTGTGTGTAAACAGTTGATCTTTTCAGGTCCAACTCTGAACAACTCTGACTTTTGACGTAATCCTTTAAAGCGTATATAAAGTGAAATCTTGATCCAGAATCCGGATTTGGATCCAGATCACCTCCAAAATTTAATGGAGGCTTCCATGGCCTAATATCTGTTTGTGGTGACAATTTCGTCAAAATCTGAGGAGTAGTTTTGACGTAATCCTGCTAACAGACAGACAAATAAATAAATAAATAAACGCCAATGATTTTACATCCTTGGTGAATGCAAAAAACTCTGAAAGTTCAAAATCAGTGTATATATGATACCATAAATAAATAAATAAATGAATAAATAAAAAGAAAAAGGGATTTTACTTTGGTTGTTAGCATTCCACATGTCCTGTGCTGCGGTGTGCCAAAAGCAGAGCAGGTAGTCTGAGCATCTGTCTGGGACATCCCGAGAATTTGTGGGATCCCCAAGAAGTGGCTGAACATCATAGTCAGCCTCTATACAGGCACTATGAGTGCGGTGCAGAACAGCAAGAGAGATTGGTGTACCTCAGGGATGTGTTCTAGCTCCTTCTCTATTCAGTGTTTGTATGGACTGGGTGTTGGGTAGAGTCGTGGAAACCAGGGTGGTGCTTTTATTGTCGAGGAAAGGTTTAATGGCTTTGACTTTGCGGACAACGCTGTGATCTATGCAGAACCAATGGCTACCCTGATTACAGCACTTGAGAAGCTGAGTGAAGATCAGAGTGTCTGGATTTGCAATTGTCCTGGTTTAAGACGAAGATATGGCTTTTTAATGAACCCCTGGAGTCAACCATCAGAAGTGTACCTGTGTCTGGTTAAAGTGTTGAACTTGTAGAGACATTCGCTTATCTCAGCAGTGACATTCGTGTCTCTGGGTCCTTTGCCTTTGAGACTGTGAGACGCCTGGGGAGAGCTTGTGGAGTCATAAGGTCGCTGGACAGAGATATCTTTGCAGGTGAACAAAGGTCCAAGTCTTTAGGGTCTTAGTGCTGCTTGTCTGGCTATATGGTTGTGAGAGATGGATGCTAACCAGTGACCCAAGGTGACAACTGGATGTCTTTGGTACCAGGTCTCTTTGGAGCATCCTATAGTACTGCTGGAATGACTTAGTGTCAAATGCAGTTAGTCAGCGAGACCAAGATGAGGAGGTTCACTTGTGTTGTGAGGAACTGTCAGCTTCGACATTCCGCCTGTGTGACGTGTTTCTCTGTGCACGACCCAGAACACATAGGATGAGTTGTCTGTCTGGGTGGTAAATACATAAATGTCTGCAAAAACTGTGATAGGTGGCTGAGAAAAAAAAACTTTATTCACACAATCATATATTAAAGATCTACAGTACAACAGATGCCATAAAGGAGATAAAACTGGCCTGAAAAATGAGCTGAAGTTTTGCAATCTGCAGTGTGCTGTTTGAGTGAAGGATCTGTCTTTCAGGAGAGAGGAAGGAATTTTTATGTGTTGAATTATATACAGGTGCTTGTTTAACCTTTTAGTAACCAGGCAGTATGAATTCTAAATTCATTCTACTCATCACTAATTGAAGAAAATAAGAACAACCCCAGGTTTCTTTTCAGCACTGTAGCCAGGCTGACAAAGAGTCAGAGCTCTATTGAGCTGAGTATTCCATTAACTTTAACTAGTAATGACTTCATGACTTTCTTTGCTAACAAAATTTTAACTATTAGAGAAAAAATTACTCATAACCATCCCAAAGACGTATCGTTATCTTTGGCTGCTTTCAGTGATGCCGGTATTTGGTTAGACTCTTTCTCTCCGATTGTTCTGTCTGAGTTATTTTCATTAGTTACTTCATCCAAACCATCAACATGTTTATTAGACCCCATTCCTACCAGGCTGCTCAAGGAAGCCCTACCATTATTTAATGCTTCGATCTTAAATATGATCAATCTATCTTTATTAGTTGGTTATGTACCACAGGCTTTTAAGGTGGCAGTAATTAAACCATTACTTAAAAAGCCATCACTTGACCCAGCTATCTTAGCTAATTATAGGCCAATCTCCAACCTTCCTTTTCTCTCACAAATTCTTGAAAGGGTAGTTGTAAAACAGCTAACTGATCATCTGCAGAGGAATGGTCTATTTGAAGAGTTTCAGTCAGGTTTTAGAATTCATCATAGTACAGAAACAGCATTAGTGAAGGTTACAAATGATCTTCTTATGGCCTCAGACAGTGGACTCATCTCTGTGCTTGTTCTGTTAGACCTCATTGCTGCTTTTGATACTGTTGACCATAAAATTTTATTACAGAGATTAGAGCATGCCATAGGTATTAAAGGCACTGCGCTGCGGTGGTTTGAATCATATTTGTCTAATAGATTACAATTTGTTCATGTAAATGGGGAATCTTCTTCACAGACTAAAGTTAATTATGGAGTTCCACAAGGTTCTGTGCTAGGACCAATTTTATTCACTTTATACATGCTTCCCTTAGGCAGTATTATTAGACGGTATTGCTTAAATTTTCATTGTTACGCAGATGATACCCAGCTTTATCTATCCATGAAGCCAGAGGACACACACCAATTAGCTAAACTGCAGGATTGTCTTACAGACATAAAGACATGGATGACCTCTAATTTCCTGCTTTTAAACTCAGATAAAACTGAAGTTATTGTACTTGGCCCCACAAATCTTAGAAACATGGTGTCTAACCAGATCCTTACTCTGGATGGCATTACCCTGACCTCTAGTAATACTGTGAGAAATCTTGGAGTCATTTTTGATCAGGATATGTCATTCAAAGCGCATATTAAACAAATATGTAGGACTGCTTTTTTTGCATTTACGCAATATCTCTAAAATCAGAAAGGTCTTGTCTCAGAGTGATGCTGAAAAACTAATTCATGCATTTATTTCCCCTAGGCTGGACTATTGTAATTCATTATTATCAGGTTGTCCTAAAAGTTCCCTAAAAAGCCTTCAGTTAATTCAAAATGCTGCAGCTAGAGTACTGACGGGGACTAGAAGGAGAGAGCATATCTCACCCATATTGGCCTCTCTTCATTGGCTTCCTGTTAATTCTAGAATAGAATTTAAAATTCTTCTTCTTACTTATAAGGTTTTGAATAATCAGGTCCCATCTTATCTTAGGGACCTCGTAGTACCATATCACCCCAATAGAGCGCTTCGCTCTCAGACTGCAGGCTTACTTGTAGTTCCTAGGGTTTGTAAGAGTAGAATGGGAGGCAGAGCCTTCAGCTTTCAGGCTCCTCTCCTGTGGAACCAGCTCCCAATTCAGATCAAGGAGACAGACACCCTCTCTACTTTTAAGATTAGGGTTAAAACTTTCCTTTTTGCTAAAGCTTATAGTTAGGGCTGGATCAGGTGACCCTGAACCATCCCTTAGTTATGCTGCTATAGACGTAGACTGCTGGGGGGTTCCCATGATGCACTGTTTCTTTCTCTTTTTGCTCTGTATGCACCACTCTGCATTTAATCATTAGTGATCGATCTCTGCTCCCCTCCACAGCATGTCTTTTTCCTGGTTCTCTCCCTCAGCCCCAACCAGTCCCAGCAGAAGACTGCCCCTCCCTGAGCCTGGTTCTGCTGGAGGTTCTTCCTGTTAAAAGGGAGTTTTTCCTTCCCACTGTAGCCAAGTGCTTGCTCACAGGGGGTCGTTTTGACCGTTGGGGTTTTACATAATTATTGTATGGCCTTGCCTTACAATATAAAGCGCCTTGGGGCAACTGTTTGTTGTGATTTGGTGCTATATAAAAAAATTGATTGATTGATTGATTGACTGCACCAAGTGGACTGACATGAATCATGGCTCCAACACGAGAGATGTCAATTGAAACAAAGGAGAGGATTATCAAACTCTTAAAAGAGGGTAAATCATCACGCAATGTTGCAAAAGATGTTGGTTGTTCACAGTCAGCTGTGTCTAAACTCTGGACCAAATACAAACAACATGGGAAGGTTGTTAAAGGCAAACATACTGGTAGACCAAGGAAGACATCAAAGCGTCAAGACAGAAAACGTAAAGCAATATGTCTCACAAATTGAAAAATGCACAACAAAACAAATGAGGAATGAATGGTAGGAAACTGGAGTCAACATCTGTGACCGAACTGTAAGAAACCGCCTAAAGGAAATGGGATTTACATACAGAAAAGCTAAACAAAAGCCATCATTAACACCTAAACAGAAAAAAAACAAGGTTACAATGGGCTAAGGAAAAGCAATTGTGGACTGTGGATGACTGGATGAAAGTCATATTCAGTGATGAATCTCGAATCTGCATTGGGCAAGGTGATGATGCTGGAACTTTTGCTTGGTGCCGTTCCAATGAGATTTATAAAGATGACTGCCTGAAGAGAACATGTAAATTTCCACAGTCATTGATGATATGGGGCTGCATGTCAGGTAAAGGCACTGGGGAGATGGCTGTCATTACATCATCAATAAATGCACAAGTTTACTTTGATATTTTGGACAATTGAAAGGATGTTTGGGGATGATTAAATCATTTTTAAAGATGATAATGCATCTTGCCATAGAGCAAAAACTGTGAAAACATTCCTTGCAAAAAGACACATAGGGTCAATGTCAACGAGCAGATCTGATTTGATGCAGGTGTTAGTTTGGGGGATGAAAATTTACAAGGTGATTCCATAATTTATTCCTCAGAATTGAGTGATTCCATATTTTTTTCCTATGCTTGGTCTAAAAAAGTAACCGTTACTGACTGTCACAATCTTTTTTTCTTGATTTCTTATAGTGTTTCTTAAAGCCAGAAAGTTGCCATTTGAAATGACTTTAGTTTTGTGTCATGTCTGTGATCTGCTTTTTTTCTACAAAATTAAACAACTGAATGAACATCATCCGAGGCCGGTGATTCCATAATTTTTGCCAGGGGTTGTAATTTGTGAAAACCAAGAAAAAACAAGTATATATATATATATATATATATATATATATATATATATATATATATATATATATATATATATATATATATATATAAAAACCTTTTAGAACAGGGGTGGCCAAGTTCGGTCCTGGAGAGCCACATTCCTGACAGTTGTCTCCCTTCTCCAACACACCTGAATCCAATGAAAGACTCGTTAGCAGACTTTTAATGAGCCTTTCATTGGATTCAGGTGTGTTGGAGCAGGGAGACAACTAAGAGTGTCAGGAATGTGGCTCTCGAAGACCGAACTTGGCCACCCCTGTTTTAGAAAATAAGTAACCGTACTTACATGGCCATAAA
The DNA here is from genome assembly GCF_902500255.1 of Thalassophryne amazonica. NCBI lineage: Eukaryota > Metazoa > Chordata > Actinopteri > Batrachoidiformes > Batrachoididae > Thalassophryne > Thalassophryne amazonica. Next base: position 107,322,981 of record NC_047107.1, on the reverse strand, counting down.
TTATAGAGAACAATTATGAAACAGTACCAGTCTTCATGTATCTCAAGCTGTTTGCAATCTGTGTGTGTGTCTGTGTGTGTGCACAGCGTAGTTTAAAGCAGTAGTTCACCTAATTTCAATCATCCATGTGATGCTTAAACCTCGAAGGGCATTTTGGGACATTTTGATATCATACACTTAAAACATACACTTATAGATAATGGCGAGACGCGCCAAAGCGTCTGTGTGTTTTATTTCCATCTAGTGGTGATGTTACAAATTTCATTATGTCATCACCAGTCACAATTTTGTTTCCTTTCATGTTTTTGCTTCTTAGGTGACGGGGCTTCATGCTCCCTTACCTTCTCTTGTGATAAACAATACATACGATACACCATTTAACAAAAATGGGGCTTTGTCAAATTGCACCAGCAACCTAAGGACTGTGTACAGAGGAGCAACCACTGAATCCTCTTCCCTTTCTGCAGTCTTCAAGCAGTACTGCAAAATGAAAGGCAGAGTAGGCTCGTATCATTTCAGACTAGTGACGTCATGGATATCATTCTGAAGCCTCTCTGCCGTACAAGCCAGGAAGAAAAAGCAAATTCAACAGTTCGAAATCAGATATTAACTTTAATAAAATGGAAAACAATACTCTCATTGGAAGATCCATGGAGAGCTGCGGTAGGTTGCTTGTGTGCATGCACAGCTTTTGTGATACCAAGATGTAAAATTGAAACCTGTGCAGTTTTTGGCTATCCAGAACTTGGAAGTTTGAGTCGTTACTATGGGGCATTTCTGATACAAAAATTACATATTACGCTTAAATTTGATAAATCTTTCAAAAGAATTAGATTGTAGACATTCCTGGGTATAACTGTTGGGCATCTGGAATAGCCGATGATGCAGGTAGTACGAACAACTCGCCATTGTGGACAACAGTTTTACGCTGTTGGTATTCCTGTTACTGATCGCCATGTTCTCTCGCTGGCAGGTCAATCTCGCCCACTGTCTCTGCCAAATCTAACAGCTCCTGCTTTTTGTAACCTGTGGTCGAAACATTCCACTCACTCACTTATCTGGGATCGGATCATGGGAGGTGTGGGACTGGCGTTGGTGTGAGACTGGCGTTGTGTGTTCGCTGCTCCTCTGGTTTTTCTCCAGTTTTCTCGTTTGTAACTTGGTTTTTAGTGGCTTGAGTGTAATTTTTTATCTTTGGGTATGCACTTGACATGGTTCTTGGTCCTTCAGTGTGCATTTTTAACCATTTTGATTGTTTAGTGCCTTTTTTGCACTGCATGATGCCGCACTTCACTCCCTTGGCCAGCGCAATGCTAAGCTACTCTGCAGCTGAGCTACGGAGCCTGAACAACAACAATGTCCCTCAGGACATTCTCGCTATCAGAGAGCTTGGTTTGCTCCGCCGACCTCGGAGAAAGTTTGTATTCTATCGTACTGGGTCGTCTGTGCCTGTGTTCTGTCGAGATGAGGTGCACCACATTGACACTGACATTTTGCCTCTTGCCTCGGTGGTCTCTGACCACTCATTTATTAGGTGTGCATTTATGTTGCCGTGTTTAGTGGACCGAAAGCCTTGTCTATCTCTGTGGTGACGCATTAATCCCTCAACTATGACTGAACTCGAAGCCAGACTGCCTGAAATTTTGGCTTCAGGTTTGGAGAATGTTCAGTTTAGCGCTCAAGGCTACACTGGATAAGGTTGCACCTCCTCTTTTAAGGCCACGCCTTCTCAAGGCACAGTCGCCTTGGTTCAGTGGTTACTTGCGTGACCTAAGGCAGAAGGCTTGAGGTTTGGAACGGAAATGGCGTAGTTCTAAATTAGAGGTGTTCCACCTTGCATGGCATGATGCTGTCTTAGATTATAAGCATGCACTACTGACTACAAAGCGTGCCTATTATTCTGATTTGATCAATCAAAACAAGCATAACTCAAAGTTTTTGTTTGAAACTGTAGCATTTCTCATTCATTGACAGCCACCTGTTATTCACTCTCCCTTTTCAGCACAGGACTTCTTGGACTATTTCGAGAAGAAAATTGAGGATATTAGGTTGCGCATATCTCAGCAGGTTTTGGTCCAACCACTGCATACTGCTATGCAGGCGGATGCGCCCACTAAGGTGTTACCCAGATTTACAGATTTTGATGGTATCTCGCTAGGCGCACTGACGAAGCTCGTGACGTCTACTAAAAGCACAACCTGTTTATTTGATCCTATACCAACAAAACTGTTTAAGGACCTGTAGCCCATTCTTGGGTCAACTGTGCTGGAAATTATAAATCTCTCATTAACTTCTGGATCTGTTCCTAAATGTTTCAAGTCTGCAGTGATTAAATCATTACTTAAGAAATCCAATCTCGACCCTAGTGTATTGAAAAATTATAGATCGATATCAAATCTATCATTTTGTTCTAAAATCCTGGAAAAAGTGGTTTTGCAACAGCTCGTGGACTACCTCACTGAGAATAATCTTTTTGAGCCACTGCAGTCTGCTTTTAGAAAATATCACTCCACAGAGACAGCACTTACTAAAGTAGTGAATGACCTTTTGCGAGCATTGGACTCAGATACAACTACAGTCTTGGTGCTGCTGGATCTTAGTGCTGCGTTTGATACTGTGGATCATCATATTTTACTCAATAGGCTGGAGAATCACTTTGGGATTACTGGAACTACTATTGCATGGTTGACGTCATACCTGTCCAGTCGTTCTTACTGTGTATTGTGTAATGGCACCTCCTCTGATCGTAGGGACATGAAGTTTGGGGTTCCACAGGGATCCGTTTTAGGCTCCCTGCTTTTTTCCCTTTATGTAGCACCCCTTGGGAATATACTGCGGCACTTTGGGATTCCCTTTCATTGCTATGCTGATGGCACTCAATTGTACATACCAATAACTGCTGGTAATCTCATTCACATAAAATCATTGGAAGATTGCCTTGCATCAGTAAGAAGTTGGATGTCTAGTAACTTCCTACTTTTAAATTCTGATAAGACTGAAGTTATGGTTCTTGGTCCAGCGAGGTATCAGCATCAATTTGATCAGCTAGCACTTAGCTTAGGTTCATGTGTTATACATTATACGGATAAAGTGAGGAACCTTGGAGTAATTTTTGATCCTACGTTGTCCTTTGATTTCCACATTAGAGACATTACGAGGACTGCTTTCTTCCATTTACGAAATATAGCGAAGATTCATCCCATCCTGTCTATAGCTGATGCTGAGACTTTGATTCATGCATTTGTCTCTTCTAGATTGGACTATTGTAATGCTCTATTTTCTGGCTTACCGCAGTCCAGGATTAGGGGTCTTAAACTGGTTCAAAATGCTGCTGCCAGACTTTTGACACAAAGCAGAAAGTTTGACCACATTATGCCCGTTTTGGCGTCCCTGCACTGGCTTCCAGTTGCTGCAAGATTGGATTTTAAAGTACTGTTATTAGTTTATAAAACTGTTCATGGACTTGCACCTCCCTGTCTGGCTGACCTGGTAAGCCCCTATGTACCAGCTTGGGCCCTGCGTTCTCAGGGTGCAGGACGTCTATGTGTTCCCAGGGTGAATAAAAAGTCTGCCGGTCACAGAGCTTTCTCCTACCGTGTCCCAGCTCCGTGGAACGATCTCCCGGCACACATTCGGCAGTCGGATACTGTGGAGACTTTCAAGTCACGTTTAAAGACTCATTTGGTTTCCCTGTTTTATCATTAGTGTTATGTGTTTTTATTCTTGTATTGTTTAATGGTCGTCTTTTTATTGTTTTAAATCTTTAATTCAGTTTTTTTTTATGTTGTGTGAAGCACCTTGAGACGATTGCATCGTGAATTGGTGCTATATAAATTAATACATTTGAAATTTGAGCAACAGTTCTAGCAGGGGACCCCAGACTTCCCTTTCCCAGGCCACACTGACCACCTCTGACTGGAGGATCCCAAGACATTCTCAGGCCAGTGTGGAGATATAATCTCTCCACCTAGTCCTGGGTCTTCCCCGGGGTCTCCTCCCAGATGGACATGCCTGGAACACCTCCCTAGGGAGGCACCCAGCTGGCATTTTTCAACGTGAAGGAGCAGTGGGTCTACTCCGAGCTCCCCACGAATGACCGAGCTCGTCACCATATCTCTAAGAGAGACACCAGCCACCCTACCAAGGAAGCCCATTTTGGCCGCTTGTACCCGTGACCTAGTTCTTTCGGTTATGACCCAACCCTCATGACCATCAGTGAGAGTACGAACGAAGATTGACCAGTAGATCGAGAGCTTTGCCTTTTGGCTCAGCTCCCTTTTTGTCACAACAGTACAGTAGAGTGAATGCAACACCACCCCTGCTGCGCTGATTCTCCGGCTAATCTCACCCTCCACTGTCCCCACTTGTGAACAAGACCCTGAGGTACTTGAACTCCTTCACTTGGTGCAAGACCTCATTCCCTTCCCAGAGTAGGCAATCCATCAGTTTCCTGCTGAAAACCATGGCCTCAGATTTAGAGGTGCTGATCATCATCCCAGCCGCTTCACATTCAGCTGTGAACCAATCCAGTGAGTGTTGGAGGTCACAGGCAGATGAAGCCAACAGGACCACATCATCTGCAAAAAACAGTGATGAGACACTGAGCTCACCAAAGTGGAAAACCTCCTCCCCCGACTATGCCTCGATATCCTGTCCATGAAAATCACAAACAGGATTGGTGACAAGGCGCAGCCCTGGCAGAGGCCAACCCCCACCAGAAACAAGTCCGACTTACTGCCAAGTACCCAAACACAGCTCGCGCTTTGTGTGTACAGAGATTAGATGGCCCTGAGAAGGGACCCCCTCAATCCATAATTCCACAGCACCTCCCACAGTATCTCCTGGGGTACCTGATCATACGCCTTCTCCAAGTCCACAAAACACATGGATGGGCACACTCCCAGGCAACCTCCAGGATCTTTGTGAGAGTGAAGAGCTGGTTGGTTGTTCCACAACCAGGACAGAACCTGCATTGTTCCTCTTGTATCAGAGGTTCGACTATTAGCCACACCCTCCTTTCCAGCATCCTGGAGTAGACTTTACCAGGGAGGCCGAGTAGTGTGATGCCCCTGTAATTGCTACACACTCTCTGGACCAAAGTTCCAATCATTCCAATCTTTTAAATGCTCTCTGATGCTTTTAATTGTTCAGTTGTCTGCCATAGCATTACTTCGACTACCTAAACATAGATTCAAAGGGCAATTTCACTGCCCTGTTAACCAAAACACTAGTTACAAAGCATTTTCACTGCTCTGTGCAGACACACACACATATTTATTAACTAAGACAGTGTCATAAATTTCTATTATGAATTTCATGTTTTCATTATGACAAAGGCAAGAACGTATCAATCAATGACCATCATAAGTATTCTCAAACGCATGTATTTGTGTCATTACACAGACAACACAGTGCATTTTGTGTTGGGTTTGTGTTCGGCTCACTCTTGTATTTTTTTGCTATATCATATTCTTATTGACCAGTAGAGGTCGCTAATCAAAACCTCGATAAATGAACCACTTTTCAGCAGTTGGCTTGCAGCTCCTCAGTGGACAGCAGTGACACCTGGAGGCTAAGGTAAGCAGCTAACTGTATAAAACATTTAGTATTTACGTTTAGGGCATTCCACGTGGAAATGGTCCATGCAATTGAACACATCTAATGACAAATTTCACCCGTTCTTTGGCAACAAGAAACACCTTACTCTGAGTAATTATTGCCCCGATTAATAACATTAATGAGCCTGTTAGCGTCTGCTTGCAGCAATGGTTTTTGCATTCAAAATAAATAATGTGCCAATGTGGGGAATTGTCCAGAATTAAACAATGACCCCAAAACATCTAAAAATGGAGCAAAGGTTGAATAATATTAAACACCTTTAAGAGGGTCAAATCAGTTTGATATTTAAAACTCATTTTGAAATGCAAAATGTACTGTAGTTTTATTTATATATATGTATGCCTTAGCTTTATAGGAGACAGACATTTCCCACAATTCCCCTGTGATAGTTTTATCAGAGCACTAGCAGTGAAAACCTTCAAACTGCTCTCTGTCTCCACCTGCTGACAGCCCGCCTCCCCTCCCAAACAAAAAACATCACTGAGCAAGTAAATATTATTTATTAGATATCAGACCTTTAAAATTGTTAAATCAAGTCATTAAAACAACACCCTTATTAATTCTTCCAATCAAAAAGTTAGACATACATGTATCTCAGTTGATCAGAGCTGCAGAATCTCAAATGATAAAAGTCTAAAATAGACAGATTTGCATAAACAGAATGAGTTTGAAGACGTACACTAATAACGAGCAGTTTGGTTTTTAAGGCACTGCTTTCTCTTTTGACCTTCAGGAAAATATAAAGCAAAAAGAATGAAGGCACCTTAAAGAAGTTTTCTCATGACTCAGTGGGAATCATCAGTTTACACAAAAATCACTGACTGTCGTTGCTGCATCAAATAGAAAAACATTAAAAGCTTTACAATAAACCACCTCTACATTAAAGACAGTTTGATGTGGTAAAGTTCTGCTGTGCATATAAACAAGTGATAAGAATTTAACTATGTACATTTTATAATGAAAACTACTTTGACCTCTGGAGAACAGAACAGGTTGTGTAACAACAGAGGGAGGCTGATGATGTGTGTGTGTTCAGAATTAGTTCACAATTCAATTTTTCAGATTGGCATTTACTTTGTATGACATGTAGCCAGTAGGAGGCGCTATTGACAGGCTGTAGATGACCTCTCTCAGCTGGTTGGATGGTGAGGTCTGACCTTGGAGCGTGGGAGCAGCGTATTCTTGAGACCTGACCTTTAACACTTGACCCAGGTGGTCTGTTTATATAATTAAAGTACCAAAGGTTCAAAGTCTGCAGCTCATTTCCTGACTGCGCCCTCATAACGCTGGAACTCAAAGTACTGCACTTATTCTACAAACTAACCCCGATAAAACAAACACATGCTGATGAAAACAATGAAAAAGATCCATTAAAAAGCACAGCTCGCAGCACAAATGTACAAATATATAATTCGGCGAAGTCTTCTCCATTTCTAGAACAGCTACAAAGTTGGTGCAATTATCAGCTGGTTGACATTTTGTTATTGTGCCCAATTGCGCAACAAAGACTTTAAACACCAAATGAATGCCAGCAGTTCAGCTTGGCTGAGAATAGGGAAGCGAGGGATGAGCTGTTTAACCTGTTGCCCAGACAAGTGGAGGAAAATGAAAGAATGAATGAATGATAAGTACAGCAATTATAGCATAAACACCCCAGTTATATGCTATACAGATTTCTTCATTAACACAAGAATGTTTCAACTGGTTAAGAGTTTAGCTTTTCGTTAAAGACACAAAAGCATTAATGTGGTAACAATGTCAGTTTTTGTTTGTGTAATGTCAGAAAAGTAGCCAACTGTCGCATTTATACACTACATTTTGAATTACTTTTTAAAGAAGTGGAAAGAGATGACGATCACTATTGCTCATAAAGGCGTCTAATACACACCTGTATACAGTAAGGACACATGCCCATATAGTTTTACCCCCCCACCCCTCTGGATGCGTGCATCATTTTCGATTTGCTCTAAATGAGAAAAGAGTCTGTGTGGCTGCATGCAGTTGCCTCCAGGAAAAATGCTGCTCCCAGTGGTTTTATTTTGTTCCCCAGAGCTGAAAACCACCAGTTTTAAAGTGGAAAAAAGAAAAAAAAAAAATCGTAGAACTTCTTAGAAAAATGCTATGATGTGGGTGCAATGTCTTTTTAGGGAATGAGATGTTTATTTTTATTGACTTATCACGCAAACGTCTACCAGACAACAACAACAACAACAACAAAAAACTCATCTGTGGTAGCAGATTGGGCAAATGCCTGGTTTTTGCTGAGGGTGAGTACTTTTTAATCACCATACATTATAAAGGTAGTTCACCATTTATTGTTGTCATATAAACAAATCCCACACACAGGCATCCCCCCACTGAAAACTCTGAAACCTCTGAGATGATGAATTTGTGGGAGCTTTCTCAGCACTTTTCCCACCAGAAAACTAAAACACTATATGGACATGTGGTTCCCCCATTTACCCTTTTCAAATAAAAGCTTACTGCTGGCAAGAAAACAGTTTTAAAGGAAGGCTTGCCGCAGACCTGCCAATGACAGAAATTTTTTTTTTATCTAGAAATGAACATTTACACAGCATGACAAACGATAGCAGGTGTGGGAGGGAGTGTCCTCCCACCCTGAGGGAAGAAACACCCTCATATAATGATGTTACATTCAATGTAATTTTTGCACTCTCTTCTATTGCAAAATTCTGTTCCTTTCATTTTAGTACACCTAAAACTACACAAGGTTCACCACTAACTGACTAGAAAACATCAAGACGTCCATTTACTCGTAGATTCCACCCTCATACATCTCCACTTCAGCAGACCTGCTCCACAATCTAGTCGCCACGCTTCAACACGCTGCACCAAATGTGGGTTGAACCCAAAACACTCCTACATTATCACCTGCCTTCAGGAAAGAAACCAGTTAAACCCAAGAACACTAGACAGAGCCCCCCCCCCCCCCCACTTCACACGTCAAGTCTAGCAGCATGCACTCTGGTTTCATGCTTTGCTGCATCCAAGACAGAATGGAACAGGCTTGAGTCCTGGATGGCAACGACCCAAGAAAATAACACATCCACCCCCACCTCTTGAAAATAGCTACCCATCAGCCATGTGAAGCGTGGGCGTGCCCTTCTCCAGCACACTGAGATCCAACACTCAGGTACCCATGTGCTGGATCACCCCGTCACAATGAAGTTCACTGAGCTCTCTCTGCTACTACAATGATGTTTAAATGGTATTTTTTGTGAAGAACATCTGAGAAAAAGCAAATCTGTAGCAGCTTTACACATGCTGCTCACCTGGAAACAGCGTAGCCCTTACCACTACCGCCACGCTCCAACCCAAAACATTTTTGGAGCTTCTGTTTAATAGTGTAGTCGAAACATCAAATGCATACAGATGAGCAAAATGTGTTGCAGTTGTCAGGTCTGTAAAAGGTCACGGGACGACTGAAAACAATGTGAGTTCTTGCTGCTGTTGGGTGAAGACCTCAAACCTTCAGATGTTTGGTTCAAAGATTAAGTTTAGTTATGGAAGGACTGAGTTGTACAGATGGCAGCTAGACCCATAAGGGTCACATAAACTAGCAAATTTCTTTAAAACAAGTTACAAAATCCATGAATTCCAACATAAGAAAGTAAGTCAGTAGAATAAATTAACGTAGAAGTAATAAAGGCTTCACCAGGCAGCCGTAGTTGAAAAGATTCTATACTTGGTGTATTGTGCAACTGGAAAGTGTGTGTTTAGGGTTTGATGGTGGCAGGTTGCATAGGTGGCATGGACCCATTGACAGGGATGACGCCGGTGGCCAGCAAAATGATGATCAGGATGATGATGAGGACGATCACAACAATGACCACAATCAGCTTGACGTTCTTCCACCAATAGGAGCGAGCCACTTTGTGGGATGTCTGCTTGAAGTTCTGAGCCTGAGTGAGAGCAAACATAAAAGACATCTCAGTCACTTAATTCTCATGTATCCCTGAAGTCCAACTCCTAATTTTTCCTTCTTCGTGACAACTAATTAGGTTACATACAGTCAGAACAATAAGTATCTGGAAAGCAACAATTTTTGTAATGCTACAGTGCATCCGGAAAGTATTCACAGTGCTTCACTTTTTCCACATTTTGTTATGTTACAGCCAAGGTTCTCACCAGCACAGCTGAGCATTGGGGGCCCCTATGCTGTGATTTAACCAGCATAGGGGATTTTTCTGCCCCCCCCCCCACTTTTTTTTTTTTTTAAAGGTCATGTCACTTGTTATTTAATGTTCAAGTTAGCAACACAAAGTGACCCTCAAAATGCAGGAAATGTTTGAAAGGGTTATATGCAATGCTCCTCATGGGGCTATGTCCCACTAAGTTCACCCCTATGCTGGTGAGGACCTTGACAGCCTTATTCCAAAAGGGACAAAATTAATTTTTTTCCTCAAGATTCTACACACAACACCCCATAATGACAATGCAAAAAAAGTTTTGAGATTTGTGCAAATTTATTAAAAATACCCCCCCTCCCCCCAAGAAATCAAGTATTCACAGCATTTGCCATGAAGCTCAAAACTGAGCTCAGGTACATCGTGTTTCCACTGATCATCCTTGAGATGTTTCTACAGCTTAACTGTAGTCCACCTGGGATAAATTCAGTTGATTGGACATGTTTTGGGAAGACACACACCTGTCTACATATAAAGTCCCACAGTTGACGGTGCATGTGAGAACACAAACCAAGCATGAAGGAATTGTTTGTAAACAACCGAGACAGGATTGTCTTGAGGAACAAATCTGGGGAAGACGACAGAAACATTTCTGCTGCTTTGAAGGTCCCAGTGAGCACAGTGGCCTCCATCATCCATAAAGGGAAGAAATTCAGATCCACCAGGACTCTTTCTAGAGCTGGCCGCCTGTCTAAATTGAATAATCGGTGGAGAAGGGCCTTAGTGCCTTAGACAGGGAGGTGACCAAGAAGGGAGGTGATTGTCTAGTGGTTAAGGTGTTGGGCTTGAGTCCAGAAGATCATGGGTTCAAATCCCCGCCTGACTGGAAAATCACTAAGGGCCCCTGGGCAAAGCCCTTAATCCCCTCTTGCTCCCGGTGTGTAGTGAGCGCCTTATATGGCAGCACCCTGACATCGGGGTGAATGTGAGGCATAAATGTAAAGTGCTTTGAGCGTCTGATGCAGATGGAAAAGCGCTATATAAAATGCAGTCCATTTACCATTTAACCCAATGGTCACTCTGTCAGAGCTTCAACATTCCTTTTTGGAGAGAGGAGAACCTTTCAGAAGGATAACCATCTCTGCAGCAATCCACCAATCAGGCCTATATGGTAGAGTGGCCAGATGGAAGTCTTCTTAGTGAAAGGCACATAGCAGCCCACCTGGAGTTTGCCAAAAGGCACCTGAAGGACTCTTAGACCATGAGAAACAAAATTCTCTAGTCTGATGAGACAAATATTGAACTCTTTGGTGTTTCTGTGAAGGCTCTCAGTTGTCCAGGTGATTTCCATAATAGAGAAGCTTGACTCTTTGACTGGACCAGGTTGCTTGACGCGAGAACGTTTCGCTTCAAATCGCAGAAGCTTCTTCAGCTAAATTTCTTACTCTGGTAGTCTGACTTCTGTCTTGACCCTTGTAGAGAAGAATAAGCAGGAGCCACAAAAGCTGGAGTTTTAAACCTAACCAGACCCCTCCTACCGAGAGGCAGACTGCTATTGGCTAGTGACTAAACAATTGCTTTAATTAGCACCTACTGTGCTCTAGTTAGCACCCTCCTAATGACAGGGTAGCTGTCCCTCCTAACGATGTGACTGATGCCTCTCCTGACGGCTCTCCTGATGACGCGAATGACTCGTTACCATGAACAAAAGACTGAAACTGCTTTGACCTGAGTACCCCATTGTAAACAGGGGACAAAGCGCGTCTCAGACCCCCTCCCCGGTTAAGGCTGGGTTTCAACTGTTTCACATACAATGCCTCCTTCACCCCTCTCTCAAACCATTTCTTCTCTCTGGCTAAGATTTTAACTTCCTTGTCCTCAAACATGTGATTAGTGTCTTTAAGGTGGAGATGAACTGCAGACTGAGGTCCACTGGTGCCCTCTCTGCGGTGCTGGTATAGCCTTTTGTGTAACGGCTGCTTAGTCTCACCTATGTAGTGTTTGTTACAGTTTTCCTGACATCTGATAGAATACACTACATTGCTCTGTTTGTAACTACTCTGTTTAGTCACTAGCCAATAGCAGTGTGCCTCTCGGTAGGAGGGGTCTGGTTAGGTTTAAAACTCCAGCTTTTGTGGCTCCTGTTTGTTCTTCTCTACAAAGGTCAGACAGAAGTCAGACTACCAGAGCAAGAATTTTACCCGAGGAAGCTTCTGCGACTTGAAGCAAAACGTCCTCGCATCAAGCAACCCAGTCCAGTCGAAGATTCAAGCTTCTCTACTATAACTCTTTGGTGTGAATGCCAGGCGTCATGTTTGGAGGAAACCAGGCACCATTGCTACAGTGAAGCATGGTGGTGGCAGCATCATGCTGTGGGGATGTTTTTCAGCAGCAGGAACTAGGAGACTAGTCAGGATTGATGGAAAGAAGAATGCAGCAATGTACAGAGACATCCTAAATGAAAACCTGCTCCAGAGCACTCTTGACCTCATCTTTCATCAGGACAATGACCCTAAGCACACAGTCAAGATATCAAAGGAGTGGCTTCAGGACAACTCTGTGAATGTCCTTGAGTGGACCAGCCAGAGCCCAGACCTGAATCCGATTGAACTTCTCAGATCTGAGATCTGAAAATGTCTGTGCACCGACGCTCCTCATCCAACCTGATGGACCTTGAGAGATGCTGCAAAGAGGAATGAGCAAAACTACCCAAAGATAAGTGCACCAAGCTTGTGGCATCATATTCAAGAAGCCTTGAAGCTGTAATTGCTGCCAAAGGTGTGAATACTTATGTACATGTGATTTCTTAGGTTTTTTTTAATTAACAAATTTGCAAAAAACAAAACAAAACATGTCATTATGGGGTGTTGCGAGTAGAATTTTGAGGGATAAAATGAACTTACTCCATTTTGGAATAAGGCTGTAACATAATGTTGAAAAAGTGAAGCGCTGTGAATTGTTTTGTGGATGCACTGTGTTTATATATATATATATATATATATATATATATATATATATATATATATATATATATATGTTGAAGAATTAATGATCAAACTCAGTGAGACTGACCCCTGCTTGCAGGTCTTCAGATTTGCCCATGAGGTCATCCAGCCTCTCTCCTCGGGCCAGGATTCTGTCTACATTCTGTGTCATGACATCTTTGACTCCATCTACCTGGGCTTTTAAAGCCTGCACTTTGTCCTGTGGCTCCCCCGACAGTGCTCCCCCTTTCTCCTGGACAGGGATGAAATCAAACGGACAGAGAGGAAAACCGCTATTAATTAGACAGATGTGGCTGAAAGACGGAAAGAAAACATACAAAACAAAAGCACTTAATATATTTGTTACAGATTTTTTTTAATTCATTTTTCTTGCCACAATTTTTGTTTTTTTTTGCTTTACTTTTCATCTTAAAGCGTGGGCCGCATCTTGCTACAAAGACATTTACATACGACGTCAACAGGTCCTCATCGCCAAGTTGCTCCTGGTGTGCAGCTGAGCGCCTTGCACGGCAGCCTGCTGACATCGGTGTGCAAGTGTGTGCATGGATGAATGTGATGCATCACTGTAAAGCACTTTGAGTGTTTCCTTCAGATAGAAAGGCACTATAGAAACACAGTGATACCAGTTTGACTTTTGGAAATCTAGCACTCCAAGCCTGATGTAATTGGAAGCATTTTTCAGAAAAACTACAACTTTTAGACCAGAAGAATTTTTTTTATCACATATTACAACAAAAATCTGCCCTGTACTCATAAACCAGCCGTCATGAGATACAAGAAAAAATAGGCCTGTTAAATCATACAGTTTTCCTATCAATTTTACTGCCCTGGAAACTGTGGCAATAAGATCAGGGCGATACAAATCTTAAAGCAGGGCGATTAAAAAAAAGAAAGAAAAAAAAAAAAGACACTGAAAATACCAGGCTTTGTATCACCCTGCTTTTCATCCACCATTTCTCAGCCCCACCAATGATATACCCCCATTTTGTGTTCACTGCAATAACTGAACAAAGGAAAAAAAAGTCAGAAATCTTCGAGAAAAAGTGGACAAATGAGCCTGCACTTCTCCAATCACTGAAAAGCCTGTGAATCCAGAGACATAAAAGAACGAAAAACCCAAAACTAACAAAAGAAAAACAAAGTGAATGGCAATCTTGACGCTTTAAACAAAATCAAAAAGAAACATTCATAATGACATGAATCTGACAGTGGGTATCAGACCGAGCGCCAACCTGTGATCATTTCTGCAGCCAGTCTGTGCTGTCCACAGCACCTGCAGGTGTGGGGTCTGGTTGTCTTGACAACAGGTTTGTCTTCACAACAACGTGCGCGCACACGCATGACCCAGCCACAAACTGCTGGAATGTGTGTAAATAGTTATAGGAGTTCGTTGCTTTTCGTCCCACACACTGATCCATTCAGATATCATCAATGTTTGTGCAAGACGTCGGACATGGGAGGTTGGATGAAATTGGACGACAATCAAACAGAACACTGACGGTACGGGAACTGTGCAAATGACGAGGAACCGTCAAGACAAAAAGCAAAACGGAATACAGATGAATTGAACTCAGCCCCTTTGGTATAATACCTGTAAATAATCAGTTTAATTGGCAGTTTTCTTCAGACAAGTCAGGAGATGGATACATGAACATTTCCAAGTCACTGAATATGTCTTGAACTTTATTTACATCAGTTACAAAGAAATACAAACAATATGGCACTCTATGGTAAATCTGCATGGAGTAGACAGTTCTCAAAAACTGAGTGAATGTGCAAGAAGGAGAAGAGTGAGGAAAGCCACCAACACACCCAGACAACCCAGAAAAAGTTTTAGGCTTCTGTGGCTGTGATTGAAGAAATTGTGCATAGTGCAAATTCTGTGTTTTGTATCTCCAGTTATACAGCTTCATGATGAAGTGATATAGGAGGGTCTTCTTTCACTAAAACAACAAATCTACGCTTGCATTTCAGATGTACCTTCTGGCAAATTGTAGGTGAACTTTCAGGTCTTCTTTTTAAGAAAATCCTCCTCTGCTCCACCTCATCATGAAGCTGTATAACTGGGGATATAAAATCCAAAACATGCACTATGCACAATTTCTTCAATCACAGCCACAAAAGCCTGTAACTTCTTCTGGGTTGTCTGGGTGTCTTGGTGGCTTTCCTCACTCTTCTCCTTCTTGCACAGTCACTCAGTTTTTGAGAACTGTCTACTCCACACAGATTTACCATAGAGTGCCATACTGTTTGCATTTCTTCATAACTGATGTAAATAAAGTCCAAGACATATTCAGTGACTTGGAAATGTTCATGTATCCATCCCCTGACTTGTCTGAAGAAAACTGGCAATAAAACTTATTTACAGCTATTACACCAAAGGGGCCCATTGCTTATGCAACCCATCACCTTGACTTTTATATTTTTAATTTATATCAGGTTGCAGAGATTTACTTTCACTTTGAGTTTAAGAAAGATAGTTTTAGAAATGTTTTATATTGAGAAGCTTGATTTACTTTTTGTATTTGAAATGCCATAAACAAATTCAAATGTTTGAAATACCAAGGGGCTGAATACTTTTGCAAGCCACTGTATATTACAGATTTGCTTTGTGGACAGACCCACTATGACAATATGCCTTCATGCAGCTGCCCTGGTTGAACTATCTGACCATAGTTCAAGCAGGGCAGTTACTCCCACTTGTTTACAAGCAAGTCTTCCATCCACATATCTGCCATTTTTTGTTTCTGTTGATCTGCATAATCATGACTGAAAATAACTTTAGAATATGCTTAATTATTAGAATATGCTTAAACAGACACGATGAGTACAGACAGCCTACAACAAGACAAAAAATCTTAATTGCTGAACTTTTCAAACCACTGCAACTTCCTGTCACTTTGTGTGTCCGAGCCCTTACAGTACAATTTCAAATAAAAAAATAAATTCGAGTGAGAGAGAGAAAATGTAAAAATCATCATTTGGCAGAAATCAATCAATCAATCAATCAATTTTTTTTATATAGCGCCAAATCACAACAAACAGTTGCCCCAAGGCGCTTTATATTGTAAGGCAAGGCCATACAATAATTATGTAAAACCCCAACGGTCAAAACGACCCCCTGTGAGCAAGCACTTGGCTACAGTGGGAAGGAAAAACTCCCTTTTAACAGGAAGAAACCTCCAGCAGAACCAGGCTCAGGGAGGGGCAGTCTTCTGCTGGGACTGGTTGGGGCTGAGGGAGAGAACCAGGAAAAAGACATGCTGTGGAGGGGAGCAGAGATCGATCACTAATGATTAAATGCAGAGTGGTGCATACAGAGCAAAAAGAGAAAGAAACAGTGCATCATGGGAACCCCCCAGCAGTCTACGTCTATAGCAGCATAACTAAGGGATGGTTCAGGGTCACCTGATCCAGCCCTAACTATAAGCTTTAGCAAAAAGGAAAGTTTTAAGCCTAATCTTAAAAGTAGAGAGGGTGTCTGTCTCCTTGATCTGAATTGGGAGCTGGTTCCACAGGAGAGGAGCCTGAAAGCTGAAGGCTCTGCCTCCCATTCTACTCTTACAAACCCTAGGAACTACAAGTAAGCCTGCAGTCTGAGAGCGAAGCGCTCTATTGGGGTGATATGGTACTACGAGGTCCCTAAGATAAGATGGGACCTGATTATTCAAAACCTTATAAGTAAGAAGAAGAATTTTAAATTCTATTCTAGAATTAACAGGAAGCCAATGAAGAGAGGCCAATATGGGTGAGATATGCTCTCTCCTTCCAGTCCCCGTCAGTACTCTAGCTGCAGCATTTTGAATTAACTGAAGGCTTTTTAGGGAACTTTTAGGACAACCTGATAATAATGAATTACAATAGTCCAGCCTAGAGGAAATAAATGCATGAATTAGTTTTTCAGCATCACTCTGAGACAAGACCTTTCTAATTTTAGAGATATTGCGTAAATGCAAAAAAGCAGTCCTACATATTTGTTTAATATGCGCTTGAATGACATATCCTGATCAAAAATGACTCCAAGATTTCTCACAGTATTACTAGAGGTCAGGGTAATGCCATCCAGAGTAAGGATCTGGTTAGACACCATGTTTCTAAGATTTGTGGGGCCAAGTACAATAACTTCAGTTTTATCTGAGTTTAAAAGCAGGAAATTAGAGGTCATCCATGTCTTTATGTCTGTAAGACAATCCTGCAGTTTAGCTAATTGGTGTGTGTCCTCTGGCTTCATGGATAGATAAAGCTGGGTATCATCTGCGTAACAATGAAAATTTAAGCAATACCGTCTAATAATACTGCCTAAGGGAAGCATATATAAAGTGAATAAAATTGGTCCTAGCACAGAACCTTGTGGAACTCCATAATTAACTTTAGTCTGTGAAGAAGATTCCCCATTTACATGAACAAATTGTAATCTATTAGACAAATATGATTCAAACCACCGCAGCGCAGTGCCTTTAATACCTATGGCATGCTCTAATCTCTGTAATAAAATTTTATGGTCAACAGTATCAAAAGCAGCACTGAGGTCTAACAGAACAAGCACAGAGATGAGTCCACTGTCCGAGGCCATAAGAAGATCATTTGTAACCTTCACTAATGCTGTTTCTGTACTATGATGAATTCTAAAACCTGACTGAAACTCTTCAAATAGACCATTCCTCTGCAGATGATCAGTTAGCTGTTTTACAACTACCCTTTCAAGAATTTTTGAGAGAAAAGGAAGGTTGGAGATTGGCCTATAATTAGCTAAGATAGCTGGGTCAAGTGATGGCTTTTTAAGTAATGGTTTAATTACTGCCACCTTAAAAGCCTGTGGTACATAGCCAACTAACAAAGATAGATTGATCATATTTAAGATCGAAGCATTAAATAATGGTAGGGCTTCCTTGAGCAGCCTGGTAGGAATGGGGTCTAATAAACATGTTGATGGTTTGGATGAAGTAACTAATGAAAATAACTCAGACAGAACAATCGGAGAGAAAGAGTCTAACCAAATACCGGCATCACTGAAAGCAGCCAAAGATAACGATACGTCTTTGGGATGGTTATGAGTAATTTTTTCTCTAATAGTTAAAATTTTGTTAGCAAAGAAAGTCATGAAGTCATTACTAGTTAAAGTTAATGGAATACTCAGCTCAATAGAGCTCTGACTCTTTGTCAGCCTGGCTACAGTGCTGAAAAGAAACCTGGGGTTGTTCTTATTTTCTTCAATTAGTGATGAGTAGAAAGATGTCCTAGCTTTACGGAGGGCTTTTTTATAGAGCAACAGACTCTTTTTCCAGGCTAAGTGAAGATCTTCTAAATTAGTGAGACGCCATTTCCTCTCCAACTTACGGGTTATCTGCTTTAAGCTACGAGTTTGCAAATAATTTTGCAGCAGCTTTAAATGTTGCAAAACTCATACTGATCAGCCTTGTACACCATGATCAGGTCCTTCAGGATGACTGAGTGTTCATTATGCAGAAGAACTTTCCAAGTGTTTCAGATTCCAACAAGATCTAGGTCTGAACCTCGACTTGGCCACTGCTGAACTTTCATTTTATCACTCAGGTGTTGCTGTGGATTGTTACCCAACTGGATTGCTAAAAGTCGTTTGTTCAAAGATTTGAATCTTACAGCAGTGTGAACCACCAGAGAATGTTTGAATGTGTCATGGCATATCAAATGTCACCTCAAAGATTCAAGCTAGATTAGCTAAAGCGACAAGACTATACAAAGAGATTCAGGATTTTATGATGGAGAAAGATGATGCATGCACACATGCACAGATACAATGAAGTTTCATGAAATGTAATGAGAAGATGGAGCAAAAAATGTGCAGACTGATGGGCTTTGCGGCACACGGTTGCTCATCTGTGTCAGAAGATTAAGTATGTCGAGGTGTCAGAGTGACTTTGGCAAATGAAAGACTGAAGCCTAGTTGTGATGTGAAAGATGTTCACTCGTGTCATTTCTCTGCAGCTTAATCTGTGTGATGGAGGGAAGTCCCAGGAGCAAGAACCAGACTGTAAACAAGACGTCTCCGGGAAACGGACACCTTTTGCTTTGTCACCTTCTGCCTACCCTCTTCCATCTATCATTTCCTACCACTTGTCTTTTCTTTTTTCCTTTCCTATCTCCTGTTCTTATACAACCCCAAAATCAAACAAAGTTGAAATGGTATGGAAAAATGCAAATAAAAATGGTCGCTGCAGCAGATATAAGATGAAGATGCACTTTTTTCAAAAAACATTTATTATTTATTTTCTTTTTCAAAAAAAAAAATCCTTTTTTCAAAAAACAAAACAAACAAACAAAAAAACAAAAACATCCAAAACCATAGGCCCCGACAAAATAATAATTAAAATAAGTTAGTGCACATGGTTTTAGTGCAGAAGGTTCCCGGTTCAAACCCCACCCCTGCCACATTCTCCATGTCATATAGAGTGGCATCAGGAAGGGCATCCGGTGTAAAACCCGTGTCAATTCAACATGCAGGTCAGATTTGTTGTGGCGACCAATAGTGCTAAAACAAGGGAACAGCCAAAGGGACTTAGTATACATACTACCGCGCTGCCTGTGGGGATCCACGGGCTCGAGATTGGGTAGTGTTTATAAAATAGTTAGCTGGCCTTTTTCATGGGTGGTAATAAATTATGAAAAGTTTCTATAATGAGTTGTGAGTCCACAATGTTTTTAGAAGTTTAGACCTCAACAGTTTTTAGAAGAACTCAACCATTTTATTTCCTGTTTTTTATGTAATTTTTAATGTTAATTTACTGTCTTAATGTATTTATAAATTGTTTAGGTTATTGTTATCATATACACATTATTATTATTATTACTAGCAGTATTATTATTATTTTATTATTACTTCTATTTTGTCAGAGTTTCGAATGGACCACAATGGAAATAAGTGGTTTCACTTTCTTGTGTTGTCCATGTATTTTTAACTTATTTACAATTATATTATGTACTTACAATGAATTTACTAAATAAAATCATGCATGCGTGCATGATTTTAATCCATAGATGATTTACCACCACCTGCTGAAATGGCACGAGAGTCCAGAATGTAATTATCAACATCCACTGTTCAGTGTTGTTAGCTAATATCAGGGTTCTCGCCAGCATTATAACAGTGAAACGGCCCATTATGCTGCATGAAAAAAAAATTACACTGCAGTAGGGCCGTTACGCTATTTCCGTGAGTGTGTAGTGGGAAAATAATCATTTCTGATCATTTCAGAAATTAACTTTTTTTTTTTTTTTTAATTATCAACCTCAGTCAAACCCATTTAAAGATGTCAGTTGTGACTCACTGTTCTGCAGATTCAAGTCGCTACCAGACTATCGTCTGTTATTGCGAGCAAGAAAAGAGAATCAATCATCTGCCGTTTCACATCAGAGTTTTTTTTCTGTTTCATGACATTCCTTTTCCAAGGGCCTAGCGCACAAAGGTTCTCTGGGGTGGATCGTAGCACGTATGGGAAAAGTTCTCTGTACAGCTACTAAAGTTTTCCTGCAGTGTGTCGCGCACCGAGCACTGGGGGAAAAGTTCTACAGCCGCTAAAGTTCTCCTTGCAGCAAACGGCGTGCCAAGCACTGGGGGACAGGGGAGAGCGAGGCCAGCTTCCCCCAGAAAATTTTTAAATTTATAACCCTCTGAAACACTACTGCCTGCATTCTGAGCACCAAATTTTATTAATCTTTGTTACAGCCTTATTTTAATGCCAAAAGAAACAGGGCATCAGGCCAAACACAGAACAGTGTAGATGTGTGTCAGGAACATCAGAACTGCTAATTTATACCCAGCAGTTTATTCAAGAAAATCCTTGTTTGTTTTTTCTTACATTAAATAACTCATCACTCATCTTCAACCACTTAGCCGGATTCAGGTCGCGGGGGCAACAGCTCCACTAAATAACTTGTAATTAAAATATTTTTAAGTAAAAATAAATAAATAAATAAAAACCATTAACTCATCTGTTGTTGTCGTTTCTGATGAGATGATTTCTTGATTAACATGATAATGACCCTTGGACATTTATTTTTAGACAAAATAGCATAAAAAAATAATGTGTACATTTTTAAGTCTGGTAGATTCATTAATTCATATCTGCATTTCAACCAGGAAAACAACAACAACAACAAAAAAACCCAAACACGGTAAATAAATATAAATATTCATTATAAACACAACAGGAGATGATGAAACAATGACTGCAGTGTGTTTGTTCGTTAGGGTTTCTCATGACTAAATATTTTTTGCAACATGAAATCACACCCTCACTGACTATGTGATTGCTTTTAATCTTGTAAACACCACAGAGTAATTACTAAAATATGAATTTCACAGTTCTAGTTGTTGTGAATGTTTTAAAATTATGCACAATAGGGGTGGGGCCTCTTCTGCAAATGTCTTTTTGACTGAAATTTGACTTCATGGACATGTTTAATTATTCATTCATTTAATGCTAAAATCAGGAAAAAAATTTTTTTTCAAATAATAAAATACATAGTTGCTGTTTAAAGAGCCTTTGTTTTATTTATAAGCATAGCAGCAGGTGTGAATTTGCAGAGACGACAGGTGAGCTGGAATCTCAGCACATTTAATCAGATGAAGGTCTCTCCCGCAGCTTCAACCTCAAATTCGTGGCATTTTTGGGAACAATTTCCTCACATTTTGAAATGCAGAGATGTTCTCTTCCTCCATCTGGACTTCAAATTTTGGTATATTTATTTGGACTAACAAAGAAGGCCCTTTATAAGCCCATAATGCAAAACCCTCCGGGGGGGGGGCACCTAAGCATCCCTGAACCCCCGGCTATTTAAGGTGATTCTTCCATCCCATTACTCTGAGAAACGGCCAATTTGCAGAAAAACAATGATTAATCCGCCACAAAATAATTATTTTATATACATAGCGTCCAGTGCAGAGCACATGGCAGCCGGTAGAACAATAATAATAAAAATAACAATAATAATCAATAATTCCCTGAGTTTTTAATTTATAGGAGGTTTGACTCTTGGATAAACAGTCTCTTCCAGTATAAAAACTTTATGAATTTATGACTACTTTAACTAGGCCCTTCAAATATTTGAAGTGTTGTAAATATCATGGAATGCAGCTGATGATGTGTTACTCAGTGGATCAGGAAAAATGACTGTAGGAAGTTAAGTCTTCCAGCAAAACATGACAATGCATTCCCATAAAACACACCCTGCACACGTTTTTACTGATACAGAAAACGTGCCCTCTTACGAGATGTTTGACTGTAAACATGCGGGATAGATTTCATTTCTTTTGATATGCGACCTAAAAACCCTCACTGCTCAACTACTACTCTAATGCACAGTTTGAACTCTGAATGTGACACACACACGTCAAGATTTTCCTTTTTTAAAATTAGTTTTCCAATAAGCAAAGCACACTAATAACATTAACAGAACACTGTTGCCGGTTTAATTCCTCCCCTTAATGCGGATCAGTCAACAGAACGTAAGTTCATAGGTTTTCCAAAAAAAAAAAAAAGTAGGAATTAGGGCTGGGCATTTTGCTGGGCAATTTTGATACTTTTGGAGCGCTGACTGAAATGCACTAATACCACAGTTTATTTCTCTACCCCCCCCCATCCAACTTCTCACTGATGCAAGGCAATCTTTCAAGGATTTTATGTGAACGAGATTACCAGCAGTTATCGGCATGTATAAGGCATGTATAACTAAGTATCATCAGCATAGCAGTGAAAGGTAATCCCAAAAGGCCACAATATGTGCCCAAGGGGTGCTATATAAAGGGAGAAAAGCAGGGGGCCTAAGACAGACCCCTGTGGAACCCCAAATTTCATGTCACTAAGGTTAGAGGTAGTGTTACTGTACAAAAAAGTAAGAACGATTGGTCAAGTATGACGTCAGCCATGCAAGGGCACTCCCAGTAATCCCAAAATATTTTCCAGCCTATCAAGTAGAATATGAGTATCCACGGTATCAAATGCAGCACTGAGATCGAACAGCACCAGAACCGTAGTGGTGTCCGAATCCATTGTAAGCAGAAGATCATTCACCACTTTAGTGAGAGCCATCTCTGTGGAATGATATTTTCTAAAAGCAGACTGCAGTGGCTCAAAGAGATTATTCTCAGTAAGATAGTCCACGAGCTGCCGTGACACCACTTTTTCCAGAATTTTAGAGCAAAATAATAGATCTGACAGATAGTTTTTCAATACCCTAGGATCAAGATTAGGTTTCTTAAGTAATAGTTTAATCATTGCAGATATGAAACATTTAGGAACAGATCCAGAAGTTAAAGAAAGATTAATAATTTACAGCCCAAGAGTGGGCCACAGGTCCTTAAACAATTTTGTTGGCACAGGATCAAATAAACAAGTTGTGCTTTTTGTTGACGTTACGAGTTTCGTCAGCATGCTTAGTGAGATACTATCAAATTCTGTAAATCTAGGTAATACCTCAGTAATGGCGCCCACCTCAATAGCAGGGTGTAGTGGCTGGGTTAAGGCATGCTGGGATATGTTTAACCTAGTGTCTTGAATTTTCTTCTCAAAGTAATCCAGGAAATCTTGTGCTGTAAAAGGATAGCGAACTACAGGTGGTTGTCCATGAATAAGTGTTGCTACCGTGTCAAAGAAGAACGATGAGTTATGCGTGTTTTTGTTGATCAAATCAGAGTAATAGGTCTGCTTTGTAGCCAGTAATGCATGCTTATAGTATAAGACAGCATCACGCCACGCAATGTGGAATATTTCTAATTTTGAACAATGCCATTTCCGTTCTAGACCTCTAGCCTTATGCTTGAGGTCACGCAGGTAATCACTGAACCAAGGTGACTATGTTTTGGGGAGCACAATTTTAACACAGGTGGCATAATCATGTTGAGCGTAGTTTTGAGCACTGAGTTTAAGCTATCCACAAGTCTGTCTACTGACTGGGTATTTGCCAAATGTGAAGCTAAGACATCAGGCAGTCTAGCTTCAAATTCAGTCTTAGTTGAGGAGTTGATGCATTGCCGTAGTGATATATAAGGTTGTTGTTCACTAAACACGGCAGTGAAACTGTAAACTTAATAAGTGAGTGATCAGAGACCACTGATGTAAGAGACATGATGTCAATATTCGTAGATACCACGTGCCAAAACCAAATCCAGGGTATTTCCACTAATGTGTGTCGAGTCCCAAATGCATTGCTGAAATCCTAATGCATCCACAATTTCCATAAATGATTTGCAGAGTGGATCAGAAGGCTTATTTATATAAATGTTAAAGTCACCAATAATCAGAATATTATCTGCACAGGTTGACAAGTTAGAGATGAATGCACCAAATTAATCTAAGAATTCAGAATATGGGCCAGGAGGCCTATATACAATGACAAAGTAATACAGCTGATTTTTATTCTGCTGACCTTGGCAATGCGTAATATCCTGAGCAGAGCAGAGAATCAGATGCTCAAAGGAGTTATATTTGTGACCCCAACAACTAATAAGCTAAACCTAGATTTATAAATAAGAGCAACACCCCCTGCTTGCTTCGTATCACGAGGGACGTGACTAAATGTATATGTGGTGGGCAGGACTCATTTAATGGGAGGACAGCTGTAGCTTTAAGCCAAGTTTCACATAACCCAATCATATCTAAGTGATGATCAATAATTAGATCATTAATCAACAATGAATTTGAGGATCGTGATCATATGTTAATGAGACCCAGACTATGGATCTCAGTGGGGTTGACAGTTGAAGTGTTTGGATTTTTGGGGTGGTCCCAGAGTAGCATATATAAGATGCCCCGAAGTAGGTTTAGATTTGAGACATTCCATGCGCGTTGTAAATAGCAGACACAAAATCTTTGCTATTGCTGGACCAACCACTGGGCCATCCTCAATTTCAACATCATCCAATGTAGTAATGAGTATTAAGTTTGCAAAGCATGTCCCTCTATGATTTTTATGGATATGTCTACACGGAAGCAGGCCACAATCTCACCTTGTTGAATTTCCCTCCCTGGCAGATAAATTGCACTATCACCATCGTGGATTTTCTGCACTAATTTCCCTGCTAAGCTAATGGATTCCACATCCACATTTGTAATAAGCCTTGCAGGGTCTCTAATCACCTGCTCCGTGGCCTGCTGTAAATTCCTAATCTTACCCTCCCTGTAGAGCTCTATTTATGTTCACAGACAAGATGGCGGCGCCTTCCCCAGTAGGGTGGAGGCTGTCCGGCATCAGCAAGCCACAGTGGCCCCAGAACGAAGGACTGTTATCAATAAAGCTAAAGCCTTGCTGTCTACAAAATTGCGCCAGCCACCTATTTAACGATGTCAGCCTGCTAAATGCCTCATCAGTACCCAGGGAGGGGAGGGGACCAGAGACTATTAATCTATGCCGACACATTCACTTTCTGGCAAGGTCACAAGTCCTCTCCATGTCCATTTTTGTGACCTCTGAGTGCTTCATCCTGACATCATTGGTGCCGACGTGAATAACTATGTGACTATATCTCATGTCATGTTCCTTAGTCTGTCTCCCCTTCAGCAGCGTCAGCACCCTAAGATGGGATGCAATGTCAGGAGCTCTGGCCCCAGGAATACATTTAACGTCAGCCGGCGTCTGTAACCTGACTTTGCGGGTGATAGAATCCCCTATCACTAAAGTCCGGCATTTTGGCCTGGAGACAGGAGTGAAAGTCACTTGTGGGCTCAATCCAAGGGGAGAACCGATTCACAGTTACCAGTGGCGAGTGTGAACAGGGTACCACAACCGGGCACCCACCCCTATGGGGCTTCCTACGCCTAGCCACAGTCCAAAAGCCGTCCTCCATAGCTGCCGTTTCTAGGCTGATGCTAATGGGCTCGCTAGCTGGCCCAACACTAACCTCATATGGAGTGCCCATAACATCTAACTCCACTGAGCTAAGAAGCTGCTCTAACTTACGGACACGGCTCTCTAAGACAGCCACCCTATCTTGCAACATCACGCAAGATTTACGGAGGGTGTAAAGTAGGTAAAGTAGTGTACTTAGTGCACTAAGAAATTGGTGACAGATTTGCCAATGCCATCCGTGAGGAGTGAAATTGTGGAAGACATAGTGAGCAGATGTTCCTTTGTTTACAATTTATATCGCCACAGCTTCCAGTTTCACTTTCTGAATGACTTACACAGACGATTGCCACCTAATGGCACGGAGAGTATATGTACACAGACCGTACAGGCTAGAAGCCAGGTAGCTGCCTGCTGTGGTCTTTCCAATGCAAATTTTTCAGGAAGTGGAGTTGAATGGCCACAAAAATCAGGGCTGCTCTGAGTCTCTGCTCGTTGATGTGAGTCTTCCTCGTGTGTCAGAACCTCAACTCTCGTGCTGCCGGTAGTCGATATATAGCGGACTGCTATGCATTAGGCTCTCTGCCAGTCCTCTAAATATCGCTTCCCGAAGAAACTTGCATTGGCTGCCGGTCAGCTACATTTAGTGTTGGGAGGGTACCCTCAGAGCCGGCATTATAATGGCAAGGATTATCTCAAATCCAATCCTCATGTGTATGTCAGACATACTTCCAGGTCTAAAGCTTGTTTTGCATTGGTTAGACAAGTCTATCCCGCCAATATAGGGGGTTGTCCAACTGCCTGCATGACAACAGAGAAAGCGATTCAATCATGGCGGCGACTGCAAATACTGCTGTCAATAAAGACAGCATGTCTGAGAATGTAGAAACGGAGAATAGGAAAGTATTCAGGGAATTCATTATGACAGAAGATTCCGATGATGATTTCCCGGGTTTCAAACCAGATGACCTGGAAGACGATGAACTGGAGCTTTTGGAACTTGGAGATATAAACTGGAGGAGTGGCATTTTGGACCTACAAATTCCAAGGTTCATGGGGAAGGGCCAAAAATCAATGTGACAATGTTCAATGTAATGTTGATCCAATTGTTGTGTTGAAGCCGATTCCAACCCCCCCAAACAGCCCTTTTCAGGGCCACCCAAATCCATTACAAAATTGCAAAGTCCTTGTAACTTATATATCTGGTTGGATAATGACATCACTCATATTTCAGGACGGTATTCTTGGAAGGGTAAGTCATATTCTTCTTTGCATAATGGCTGAGTGGATCCGTGGCATTTGATGGGTGTTTTGTATGTCACGTGACATGGATTATTCGTCCCATTTGTGATGTGTTGCATTTACCGTGCAAATTTGGTTGCATACATTTTGTATCACTGCACGCTGCGTCAGCCACGCACGCACACACTAGTGGGGGAGGCATTTAGCTAAACATGGTGAGTTTGTTTTGCTGACGGACGACGAATTGAAGGAGCTAATTGACGGTGATAATTCTTCTAACACTGTAACAGACTGGCATCCTGTCCAGGCTGCACCCTGCCTCATGCACGATGACTGCTGGGATAGGCTCCACCCCCGCCTTCACCCTTAATTGTAAGCAGTTGAAGGTAGGTGGGTGAGAGTGGAAATTTGAATAATATTTCTGTTCTGGACCATGAATGTACACACTCCCAGGAGTCTTACATCTTAGCACAATCCAGATATGGTCCAGGACCACAGTGATTATTATCATTTCTGATTAGAAAGTGGCTACGGATACAGGGGACATATCCCAAAACCTAAATTCTACATGTACAGTACCAGAAGTATAGAACGACAACAAACGTTTATATATTGGGGGTGGGGGTGAAGTCAGGGATCAAGTCCAGTGAATCGGGTTTAATGTTAACCAATCGGACAGCACGGGAGTTGTCACGTGACAACGATCAGCCAATCAGAGGCATTTTGTCTCTCCTGTAGCCACTGCCAATGACTAAACTCAGTAGTTCTCTAAAACATCATAAAAAAAAAACTTGTTTTAATTTTGAGACTTATGTTTTGTCCAATCAGCAATCAGAAACTAAAAATATTGAAGTTACAAAGTTTACAGGAATGTCCTGTCATATTAGACAAACTGGAATAACCAAAGTTTGGGATTTTTCCTTGCTAAACATGTTGAACAGTTAATATGTTATCATCATAGTTTCCCCATTATCAACTGATTGTTCGAACACTGAGTTTTTTGTATACTTATTTTTAACCTAAACACGCCTGAAAACAATGGTCATAAACAGGCCATTTTCTTGGTTCTAGTCTTCCCGACAAAATTTAAATATATGACTAACTTTTATATAACGCATAAATACAATAATGCTCTGACCTAGCGGACCATTTTAAGTGTAATTTAACTTTTATTCGCTTGCGCTTGCTCGTCTGAACACTGTGACGAAAACACAAATGATCAAGTTTTTCCACCTACCGGATCAGTGTCCATCTTTCTGGAAACGATTCACCTCGAGACCACACAAATCAGTCAGTTTTCCTTTAAGTGGACACCGTTATTTAAAACTTTCTAAACACCTCGATAACGAGGATTTGATGCTTTTTTTTCTGAACCGAATGACTGCTCCTCAACTTCCTGGTTGCTTTTCTTTTTCTTTTTTCCCCTCCAAGTGAATTCCTTCGCTGCGAGCATCAATTGCACTACAGTGCAACAATGGCTTTCCGGCTGGATCTTCAAAGTAAAGGGCTTAAAAACTTTACAGCATTGTTAAGTGTTTAGCTAACACAAAAGTGCAGGTATAACAACCATTAATAGAAGCGTCTACGGGGAATGACCACGTTTTATTAGTGGTGTTGGACTACATTCGCGTTGCACCGCAACCATTACTTTTATTTCGAAGGGAACGTCATTACTTTTTCGTGTCCTTCCCCTTTGTCAATCTCGGGATGACGTCATTCCAAGGTGTTTCCACCTGTTGGATGTACTGTGTGTACCTGTTGATGCAAAGCGTGAGGTACTTAATCAGAAATGTCACCTTACTGTACTCTTCTAAACTGACGCCTGAGCCAGGTGTCATCTTTTAACAAACAAATAGGATGTTTGCTTGATAGTTATTAGTTACAGTACTGTACAATTGGTTTAAAAACTTTATATAGACAAATTTAGTAAATACCTTACATTTATATGTAAATAAATAAAATCACCTTCATAAAAATGTTTGGTTGAGGTTATAAAACAGCATTCATCCGGATGAAAAATGATAAGAAAATTATCTTGCAATTAATTTTATTTACGTGATCATCTGTAATGATCTGTCATGGACCAAGAACTAAAATTAAAGCTGCATGGCATTTGGCTTTAAAAAAAAAGTCATAAAAAGAATTTTCTTTGGTACTACCATAATTTTATTCCTTTGCATTTAAATAAGGAATTCATAAAATTATATTGCCAATATAATCAAAATTCACGCTAGCTGGAAACTATTGAAAATTTTGACCCCTGAAAGGGAGAAATTTAATCGATCAAATGCCATGACCTACATTTGGTAGCGACATCATAGATAACATTGTGCCTTCGCCCAGTCTGTAAGAGGGATGCTGGGAAGGGCAAGGCGCCTGCCAATCAGAGTAAAGAAAGGTAGCGTGACATCAGTTGGCTGCTCACTCGAACAAAAATCAAAACAAATAAAATGCTCTAAAACAGCTTATTTCTGTATCGACGTTTCTCATATATTTTGTAAAAGTTAAGGCGAAATAAACACTTTCTAAATCTAAAAGAAATGCTGCTTTGGAAATCAGATAACATCACTGAAGTGATTTACAAGACATCTTACAGATGATAGAGTGGACACCCCAGGAACACGCATTAAGCAAGTGGGTCAGGTCACAGGTAAGGCATATCTGTACAATTTAATGTCAGGAACAGCTAGACCACCCCCCTCCACTGGGAGTTTTAGTGTTGATCCCCTATTGCACCACAGAAAGGATGTGAGTGTGTCATTTTAACTCTGATGTGTCAGTAATATAGGGACGTTTTGGAAGGGGTATAGTAAATGTAGTAGAATATTCATTTCACATAAGTATACCCTGCCCAGAAATGACAAGACTAGACCAAGGAGGAAGATCGTGTTTAATATGGCAAATAAGAGGAAAATTGGCCTTATACAGACCAAGTAAAAGGGGGGTAATGCAGATGCCTAAATATGTAAACCCTGAACCCATCTAAATGGAGATGGTTCTGAGACTTTGAGTGTAATCGGTCATCTAACGTAGCAAGTGGATGTCATTAGTATTTTGTCTCTTGAGAATCCTTGGGTACCAAATTAATTTAAGGAGACTACGATGAAGTGTACTGCTCACATGGCAGGAAAACGTCAGCTTGATCATCAGTACTGAGGACCTCAGCAACCTGAAAAGCAGTGGCAGAGCCAGGAAATTTTTGTTGGAGGGGCTCCACAAAATGTTCTCGACATGAACAATATATAGTAAATTGCTTTATAAATACCAAGGTGTGTGTTTTATTTCACTTGTGCTCCTCTAAAATGTGGTATCAATGCACACACACATCACTTAGAATGATTGAAAGTTCAGTAAACTTGCTCATAGGTACAAATACAAAATAAGTGAAGTTTTAAGAGTGGCCGTAATAAATATGTAGGAAACCTAAATTTTTGGAGTATAGAGTTAAATTTGTCTCATTAATACTTGCAAATGCACAGAGGGTGATTTACAAATATCCTTTGATTTGTACACGCTTTGTGATTCACAAGCTTCTGATTTGTAACTTCTGTTTGAGTTTTTACAAATAAATGTTTATTTGCAAAACTGAAAATTCTGTTTGTGAAGGCTGATTCAGCATTGGTGGCTCACCGAACACACACATTCATCACTTTGCTCAGTTACGCAATATTGAGACATTCTCAGCGCAAAACTGCAGTTGAGATCCACAAATTGTAGCAAAGTGTTAACATGTGGCACCAGCATCCAGACAAAACTGGAATTAAATTAGAAAAATTAGTTTAAATTAGTTGAACACCTGTTATCAAAACGTTATTAACTAGTAGAGTCAGGATCCCACTCATGACTACAGCAGCATGTAGCACCTTTGAAATCAGAGTGCCTTTCAGGTGTGTCTGCTTCCTGTTCTATAGCTCCTACAGTCAGCTGACATCACAGCAAGGAGGAGCCAGTCAGCACACCAGCTCTGAACAACAGGTTCCACAGATGATCCAGGAGGGTGGCGACGGACCTTATGTTTTTCAAAGCCTGCTGCTCTGAGAAATCAGGTAATTGCTGCAGACTGGTGGAGCTTCAGGTAACCCACACACCTATCTGCATATTGGAAAATGCTTTGCCTCAGACATTTGCTCATGTGTTAAAAACAATCTACTGCATTTGCCAAAAGAATGAAAAGAGACTGCTGACCCTTCATCGCATCAGCTGTTTTCCATTATACATGCCAGCAGTCCTTTTGTTAATTTGAAGTGCTTCAGGATGTAGATATTGTGGGTTCTTGGAGCCAACAGTTTTTTTTAAAATATATATTATAAATAATTTTCTTAATATCTATCTGCCTACACTTCTCTGTACAGAACACAATAATGAGAAGGCACTTAAAGAGCACATACCAAGGCTACATATAGCTTAAAATCAATTTAAAATACTTAAAAAAATCACGTGGTATTCCTTAATGGTTTTAAATATCCTGTTATTATATTTTACTTTTATTTATTAAATAATCTTCAGTCATTCTGCTATTTTAATTTGAAGTATTTTTTTAAATGAACTCTTACTCTTCTGTTATCTGCCATGACCCAGATCAGTCAG
Source organism: Thalassophryne amazonica (assembly GCF_902500255.1). Taxonomy (NCBI): domain Eukaryota; kingdom Metazoa; phylum Chordata; class Actinopteri; order Batrachoidiformes; family Batrachoididae; genus Thalassophryne; species Thalassophryne amazonica. Next base: position 107,291,561 of record NC_047107.1, on the reverse strand, counting down.
TTATTGAGTGAACCAAAACAACTCTACATTCATACAATAAGCACACATTTTACTAACTGTGGAAAACAATTTATTTCTTTTGACAATATACATTTTCTCTGCAGTGGTTGAACAGTTAAATTATCTACACAAAGATGAAACATCAGCAGTACAAATATGTTGAAAACTCACAAATTAAATTTTAATGGAAAAGAAACGTAGCACTTACAGGTCAAAACACTTGATGAAATATAAAGAGCTGAATAAGTATATAAAAAAATTGTAAGAGAGCTCATTAGGCTTCTGTCCTCAGCGGCCTTGTCGTATGATGATATCGGACATGTCATCAACTTTCACCAGCTCCAAATTCTGTTACCAAGAGAAAAGTCATAAAAGATCATATTTTCATTTTTTAATGTAAATTACAACTGTTAAAATGTGTAGGACCTATACATTTTCTGTTTAAAGGAGTCCATCGTCCCCTTTTCATTTGAATTTTTGATGCAGAGTTTGGTTTTTTTTTTTGATCAGTTTAGTTGTGTTCTGTAAATCAGTAAAATGTCTGACCATACGTAAAGAGAATGTTTTGGGGATGTTAGATTTAATCTCCAAACACGATCCATGGGCTGTAGTTTGGGTAGTGTTTATACGTACAATAGGTAACTGACATTTTTCAAGTGTGGTAATACATTATGTAAAGCTACGATTTTAATTGAAAGTACAGGAAATTAAAATGAGAATGTTCTGTCAGTAATTATATTTATTATCTGGCACATTTAGTTGATGTCATATTTTACAACTGGCAAGGTTGAGATACTTCCTTTGTTCAGAGTTTGTCTAGTTACCAAGGACTGATTAATGGTGATATCAATGTCCATTGTTCACTGTTTTTTTTTTTTTTTACCCAATATCCCTAATTTCTCAAAAAATATTAGTCGTATCAACTTCCCATTTTCACAGTGTTCATCCTTGACCCAAAATACGTAAACATACCAAATGACAAATGCCAGACCTCCCCAGTTTCTCCATGATCAAAGTTACACAATTGGCTTTTAATACATAGAATATAAGAAGTAGTAGTATGAAAAATGTCTTCAAAAGTGGACCTTTAATCAAGGGTGTTGTGGAGGGCACCCCCCCCCACAACATCCCCCTTCAGTCTGGATTCTCCCCTAGATTTCAGTCTCTGAGCAGGAACGTTATGCTTGGTTCACATGGTAAAATTTTAAAATTGCTCGTAGGTTTTCAATACCTGACAGACACACCCCCCCCCCCCCCCCACACACACAAAAAATCATAGATATAACAGATTTGGTCGTACAGTGTGTGGTGTGCAGCCACATGGTAAAGACAACACACCACACAAGAACATTTCCAAGCAAAACCTCTCGAGATCAAATGTAACTTCGGAGTAAGCGCTTGTTGGCCGGCTACACATCAACAGGCTGCGTGCTCGTTTGTGCTCATGGTACACCCCACATGCTGGAATATCGGGCCAAGACAATCCAACATGTTGAATATTCATGATATGAGGTCTCAGCGGCCCGACTCCCAACATCCTTGTGGGACAGACTCTTAACACACCACACACACAGCAGTAATATCTGATAATGTCTTTAGAGCCATCACGATTAGGGATGGGCATCGATAAGATTTTATCTATCAATACCACTGTAGATTCAGCTTATCGAGCCGATTCCTTATCGATTCCCTTATCAATACCTCTTGTAAATTTTCTGTGTACTAAAAGTAGGCTTATTGAGTCTTAAACTAAATACATGTGAAATTGGTCACTGGAACCTTGATTTCTGCACATAGATAAACTCTACATGGTGGATCCTTGATCTCTGGACAGAAATAGAAATAAACAACATCTGTAGTTTTTGTCAAAAGCATTTCCTTTCAGACATTAATGGCACAAATGTAACTCCATAGACTCTAAGCCTGCCTCAGCCGGCTGCGCTGCAAGTAAGCATCAATGTAATTCATAACCGATAAATTCCAGTATTGTCTCTGGTATTATCAACTACTAATAAACTGAATTTGAGTTTTAACACCACGATTGCTTTTGGAAGCATCAAAAACAACAACAGACCCAAACAATGAGCCTACATGTCTGTCTTTGAACATCTTGCCCCCTGCTGGAAGCTCTTGTTTACTACATGGCTTCCAGCACAGAAGCACGCTGAGAGCAGCCACAAAGCACAACTCTCTACCCAAGCACCACGCTCCGGTCAGGCGGAGGTCTGGGAAAATAAAGCAGTGCTGACTTATGGTTTTGATTTATAAATAACAATACTGATAGAATAACTCCATTAATGTCAATTCTGTCATTTGTACAAAGTTAAAATATAACATATCTTTTAATGTTGAATAATGCACTAACTCTGAGGTTTTGTAACAAACACAGACAGATCGCAAAGGATTCTGGGTAAAATGTGCCTCTGCTAAACACAGATTGGTTCAGTCATTCATTATGTAAACCAACACGTTAATGTGATGTGTGTTGTCTGTTGGTGTTTACAGATTTAAATGTGGTATTGTAAAATATTCCATTTTTTTTATTTGTAAAAACAGGCATTTTTACGGAGCCCTGAAAGTGACATCGTAAAATGTTTTGCACGTGGAGAGAATGTGCGCTCATTTTATTATTATTTATTATGCACACATTTTATTATATTGTGCACACGTTTTATTATATTGTAAAATGTGCACTCAATATTGTCTTGACACATTCACCCTATTGACGTTTCAAATCCCGCAAAACCTCGGAGAGGTCGCCGCGTTGCGAGATCTCAGTAACATTGAGAATTGCATTGAGACGGTCTGATCATGCTGCACTTTACCACCTGAATCCAATGAAAGGCTCATTAAAAGTCTGCTAACGAGTCTTTCATTGGATTCAGGTGTGTTGGAGCAGAGAGACAACTAAGAGTGTCAGGAATGTGGCTCTCGAGGACCGAACTTGGCCATCCCTGACATAGAGAAATGATAATTTTCCTGACAAACACCCTCAAAATGACTGCTCTGAACGGCCGATAAGGGAATAGTTAAGCAAAAAGGCTAATGATGTCAGTGGATCGAATCAATTCTTAATGATTCTCGAAAAGAACCGGTTCTCGATACCCAACTCTCTTCACAAAAGTCGGGGCTTCCTTAAGATTGCTGGAAAGGGAAGATCGGGTCAGAAATTGGCATAATTATCTTGCCGTGCGAATCAGGCATTATGTCATCCTCAGAAAGAGAAAAGAAAAAAAGTGTTTGCTGTTAATGCATTGCAGGTTCTGCAGCTGTTTTTAATTTAACTACATCAAGGACACTCAGAGCAGACTTTGAAAGAAAAGTTTAAAAATATGTTTGTAAAACTCTGCACTCTGCTCTACTCATGGTGTGGAGCTGCCTTGAGATCAACCCCCCCCCCCCAAGTATTTTACACTGATCTCAAAAAATGTTTCGTGCTGAGACAAATATCTACAGGAAATTGGCACACCTGTTCAAAACAAGCTGCTAATAGGCTCCCCTTGGTTCAGGTGTTTTATCAACGCAATATTTTTTGCTGACTGGGAGGTGCTTTTCATGGCAGGTGCCAGTGTTAAAAATGACATGCTTATTGCCTCAGCAACTGTAGATTAACATTGTAGCTCCATTGTTACCAAGCTACAGATTCCTGATCATATACAGTAAAATTTGTCTAAACCATCATCATATAAACCGGATATTCACACTCACTGGACAAATGCAAGAGTCCCAGTGCTTTTGTATGGTTTTCCATATAATAAACATATATACGAGTATACTGGATTTTGTGGAATGGATTTTTGCTCACATTGGAGAAAACGTCACGTCTGATCGCAATGCATTTCCATTAAAAACCCCTTGTATGTACCGGACAGAGCAGTCTGGACATGTCCAGTAACAGAGATACAAAATGAAGTTACACACGGCCACTCACCGAGTCGAGGATAGTGGGTACCATATTTCCGTGATTAAAAGACCGGTCATTAATTTTTTTCCAAACCCTGCTTGTTGCCTGCACTGTAATATGGTGTTAAGTTTCACACATATCCCTGGGTGTGACGAACCAAAGGGCTTTAGGCCAGAGCCCTCTGTTTGGCTCTCTGGAGCCCGACGCACCTGGTAAATCGACACTGCAAAAGACTGTGATTTGTCACTTTTCTGGTTTCACTCCTTCTCCCGTCATATTTTAGAAGTTTTTGCAGTGTGCACACTGATTTCATTTCAATCATACAGCAAATACATTTGGCAGAAAAGTCTGCAAATATGACCAACTTCACAACACAGTCATAAAAAGACACTCAAATGACCCATAATTCATGAAGGAAATTGTACACCCTACCTTTGGTTTGGAGGTTAATGATTGTACAAAGAAGCTCATTGAGGGACAAATTAATCCAGAAAAAGCTAAGGTTCCTTCTGCAAATTGCATAAAGGCATGACAGAGAACTTTAACAGATTAATGCATATGTTGACATATTGTATGGCCATGGGGTTACAGAGCTACAGAGGCATAAATCAGGCTTTAGGATTTTAAAGGTACCACTCCACAACTGACTTAGACACAACTGACTTTTTAATGCACATAATGTCTGGCGCTTATTTAAGTCAGACGTAAATTTTTTTCAGACCAAGTTTTGATCTGGTCATTAAATGAGGCAGGTCCCGATTCAGGATTCCATGTAGATCCTTCGGCGCCTTCTGACTGTAACTAATCAGTTACATCCATATAACGGATTTTGTCTGTTACATCCATATAACGGATTGCAAAATTTGCTGGTCCTACCTGAATACATTATGTGCGAGTTTTACTGTATAAGGAAAATTCACTCAAGGGAAACACTGGAGCACAGACTTTTTACAGAGTCTTTTAGGACAATTAACCACAGATCATGCAATATTATCTCAAATATTTGTAATAAAATGTTCAGAAAGTAGTGTTATAGTCGAGTACACCTCCCCAAGGCCAAGGCTGAGTCAGAGTCCTGGGTCACTGAGGCCAAGGCAGAGTATTATACAAAGTCTGTCATAGGTGCTGCGGCCCATTCTTATAGACTTGTGCATAATTTCAAGCCAGAGCCAAGTGAGTCTGACACAGCCGTATATAAACCTTAGCATACTTTAATGTGTTGGGATCACAGATATTAATATGTTACCTGGGCAAAGGAGAATAATAATGCATGAGTAGTGACAAGGCTGTTTTGGAAGATTTTTACACATTAGTATCTGTAGATGTAGCACAGCATAGCACGTGTATATGTTAGCGTGTAGTAGTGTGGCGACTAGAAAAGAATGCAAGCAGTATGCACAGACCATTGAATGCCTAAAGTTAACGTGACGTAACAAAATAGCAGTACTGGGAAGTAAACAGTGCGAAAATAGGTAAGAACAAGCAGTCACAAACAGACCTCACCATATTCTTCAAGGCTGGGCGATGCCAAGACAGTCATTACATACTGATGCAGAGCCCCCCCCCCCAAAAAAAAACTCTACAGAGGCTGACCCTGACACCTCCAGGGGTCAGAAAGTACAGAAACGGTCAGTCCACAACAGCCACTGCTAGCAGTCTCTGGTAGACACGGCTCACCCGCATACTAGCAGTGGGCACAGAATAATGTGACCGGTCAAACCCTTCCTCTTCAGCAGGCATAGACTTGAGTGCAGCACAACTGGTCAATAATTTAATTGAGCTTTTTTTCCCCCTTTTTTGGGGTGGGGGGGTGTTACTTTTGAGTGATAAATTGTTTGAAATGTGTACAAGTTGGCAGGTCTGCATTGTTATATTAACGTCACTCACCTTTTCATTGGCAAGATGAAGAAGAGCGACAAATGCAAGAGGCACAGAAAGGTTCTGAGCCATCGTACTTGGCAGACTGAAGAGAAAACAGAAACAAAAATGTATGAGACACCAGTCTTCAGAGTGTCCCATCATCCTTCAGCCTGGAAGGAAACCATTTGTTTCCATTAGCAAACTTCGAATAAAAGTTTCACTGATCATAAACCACAGGTTTACTACACATCTGAAAACAAGATCTTCCCCACTAAAACTCAGTTTTTCTGCAGCAATATAAATCAGTAGCTAATCCACTTGTTGCTGGTGATAAAACCAAGTAAATAACAATTCAAGTGGAGTTTATGCTTCACAAGAGCATAAAGAGAAAATAAGTCTCTGAAACCTCTAAATGTAAAACTAAAAAAAAAAAAGTCTAATAATACCATTCTTAATTTTATGCAATGCTGAAGGAAATCATGACTCTTCATTATATCTTTACCTTCAAGGAGGTAAAGTACCCATAAAAGCAGAACCTAAAGAGATAATCACCTAATAAATTAAAGAGCATGACTTTATGAAATATATCATATTACTGTTATTGCAAGCAATACTGCAATTGGGATGTAATAAATGCACAGTCGTATGTTATCGTTAGGTTCATAGGTATTTATACAGAAACACGATTTTTGTAATTTTGCCTTTGCACACCACCACAGAGGAGTTAAAATAAAAGTCAAGATGCACTTCCCATGTCCTGAAAATTAAGAGACTAAATATAAAAGTTTCAGTTACCAGAACTTAACATGACTTTCTCTACTGACCCACTAATTGATGAAGAAAAATTCTTACACAGCTTTGTCTTTCTGAGATACAAAAAGACAGAAAATAAAATTGTGATAATTTATAGGGCTGCAACTAATGATATTTTCATATTTATTAATACTGAATTACTCATTTGGTCCATAAACTGTGACAAAATGGTGAAAAGTCTGTGTTTCCGAAAGCTCAAGAGGACATCTTCAAATGTCTTATTGTGGTCACAACCCACATTTTAGTCATTTTACAGTCAGAAAGGAGTAAATAAACTAGTAAATGAACCCAGTAAATACTCATATTTAAAAGCTGAAATCAGAGAATTTCAACTCAGAGCAATTGTCAAAATAGTCGGTGACTAATTTCATAACCCATTAAGTGTTGCAGCGCTACTAAAAACAGGGCTAAGGTTGAAAAATCCCCAAATTCCTCTTAAAGTTTAGGTTCTTTAAAGGGAGCATGTGTGACTGTATGGAAACAGTTTCCATATGTTTTATCCATTGGTCCGCCTGTATCTCTACATGATGCTGTTTGAGTCATTATCATTTCTCCCCTATTGGTTTACAATGAGAGAAATGCCACAACATGCACGATGGGAGGCCAGGTGGTACCTCTGAAGCAGTGCCTTTGTGGTGTGACTGAAGACTTTCTCCCCACACACCTCTGGTGTCTCTGCAGGCTCAGCGTCCTGCAGGGAGCATACAGGACAAAGAAGACTGATAAAACAGTTCTGCACTGAGACACACATACACAAAGCTAATCCTCTGATTGGCTCATTTGTCCATCCAGCTGTGGACACTGAACTCCATTCATTGTCAGCAGAAAACTAGCAAATCTGAATGGTGAACTCAATTAAAGTCATGGATCTTGTGAAAAGTACCTTTGTAGATTTTTCTAAGCTTTTAGTCAGAAGAGTCCACATGCTGTTCTTGAGTCGTTTCATGTCCATTTTTTTGGCCGTTTTAGCGTAGTTGATCTCAATCTTGTTGACCTATAACAAGGAACACAACTGAAAAATTAATTACAAAATAAGTACAAACTCCATTCCTGGAGCCTTCAGCTTTCTTATGTTCCGTTTATGATTTTATGAGTACAGGTGCCTTTGAGCAGCCTTCTAGCCAACTCAAAAGAAATAAAACAAATCAAAGTGCAGTGTCCTCCAGCCACAAAGAGACGTGGAGTCAGTGTTGCACTTGGCTGTGGACAGTAAAAACTAAAAAGGAATATACTGCTGGCTACTTCTGTTTCTGGATCTACACCACTCTAACAAATAATAATGCCAAAAATAAGCTGTTTACAATTTCATACAGTATAGAAATTAAACTTAAAAATGATTCAATGCAGAAGCTCACTGTCAAAAACCTTTTATACACAGTCTCCTGTCGAGCAAACACTGCTGATATATACATACAGTGAGGAAAATAAGTATTTGAAGACCCTGCGATTTTGCAAGTTCTCCCACTTAGAAATCATGGAGGGGTCTGAAATTTTCATCTTAGGTGCATGTCCACTGTGAGAGACATAATCTAAAAAAAAAAAAAAAAAAATCCAGAAATCACAATGTATGATTTTTTTAAATTGTCATGTTTTGTAATCTACTGTAAGAGTGGGCAGAATAAATTAATTTAATTGTGTGTGAAGGGCCTATTATATGGAGCCAATGGCCCCTGACTTCAAGCACTGATTGGCTGTTAAGCCATACCACTCTTTTAAAATATGAATCGCTGGTTTCTGGTTTGTAACAAATGGTAAATGGACTGCATTTATATAGTGCTTTTCCATCTGCGTGAGACGCTCAAAGCCCTTTACGATTATGCCTTGTTTTCACACCGATATCAGGGTGCAGACAGGTGGAGATTGCCCAAAGGCTTTTTTCCGGTCTGGCTGGGTTTTGAATGGAGGATCCTCTGTCTGAAGCCCAAAGCTTAGCCACTAGACCATCATATCACACCAAATTCCTGTCCACAAGTTCAGCCTATCAGTGCTGAAGCCTGCTGTCCCACAGACTGGTATAGAAGACAACAGTATACAGACTGGAGCTGTGTCAACTGAATTTATTGAATTGTTCATTTGTTCTACTTCACAATGTTATTTGTAGCTCATTGCACTTTTTATGTGAAGCTCATGTTGAAAGGTTCTGTTAGGCCTGGGTAATATATTGATTTTAATCGATTAATTTGTTTTTTTTGTTGCGGATGATTTAAAAAAAAAACCCAAAAAGTTTAATTTCCCCCCCTCCTCTTGCTAGGGGGCACCTTTTGTCCCCAGGAGCGTCCATAGCTTCACCCCATCGTGTTTCCTTCACACAACAACAACATGGCTACTGCTAACGAAGTGCGAGTTTGGTCAGTGATTTGGAATTGCTGCGACAGACTTGGAACAAGTGACTGTATGCTGCAAAGTTTGTCTAAAGCCCATTGCAATAAAAGCCTGCAGCTGAAGAAACGTATTCCAGCATCTAAAACAGAGGCATGCAGCCGGGTGTGGGGGAAATGCCACTCTTTATGAGGGGAACAAGAGCGGTACAACAAATAAACTCCCACCAAAAGCAACTTACTGTGGTGGAATCACTTACCAAGTCTTGTTCCTTTCTTTTTTAAAGGACAGCTGGAACTTCAATTGCAGGAGGTAAGTAGGGATTACTTTTGTTAAGTTTTTGATCAAATAAAAGCATAACTTGTTTTCAGTTATCTCTGTCATTTGTACTAATTAATAAAAGTCAATTTTTTTTTCTTCTGAAAAAATCTTAGATATTATTTTTAGGCCATATCACCCAGCCCTAGTTTCTGTGAATTAAACATAATAACAAAAGTTTTGTAATGAGTGTGTTTTATACAAAATTTTGACATGTTTTTGATATTTTTTACTGCAGGCAAATATCAGCCTCAAATATTGATATCAGCCTCCAAACTTTCTCAGTCTTTGGTATCGGTCCTTAAAAATCAAGATCATTCGACCCCTAATAACAATTCTGTCTTTCAAGTTCTGTCTGAAACTGTGTAATTTCCTGTACTACTAATTGCAAAAAAATGTAGATGAGTGGGTGAGTAAATAATTGTTCAATCACAACCAGTGTGTGTAGACAACTAAAAAAACAACAACAAATGATATCATCTTGTAACTCACCAGACTAAAAGAAGATATGAGGACAAATCCTTCTGCAACAAGGTGAACTTTGATGGAACAGACTGACGGAAAGAGCAACTTCCTTTTGTCTATGTAACACCCATAAACATGTTTGCCATGTGCTCAGTGATTAGTGGAAGAACCCACCTTCACATGAGCATCAGTTAACAACTTATGGGTGATGGAGGAATGATCAAAAATAAGAACAGGTGTGGCTGAAGTTGTAGTTTGTCTGCGTCCTGAACATGTTTGTTTGTTGCTCAAGTACACCCAGGTAACAAGTTATCAACCACAGAGAGAAATGTGATTTCCAGGAGGTGGGTAAACAGTAGAGGAAATATACAACAGCAAGTAAAGCCAGTATAAAACAACAGAACATGTGACTAAGGATGGTGTCAAAACATCCGACGCTGTGACGGCTAACTTGAAAGACTGCTCTGGAATATTTTATAATTTATTTTGAAAACTGTTCTCGAGTCTGTATCGAAAGGAAGGAGCTGTGTTCAATGGGGCCTCAAACCATCAACTGATTTGAAACAAATGCTTCAAAAGGTTCCAGTTAATCTGGTGTTCAAACATACAAAAGCTGAAGTGACTTAACTGGGATTGTACTATTTTTTTTTTTAACTTTTTTTTAAAAAAAAAGCAGTTTTAACTTTTACAAGGCAAAAAAAAAAAAAACCCAGTAATGTGTACAAATTCTTGTTTGTTTTTTTTGCCTTGTAAAAGTTAAAACTGCTAACTCAGCCACATGGGGTGTGCAGCCAGTACATTCTGAATGCCGGTCCCAAACCCGGATAAATGAGGGTTGCGTCAGGAAGGGCATCCGGCGTAAAACAAGCCAACCCAACTATGCAGACTCAGAATCGAATTCCCATACCGGATCAGTCGCGGCCCGGGTTAACAACGTCCGCTACCGTTGGAAATTGGGCTACTGCTGGGTGAAGACGACGAAGAAGAGGAGGAAAACGTTGCCACGAACAGCGGGAGAAGAAGAAAACTAGAAGGGTGGAAATGAGAGTGGGGACTTTGAATGTTGGTAGTATGACTGGTAAAGGGAGAGAGCTGGCTGATATGATGGAGAGGAGAAAGGTAGACATATTGTGTGTGCAAGAGACCAAGTGGAAGGGAAGTAAGAGCAGGAGCATCGGCTGTGGGTACAAGTTGTTGTACCATGGTGAGAACAGGAAGAGAAATGGTGTTAGGGTCATTTTAAAGGAAGAGTATGTTAAAAGTGTGTTGGAGGTTAAGCGAGTGTCTGACAGGGTGATGAGTGTGAAGTTGGAAATTGAAGGGGTGATGATGAATATCATCAGTGCATATGCCCCACAGGTAGGTTGTGAGACGAAGGAGAAAGAAGATTTCTGGAGTGTGTTAGATGAGGTGGTGGAGAGTGTGCCCAAGCATGAAAGAGTGGTGATAGGAGCAGACTTCAATGGGCATGTTGGTGAAGGGAACAGAGGTGATGAGGAAGTAATGGGTAGATATGGTATCAAGGATAGGAATGGAGAAGGACAGATGGTAGTTGATTTTGCAAAAAGGATGGAAATGGCTGTGGTGAATACCTACTTTGAGAAAAGGGAGGAGCACAGGGTAACATATAAGAGTGGAGGAAGGTGCACACAGGTGGACTACATTCTTTATAGGAGATGCAAGCTAAAAGAAATCAAAGACTGTAAGGTGGTAGCAGGAGAGAGTGTCACTAGACAGCATAGGATGGTTGTTTGTAGGATGACTTTAGAGGTAAAGAAGAAGAAGAGAGTGAGAGCTCAACAAAGGATCAGATGGTGGAAGCTGAAGGAGGAAGACTGTTGTGTGAAATTTAGCGAGCAGGTGAGAGAAGCACTAGTTGGAGGGGAAGCAATTTTGGACAACTGGAAAAGTACTGCAGATGTAGTGAGGGAGACAGCTAGGGCATTACTGGGTATGACATCTGGACAGTGGAAGGAAGACAAGGAGACTTGGTGGTGGAATGAAGAGGTCCAGGAAAGCATAAGGAGAAAGAGGTTGACGAAAAAGTTTTGGGATAGTCGGAGAGATGAAGAAAGTAGACAGGAGTACAAGGAGATGCGGCATAAGGCGAGAAGAGAAGTGGCAAAAACAAAGGAAAAGGCATATTGCGAGCTGTACAAGAAGTTGAATAGTAAGGAAGGTGGAAAGGACTTGTACCGATTGGCCAGACAAAGGGACAGAGCTGGAAAGGATGTGCAGCAGGTTAGGGTGGTAAAAGATGCACATGGTAATGTGCTGACAAGTGAGGAGTGTGTGCTGAGAAGGTGGAGGGAATATTTTTGAAGAGTTGATGAATAAAGAAAATGAGCAAGAGAAAATAGTGCAGTTACAAGGAGTAGAAGTCGTGAAAGTAGATGAGTTTAAATATTTGGGGTCAAATGTCAAAGTAATGGACAGTGTGGTAGAGAGGTGAAGAAGAGAGTGCAGGCAGGGTGGAGTGGGTGGAGAAAGGTGGCAGGAGTGATTTGTGACCGAAGAATATCAGCAAGAGTGAAGGGGAAAGTTTACAAAACAGTAGTGAGACCAGCTATGTTGTATGGTTTAGAGACAGTGGCACTAACAAAAAGACAGGTGGCAGAGCTGAAGATGTTGAGATTCTCTTTGGGAGTGACAAGAATGGACAAGATTAGGAATGAACATATCAGAGGGACAGCTCAGGTGGGACAGTTTGGAGACAAAGTCAGAGAGGCGAGATTGAGATGGTTTGGACATGTGCAGAGGAGGGACCCAGGGTATATAGGGAGAAGGATGCTGAGGATGGAGCCACCAGGCAGGAGAAGAGGGAGACCAAAGAGGAGGTTCATGGATGTGCTGAGAGAGGACATGCAGGTGGTTGGTGTGACAGAGGAAGATACAGAGGACAGGGTGAGATGGAAACGATTGATCTGCTGTGGCGACCCCTAACGGGAACAGCCGAAAGACAAAGAAGAAGAAAAGTTAAAACTGCTGCTGAAAAACATGCTACATCTGAAAATCTAACCATATATTGTGTGATCTGTCACTGACCCTGTGTGGTTCTGGTACCAAATCATCCTCCCCATAGGTGGAGATGCCCTCTGGATTGTGTGAAGTCACGGGGATGCCTTCACCTGAAGGCTGTGTGTCATCAGAACCAGCAAACCCTTCAACATCGTCATCACTATCACCACCCTGAAAAGGAACATTGCCAAAGACAAGCAAAATTTCATCAAGGTTGTAATGTTCACAACAGAAGTTAAAAGCTTTTCAGGCCTAGATGATACTCACATTTGTAGTAATCATGATATTTCAAATGCATACAGTATAGTTAGGGCATATGTTTATGGTGTGAGGAACATGAGCTGGAAGATCATTGGTCAGGTCACTGCAGTCAGTATCACTGATTGTGGTCATGGGTCTGTCTTATGAGTACATTCAAATCAAATCAATTTTATTTATATAGCGCCCAAATCACAACAAACAGTTGCCCCAAGGCGCTTTATATTGTAAGGCAAAGCCATACAATAATTACGGAAAAACCCCAACGGTCAAAACGACCACCTGTGAGCAAGCACTTGGCGACAGTGGGAAGGAAAAACTCCCTTTTAACAGGAAGAAACCTCCACCAGAACCAGGCTCAGGGAGGGGCAGTCTTCTGCTGGGACTGGTTGGGGCTGAGGGAGAGAACCAGGAAAAAGACATGCTGTGGAGGGGAGCAGAGATCAATCACTAATGATTAAATGCAGAGTGGTGCATACAGAGCAAAAAGAGAAAGAAACACTCAGTGCATCATGGGAACCCCCCAGCAGTCTAAGTCTATAGCAGCATAACTAAGGTTCAGGGTGGTTCAGGGTGAGATATGCTCTCTCCTAGTCCCTGTCAGTACTCTAGCTGCAGCATTTTGAATTAACTGAAGGCTTTTCAGGGAACTTTTAGGACAACCTGGTAATAATAAATTACAATAGTCCAGCCTAGAGGAAATAAATGCATGAATTAGTTTTTCAGCATCACTCTGAGACAAGACCTTTCTAATTTTAGAGATATTGCACAAATGCAAAAAAGCAGTCCTACATATTTGTTTAATATGCGCATTGAATGACATATCCTGATCAAAAATGACTCCAAGATTTCTCACAGTATTACTAGAGGTCAGGGTAATGCCATCCAGAGTAAGGATCTGGTTAGACACCATGTTTCTAAGATTTGTGGGGCCAAGTACAATAACAGTACAGTTTTATCTGAGTTTAAAAGCAGGAAATTAGAGGTCATCCATGTCTTTTTGTCTGTAAGACAATCCTGCAGTTTAGCTAATTGGTGTGTGTCCTCTGGCTTCATGGATAGATAAAGCTGGGTATCATCTGCGTAACAATGAAAAGCAATGCTTAAGCAATGCTGTCTAATAATACTGCCTAAGGGAAGCATGTATAAAGTGAATAAAATTGGTCCTAGCACAGAACCTTGTGGAACTCCATAATCAACCTTAGTCTGTGAAGAAGATTCCCCATTTACATGAACAAATTGTAATCTATTAGAAAATATGATTCAAACCATCGCAGCGCAGTGCCTGCGGTGGTTCAAAATTCAGGTCAAAAGTAATAATAATAAAAAACAAAACAAACAAAAATTTAAATATTCCTGACCTGAAGACCGGGACAGAAATTGGTTGTGTCGTTGGCATTATTGTAGTCATAGTCTCCGATGCCTTCTCCACGTTCTCCAGATAATCTCTTCTGGCATTCTTGACTCAACTAAAACAGAACAAAAATAAATATGCACTCATGAAGAGTAAAGTCTGGACTTCTGTTTGACAAAAGCTCATGTAGGTTGATCATACATTGAACACAAGACCTCAAATACTATTTTAGCACAACATATGATGATAATAACTAGACTGCCATGCGAGTACAATTGTGGTGCCTTTCTTGACTGATTTCCGAAGAAGGAACACTGTCAACACTGTCATCCAATAACTGACTTAATGAAGGGTAACTGTTTAGAGCTTTATTTACTCGCAATAATTCCAAGCTGCAAATTCTAAATAGTTGAGACACTGTTGTACACTGACTTTGTATCCAGTTTGACAGATCAAGCAGGGTTGCCTGTAAACTTAGCCTATCTACTTTTAAATGGCTCCACCTGCTGTGTTTGTTGACAAGTCAAGCCTCACCGAACTCGAGGGCTTCAAGTTGAGTTGTGACAGCGTCTCTGGGGGGAACTGAAAGTCTGCTGCTAGTGTAGTTTTCTTATTGCTGGCACTCAGGGCAGACTTGCTTGTCGTGGTGGCTGCCTATGAAGACAAAAATACGATGCCAGATAAGGAGGAGAAGAATACAAGACTGACTTATCTACTGGGCAGAGAGATTTTGTCAGTACACTAGTTGTTGATAGTAATACATTTACAGTGGTGAGGTAACAGAATCTGTCTGAACATTTCTCATAAGATGCAGAAAAAAAAAAAAAAAAAATCAGCCATAGCCGTCTACACTAAACATTCCTGTGGTTGTTTCACCAGTGTACAGTGGCAGTACTGAGTGTGACAGAAAAGCTGCATTGCTCGAGGAAAGTCATGTAACTTTCACCTTTTTTTTTTTTTAAGCTGGTTACTATGGCGCATATGCCATTATATTCATGGTGTACTATGGGCACCCAATGCACACACAAAATTTTTAAAAGCACAACCATGCACATATAAATTTTGGAATGCTGTTGTCCACCTCTGTGAATGTCTATTTATTTTTTGGTTACTAAAAAACTAAATGGATGGTCTTACCGATTAAAACCAGACTTCCTGTGTGACATTCTGTAGCTTAAAGACATGGAGCTGGTGCCTGTGTCTTACAGAGGATAAAAAAAAAAAAAAAAAAAAAAAAAAAAAAAAAAATCTTGCTGCGCTCAATGATGTGTTGCTATGGCTACCACACTAAAAATGACCACCCCGAGGCTTTAACGCTTATTAAATTTTAAATAAATGACAAATGTTGCAAAAGAGCCACCCGTGGCTCCATTGTATGATATCAAACAACTATAATCTGGTAATCAGTACTGGACTGCAAAAGATAAAGCTGGTAAAGTGGAATGAATAATGCAAATTAATTGATGGCAAATTTAACACAGACACTTTTCCCCCCACAGTAGGACTCCTGCTCACGCACTTATTAATGTGCTATAATCAGAGGTCTGGGCATTAATGACAGCGCAAAAGGAGTTCAGTTTATTTTTGGCTGTCAATCCAGTTTGGTCCTATCACAATTAATATTTCACGGGTTTGGTGCTGCAACAGAATAATCAAGTGCGTACATAAATTAACATAAGAACAGTCTTCTATCAGATAACACACTCTTCATTATTTGACAGAAAAAGTGCCCATTAAAGCTTTTATTCACAAATTCCACAAAACAACATCAATACACCAACACAAATCCGTAGCTGATGGGTTTGAGTACTTCTGCTTGGTGTTGCGATCATTATGTAATGCATGCTGTTAAATTCCAACCAATATGATGTTCAGCCCGTGTGACTGTAGCGATGAAATAAGTTTTGTAGTGCTTTGGGATTTCTACATTTAGCTTTACTTTTAATTGGACCTTGTTAATCCATTAGCTCCATGATTACAGTATCAGACAGCATTCCTAAATGTAAAATCTATATTTGTGCTTGTGAATTCTCTGAAGTCACTTTAATTTGTGAAATGGAGTTTAGAAGTCAAAATGAAAAGCTGTGTGAAGCTGCGCTGTTCTGCACACCGCCTGCTGGGCTGCTTCTCTGAACAATCATCACAGCTGATTTCAAATACACGGTTAGAATAAATAAAGTGTTTGTGTTCATACAAAACCCTTGTGCAGCATCACCTCTGCATCCTGCTTTGTCTGTTCTGAAGGAATTACAGCATTTCCCAATTGACATTTTTTGTGTTTTTAATCACTTTATCTTAGTCCAGTTGTCAACTTAAATGCTAGCTTACTCCTATTTGTCTGCCGTTAAACACAACATTTCCAAATAAAGCTTATCACTGTGTTCTGAGCTGCCACTGGCCTGCAGGTAAAATGTTTTTATTGTGAAGGACGTTCAGAAGAATATGAAGAGCGGCATGGTGGTGAAGCGGTTTGTGCGCTTGCTTCCAAAGCACAAGGTTCCCGGTTCAAGGCCACCCGTGCCCATTCTCCATGTCATCCATTGTCTAAATCAGATCTGCTGTGGTGACCCCAAAAGAAAAAAGGAAAACCCGAAAAAGCTTAGTTTACATTCAGGACAATATGAGTTAAGTGCATTAGCGGGCAGAGCTGTCAGTTGCTCTATAAGGTACACAGAAACGGAAACACTGCTAAAACTTTTTTTAAACTCACTCAAGACTAACAACATTAACAAACACAGCAAATTCCAGCTAATTCTAAATGTTGCAAAACTAAATGACTGGATGGACATGCATGTAATTGCATATATTTAAGCCATATAATGAAGTGTTGGTACTTACCCTTGTGGTACGGAAATGCTTTTCAAAGTTTACATCTTCATTGAAGTCTATTTCAAAGGCCTTCTTGGGCTTTCGTTTACGTGTCTCCTTGTCAGGCAAATGATCCACTAAATGGAGATAAAAGACAAAAATAATCTGACACATTATGGCAACTCAGAACAAGGAAGCCAAAAGTAGCAAGGCAGAGACAGCTCTGTGTCCACACAGATGACTCCACCTGGCAAGCGAGCCGCTGACACACCACTGAGCAGAGAGAGAGCCACTGGGGACTGATGCAGAGTATGTGGAAGCACACAACTGCTTTCCTCAGTCCACTGACAAACTGCAATAGGAACTTGTCCAATTCTTCATCTACGGCCATTAAGTATCCCCATAAACACTATGTAAATCTGCTAACCGGTTTATGGCGTAATGGATTTAGCCTCCTCGTATCACGACTGCATTTTTATGAAGTATTCAGAAAGTACCAGACCTTATTTTATCCCATGGAAACAAATCAAGTGTGCCAGTTGCTGTTTGGTAAGGAGTTGGTGAGAAACTTCTTGCGCAAGCATGAATTTTTTTCCCGCCTGCAGAGCACATCAATCGCTAGCAGTCAGCCTTAGAGTAAACACATGCACAAAGCACCCGTCGAATTCTCATTTGCTATAACATGACAGAACAACTTGAGCAAAGGTATTGGAAGAAATTTTGCCAAAAGCTTGGTGATACCCAAGCGGAAACTTTGCAAGATTCAGCAGGCTTTTGGTAATGATGCCATGGATGTAATGCTGATTCCAAAATGGGTGCACATCAGTGGGCCGGAAAGCACATTCCAGTAGGCCATCCACAAGCTGAAATGACCAAGTGATTGACAGAATACAGACTTTGATCATGGATGACTTATGTCATCATACAAGAACTTGCAGACAAGGTGGAGATAAGCATAGGTTCAGTGCATTCCATTTTGAATGTCAGTGAAATTCATGCCAAAGCTGCTAAGGGTAGAGGAGAAGCACGGCATCTGGACGTCTCACAGGACGTGCTGGAAACAGCAACCCCGACTTCCTGACCCCCGACATCACTGGTGATGAGACATGGGTTTATGAGTAGGACCCGGAAACCAAATTTCAGTCATCACAATCAGGGTTCTAGCTATGGTGGGCAGTACCGCCCAGTACTGCAAGTTTCCTCCTGGCTGTCAGGTTCAAATCGACTGTCCCGCCCAGCACGGCTTTTCCAAAAGAAAAAAAGAACTGAAATGTTGGTGAAAAATGTACCAATTTGATCACATTTCAACCTTATAGTGTTGTACTTTTGTTTTATCTTGCAATTTCAACCAAATAATTAAAGGAATAAAAAATATATTTCTCATTTTCTTCATATCTAAGCCGCAAACAGCAGAGAGATCAGCAGTCAGTTGCTTTCAGCATTCTGCCACATAACGCTGAAATCCACATCAACAGTGAGAGCAAGTGGGGGGGTGGGGTGGTAAGAGAGGAGCCTCAGTGAAACAGGAAAGTGAGAAACTGACAATCAAATCAGTCTAGGTTCAGCTCTTGCTCAAACAAGACAATTAGTGGTTATATTGTTTTTGTATTTTTTTTTTTTTTTTAAGTAATGCAATCCCACTAAAACATGTTGGGGGGGGGGGAACTGTCATGACAGAAAAACTCTGCCTGCTTCACTGAGCAAATGCTATATGCCCATCAAATAATGTGATTTTAACCTTTTCAACATTTATTTTATTAACTTAAACTGACAGAAAAAATTTAAAAGTAAGCAAGTAAGTAAAGTTTATTTATACTGCACCTTTCACAGACAAGGGGAGTCACAAGGTGCTTCACAAAAGGCACACACAGATTAAAAATTCTGAGAAAAATAAAAGGAATTTTGGTTTTACAAATGTCATTTTTTGTTGAATATTCTTGCTTTCAATGCATCTAAAACCAATCAAAATTGGTTAAAATAGGGCTTGCTAATAACAATTTAGAGGTATAAACCCTACAGCTTTAGGGGGCTCTGCCCCCATGACACCCGCTGGGTGCCACTGCACCCCCGGCCATGAGCCGTGATCGCACAATTTACCCAGCACTGAAATGGTTCTAGCCAGAACCCTGATCACAATGGAAGTATCCAATATCATTGAGGCCAAAGAAAGCACAACACGTGCACAGCAATTTTGATCATTTTCCTTGACTCCCATGGGGTCATACATAATGAGTACCAGAAGGCCAAAATATTAATGGAAGGTCATATGTCGTCTTTGTGATGCTGTGCACCGTAAATGACCGCACCTGTTGGCAGCTTCATCATGACAATACGCCCACACATTGTGCTCAGCTGATTCAGGCTTTTCTGACCAAACACAACACTCCTGTGATTCATCAGGCTCCCTACTCTCCTGACATGGCTCCCTCTGATTTTTGGTTGTTCCCAAAGACCAAAAACAACACTAAAAGGGACTCGGCTTGAGTCACGAGAAGACATCATGCAGAATGCGACGGCACAGCAGGACACCATTTCAAAAGAGGCCTTCCAGAAATACTTCCAACAATGGCAGACCCACTGGGAGAAGTGTGTGCAGTCCGAACGAGACCATTTCCAAACCTGAACAGGAGGGCATGTGTGCTGCACAACTGATTTGCATTCTTGACTCATTTTAAAGGCTAAACTACTTCTACTCACACTTGTGCTTTGGCTTAAACTGCCAGTAGCCAGGTCCAGCCCATGTGGCCATTGTTCTGGGACTGAAATATGAGTACTCCCTGGGCTGAGAGGACAGCTGCAGACACATTGTGGCAATGTCTCCCGCTCCAATGGGAATCACGTCTCTAAAGAAACAACACATAACAAGAAAATTATCAAATTTGCCGGGGGGGGGGGGCACCAGAATCATAATGAACAGTTTAAGTAGAACACATTTCCAATAGCATTAAAGCAGTACAAACAGAGAAGAGATGCAATAACAGAAACAGCGGCAAGACACCAGAGACTTCTGTCTAATGTAAAGACAGGTTGAAGCCCTGGAAATTAATCACTGAAACAAGAAAGAAAGTGAAGGAAGACTATTAACGATGGGGAGGTGATGCTCTAGTGGTTAAACATTGGGCTTGAGAATAGAGGATCCTCGGTTCAAATCCCAGCCTGACCAGAAAATCACTAAGGGCCCTTGGACAAGATCCTTAATCCCCTAGTTGCTCCTGGTGTGTAGTGGGCACCTTGCATGGAACCAGCCTGACACCGGGGTCAATGTTCGTTCCTTCTTCACAAATTAGATGTTATTTACCATTCTGCTATCAGTTTTGTTACTGGTTCTCCATTTCACACTCATCATTGTAACCTGTATTCATTAGTCAACTGGCCCTCCCTTCACTCCCGCAGACTGGTCCACTGGTACCTTCTCATCCACAAAACTTTAATTGGTAAAACTCCACTATATCTTCGTTCTCTTCTTCTGATCCATAATTCTGCCCGTACATTGTGCTCTAGCAGTTTAATTAATTTAGCTGTCCCTAAAGCCCGTACTTCCTTTGGTCGCTTCTCGTTCCAGTTTTCCGTCGCAAATGACTGGATTCAGTTACAGTTATCACTTAAACTCAGCTCGTTTGTTTCAATCAGTACCTTTAAAAATTCATTGCATTCTCTGGTCCATGATCAGTGTACCTGTTTTTAACCCGTTTGATTTGATGTAAACTAGTGATTCTGTTTATTTTGCATTGTGTTTTTTTTATATGAATGTTTGTGTTATGTTTTTGTGCTGTTTGCTTACGCTGCCTCTTGGCCAGGTCGCCATTGCAAATGAGAATTGGTTCTTAATTGGCTTACCTGGTAAAATAAAAAATGTGAAGCATTGATATGTAAAGCGCTTTGAGCGTCTAATGCAAACTGAAGCGCTATATAAATGCAGTCCATTTAATGAACCAAATTTTAATGCAGTCTTGCTGCAGCTAACAAAGACAGTTAATGGTTGCATTAAACTGAATGCAGGTGGGAATAAATTAGGTA
Source organism: Thalassophryne amazonica (assembly GCF_902500255.1). Taxonomy (NCBI): domain Eukaryota; kingdom Metazoa; phylum Chordata; class Actinopteri; order Batrachoidiformes; family Batrachoididae; genus Thalassophryne; species Thalassophryne amazonica. The sequence goes on along the minus strand of NC_047107.1, from coordinate 107,270,427 downwards.
GCCGTTTGTGCTCCAGGCCAACACAATCACACTGTTACCAGACTGTGGCCCTTAATGTGTTGTGTATGTAGGATTTTTTCAGGAGAGGGGCACATTTTGTTTTTATTTCAAATACTAAAAACTGACAGGAACTGTAGTGATGGACAAATGTTTCCAAGCCCATAAATCACATTGGTACATGAGAGTATGATTGCAACTTTTTAAATGACGGTTTCCCATCTCTCTCTCTCTCTCAACCCACATCAGACTAGGGATGGGTACCGCCAAGATTTTTTCGATATCGATGCCATTACCGATTCTGCAGCCTTTGGAGCTGTGCACTTAGTCCCACAAAAAAAAAAAAAAAAAAATATTTCTTTTACCTGATGGACAACTTCAGTTTACCCACCAGTGAAGCGGGTCCAGCTCATACTAGAGAAGCATCGCGTAAAACGGAGGACAATTCTCGTTTCTTGCCCGCAACAAGACAAGAGTCCCAGTTAGTGACTTTAATCCGCACAAAGGCGACTTACAACTGATATTTAAATGGCTTTTAGAGGGCTTAATGAAAAAATTGCGGACCTGCCGCATCTGAAAAGCAGTGAAGCAGAGAACCAGCAAAGCAGTGGGTCACAGCGCTGCTTTGTTGCTTCAAGCAGAGCCGCTGCAGAAACAGTGTGTCTGCAATCAACATGGAGAAATGATCATTTTCACGATAAACACCCTCAAAAACATAGGCCACTCTGGTGTAATGTGAACTGAAGGACTGATATGAGAATCATTAAGCAAAAAGGCTACTGATCTCAGTGGATTGAATAATTTCTTAATGATCCTTACAAGGACCCAGTATTCGATACCCATCCCTACACCAGACTGACCAACACATGTTCAGTTGATCAAATACTGGGAGAAGTGAACATGTGAGTGCAACCTTCTAATTATTACCTGACCAGGAATGTATAGACGAGAGAGACATGGACTGCCAATTTGGGGTTCCAGGGGACAGTGTTGGGATCAATATCTAGTGGTTTATAGTAGAGAAACTTGAATCTTCGACTGGACTGGGTTGCTTGACGCGAGGACGTTTCGCTTCAAATCGCAGAAGCTTCCTCAGCTAAAATTCTTGCTCTGGTGGTCTGACTTCTGTCTTGACTCTTGTAGAGAAGAATAATCAAGAAGTCACAAAAGCTGGAGTTTTAACCTAACCAGACCCCTCCTACCGAGAGGCAGACTGCTATAGGCTAGTGACTAAACAATAGGTCTAATTAGCACCTACTGTGCTCTAGTTAGCACCCTCCTAATGACCGGGCAGCTGTCCCTCCTAATGATGGGACGGACCCTCTTCTGATGGCTCCCTTGACGACTCTGCACAGTAGTCTCATTCACGTCATCAGCAGAGTCGTCAAGGGAGCCATCAGAAGAGGGTCTGTCTTCTCTACAAGAGTCAAGACAGAAGTCAGACCACCAGAGCAAGAATTTTAGCTGAGGAAGCTTCTGCGATTTGAAGCGAAACGTCCTTGCGTCAAGCAACCCAGTCCAGTGGAAGATTCAAGCTTCTCTACTATGGAAACCACCTGGACAACTGAGAGCCTACACAGAAACATCTAGTGGTTTACTCCAAACCAACTGGTCTTGGAACTGGTCTTCAAGACCAAGATCTCTTTGAAAACAAACAAGAAGTCCAATTGTTGTAGCATAAACTTATCTCCTGCCTGGAGGACTGAGATCCTTCATCGACAGACAAATTTGACTAAATATTAGAATTCCTAGGCATCAACCCAGCAAAATGCAATGAATAAATAGAAAACTGAGTCTACCCCTCCCGTTAAAAATAAATAAATAAATAAATAAAAATAATCACTTAACACTACATCTTGTAACATTGCAACACCAACTACACTGCCCCAAATGAACATCTCTGATATCTGACAGTAAAAGAAAATAATCATGCATAAACAACTCAAACTTATTTTCTGCGATATCACCTTCCTTTGGCTGAGTCAGATGCCTCACAGCCTTCCTTGTATTCCATGACTTTGTCCCCACAGTTATCCTGCTCTTCCTCACAGTCCCCATCAAAGTCCTGACCAAAGTCTTGGCAGTCATCGTCTTCAGGTTCAGCGTTCACATCAAACACATGATTGCCCTGCTTCATCTTCTCCAGCAGTTGGTTTATGGTCTGCAGGAAAATACCAACATGCTGGTTATAGCCCAATATTTGGCAAATACAAACACTGGGTATGAGCTCCTTTTTAATATAGCATAATATATATTAAATATTTAATATAAATATATGTATGCATAAGTCTCACCAACAGTGCAATTAAGCCTAATTTCTAAAAAGATTAATTTTGTTCTTGCAAAACAGAAACTTATTCCATCAGATGCAACAGTATACAAGCTGTGTCACAATCCTGAACTGTGGCTTTCTCTCTGTCCAAGAAAACAATGGAAAACAAGAAGCAGTGATTAATATTTCAGTGTGGTGCAGCGTACAATGGAAACTCCTAAATAGATACAGTGTTACAGAAGAGAGATGCAGGTCACGCTAGATGTTTTCTACTACAAAGCAAAGTGTGTGTGTGTCTCTCTCAACACAGAGATATGTGGACTTTCTAACCTGATCAGGGTTCCAGCTAGTGAAGGAGAAGTCCTGCAGTGAAGGACAGATAGAGCATTTTTCCTGAGAACGCTGCAGACCAGCTGGCAGAAACACAAGAAAAAGTCAATTTTTACTGAGAAACATCACAACACTAAAGGTACAGAGAAATACAGACACGCATATGGCTCATCAATTCCAATTCGAGCAGAATTGCTGTAGTAAAACTGAATGAACAACATTTTAGTTGTTAAAAATAAATTCTTTAGCGTCATGTGCAAAAAATGTCTTCAAAAACAGACCTTTACTCTAAGTGTGTGTGTGTCCAAAATCTCAGCCCTCTGGCTAGGCACCTGTACAGTCTCTACGAGTTGGGGAAAAACAAACGTGACAAGAAAGACAACTCTTGTCATGTGGAAAGCACTATCTGATTGCTTGATACGAAGGTTATATCACATATGACATCGATCAGAAACAGAGTGGAAGCAAAGGAAAATGGATATGTTTTTAAAGCATGCACCGCGATTGCTCAGGCTGTTATCGCTGCACTGGCACCACATTATATTAACAGAGCAAGAATGACATGCACTGTTAATGATCTGTGTGAATAAAATGTTAAATGTAATGTTAAAGTGTTATCAATTTGTTGACTGGTTTAATTTATGAGATCAATCAATAAAAAAAAAAACATCAGTCAGCACATCCCTATTATTCATTTTCACTGATAATCACATGCTAATCAAAAGTGCAGTAACTCACTGCCCAATCCTACTAAGCAAAACACCAAAGACAAACAGCAAGTTAACTTGTTAAATGGGAGCTTCTCTTACCAATGAATGGAGACGTGGGGACCCTCTGCGGAGGTGGTGGGGAATAGGACGGTCTGGACTGCAGCAGGGTCAAATAGGAGGGAAAAAGCAACTCGCATCGACTGTTTTCACTGAACAGAACGGACAGGAAGACACCAGCAGTGCTGCTCTCATCAAAGGACGAGGCCAGCCGCTGAAACATGGGGTCCACCTGTGTAGGACAGAAAGGTCATCAGGTTCAATGAGAAGATCTCTGGTCAATAACTTTGCACAAGATACAGAAGCAGGGTTAGAGGAAAATGTCGTTTATGTTGTTGTTCCATTAACTGAAAAGGGCAAATTTGGGTCTGATAAGATGACAACAAATTAGCCCAAGTTCAGATTTTTTTTCATATTACGGCAAACTCAAAATTAGAGATATCAGGAATATCTCCAATTTATGAGTTTAGTGACCCATATCTAAAACTGATCTCAATCAACAAATATTCTCTTATCAGTCATCAGTTAAAGCGATTATGTATAATTAATATAAGATGCAAGAATGCTGTGTCAGGTGTCGAGCTCTGTCAGGTGACAGATTAGACAACGGACCTCTGCTGTGTACATAAGGCTCCAGAAAACACTTTAAGGAACGCAAAAAAACTCTGACAAGTTAGACATCAACTATGGGGCCAGTCAACAAATAGTGGAAAAAAAAAAAAAAAAAAGTCTCATTGTGGCAGATTGTATTCCTGGATAGGATGATGGATGCAGAGAAAATCTACATCCAGGGCAGGGTGCCACTCAAAAATAAAGTTTCTAATTTTTATTGGCCCACCCCCAGATTTGTTCATAACGTGAAACGGAAAAAAAAAAAACCCTGACAAAATTTGCATGTATTATAATAATATTTACAGGTAGCTCAACAGCATCAAAGTTTTGTAATTTTTGGAAAAATTTGGATATGATAAATCACAGTTGTTTTAACAAACATAAGAATATTGTAGAAATATTTAAAAATAAAGACCAGCAGCTGCTAGCAGTTAATTCAGAATTTAATAAGTGGTTTTTGAACAAAAACAGATTAACACACACACACAAAAAAAAGACTAAAAATGTTACAATGCACTGTCCAGAGAATGACTTTACTGCCGCTTTAGCAATAGCTTAATTTGTCCTCTTGTAGCAGTCCAGCTCATGCAGTAGCTGCAGATCATTTTGTAGAGTAGATGATGTACACATGCATGTGAACCAAGCCTTGATGTGGACCTTTATCACAATACGTTTTGACAAAAATTGCCAAGAGACGAGAGTTCACGTGCAGTCAGTCGGAACTGGGAACGAAAGATGTATATCTTCAGACTGCATCATCTAGCTTGATGAAATGGCCCAGGAGCCCGAATGTGCACATCACCACTGCCGTCAGCTCCCAGAATCAGCAGTGAATTTCAAACTGTACCTCACACTTTCTTTCAGACTCAGAGCTGTTGATGTTGCTCAGATTCTGCTCCACCGTCCTCTTAGGCGGCCTCTTCTTCTTTGGTTGCTTAGAAGTTGCTTCTCCTCCTGCACCCACCTCATCTCCCTCTTTTTGGTCTTTTGACCCATGTTCTATACATTTACATACAAAAAATAAAATGAAAATAATTTATTGGATAAGTCCTTTATAAGATTCATCTCTAAACTGCAAAAAGAAATCTGGATGACAAAAATCTTACATTTTGTAAAGCATTCCCTAACTCCACTGTTTCTCAGCACATTACTGCACATTAAAATCAAGGAATCAGTCACAAAACAGCAAATTAAAAAAAATGCCATTTTGTTTCACCTTCTCCAGGTTTGGTTTCAGTTCCCAGACCACCGAGCACCCTGTAGGCATCAGCATGAACAGCATCCACCCTGACTGCATAAATCTTTGTGCTGGCATCCAAAGTGCCAGCTGCTACCTTCAAAAACATACAAGGCAGAAAGGAAAGTTTACAACTGCAGGGCTGTATGATGTGGAGAAAAATATTCAATAAACTGCTGGATAATGAACTAACTAAAACTGGCACAATAAAGGTAAGCAGGGTTTTCAACCGCTACAGTCGGCCATCACCATGGCTACTTCACAAGATGTGAGTTTTAGTGGTGTGACAGTTCATAGATGACCCCCCCCACTGGAAGACATGCATATGGACCATGGATTAATTATAAAGTTTATGTAACAATGTGAAATACAGACTGATTGTCACTGTTAATTGTTTTTAAACTAATAACTGCGTAGTTCTGCTGAAAGGTGTGAGTGGAGGAAATCAGCTGTGCATGAATGTGAACGGAGCCTATTAAACACAAACAGGCTCTGCTGCCCACAGACAGTATGTACATGCTGCAGTTTTATGCTCAGATTGAGACATGCCAGGTTTTAAGCATGAAAATAATAAGCCATGTGAGTATCTGCCCGGCATTTGGCTGTTTTCTCCTTGCTGTCAAAAGTACTAGATCTTTGCTTGCTGTCTCTTGAGCATCAGTGGAGCTCCAGGAGTGGATGGTGAGGTGGAGTGGTGTCTGAACGGGAGCATCTGAAAGTACTAAATAAAGTTATTATTTTACGACCCTCCCACCACACAATGTAGACTTCATCTTTTTGAAAAAGAATATGAAGTTACAAAGTCAGGCCTATTTTGTTGCATTTCTTTTAAATACTTTTTAATGACCTTCAAGGCTATTTTTTTTATTTGCTCAATGTATGTATGACAATTTAATATAACAAAAGTATGGCATTTAAAAATATTATTTCAATACTGGACACAATGTTTTCATTCAGGACCACCATGGGCAAAAGTTCCTTGTTTTCACTGTAGGGATTAAATCAAATCTTTTGACTGAAAATTTTTTTCACAGCCAAATCATAAGCCGTTCACCGTCTACCTCTTTATAGAAACCCTTTCGCAATCGCATTCTAGAGTTTAAGGTAAAACAACGTAGAATGTGAAGAAAACAGCAAATTGTTCTCCTGCTGAACAACATTGTTTCGCTTACTAACCATTGCTGCTCTTTTCTAATGCAGCAGCATATTATAACCTACACATTATTCAAATACTTCAGGATAAACAGAATTTAAGGGGACAGTTTTAGAGTTTTTACTTCATTCAATACCAATTAACATCTTAGCCAGGATGTGAAATGGGAGGGTTTGTTTTTTTGGTGAAAGTGGACCTTTGTCATCAGGGTTTTTTGATGCCCAGTGATGCATTCTGGAGGGTTTTTTGATGATTATTTTCTCACTCTGATCTCCCTGATTTAGTTGCGTGTCTGCTTAATGTGCGTTGCATTTGCATTTTCTTTTGTACATTTTCACCTTTTCTTTGCCTTTAATCAAAACTGATATCACAGCCTGCACATTTGTTTGATAAGATTACTAACCTCAAGGGCCATAGTCATTTTCATATTTTTGGCTTCTCTCATCCTAACTAACCCAGTGCTAAAGCTAGAACTCCAAACAGACCCAGTAATGCCCAGGTTCATGTCCCACTTTAGTTATGCAAAAAAGTTAAATTAACTTATTTGTACATGGCTCATCAATTAAACATAGTCCAGAACTATAGTAAAACGTAGGCCCAGAGTAATACAGATTTAAACATTTTAGTTGTCAAATAATAATAACAATAATAATTATTATTAGCCTGCATATGCAGACATATTAAAAATACGCTGGCATACGTCTAATAAGTTATGGGTAAGTGCTGTATAAGTTAAAAGCACGTTGAAGCACGCTGATATGTGTCATAATCCATAGCATAAGATGTGTGCCAAATCAACATGCAGACCGCGACCCCAAGTGAAAAAGGGAGAAACCAAAAGAACTTATTGTCTTAACATGATAATCAGCATTTATAAGACCACGGAAAAATGAATGAGTGTATACATAAACATTTCTTTTCATTTGATAAATTATCCCTATACATGTATCAGCTTCCCAAGACTAACATAGAACAAAGAAATGGTTGATTAAATATATGACATGAATGAATCGGCAAACATTCAAACAGAGAATGAACTAGAGCACCACGCTCGTAGACCACAAACGTTAGCCAACACTAGTTTAAATATATGACATGAATGAATCAGCAAACATTCAAACAGAGAATGAACTAGAGCACCACGCTCGTAGACCACAAAAGTTAGCCAACACTAGTTTAAATATATGACATGAATGAATCAGCAAACATTCAAACAGAGAATGAACGAGAGCACCACGCTCGTAGACCACAAAAGTTAGCCAACACTAGTTTAAAATTCCACTAAATTTTACCATGGAAAAAAAACTTTCAAGGTCAAAGTCCTGTTACAAGTGGCTTTTCATAAGCTAAAATAGATGCGATTAAATGTCAGGAGTATGTATTTACTTCATGCACTTGAATCAAAGTTTTTTGTGATGTCAGCCCCCCCCCCAACTTTCTTAGTTTCTGAATTCTTTTTCAGATAGTTTAAACAGAACATTGGTTATCTTTGCTATGCAGAATTTGTCATGGCTTTTTGGCACTTGGTCTCTGACTGATGACTGGAAGATAGACGATGCGGATCAGATCTGGATCAAACTTTGTCAGGAGATAGTGAGTGCCAGTCTGCACCTCACTTTCAAATATGAGAGTGACTGGGGCACGTTTGTTTAAGATATAATGTAAAATATACATAAAGTGGGGTTTTCAATGTTAAATTTAAATGGCCAGAAAATGTGTCATCTAGATCAGATCTGGATTAAACTTTGTCAGTCAATAAAGGATACCATCCTACATAATGCTATCAAATATGAGATAAATTTGATCTGGCAGAGGTATAAAATTTTGAATATTCGTCGAATGTAAAAGATAAGGATTTTTCCAATTTTCCAAGATTTGTCCTGACTTTGGTCTTGAAATTGAATCATTTTTTGCTCATCTGGATATGAATCTTCAGTTAAAAAAAAAAATCATAACAATGTCTGAAAAAAGAAATTGTGGGTTACAAGCTGTTCACAAGCAAACAAACATAGAAACAAACAGGGGCAAAAGCATAACCTCCTACAACTTCGTCAGCAGAAGTAAAAAAAATAGTCATACCTTGAAGTTTGTGAGCTCAGAATCCTTCTGTTTCAGAATGTCAGCCATATAGTCAATCAGATGCAGACCAAAGGCGTTTTTGGTGGTTATTTTCTGTTATTAAAAGAAAATGAAATGCATTTATCTTGGAGCATTGCTGTACAGTGGCACTTTAATGATGATCTTAGATTTAAAAAAAAAAAGCCCTTGCAGCAGAGAGTAATTGGCAGATTCGTCATTCAAGACTAACCTTTACTAAACAGAATTGTGCATGCACACACGCTCAAATTTCAATGAAAACAATGATTCTCATTACAAAGTAATTTGTCAAGCAAAAACGGAACCATAAATTAAAATCCCATGGATGAAAATTCTCAACAGGTTTGTGTGTTGTATGTGCCATTTGGGTGGCTTTCATGTTATTTTGTTTGAGCTCTGGAAAGTTGTGAAGAACATATTCCATTTTCTAATGTCTAATCTTCACAAATATTAATTAATCACAAAGACAACAAATAGAGTAATAAAGAACAATTAGCACTGCCCAAACTACTTACACAGCAAACTTACGTTCTCAGTGGAGAGTTTGATGCAGGTGGAGTAATGCTCTGAGATCTGAGCATTTGACAACTTGGGCACAGCAGCAGGCGTCCCTGAGGCACTGCATACAAAGAGATTGTTGTTAATATCGAATGATACACAATACAAAAACTTGTTTATTTAAACACACATGCAGCAATAGAATGTCAGGTTCAATGCCCAAGATCAACCCGTTGTGAACACATTTGTAAAACGTGTTTGGCATGATGTTTACATGTGTCTAAAAACACAAAACTTGTCATGTTATCAAACAGAAACATGGATGTTTTACTCTATTTGATGACAGTGAGGTAAAACTATGTCACCTTTAGCAGTAGGAGATAAAAGTGCAAAGTGATAGGAAAGGTATGTACATTTTAAAAATAAGTGTTCCATCTGCAAGGTTGCACTGCAATGTTTGAAACATTATCCAGAGTGGTCAACAAGAGACACATTCCTCTTGTTGAGGCACCAGTTTTGTACCAGAAAATCATGAATGACTTTTGTGATGTCACAGAGAAACAATAATGTAAACTCACAAAAAGGTTCTTTCTTTAAACAAACAAGATGTATAAAACACACAGCTTCGCAGTTTTCAGATTAACGTCAACAAAAATGCTGTCTGCATCTTCTAATTAACGGAAACGCTGCCCTGCCAAAGTGCCATGTCAACTTTAATATGCCAACTGTATCAGTTCACAGTGAAAATACATAACTCAAGTCAAGTCTGGGAGCATGAGCTGGTGCTGCCCTTTGCCACGTTCACAACACCACAGAACTGCCTTGGTTCCTGGCAGACAATAAGTCCATTCTTACATCTCTAAAATAACCATCTCTCTGCCGTAGCCAGGTGAAATGTGGCTGACCCCTTGGTCTTCTCCAGCTACTGGGGTCCTCAACATTCCTCAACCTGGGCACTGGATCATGCACAGAGAAATGGGCCACATCACCAAAACATCATAGCTGACACTCCCTCACAATGCAAGTGATACTCCTGATCCTAGTCTCACTTGGTAACCATTCATTTGATACAAAGTAATTCCAGTGATACCCAAGGATGCTTCAGAGACACCTAGTACCAAAGACATACAGTCATCACCTTGGGTCACTGGTTAGCATCCAAGTTTCACAACCATACAGCAAGACAGTCATCATCAGGGCCCTAAAGACTTGGACATTAGTTTGTTTTGATTCATAAAACTACATTCAAATGTACTATTTATGAATTAATTTACACAAATCTTGTTTATAGAAATTCTGAATAACAGCATACCTGTGAGATGCCGACTCACTGAAAGAGTCAGCAGCAGCTTGGAGGTCAATGACCCTGGATCTACGTCGCTGACGCCTCTCCTGCTCATCATCATTGCCCGGGAAGGCAGCAAGCAAAGGAGTGCTGCAGGCAGCAGGGGACATGCCTTTGTTCTTCAAGGACGACGTTGTCCATGCTGATCGTACCTGGGAGACTGGTGTGGAAGCTGCACTCATCTTACCTGGAGACAGTGTGAATGTGATAGTAGGGTCTAATTTTTTAAGTTTGGCTCTGTACACCACCAGAGTGGAGTTGAATTAGAACAGCTGAGATGTGCTTGTATTGCAGACTTTCAGTTTTAATTTAAGATGTTTCACAAAAATAGTGCATTATCCACATGTCTAAAGACACTTGGCTGCAAAAGAGATGACTTGTATATCTGTGGCTTTGCTTTTCCATAATTACACCACAATTTTCCCACAATGCACAATGATTTTTGCTGCAAAAATTGGCAAGTGACAATTTCCAGTAAACATGAGAGCAATGGTGGGCACAGAAGGTGCTAGTTTTTTTGAGTGATTCATACAGGTAGTTTTTGTGATGCTCCATTGTGCAGCAACTCATCTGAGAAGGATAAATGCTTGGGATCAAGAGATCATATGACAGACTCCCACACAATGAACCATAAAGATTATAGCTTTGGGGAAAAAAAGGCACCTCTCAGGACACATGGACACAAAAGCAGCACAGAAAAACAGGTTTAAAAAGTAGGTAAAGTGATAAGTCAGTCTACTTCCACTTTCTCCCAGAAAACCGGACATTGTCCCTTGTGGATCTTGGACAAAACTGTACACGAGAGTTCAGGATATTTCAAAATGCGAAGCCACTCTATCAAGAATAACACATATTTAGTTTGTCGGGCTACTTATGTCACCTGCAAACAGAAGGACTATATAAAAATGATGGGATGTGTTCTTGTGTGTGTGTATATATATATATATATATATATATATATATATATATACACACACACATACATACATACACACACACACACACACACACACTTATGCTTGTAGATGGCATTAATTTTACTGTAGGCCTACTTAGCCAATTTAATTAGGGTGTAAACAATGCATGATGTTTATTCTCACTAAAAGGATTTAGGACGAAACAAATTACAGCTTCTTATATAAAGAACAATAGCCGTTTAATTAAATCAGAAAACGTGTTCAGCAAATATGTGACAGTATTAGCAGGTAAAATGTTAAATGTGACTAATACACGAAAACTCTTGAAGAAAAAGACACACTGTTAGCTGCGCACTGCACTTAGCATATCAATGCTAACCACAGCTAGCATCGGAGAACATGAAAGTCTCAATAACATTGTAGTTTCAGTACAAGGCGACAACTATTATTAACTTATTCCTTCGACAAAACGTACCTCAAAATGTCTTCAAGCCAAACCCAGTTTTACGTATTTAGTTTGTCCTGTTTTCTAAGTACAACAACACCAGCCAGACGTCTTCCTGTTGAGCTTTCGAATTTTTGCGCCGAACGGTTTACGTAACGATGTTTGACGTCACGACGTGATCACGCCCACCAGCAAATAACACAGCCTCCAATCTGTGGTTCACGGGCATCAAACAGGGACGTCACAGGAGTTACAAGGGCCTAACTTCCATTCATGTACAGAAGGAAACCCACAGCTGAAATTAATTACATCAGTGGCTGGAAACGGTGCAGATATTTTAATACCTATAGACAGTCTATGTTTAATACCAAGGGTCTGGTATTGTTCACAGTACATCACATCATGACTGGAAATTAAACTTTTAATTATTGGGAGCCCAGTTGTTAGAGCTGAACAATCAATATGTACACTTACAATGGATTCTGAACTGTTACTCATTTGAGTCCTTGGTAAAAATGCTTCAACTGCAGCTTTCCAATAGTGAGGAAGCAACCTGTGTTGGACTGGAGTCCTATTCAGAAGGAGACTCTCCTAAAGAATCCAGGTTCTCCCCATTTTGCACCAGGTTGCCACAGCTGATATATCCACACACTAATTTATCAAAAGTCATGTGACTGACGCCTTTCCTGATGCAACTCCAGGTATACACTGATTTGACCCTAGACCTTCTTGTTGCCAGGAAAGGGTGCTATCCACTCCCCGATTGTCCTCCTCCAATGATTTATATTATATGCATAAATAGACAAAAAGGTATGTATTTCTTAGTCTGACTGAACAAACACCTTTGGCAAATAGATTAGACTAATTACCATGGCCCAGTTTCTACAATAGCTCTCCATTCTGACTTTTCTAGTTAGAGTGTAGCTGAGTTAAACTTGAATGTGACCAATAATCTGTTCATGTTGTGTGGGCCGCTGAAGAGGAGGTACTGCTGGCCCACCACCAGAGGGCGCCTTGCCTGAAGTGCAGGCTTCAGGCACGAGAGGGCGCTGCCGCCTCACAAGAACAGCCGGGTGACAGTTGTCACTCATCAACTATGACAGCTGTCACCAATCACCAGGTCATCAACCACCCTACAAATGCCGGACGACATCTCCACCTCATCGCCGAGATATCGTCTACCTACGAGTAGTGATGGCAATTTCGAAGCCTCGTGAACCAATGAGCCACTGCAACACAACTGGCTGAAAATCGACACACTGCTTTGACGCATTTGATACAGTTTGAAGGGTGACATCTGCTGGATTGCTTTGAGAATTACCTTGAGCGAGTGCCCTGAAAAATGTTTGCATTAATTCATGACTGATGTGGTTTGTTCTTGAAAAATAATAATAATAAAATGTCATATGTATTATTGTGTCTTTTTAATTTAATAAATAGTCCCTACAGATGCACACATAATGGATATGAAAGCCTTTATTGTAGAATATGTATGAGGTCTGTGATGAAAAAAGCGGTCCTTTTTATTTTTTTCAAAAAATAAATGGATTTGATTCATATGTTTTTACGTCAGACATGCTTGAACCCTCATGCACATGCGTGAGTTTTTTCACGCGTGTCGGTGACGTCATTCGCCTGTGGGCAGGCCTTGAGTGAGGAGTGCTCCACCCCGCCCGTCGGAATCTCTTTGTCTGAATAGCCGCTGCGGACGGCGCTCGTTGCGTTATCAACATTTTTTCTGGACCTGTGAGGAATATCCGAGTGGACACTATTCGAGAAATTCAGCTGGTTTTCGGTGAAAAGTTTAACGGCTGATGAGAGATTATTGGGTGTTTCTGTCACTGTAAGGACTTCCCATGGAGCGGGACGTCGCGCAGTGTTTCCAGGCGCCGTCGTCGGCCTGTTTCGACCTGAAAACATCCTAATTTAAGGCTTAATTCACCCAGGATGTCGTGAGAGAACAGAGAAGATTCAGAAGAGGCCAGCATGAGGACTTTATTCGGACATTCCACTGTTTAAGGACATTTTTTAATGAAAGACGTGCGCGCAAATTCGCCGAGTCGTTTCCGTGACGACTCGACAAATCTGTGTGCGCCGCGACAGGAAAAACACCTCCGTGTTGAAAACCATTTGTAAAATTCAGGCGGCTTTTGATGGCTTTCAACAAGTGAGTAACTGAGAAATTGTTTAACAGCTTGGGCATGTTCCAACTTGCCCGTTAAGGTTTCCAACGGAGGTGGTTTTCCTGTCGCGACCCCCCGCGGTCGGGTCCGGCCCGACATGCGACTCTGCCTGCACGTTCTTTCATTACAAATTGTCCGTTAACAATGGAATGTCCGAATAAACTCCTCATGCCGACTTCTTCTGAAAGTTCTCTGTTCTCTGACGACTTCCTGGGTCAACAGAGCCTGAAATGTGGAAGTTTTCAACTTGAAACGGCGAGATGCTGCCACCTTGAAGCGCAGATCGCCGTCAGGCACCGTGGGCCGTCCTTACAGCGACACTACCAGACCAAAATCTCTCATCAGCCGTTAAAATTTTTACCGAAAACCAGCTGAATTTATCGAATGGTGTCCACTCAGTTGTGCCTTACAGTTTTGAAAAAATTTTCATCAAACAAAGCAGCAGTCTCTGAGCCATTCCTAAACAATGAAAAAACGACGAGAGTGTGGGCGACTCCTCACTCAAAGACTGCCCACAGACGAATGACGTAACCGACAGGCGTGAAAAAACTCTTGCATGCCCACGAGGGTTCAAGCATGTCTGATGTAATCACACGTGATTCAAATCCATATGGTTTTTGAAAAAAATAATAAGGTCGGATACTTTTATCACAGACCTCGTAGATTTGTGTTATCATTCCTCAAACTATATTTGGATAAAATGTGACGGGAAAAGTGAGAAAGATGTGCTTCTGCAACTGGTGCTCATGTTACTGTAATTAGTAGAATAGAGGGGACAGGAGATGGTGATTGTGCAACTTTCAACAATTTTGATTCAAAAAAAGAATCATTTCAATGGTGCTGGACTTTAATCAGCTCCTCTTCTGCCTCACCACCTCTCCAGCTTTGGAGAAGACCTGCTCACATAGTTTTTTGCCATTCTCTGTAAATTGGGATAGACTGCGACTTGTGTTGCCCAGTATTTGAGCCGGTCTTCTCCTCTGGAGGTAGGCATATGTTGGGTCAAACCTTTGTAGTAAAGCCCTGAAGGCTTTGCTCTCCATTATTTTGAACGGTTGTGCATCTTCCACAACATAGTTCACCAATGCCTCATCCAAATCAGCTTGTCTACCTTTAATGGAAATACAGTCTGACATGCTGAGCTATTTTTGTTTATGAGTATGTTTTAATCTTAGATAAAGAATAAAATACAGCTTACATGGCCTGATTCCTGCTCCAGGAGCAGCAGGAGCAGCAGCCACTGATGTCTCGGGATGTTTGGACCTCAGGTGTCACCACATTGAAGACGTATTGTTACTGTATGTAACTAACTAGTGTATGTCCCTTCCTCACCACTACTCACTCTCTCTCTCTCTCTCTCTCTCTCTCTCTCTCTCTCTCACACACACACACACACACACACACACACACACACACACACACACCTTTCACTTCAACAAAATTACAGCTCTTCAGTCGTTCAGCTCAGTCTCTGATCTACCTATAATATATAGTCTAACCTATAACCTATGTTGATGTACTGTGTGAATAAATGTTGTATATGAATGGATGCCTGTTGTGTGTGGTGTGTGTCTGTCTATGTTAGATCCTATGTGTATGTAGCTAACTATAGTAAATGAACTCTAAACTAGACCTAAATATAAACTAATGCTTTCCTTGGCTCCGATTCACGTGGTAATTGGCAATAACAGTGTCGCTAGCAATCTCCTCCTCTCAAAAACCCACGGTTTGAGCTGCGATTCAGATCTCATTTAAATACTTGGTGGGTCGTATTGACACTCCCAGATTATTCGAATTTTCCGCGAAGCTCAACACGTGGTGTGACGTAACGAGGCCTCGCTCGCAGTGGTCACGTGATGGGGGCGTGCTCGAAACGCTGCTCACTGACACTTCTGGTTCAAAAAGCTCGATGCAGTGTCAAGCAGACTGACTCGAGCTTAACATCACTACCTACAAGGTAAATTCTCAGACGTTGTTGTGCTGACGCACGTTACTTGTTTTCGTGTTTGTTGAACTGAATGCAGGTGTCTTGCTCGCTACTTTCAGCTGGAGGCTGGGTTCGCGGATGGTGGAGGAGTGACGCACTTCACTCCTCACTCCGAACTTCAATAAGTAGGAATACAGACTCTGCATAAACTGTGTACTTGAGGTGGAGGTGTCTTTCCCACCGTAACAGAAACTATTGTTCCAGCTGACTGTTTACTGGGTGTGTTTCCACACACTCATTAGGGCCCGAGTAGGCAACGTCCTACGAGGACCCTATTGTAATTGCGCTGTTTATTATTATTATTATTATTATTAGGGCCCGAGTAGGCAACGTCCTACGAGGACCCTATTGTAATTGCGCTGTTTATTATTATTATTATTATTATTTTTATTATTAGGGCCCGAGTAGGCAACGTCCTACGAGGACCCTATTGTAATTGCGCTGTTTATTATTATGATTATTATTATTATTATTATTAGGGCCCGAGTAGGCAACGTCCTACGAGGACCCTATTGTAATTGCGCTGTTTATTATTATGATTATTATTATTATTATTATTAGGGCCCGAGTAGGCAACGTCCTACGAGGACCCTATTGTAATTGCGCTGTTTATTATTATTAGGGCCCGAGTAGGCAACGTCCTACGAGGACCCTATTGTAATTGCGCTGTTTATTATTATTAGGGCCTGAGTAGGCAACGTCCTACGAGGACCCTATTGTAATTGCGCTGTTTATTATTATTATTATTATTCTCACTCTTGAAATGGAAATTTCGGCCTCTTCCCATGCTCAAAAACTCACCAAACTTTCCAAAGTCGTCCGGCCTGATCCGAAATTCGATATTTTGGGGGCCTCGCACATGGTCGCAGAAAAATCGCAAAATAGCGCCCCCTAGAAATTTTCAAAAACCCCTCCGCATTGGGCTTTTTTCGTCGTAGCCTCACAAAATTCGGTACACATATTTACCATGCCAGGACGCACGAAAAAGTCTCTTACTGTCATGGTGAAATATCGACAGGAAGTCGGCCATTTGATTTTAAGTTTTGATTTTGAGCAAATTTTTGCCATTTTTGGCCATTTCCACTACTTACATTTGAACGAACTCGTCCTAGGGATTTCATCCGATCGACTTCAAATTTGGTCAAAATCATCACAACACAATGATGATCAAAAGTTATCAAAAGATTCTAATTAAGTCAAAAGGCGTGGCTGCTAGGGTTCGTCAAACTTTGGCGAGCTTTTCGGAGCGCGCCATTTCACTTCGAACGGCTGTCACGCCCACATACTTCATTGTAGATCCTTCAAACTTGCTGGACATGATGAGGGCTCCGCTCTGAACGTCTACATGTCTTAAGTTCCCACCTGCGCCATAGCGCCCCCCGGTAGTGGTGGGAAATGTCCTATTTTTACTTTAAGAGGTCCTGATGTCACATACTTAACCCAATCAACTTCATTCCACTTTTAAAACATGCAGAACAAATTGGTGAACATAGGTGATAAACGCTGTGAAGTTACGAGTAACGACGTCCGTGTGGCGGCGTACCGAATATTGCCCATTCGCCATGAAATTATGTTCTTCCTTTTGACGGCTTTAATTTTGGCACATCATCATGAAAATTGATACACAGGTCGAGCACGACAACCTCTTACAATTCATAGGGGCGTCACCCATGGGCGGGGCAAAATGCCTCAATAGCGCCCCCTTGAAACTTTCCAAAACCCCTCCCCATAGGGGGTTTTTTGGAGTAGGGAGATGAAAATTGGTACACGTGTGACTTGCATAGACGTACAAAAAAGTCTCTTGCACCATGGGTCTACTCCAAACAGGAAGTCGGCCATTTTGAATTTTCTTCTCATTTTGGCGTGATTTCCACATGTTGTATTTGACCGAACTCCTCCTAGGGATTTTGTCCAATGCACTTCAAATTTCTTCCAGATCACCCAGAGATGATACTGACCAAAAGTTATCGAAAGCTTTTCTGTATGTCGAAGGGTGTGGCCGCTATGGTGCCACCATTTTGACCCTTCGCCATATGAACATTATACTTAAACAGGTACTGAAGTCACATATTTAACCCCATCAACTTCCTTCCGCTTCTAAAACATGCAGATCAACTTGGTGAAGGTAGGCGATGATCGCTGTGAATTTACGAGTAACGGCATCCGTGTGGCGGCGTGCCGAATATTGCCCATTCGCCATGAAATTACGTTCTTCCTTTTGACGGCTTTAATTTTGTCATATCATCATGAAAATTGAAACACAGGTCAAGCACGACAACCTCTTACAATTCATAGGGGCATCGCCCGTGGGCGGGGCAAAATGCCTCAATAGTGCCCTCTTGAAACTTTCCAAAACCCCTCCCCATAGGGGTTTTTTTGGAGTAGGGAGATGAAAATTGGTACACGTGTGACTTGCATAGACGTACAAAAAAGTCTCTTGCACCATGGGTCTACTCCAAACAGGAAGTTGGCCATTTTGCATTTTCTTCTCATTTTGAAATGATTTAAACATGTTGTATTTGAACGAACTCCTCCTAGGGATTTTGTCCAATGCACTTCAAATTTCTTTGACAGCATCCAAAGATGATACTGACCAAAAGTTATCGAAAGCTTTTCTCTATGTTGAAGGGTGTGGCCACTATGGTGCCGCCATTTTGACCCTTTGCCATGGAACATCAGGTCATGATAACTCCTTCATGCTTTGCCTGATTGACTTGAAACTTCACATGTATGATGACGGTTGGCCCCTGAACACACCCAGCCCCTCTGTTTGTACACTGAGCGCCCCCTAGTGGATGAACAATCAACATGTCATAACTCCTTGATGCATTGTGTGATTTGTTTAAAATTTTAACTGTGTGAAGAGTGGTTGCCCCTGCATGCACATGCCCACATGTGGTCACAAGGGCACCCACTGGCCTGGGTAGGCGGTTGCGCGGAACGAGGGCCCGTATATGACTGCTTGCAGTCCTAGTTATATCTGTTTCTCTGCTTCCTGCCAGCAGTACCAGATCCGACAGTCGGAGACGGTGACCACCTGGGGACTCAGGACTTGGGGACTCAGTACTTGGCGGCTCCAGTATCCTTCGGGTTTGGTGGCAGTGCAAATCATGTGGGATCCGGTTCTTCTCGGGACGGACGTCTCCTACCCTCGAGCCTGCCCACACGTCACTTTGTACATTTTGATTGTAACCCAAATTCTGTGTTTGTCTGTATTCTCGTTGTGCACATTTCATAACAGTAAAGTGTTGTATTTTGGCTCATCTATTGTCCGTTCATTTACGCCCCCTGTTGTGGGTCCGTGTCATTGCACTTTCCCAACAGTTCATCAGATAATGTCGAGGTACTATCATTAAACACTTTAACCTAGCAGTTGTAATGTTGCCCATTTCTGTATTTTTTTTTATCTCCCCCTTGACTGCGGCACTATAGCTTCTAGTCTATTGTATAGACCTCACTAATAACATTTGTTTTAGACAGTCCTTAATTTGAACCCAGTATTAATTAAATGCTGAAAGCACTGATGGAATATTCTGAAGAAGAGAATAAAATTCAAGTAGAAGATCTTTTGACTTCCCCATTTGGGATGTCACAGCATAAACAATATAGATCTGACTGTATCTTGATTTGGCAAAACGTTTCTGCCACATAAAACTCCACATTACATGGCAATGTGTATATATAGTTCTTAAATGTCTTTTTGTGCAACTATTTCAAATCCAAATATGGTCCACAAGTCACTTTATTGAATCTATTTATATTTAGATTGTGATTGTGGTGGAGGGTGGACTTTTTTCTGGTTCCGGAGCACAGCGGTGTTCTGCTGTATCTGTTAGCTGTTTGAACTGAGCTGTTTGAGTTCTTTGAATTAACAGTCTTTTTCAAGACTTTTTTACTTTTTTTTACTTTTTCACCGTGCTCCAACGCCTAAAGAAGACCTCTAACGGTCAAAGCATCGCGACGGAGCTCTTTTATCAGCTAACCTTCATCAGCGTTGGCAAGCTAACTAGCTTGCTAACGCTTTCGTTTTTATTTTATTTTTTAGCACCGTTGTCGTGCGTTACCTGTGCTGCTCCACAGCCTGTCTAGTGGATTTTTATTTTGTTTTAGCACTGTTGTCGTGCGTTACCTGTGCTGCTCCACAGCCTGTCCAGTGGATTTTTATTTTATTTTTTAGCACTGTTGTCGTGTGTTACCTGTGCTGCTCCACAGCCTGTCCAGTGGATTTTTATTTTATTTTTAGCACTGTTGTCGTGTGTTACCTGTGCTGCTCCACAGCCTGTTCAGTGGATTTTTATTTTATTTTTTGGCGCTGTTGTCGTGCGTTGCCTGTGCTGCTCCACAGCCTGTCCAGTGGATTTTTATTTTATTTTTTACCACTGTTGTCGTGTGTTACCTGTGCTGCTCCACAGCCTGTTCAGTGGATTTTTATTTTATTTTTAGCACTGTTGTCGTGCGTTACCTGTGCTGCTCCACAGCCTGTCTAGTGGATTTTTATTTTGTTTTAGCACTGTTGTCGTGCGTTACCTGTGCTGCTCCACAGCCTGTCTAGTGGATTTCTATTTTGTTTTAGCACTGTTGTCGTGCGTTACCTGTGCTGCTCCACAGCCTGTCTAGTGGATTTTTATTTTGTTTTAGCACTGTTGTCGTGCGTTACCTGTGCTGCTCCACAGCCTGTCTAGTGGATTTTTATTTTGTTTTAGCACTGTTGTCGTGCGTTACCTGTGCTGCTCCACAGCCTGTCTAGTGGATTTTTATTTTGTTTTAGCACTGTTGTCGTGCGTTACCTGTGCTGCTCCACAGCCTGTCTAGTGGATTTTTATTTTGTTTTAGCACTGTTGTCGTGCGTTACCTGTGCTGCTCCACAGCCTGTCTAGTGGATTTTTATTTTGTTTTAGCACTGTTGTCGTGCGTTACCTGTGCTGCTCCACAGCCTGTCTAGTGGATTTCTATTTTGTTTTAGCACTGTTGTTGTGCGTTACCTGTGCTGCTCCACAGCCTGTCTAGTGGATTTTTATTTTGTTTTAGCACTGTTGTCGTGCGTTGCCTGTGCTGCTCCACAGCCTGTCCAGTGGATTTTTATTTTTATTTTATTTTATTTTTTAGCACTGTTGTTGTGCGTTACCTGTGCTGCTCCACAGCCTGTCTAGTGGATTTTTATTTTGTTTTAGCACTGTTGTTGTGCGTTACCTGTGCTGCTCCACAGCCTGTCTAGTGGATTTTTATTTTGTTTTAGCACTGTTGTTGTGCGTTACCTGTGCTGCTCCACAGCCTGTCTAGTGGATTTCTATTTTGTTTTAGCACTGTTGTTGTGCGTTACCTGTGCTGCTCCACAGCCTGTCTAGTGGATTTTTATTTTGTTTTAGCACTGTTGTCGTGCGTTGCCTGTGCTGCTCCACAGCCTGTCCAGTGGATTTTATTTTTATTTTATTTTATTTTTTAGCACTGTTGTTGTGCGTTACCTGTGCTGCTCCACAGCCTGTCTAGTGGATTTTTATTTTATTTTAGCACTGTTGTCGTGCGTTACCTGTGCTGCTCCACAGCCTGTCTAGTGGATTTTTATTTTGTTTTAGCACTGTTGTCGTGCGTTGCCTGTGCTGCTCCACAGCCTGTCCAGTGGATTTTTATTTTTATTTTATTTTTAGCACTGTTGTTGTGCGTTACCTGTGCTGCTCCACAGCCTGTCTAGTGGATTTTTATTTTGTTTTAGCACTGTTGTCGTGCGTTGCCTGTGCTGCTCCACAGCCTGTCCAGTGGATTTTTATTTTTATTTTATTTTATTTTTTAGCACTGTTGTTGTGCGTTACCTGTGCTGCTCCACAGCCTGTCTAGTGGATTTTTATTTTATTTTAGCACTGTTGTCGTGCGTTACCTGTGCTGCTCCACAGCCTGTCTAGTGTCGGATTCCCTGTTTGGGAATCCGCTAGCTTAGCGTAGCTACTAGCTCTTAGCCGTTTTAGCATGGCGGCTTCTCCTGTCTCTCCCGTACTTTTCTGCTCTGGGTGTGAAATGTTTAGTTATTCCTCGGCCTCTTTTAGCAGTAACGGTACATGTAATAAGTGCAGCTTATTCGTAGCTTTGGAGGCCAGGCTGGGCGAATTGGAGGCTCGGCTCCGCACCGTGGAAAATTCTACAGCTAGCCAGGCCCCTGTAGTCGGTGCGGACCAAGGTAGCTTAGCCGCCGTTAGTTCCCCCCTGGCAGACCCCGTGCAGTCGGGAAGGCAGGCTGACTGGGTGACTGTGAGGAGGAAGCGTAGCCCTAAACAGAAGCCCCGTGTACACCGTCAACCCGTTCACATCTCTAACCGTTTTTCCCCACTCGACGATACACTCGCCGAGGATCAAACTCTGGTTATTGGCGACTCTGTTTTGAGAAATGTGAAGTTAGCGACACCAGCAACCATTGTCAATTGTCTTCCGGGGGCCAGAGCAGGCGACATCGAAGGACATTTGAAATTGCTGGCTAAGGCTAAGCGTAAATTTGGTAAGATTGTAATTCACGTCGGCAGTAATGACACTCGGTTACGCCAATCGGAGGTCACTAAAATTAACATTGAATCGGTGTGTAACTTTGCAAAAACAATGTCGGACTCTGTTGTTTTCTCTGGGCCCCTCCCCAATCAGACCGGGAGTGACATGTTTAGCCGCATGTTCTCCTTGAATTGCTGGCTGTCTGAGTGGTGTCCAAAAAATGAGGTGGGCTTCATTGATAATTGGCAAAGCTTCTGGGGAAAACCTGGTCTTGTTAGGAGAGACGGCATCCATCCCACTTTAGAGGGAGCAGCTCTCATTTCTAGAAATCTGGCCAATTTTTTGGGATCCTCCAAACTGTGACTGTCTAGCGTTGGGACCAGGAGGCAGAGCTGTGGTCTTATACACCTCTCTGCAGCTTCTCTCCCCCTGCCATCCCCCTATTACCCCATCCCCGTAGAGACGGTGCCTGCTCCCAGACCACCAATAACTAGCAAAAATCTATTTAAGCATAAAAATTCAAAAAGAAAAAATAATATAGCACCTTCAATTGCACCACAGACTAAAACAGTTAAATGTGGTCTATTAAACATTAGGTCTCTTTCTTCTAAGTCCCTGTTGGTAAATGATATAATAATTGATCAACGTATTGATTTATTCTGCCTAACAGAAACTTGGTTACAGCAGGATGAATATGTTAGTTTAAATGAGTCAACACCCCCGAGTCACACTAACTGTCAGAATGCTCGTAGCACGGGCCGGGGCGGAGGATTAGCAGCAATCTTCCATTCCAGCTTATTAATTAATCAAAAACCTAGACAGAGCTTTAATTCATTTGAAAGCTTGTCTCTTAGTCTTGTCCATCCAAATTGGAAGTCCCAAAAACCAGTTTTATTTGTTATTATCTATCGTCCACCTGGTCGTTACTGTGAGTTTCTCTGTGAATTTTCAGACCTTTTGTCTGACTTAGTGCTTAGCTCAGATAAGATAATTATAGTGGGCGATTTTAACATCCACACAGATGCTGAGAATGACAGCCTCAACACTGCATTTAATCTATTATTAGACTCTATCGGCTTTGCTCAAAAAGTAAATGAGTCCACCCACCACTTTAATCATATTTTAGATCTTGTTCTGACTTATGGTATGGAAATAGAAGACTTAACAGTATTCCCTGAAAACTCCCTTTTGTCTGATCATTTTTTAATAACATTTACATTTACCCTGATGGACTACCCTGCAGTGGGGAATAAGTTTCATTACACTAGAAGTCTTTCAGAAAGCGCTGTAACTAGGTTTAAGGATATGATTCCTTCTTTATGTTCTCTAATGTCATATACCAACACAGAGCAGAGTAGCTACCTAAACTCTGTAAGGGAGTTAGAGTATCTTGTCAATAGTTTTACATCCTCATTGAAGACAACTTTGGATGCTGTAGCTCCTCTGAAAAAGAGAGCTTTAAATCAGAAGTGTCTGACTCCGTGGTATAACTCACAAACTCGTAGCTTAAAGCAGATAACCCGTAAGTTGGAGAGGAAATGGCGTCTCACTAATTTAGAAGATCTTCACTTAGCCTGGAAAAAGAGTTTGTTGCTCTATAAGAAAGCCCTTCGTGAAGCTAGGACATCTTTCTACTCATCACTAATTGAAGAAAATAAGAACAACCCCAGGTTTCTTTTCAGCACTGTAGCCAGGCTGACAAAGAGTCAGAGCTCTATTGAGCTGAGTATTCCATTAACTTTAACTAGTAATGACTTCATGACTTTCTTTGCTAACAAAATTTTGACTATTAGAGAAAAAATTACTCATAACCATCCCAAAGATGTATCGTTATCTTTGGCTGCTTTCAGTGATGCCGGTATTTGGTTAGACTCTTTCTCTCCGATTGTTCTGTCTGAGTTATTTTCATTAGTTACTTCATCCAAACCATCAACATGCTTATTAGACCCCATTCCTGCCAGGCTGCTCAAGGAAGTCCTACCATTATTTAATGCTTCAATCTTAAATATGATCAATCTATCTTTGTTAGTTGGTTATGTACCACAGGCCTTTAAGGTGGCAGTAATTAAACCATTACTTAAAAAGCCATCACTTGACCCAGCTATCTTAGCTAATTATAGGCCAATCTCCAACCTTCCTTTTCTCTCAAAGATTCTTGAGAGGGTAGTTGTAAAACAGCTAACTGATCACCTGCAGAGGAATGGTCTATTTGAAGAGTTTCAGTCAGGTTTTAGAATTCATCATAGTACAGAAACAGCATTAGTGAAGGTTACAAATGATCTTCTTATGGCTTCGGACAGTGGACTTATCTCTGTGCTTGTTCTGTTGGACCTCAGTGCTGCTTTTGATACTGTTGACCATAAAATTTTATTACAGAGATTAGAGCATGTCATAGGTATTAAAGGCATTGCGCTGCGGTGGTTTGAATCATATTTGTCTAATAGATTACAGTTTGTTCATGTAAATGGGGAATCTTCTTCACAGACTAAAGTTAATTATGGAGTTCCACAAGGTTCTGTGCTAGGACCAATTTTATTCACTTTATACATGCTTCCCTTGGGCAGTATTATTAGACGGTATTGCTTAAATTTTCATTGTTACGCAGATGATACCCAGCTTTATCTATCCATGAAGCCAGAGGATACGCACCAATTAGCTAAACTGCAGGATTGTCTTACAGACATAAAGACATGGATGACCTCTAATTTCCTGCTTTTAAACTCAGATAAAACTGAAGTTATTGTACTTGGCCCCACAAATCTTAGAAGCATGGTGTCTAACCAGATCGTTATTCTGGATGGCATTTCCCTGATCTCTAGTAATACTGTGAGAAATCTTGGAGTTATTTTTGATCAGGATATGTCATTCAAAGCGCATATTAAACAAATATGTAGGACTGCCTTTTTGCATTTACGCAATATCTCTAAAATCAGAAAGGTCTTGTCTCAGAGTGATGCTGAAAAACTAATTCATGCATTTGTTTCCTCTAGGCTGGACTATTGTAATTCATTATTATCAGGTTGTCCTAAAAGTTCCCTAAAAAGCCTTCAGTTGGTTCAGAATGCTGCAGCTAGAGTACTGACGGGGACTAGCAGGAGAGAGCATATCTCACCCGTGTTGGCCTCCCTTCATTGGCTTCCTGTTAATGCTAGAATAGAATTTAAAATTCTTCTTCTTACTTATAAGGTTTTGAATAATCAGGTCCCATCTTATCTTAGGGACCTCATAGTACCATATTACCCCATTAGAGCGCTTCGCTCTCAGACTGCGGGCTTACTTGTAGTTCCTAGGGTTTGTAAGAGTAGAATGGGAGGCAGAGCCTTCAGCTTTCAGGCTCCTCTCCTGTGGAACCAGCTCCCAATTCAGATCAGGGAGACAGATACCCTCTCTACTTTTAAGATTAGGCTTAAAACTTTCCTTTTCGCTAAGGCTTATAGTTAGGGCTGGATCGGGTGACCCTGGACCATCCCTTGGTTATGTTGCTTTAGACGTAGACTGTGTTTCATAATTATTGTATGGCCTTGCCTTGCAATGTGGAGCGGCTTGGGGCAACTGTTTGTTGTGATTTGGCGCTATACAAGAAAAAAGTTGATTGATTGATTGATTGATTTACTTTAACTGGATGTAAAAAAAAAAAAAAAAAAAAAAAAAAAAAGTAAAAATCCTTCAGGGTCAAGGGCTTTGTGTGTTGTGGTAATTACTGTGTACTTTTTGTTGCTGGGCATATATAAGAACTTGATAATGTTTGTCTGGCACATTATAAGTCATTTGTGTTTTTTTTATGGTTTGCTGTTTTTATATGTGTAAACTAATATCTATGACCTACTTGAACACCCTTTGACCTTGGGTCTTTCTTGTGGATGCTTACTTTAACAGTCAATATATTGTCAAGGATGCAAAACAAGTTAATAGTTTACCTCATCACAGACAAGTAGTATGAAGATATTATCATTACATGTGAAGACACTGACAGAAACCCAAACAAACATGCACTCACTAGAGGGCAGTAAAATATAACTAAGCAGCGATGGGTGAGCAACAGGAAAAGATCCCCCTTTAGGATTTTAAGTACATCTCTGTTGCATGTGCTCTCAGAAAACAAAAAAGAATGTCGAAACAAACTGTTACATTTTTGAAAGGACCGGTCAGTAGGATCCAAGTTGTAAAACAGCTTTTGCTTGAGCAAAAAGTACATCATTTAATTTGGTCGTTATCTTCAAAGAAGATAATCAATAATCAATGCTGGGTAATCCTATGATGTAACTGAAAAAATTGCTTGGGTTTAGATCTCAAGGAGGTCATCATCTAGAGGTTAGAGAGATAAGCCTGTGAGCAGAGGATCCTCACTTTGATCTCCTGGGAGACAGGGAAAAAAAAAAAAAAAAAAAAAATCACTGGAGGTTCCTTGAGCAAGGTCTTTAATCCCCAAGCTGCAACTGATGTGCAGCTGAGCACCTTGTGTGGCAGCAAGAGGTGTGTATGAACTTAAAGCATCATTATAAAGTGTGCTTGGGGTTGGTTCAGAAGGAAAATGCAAGCTAGTTTCTTAATCCTCTAGACGTGTACTCTCCAAGTCATCACACTGAGCATCGTGCTAACAACGTGATTAATGATTACAGCCTGCAGAAACAAGCTCTGATCACTGACAACAGAGCTGTGCACCCAGGCTGCCCTCCATTAAGATTGGAGTGGTGCCGCTCGATTACCCACTGTGGACCTCCAGCTGTCTCAAAGTCAGACTCTCCAGATCAGTTTTCCCTTTTTAAGTTGGGGGTGGGGGGGCATGTACGGGATAAAACAATGAGGTATTGATGTTACTGATGAAAACCCTGTGTTTGGGATGTATTTTGTACACTGAACTCCAGTTTTCACACAGTCTTTGTGATAGAATTGTGCCTGTCGTATACATCGTCTCTTGCCCAATGACTGCTGGGATAGGCTCCAGTCTCCCCTTGATCCTTAACTGGAAGAAGTGGGTTCAGAAAATGAATCAATGTTTGTGGCTAAAATTGCTTGGCCGATAGCATCAAAAACTCTTGAATTCCAAGAAAAAGAACTGCATCCCTATAGTGGGTTTACATCTGGTAGATGCTCCAAAACTATTTTCAGTGAGGTTGCAACATTCTTCCTTGGCCAAAGTAGTCATTTCTTACAACTGGGTAGACAGTGCCCAACAGGATTTGAACCCAGGTCTACATATTGGGAAACAAAGCAGTCATCCACTCATCTGTCTGATCACTTCTTTTTCTGTATTTCTCATCAGAATTATTGCACAGAATTTGAAATATGGGCACCTTAGTGGTTAGCACTGTTGCCTCACAGCAAGAAGGTCCCGGGATTGTTTCTCATCTTTCTGTATGCAGTTTGCATGGTCCTCCGTGTTCATATGGATTCCCAGATTCCTCCCACTCCCAAAGACATGCAGGTTAGGTGAACTGGTGACTCTAAATTAACCGTGAGTGAGAGTGTGAATGTGTTTGTCTGTCTATATGCAGGGGAGGACAGAAATGAAGTACATTTACTTGAGTAGTGTACTTAAGTACAATTCTGGCGCATTTGTACTTCACTACATCTGAATGGCAAGTATACTTTTCACTTCACTACATTTCTGTTAAGGCGCTCTTTACTCGTTACTTTCAATATCCGATGCCAATATTGAAAGTCTGTCCCCTCTCCCCTCCCCTCCCCATGATGTTACCGCGGTTTGCAGGTGCAGCTTAATGAGATTCAGGGTTGCGTCACATTTGTGCGCTGGAGGCTGAAAACCAAGTAAACTAACATAATTTGTTGTTTTTTTAAATCAGCAGCAAAGATGGACGAAGACAGAGAGGAAGGAGCAACGTCAGGGTCCCACGTCGAGCACTTGTCGCACCCATGGCCATACCTCAAACAAATGTTTCAGTTTTCCCAACGTGTTAATGATTCATTTCGTTTTAAATGCATACTTTGTCTACCTAAAGAAAATTTCATAACTTTGTACAAAAATTTGCTGTCCAATCTGCGGAAGCATATTCAGGTATGTAACCCATCATACTCGTTTTGGTTAATACGAGGTCTATTAGAAAAGTATCCGACCTTATTATTTTTTTCAAAAACCATATGGATTTGAATCACGTGTGATTACATCAGACATGCTTGAACCCTCGTGGGCATGCAAGAGTTTTTTCACACCTGTCAGTTACGTCATTCGCCTGTGGGCAGTCTTTGAGTGATGAGTGGCCCACCCTCTCGTCAATTTTTTCATTGTTTAGGAATGGCTCAGAGACTGCTGCTTTGTTTGATCAAATGTTTTTCAAAACTGTAAGGCACAACTGAGTGGACACCATTCGATAAATTCAGCTGGTTTTCTGTAAAAATTTTAACGGCTGATGAGAGATTTTGGTCTGGTAGTGTTGCTTTAAGGACGGCCGACGGTGCCTGACGGCGATCTGCGCTTCGAGGCGGCAGCGTCTCGCCGTTTCAAGTTGAAAACTTCCACATTTCAGGCTCTGTTGACCCAGGAAGTCGTCAGAGAACAGAGAACTTTCAAAAGAAGTCGGCATGAGGAGTTTATTCGGACATTCCATTGTTAACGGACATTTTGTAATGAAAGAACGTGCAGGCAGAGTCGCATGTCGGGCTGGACCCGACCGTGGGGGGTCGCAACAGGAAAAACACCTCCATTGGAAACCTTAATGGGCAAGTTGGAACATGCCCAAGCTGTTAAACAATTTCTCAGTTACTCACTTGTTGAAAGCCATCAAAAGCCGCCTGGATTTTACAAATGGTTTTCAACACGGAGGTGTTTTTCCTGTCGCGGCGCACACAGATTTGTCGAGTTAGTTAATGCTAATTGTAGTAATTCAGTGTGATATTGCATGAGTCAGATTTGACAACTTTTCACACTAAGGAGGAACGGGGGGAGCAAGAGTTTTTCTGTATAATGATTGATTTCAGTATTGATGGGGGAAAAAAAACAAAACATTTTCCTTAAGTTGGGTAGCTTCATTCTGTAACATGTCCTTATTCTGCAGCCTTTACAAGCCAGAGGTATTCGTGTTCTTAGAAATAGTATATGAAATGCAAATTGTACTTTAATACTTAAGTATTTTTGAAAGCAAGTACTTCAGTACTTTCACTCAAGTATAAATTTAAACATACAACTTTCACTTGTATCGGAGTAACATTTGACCAATAGTATCTGTACTTTCACTTAAGTACTGAAGTTGAGTACTTCGTCCACCCCTGTTTATATGTGACCCTGCAACAAACTGCTCTAATCACATGACTGCTGGGATAGGCTCCAGTCCCAGTTACTCTTAACTGAATAAGCAGGTATAGAAAATAAATTTAAAATATGAGAGCAAATGATCCAGTTTTGTATAAGCAGAATATTTAAGAAAATATCAAAGTTTACTGGACGCAACAAAACTAAATGCTTTGAAGTCGTGAAATAAAAAAAAATATAGACATAAAAATGATTGGGATTCTTTGATAACTTATAGTAAATCATCACTTTTACAGACAGTTTTGTTAAGATATGTCAGGGGATGGACACTTGAATATTTTCAAGTCACTCAATATGTCTTAGACTTCATTTATACACTGAACAAATTCTGTTGGATTTACGTGACTTAGAATAAGAATAATAAGAATTTTATTAATCCTGAAAGAAATTGTTTTGCCAGAGTGCCAAAACAGTAACATTCCTTTTTTTTTTATTTCAGTGAGAACAATGAGTACAACATATTCATGCAAAGTGGCTGAAGACACTTGAACAAGATGTTGACAGTACTGCACATAGCTCTGAGTAACTGAAAGACTTTGATCGTTATGTATTCATCCTGCAGAAGGGGGAGGAGTTATTCAGTCTGATTGCCACTGGTAGGAAGTACCTCCTGTTGGTAATCCAGTTGGTAAAGCAGGCCATTAGTGGAGCCTCCACCTGTATCTCATCACTGAGCAAGTCAGGCCAGATGGTGATGAATGCACTGGAAAAGTCGAAGAACATGACTCTCACAGTGCTGCCTGCCTCCAGGTGAGCACAAGCTCTGTGCAGCATGAAGATGATGGCATCATCCCCCTCCCCTGTTGGGCTGGTATGCAAACTGCAGGGGGTCCAGCGATGGTTCCAGGACTATGCAGAGGTGCCTCAAGATGAGCCTCTCAAGTGACTTCATTACATGTGTTGTTAGGGCCACAGGTCTGTAGTCATTAAGTGTGTTGGGGTTCTTCTTGGGCACAGGAACCAGACATGAGGTTTTCCACCGCTTAGGAACAACCATTTGGCTCAGGTTCAAGTTGAAGATGTGCTGGAAAATCCTACATAGCTGGATAGCACACCCCTTCAGCACTTTGGGGCTGAGGTAGTCAGGACCTGCAGCCTTTCTTGGACACAGGTGACTAAATTCTCTTCTCACCTCCTCTGCAGTCATGCTGATGGGAGGTGTTGGGGAGGATGAGGGAGTGGTGGAGGGACGTTGGTGGTAATAACTGGGGTGTGCAGTGAGTGCACAGGGGAGGGGGCGCACTGAGAGGAGCTGGGGGAGGGCTGGGTCAGACACCAAGTTGTCAAACCCATAGGCATCATAAAGAGTAGACGCCGCATTGGCGCTGACGATGAGGCAGCCATCTTGGACCGGTCATCCGACCTGCTCCACTCAGTGCTGTTTGGCAGGCGCAGCGCATTTAATCCATGGTAACTCTCTGAATACTAAATTGATTTTCAAGCGTTTTTTTTTTTCCCCTGCAAACATCATACATGTAGCTATGATACAGGACAAATGGTTCGGCATATTTTAGCATTCATAGTGGGATTAACAGTAAACTGATATAGCCTAGACTGTAGACAGGTATTTTGCAAACACTGTAAATACACATTATACATACTGTATATACAGACACATATATGATAGAGAATCAGATAGTGGCAGTAAAGTCAACTATTTTAGTAATTTGAAGAGATAATATATGATTATATATAAATATTTACATACATAATGACTAATGAATACATTACATTTCTATATAAAACATAACAATAGATATGTTATATAAAATGAAAATATCTATAATCAGAGTATAAATATCTATCTATCTATCTATCTATCTATAATAATATAATATATAATAGATATATAAATCATATATAGATTATCAACATTATTCATACATATATATAAAATGTTATATATCAGAAAATATGTAATATGTATAAATCACATAGAGTATTAATATACTTCATATCAGATCAGAGAGAAAGACAGAGTTCCAAGGCTGTACAAAGCAGAGAGAATAAAATGTAATGTAAATGAAAACTGTCAAATTAACACAAGAACATGACGCCCCCCCCAAGCCATATTTACACATGTACAAACTTGCTTGTGAAAATTTTGCAGCTCTAAGCCCTGAAAGAGGACTGTACGCAGAGCTCTCTGCAGCTCTCAGCAATTATTATAATACTACTAATAATAACAACGACTATTTCTAATCATTTATATGGCTAAAGGTTATTTATATAGCACTTTACACAGTGCTAAAAGACACTTCACTGAACACAGGAAATAGCAAAAAACAAAGCAACTTTATTATAGAAAAATATAAAAATAAACAAGAATATAAAATCAAACCTGTTATGTGGGCCGCTGAAGAGGAGGTACTGCTGGCCCACCACCACCAGAGGGCGCCCTGCTTGGAGTGCGGGCTCCAAGCACGAGAGGGCGCCGGACCCTGAAGAAGTGACAGCTGTCATTCATCCCCTGCACCAGCTGTCACTCGTTCATCATCATCATCACCATCTTAAAAGCCGGATCGTGACTCCACCTCCTCGCCGAGAAATCGACTACCGTGAGGTAATCTCTCTGCTGATTAACACGTTGTGTGGGATTCAGAACTTCTGTTGCAGCCGGTATCCTGTGGTGTTCACCCTTATCTGGGAAGTGGCGTGGAGCGTGACGACGACAACCGCGCTACAGATAAGTGGTCACACTAGGAGCTGCACGAGTGTGTGATTCGGAGGTGGAGGTTCTCCTCCTAACTGTGTACAGACTATAGACCGCTGAGTGTAAGGATTTACACTCATTCATCTTTTCTCTGCTTTCTGCCAGCAGTACCAGGGTCGACAGCCGAAGACAGAGGTCACCTGGGGATTCGGGACTTGGCGGCTCCGGTGTTCTTCAGACCGTTGGTGGTGGAGGCCGTGTGGGACGCGGTCTCTCTCTCGTCGGGGTCTTCTATCTTCGAGCCTGCCCACACGTCACCTGGTGTTCATTGACTTTGTAATTTCTGTACGTTTAGTTGTGTATTGTCACAACAGTAAATTGTTACCTTTTGGCTTACTCATTGTCCGTTCATTTGCGCCCCCTGTTGTGGGTCCGTGCTACGACACCTTCCCAACAGGATTTCTCGGCCAATCGTCATGGATTCCGAGGGGCGTCAGCTCGAGCGTGAACGGCCAATGGCAGAGCCAGGAGCGCAGGCGTCAGCAGGAGGCGTGTTGGGTGAGCTGCAGCAGATCTTAACCGCCTTCACGGCTCGGTTGGATTTAGTGACCGAGCAGAATGTCCTCCTTAATCGGAGAGTGGAGGCTCTCGCCGCCAGGGTGGAAGCGCACGATCAGGGCGCTGCTGCAGCTCCTCCTCTGGCTGGTCCTGGGCCTGAATCAGACGTACCACTGGTCGTTCAACAAACCCCCCCACCATCCCCTGAAGCTTACATAAGCCCTCCGGAGCCGTACGGGGGCTGTGTCGAGACGTGCGCGGACTTCCTCATGCAGTGTTCGCTCGTCTTTTCACAGCGCCCTGTCATGTACGCATCAGATGCTAGCCGGGTAGCTTATGTTATCAATCTGCTTCGAGGAGAGGCACGCGCATGGGCTACGGCGCTTTGGGAGCAGAACTCACGGCTCCTAACGTCTTATGCTGGGTTTGTACGGGAGTTCAAACAAGTGTTTGATCATCCTAACAGAGGCGAGACTGCTTCGAACGTGCTGCTGTCGATAAGACAGGGGCGCCGTAGCGCAGCCGAGTATGCAGTCGACTTCCGCATCGCGGCAGCGAGGTCCGGCTGGAATAACGTTGCGCTCCGCGCCGCCTTCGTAAATGGACTGTCACCGGTCCTCAAGGAGCACCTACTGGCGAAGGAGGAACCGCGGGATTTTGACGGGCTTGTCGATTTGGTTATACGCCTAGACAACCGTTTGACTGAGCATCGTCGGGAGCAGGCCGGGGGGCGTGACCGGGTACGAGCCGTCCCTCCCCCTTCCGGGTCCGATAAGACGTTGTCCCCACGCTTCACTGCCAGAGGGCCCCGTGGGGCTACAGCTCCCCCTGCTGAGGAGGCTATGGACACAAGCAGGGCCAAAGTTAAATTAAGTGACAGACAAAGGAGACTGGCCCGCGGGGAGTGTTTTGTCTGCGGCTCTTGTGAGCACATGCAGAGGGACTGCCCTGAACGGTCAAACTACAACGCCCGTCCTTAGAATCTGGGCTAAGGGTGGGCCATAACACACACGCGGAAAGACCCCGCAGATCGGCACGAATCCCAGTAACAATCCTTTGTGAGGAGTTAACCCTTCACGCCCCAGCACTGATAGACACGGGGTCAGAGGGGAATCTGCTGGACAGCAGATGGGCAAGGGAAGTAGGGCTCCCTCTGGTGGCTCTGCCGGCACCATTGCAGGTGCGAGCACTAGATGGCACCCTGCTTCCATTAATCACACATCAGACACAACCAGTGACATTGGTTGTGTCTGGGAATCACAGGGAGGAGATAGTGTTCCATGTAACACCATCTACCTCCCGAGTGATTTTGGGCTTTCCATGGATGGTGAAGCACAATCCCCGGGTTGATTGGCCGTCCGGGGTTGTGACGCAGTGGAGCGAAGCCTGCCACCGGGAGTGTTTAGGATCCTCGGTTCCCCCCGGCACTACAGCTAATGAGGAGGTCAAAGTTCCCCCCAATCTATCGGCGGTGCCAGAGGAGTACCATGATCTCGCTGACGTTTTCAGCAAAGATCTGGCGCTCACTCTTCCTCCGCACCAGCCGTACGATTGTGCCATCGATTTAGTCCCGGGCGTTGAGTACCCGTCCAGTAGGTTGTACAACCTCTCACGTCCGGAACGCGAATCAATGGAGACCTACATCCGGGACTCCTTAGCTGCCGGGCTGATCCGGAACTCCACCTCCCCGATGGGTGCTGGTTTCTTTTTTGTGGGCAAGAAAGACGGCGGACTCCGTCCATGCATTGATTACAGAGGGCTGAACGAGATCACGGTTCGCAACCGATACCCGTTACCTCTGTTGGATTCAGTGTTCACGCCCCTGCATGGAGCCCAAATCTTTACGAAATTGGATCTTAGAAATGCGTACCACCTGGTTCGGATCCGGAAGGGAGACGAATGGAAGACGGCATTCAACACCCCGTTAGGTCACTTCGAGTACCTGGTCATGCCGTTCGGCCTCACTAACGCCCCCGCGACGTTCCAAGCTTTGGTAAACGACGTCTTGCGGGACTTCCTGCATCGGTTCGTCTTCGTATATCTGGACGACATACTCATCTTTTCTCCGGACCCTGAGACCCATGTCCAGCATGTACGTCAGGTCCTACAGCGGTTGTTGGAGAACCGGCTGTTTGTGAAGGGCGAGAAGTGCGAGTTCCACCGCACTTCTTTGTCCTTCCTGGGGTTCATCATCTCCTCCAACTCCGTCGCCCCTGATCCGGCTAAGGTTGCGGCGGTGAGAGATTGGCCCCAACCAACAAGCCGCAGGAAACTACAGCAGTTCCTCGGTTTTGCAAATTTTTACAGGAGGTTCATCAAAGGTTACAGTCAGGTCGTTAGCCCCCTGACTGCCCTGACCTCCACCAAGGTCCCCTTTGCCTGGTCGGATCGGTGCGAAGCCGCGTTCCAGGAGTTGAAACGCCGGTTCTCGACTGCGCCAGTTCTGGTGCAGCCTGATCCTGATCGCCAGTACGTAGTAGAAGTGGACGCCTCTGACTCAGGGATAGGAGCCGTGCTGTCCCAGAGCGTGGAGGCTGATAAAGTTCTCCATCCTTGTGCCTTTTATTCCCGCAGGTTGACCCCAGCTGAACGGAACTATGACGTTGGCAATCGGGAACTTCTTGCGGTGAAGGAGGCTCTTGAAGAGTGGAGACACCTGCTGGAGGGGGCTTCGTTGCCCTTCACGGTTTTCACTGACCATCGGAACCTGGAGTACATCCGGACCGCCAAGCGGCTGAACCCCAGGCAAGCCCGCTGGTCTCTGTTCTTCGGGCGCTTTGACTTCCGGATTACATACCGCCCCGGGACCAAGAACCAAAAATCAGACGCCTTGTCCCGGGTGCACGAAGAAGAAGCCAAAGCGGGGCTGTCGAACCCCACCGAGACCATCATCCCCGAGTCCACTGTCGTGGCCGCCCTTACCTGGGACGTGGAGAAGACCGTCCGGGAGGCCCTGACCAGGAGCCCGGACCCGGGGACTGGCCCCAAGGACAGACTGTACGTCCCACCAGAGGCAAGAGCTGCCGTATTGGACTTCTGTCACGGGTCCAAGCTCTCCTGTCATCCCGGGGTGCGTAGGACCGTGGCAGTAGTCCAGCAGCACTTCTGGTGGGCGTCCCTGGAAACCGACGTCTGGGACTACATCCAGGCCTGTACCATCTGCGCCAGGGGCAAGGCAGACCATCGGAGGACAACGGGCCTCCTCCAACCCCTGCCGGTGCCTCATCGCCCCTGGTCTCACATCGGCCTGGATTTCATCACGGGCCTCCCGCCGTCCCAGGGCAACAACGTAATCCTCACGATAGTGGACCGGTTCTCCAAGGCGGCTCACTTCGTGGCCCTCCCGAAGCTCCCGACGGCCCAGGAGACGGCAGACCTCCTGGTCCACCACGTCATGCGGCTGCATGGGATACCGTCGGACATCGTCTCGGATCGTGGTCCCCAGTTCTCTTCACAGGTGTGGAAGAGTTTCTGCAAGGAGCTGGGGGCCACCGTGAGTCTCTCGTCCGGGTACCACCTCCAGACCAACGGCCAGGCAGAGCGGGCCAACCAGGAGTTGGAGCAGGCCCTTCGGTGTGTCACCTCCGCACATCCGGCGGCCTGGAGTCACCATCTGGCCTGGATCGAGTATGCCCACAACAGCCAAGTTTCGTCTGCTACCGGCCTCTCCCCTTTTGAGGTGTGTTTGGGGTACCAGCCCCCATTATTCCCGCTGGTGGAGGGAGAGGTCGGTGTGCCCTCGGTCCAGGCCCACCTTCGGAGATGTCGCCGGGTGTGGCGGACCGCCCGCTCTGCCCTGTTAAGGGCCCGGACGAGGGCCAAGTCCCATGGAGACCGCCGACGGTCCCCGGCCCCCACGTTCCAGCCCGGGCAGGAGGTGTGGCTCTCGACCAAGGACATTCCCCTCTGTGTGGACTCCCCCAAACTGAAAGACAGATACATCGGACCCTTCCCAATCCTCAAGATTGTCAACCCGGCCGCAGTGAAGCTCCAACTCCCAGCTTCACTGCGGATCCACCTGGTATTCCACGTGTCCCGTATAAAGCCTCACCACACCTCGCCCCTCTGTGCACCTGGACCTACGCCGCCTCCTGCCCGGCTCATCGATGGGGAACCTGCTTGGACGGTCCGCAGGCTCCTGGACGTCCGTCGTAAGGGCCGGGGGTTCCAATATCTGGTGGACTGGGAGGGGTATGGACCTGAGGAACGCTCCTGGGTGAAGAGGAGCTTCATCCTGGACCCGGCCCTCCTGGCCGAGTTCTACAGCCGACACCCGGACAAGCCCGGTCGGGCGCCAGGAGGCGCCCGTTGAGGGGGGGGGTCCTGTTATGTGGGCCGCTGAAGAGGAGGTACTGCTGGCCCACCACCACCAGAGGGCGCCCTGCTTGGAGTGCGGGCTCCAAGCACGAGAGGGCGCCGGACCCTGAAGAAGTGACAGCTGTCATTCATCCCCTGCACCAGCTGTCACTCGTTCATCATCATCATCACCATCTTAAAAGCCGGATCGTGACTCCACCTCCTCGCCGAGAAATCGACTACCGTGAGGTAATCTCTCTGCTGATTAACACGTTGTGTGGGATTCAGAACTTCTGTTGCAGCTGGTATCCTGTGGTGTTCACCCTTATCTGGGAAGTGGCGTGGAGCGTGACGACGACAACCGCGCTACAGATAAGTGGTCACACTAGGAGCTGCACGAGTGTGTGATTCGGAGGTGGAGGTTCTCCTCCTAACTGTGTACAGACTATAGACCGCTGAGTGTAAGGATTTACACTCATTCATCTTTTCTCTGCTTTCTGCCAGCAGTACCAGGGTCGACAGCCGAAGACAGAGGTCACCTGGGGATTCGGGACTTGGCGGCTCCGGTGTTCTTCAGACCGTTGGTGGTGGAGGCCGTGTGGGACGCGGTCTCTCTCTCGTCGGGGTCTTCTATCTTCGAGCCTGCCCACACGTCACCTGGTGTTCATTGACTTTGTAATTTCTGTACGTTTAGTTGTGTATTGTCACAACAGTAAATTGTTACCTTTTGGCTTACTCATTGTCCGTTCATTTGCGCCCCTGTTGTGGGTCCGTGCTACGACACCTTCCCAACAAAACCTTCACTGTGCCCTGTGATGGAATCACTACGATGACCGATCCAAGATGGCGGAAATCCATTTCTTGTGCCTCAGCAACCAATGCAACCAATGCTTATTTATTTATTTATTTATTTATTTATTTTTGTCGTTTTCTGTAGGAATGAGGAAGACTGGGAAACCAGACTCATACTGGAAAGGTATGATGACCCTGTATGCCCGCAGGGGAAACATAAATTTTCAACAGGTCAGAGACCGGGAGGGAAGAGATGGAGGGCAGTAATAGAGTGAATTAGTGCTTGTCCCCTGACCCCTGTGTTCGGTCAAATTCCCCGCAAATTTGACATTTTTGACATTATCCCTTGCAAGTGCGGATATCATAAGGTAGGTGATATATACAACAATTGGTGGTAGGCTATATCCATTACGAACCACACTCTCACCCATGATATATTGCTTAAACATTTAATCTGTGATGCAAACACACTGGAAAAAGGTTTGATTTGTCAGTGTCTAACCATGTGAGTACATAATTATTTGGATGCAGACAAGGCTTAAGGGAAATGTACTGTTAATGTAAACCCAGTTTTGTTCGCTCAGTCACCAGAGAAGCCTGGGACAGCATCATCCAGTTCAGTTCAGCTGAGTGCCCAAGGGGCAAGTGCTGCAGTGGGAAGAGCTCCTGGTGTACTGGCCAGCACAAGTGCAGCAGCTGGACGATCTACAGGTTCACAGGACAGTGTAGGTCAGAAAGCTCCAGCTCTTATAATATTGTACATCTCTCACAAAAACAAACACTGCAGTGTGCTTATTGTGTGTGCAGTGCTTCGATCGGCTGCTTCGTTGGTTCTTTGTTTTATTTTGCTTTATCTTAATTTTTCCCTGCTAAAACCCTAAAGAGCATATGTCTGTGAGTAATTGTAACCAGCGTCAGACCTAGGGGTATCTGGGCAGGCAACATGTGATACACAGGCTAAGGAGCACTGTGGATCTGTGGTGCCCTGGCTCTACGCACACAATGGATCACTGTGGATCAATGAGGAGAGACAGCAAATTAATGTCCTTGTCAAGCCAGCGCCATTTATTTCTGATTCTTAACAAAAATATTTCCTTTTATCCAAACTCTCAACATAACTCACATAACAGAAAAACAGGATCTCATTTTCAATGCGGGTCGATAAACTGTATTATATGCATGAGAAAGATGCATCAATGTTCATAAAAAAGTGAATCCTGTGCAAACAAAATATAAACTGCAAAAGCTGCGTAAATAAAAGATGGAGAATTAGAAAAATAAATTAAATTGAATTACTGAAACAGGTTAGTGATAACCAAAATAACAAATTTGTAATAAAAAGAAACTTTTTGGACATAGCTGCATCACAACTCTTGTGCTAATGCTTCTAATTCAGCTTAAACATTCACAGTATTTTCCACTGGCAATATGTGCAACATCGTGACAGCAGCTTAACAATATAAACAGTGCCAATGCTACTCTCCAAGAGAAAGTCCACGGTGAACTCACCTCTGCACACTGGAAACAATAACTTATTTTTACTAACCTGTACATACATCTACCTGTCTCAAATCATCAATATGAGATCAAAGGATTTCATTTATAACCTTGTTCTACTGCATGAGACATGCAAACTAGCATGTCGGCTAATAATAGCTCTCGGCAGATACACTTCATTAACTACACAACTAAACGCTATATATCTGTCACAGTCATCCTAACACACAGGAAAGTGGTTTCTTAGACATTCACGTTTGCGTGAATATAAACTAATGAGTTTAGAGGGTGTTTTTACAGTACCTGTAGATCAATGAGGAGAGACAGCAAATTAATGTCCTTGTCAAGCCAGCGCCATTTATTTCTGATTCGTGCCAGGTAAGGCCTGAGAAGAAATAGCTCTGTCTGATCCACAGGAGCAAACAAGCGCCGTCTACTGATTTGGTGGAGTAGAATCCACGAATCTGTGACGCGTTCAAGTCACTCTGCTAGAGTAGTTCTTTACAGTATTATCTCCAAAAAAATAAGAGGGGGATTTGCTTCATAATAAAAACTCTGTCTGTAGCATTTTCAACCTATTACATAATATTTACCTTTTTTATGTTAAACCGACCTGTTATGGTCTTCTGAAACAGTTGATAGATGTATTTTATAACTTAAAAACGGGACCGATGCTAACGCTTTAGCATGTCTGTGACATTTTCAATGTTAAAGTTAGCATTAAGCTGAGCCATTATCAAGCCTCCCTCCCCAGAGTGCAAAGGATTATGGGATACTCTAAAACCTTTTTAGAATTTATCACCCAGCATTGTTGACTGAGTGTGACTTCACATAAAATGAAGAAATCCAGACATTTATATGTGTGTGTAGTCGATTTTTTACAGCTTCACATTTCCTGGTGTTGGTTCTTGGATGCGTTCATGTCTTTGGACGTGACTACATCACTGGTGCGACTCACAAGAGAGTTGTAAAATTTCTGCAATGCATTTAGTGAAAGTCTGATAGATGGTTGTGGCATTAAAACATAATGGAGCCATTCATTGTGATTTTTCTCCGTGCACAAAATATGCATTCATGTAAAGACCGGCCCACACACAGTTGGAATGTTTTCATCCAATTAATAAGATGTGATTGGTTTTCTCTACCTGATCCCAGATGGGAGATGATGATGATTATGAAACACCTCCACTTTTTTCTAATTTTTTTTTTTTTTTTTTAAATCTCCATATCTAATCATTTATTTCATGGATTATTATCCTTTTTCTCCCCTTCCATTGCTCTGCTAAAGCCACAGCACTTTAAATCTACACTGTGGTTAGTTCAGGGTCAACGGGATGAGTACATTTCAGTACACTCAAAGAAAACAGTGCAAAGAAGGTCAATGCTAGATTGTCTCATTGGCTTTTAAGGTCCAAGTGAATGTGATCTCATGCTTTTAAGGAAGATATGAGACACACTATGTCCCTGGACAGGCCGAGCAGAAAAGGTTATTTTTTTTTTCATTTTGTTTTTGGCTTTCTTGCACAAAATGAAGGACATAACTCATACCGTGCGCTCTACTTGTCTGGGTTGTTTTGATGTTTTTCAAAAAAAACAAAAAAACAAAATCAAATCAAAGAAAAATGCATGAGTACAGAACTTCTACCTTTGTGTCATCCATGTCTGACCAGTGAAGGCGAGAAGGGCACTGAAAAGTTCTGTGTCCAATGTGATTATTTTATCGGGGCCCATAACAGCCACAAATGCACAACATCAAAGTCAAAGTCAAAGTGAACTTTATTGTCAATCTAGCCATGCAACAATACATTACACAGAAGACTGAAATTGCATTTCCCCAGACTCCAAATGTGCAGTAACAGAGGCTAAATTAGACATACAACTAAATATAGACTGGACATGAGACATCACTAGGACATAAAAAGCAAATAATATCAGTAACAGAACAACAATCAGCACGACATATAGACAACAGTGAGCATACATTTCCAGGGCTGTCATAGTGTTTCAGAATTGTAGTCGGTTGAGGTATGTTACTGGAGTGCAATAGTACTGACTACAACAATATAGGTGCAATGTGGCAAAAGTGCAACGTGCAGAGTAGCAGCATGAAGGTGAATAAGTTTGTAAAGTTTTTGTTTTTTGTGCAAGGAATGTGCATAAAAGTAGTTTGGTCTGTAGTGTGTGTGTGTGTGCGTGTGTGTGTGTTGGGGTGGGGTGGTTATGCTCTTGCTTTTGGGAGTGAGTTTAGCAGTCTGATGGCCTGTGGGAAATAGCTGTTGCTGAGTCTGGTGGTCCTGCAGCGCATACTGTTGTAGCGCTTGCCAAATGGTAGGAGGGTAAACTGTTTGAGGGGTGGTTAGGGTCTTTGATGATGTTGATGGCTCTTCTGTGGCAGCGGGGTGGGTACAGTTCCTGTATGGATGGTTGGGCTGATCTTGTGATCATCCTGTGTAGGAAGTGGAGGCGTTGCTGAGCTTTCTTGACAAGGGAGGTGGTGTTGGTTGTCCATGTCAGGTCATCAGTGATGTGCACCCCCAGGAACTTGGTGTTTTTCACTGATTCCACAGCACTGCCATTGATGGTGAGAGGTGTGTGAGGCTTGTGTAGAAGAATTTTTAGGTCCTTATTTGAACTATGATGAACTATCAAGTGTCCTGATCCGAACTGTATGTCCTCTGGTTGAACTAGCAGGTGTTCAACCCAAAAAAAGGGCTTTATTAGTCATTCAGTCTGTCAGGGGCTTTCCAAGGCCTTTTAGGTGCTTTCCCGCAGGCCACGTGCAGGGGCCTCAGGCCAGCTGCACGTGTGGCTGAGGCCACGTGCGGAGGGGGCCTCAGGCCAGCTGCACCTGTGGCTGAAGGTCTTTTAAAAAAATCAGTTGTAAATCCTTCACGTTTTAATGGGAGCGTTTGTCACATTGAAATAATGGCCTAACACCTGCTTAGGGTTCACTAGAGGACGCTTCCAATAGAAAACCATGTCTTGGGAATGAAATAAATAAAAAAGTCGAAGGAGGAGCGATGCCCGCGGGTCTCCAATAAATAGACGAGCGCGGGTTGTCATATTCAGTCTCTCTAGAGGACTCAGTTTGTCTAAGCTTTGTGTCGAAGGCTTAAATAAACTTAAAAACTCTGTGCATTTTATCTTGCTTAAGGCTGAATTATTCTAAAGTGTTGTGTCATTTTCTAGCATATCACTTGCAATTAGTTTGTGTTATCTAAAAGACGACATCCTGAGAAGACTAAAGACGAGCCGCGACAGAACTTGGCGAGCCAGCTTCAGGAGGGTCCAGGGGCATTCCGGCAGCCTGGGGCAGTCCAGCTCATCCCTCCAGACCGTAAATAACAGTGATCACGACTAAAAGGTAAGCAGAAACCTTTTATAACTTCTGCACGATCTGGAGGAGTGAGTCGGGATTTCCGCCCAAGTTGACAGGTGATATTTTTTAATTGCCTCTTACCCAAAAGAACCTGGACTAAGAAAATTGATAAGAGACTAAAAAAGATAAGATTGAAAATTATCAGGCCTTGTAGATAAAATGCTCAGAAGGTGTGTGTGTTCCCGGGAAAAAGAATGTCTATGTGAGTGAAAGGTCAGGAATGTTCATGAACTCTGGTGCGGAAAGAGTGCGTGGAGAACTAACCTGGATGTTTGGGGAATAATTGGTGTTGAAATTCGTTACTAACGTGCCGGCTGATAGCATGCGCTGTAGGGGTTAATTT
Organism: Thalassophryne amazonica; assembly: GCF_902500255.1. NCBI lineage: Eukaryota > Metazoa > Chordata > Actinopteri > Batrachoidiformes > Batrachoididae > Thalassophryne > Thalassophryne amazonica. Next base: position 107,227,331 of record NC_047107.1, on the reverse strand, counting down.
AGGGGAGTATACTGACAAATAGATACAAGGTAATACAAGGTTATTTAAAGAATTTAACAGAGACTGAAGTGAAATAAGTGAGAAAAAAGAGTTTAACAGAGAATACGTGCAGAGGAAGCACAAGATAAGCGCCTGAGGGGGCGCAGTAGAAATACCGTACGTGATAAAGAGATTTAAAAGTGCAAAGTGGCACAGTTGACAGTAAGTAAAAGAGCTCAATAAAGGACGTCATTTTTTAAGAAAAGAGAAAAACTATAAAAAAAGATAAAATGAATGAAGAGTTAGTGCAGAATACATGAGAATTAATGAAGCAGAAAATAGTGCAGTAAGGCACCAGATACACGCTTGTGGGGCGTGGGAGAAGAATAAGTAATTAAGTACACAGTAATATGAGTTTTTTATAAGAAAAGAAAAAGAGAATATTTTCAGTGCAAAGGCACATTAAGCTCACGAGGAGCTCAGTAAGTGAAGAAAAAAAGGTAGAAGAAAGTGCAGAAAGGCACAGGATACGCACGCGAGGCGCGGTAAGGCGTAGAAATAAATGAAATATTGTATGCTCAGAAAGGAGCTTGTGAAAATAATATAGTAAGCACAGGATACGCACGCGAGGCGCGGTAAGGCGTAGAAATAAATGAAATATTGTATGCTCAGAAAGGAGCTGGTGAAAATAATATATTAAGCACAGGATACGCACGCGAGGCGCGGTAAGGCGTAGAAGTAAATGAAATATTGTACGCTCAAAGAGGGCTTGTAAAAAAGTAATATATGAAGTTGCTGACAGCGCCGGAGAAGCTGTCTAACGTGAAGAAGAGATACATGCTTAAACAGAACACATTGGTGTTAAGTGAATAAAAAGGTTGTTTAAAGCCGCGGAGTGAAAAGTGGCAGAAGTCTAGGGATATATAGAAAGTTGTTTTTAATAATTTTTGTGTATAAAGCTGTTGAAAATTGTGTGTGGGAGAGTGGAGAGTAAGCGGGGAGGTGCAAGCAAAGCTGTGAGGGCTTGCAAGCTGGCTGACATACAAGATTAATGTGAAAGAGTACGAGGGGGAGGTATTTAGACCCAACAGGAGGACTTGGGAGGTGCATGACAGGCAGAGAGGAAAGTGTGAAACAGAGACAGTGAAGAAAAAGACAGGAGAAGAGTGCTATGTGAATACAGAGAAGGTAGATATTATTTCAAAGAGAGAAAACTAATAAACAAATATAGCAGAAAAAGACTAGAAGCAGAAAGTTAAAAAAAATTAGAAGGAAAACAGAAAGTCGGGAGCAAAGACATTAGGAAGTGTTAGGGTTGTAAGAGGATTAAATAAATAAAATTGGTTATAAATCAAAAGAGATAAAGCTTAGATTATAGTGAAAAAGCTGACAGACTGATCAATGCTTGGGACAGTCATTGATGGGAGACTTAAGTGATGATGAAATAATACTCCCAGAACATTACTTGACTGACGGAGACATCGAAACCCAGGGAATCAGGACACATTTTTGGCTGGAAAGGACCTATTTTGACAGGGTAGGAGCAGAACATTGGCAGGACGAACAAGAGATCAATCAGAAATTATGGCAGATTACTAAGGTAATCAATCTGAAGCAAAAGAAAGAACAATTCCCTCTAATTAATTGGGAGCTGCTGATAAGACGTCTGTGGCATCAGGGTTTAACCCCGTGGTTGGAGCTGCTTTGTGCTGATCCTAATAAAGAAATTAGCATACCATTAAATCATTTAATAACACTGCCAACCGATCCAGGTGAAGAACTGTTTCCTAGGTTGACTTTGACTGTGGTCCCAAGGAAGGTTCGGTGGGAAACAGGTAAATTTTCGTATTTAGTTAAAGAAAAAGAAGACGGGCATAACAGTTGGAAATTTAATCCTTTTAAGGGTTTAAAATACAAAACAGGTGTTACAGCCAGCAAGTTATTGGTCTGGATCAGGACAGCCCCTGAGGGACTACCAGAACACCATAGAAACACCTCACATAGCGTTTGTCAGGGTTACATGGGTAACTCTCAAGGTCAAGGTCGGGAAAGTACCCCGCTAGACTTAGTACTAAGAAAATATCCAGGAAAACGCACTAAGGCCAACCAATGTATGAGAAAGTGGCACAAAAGGTCACATGGGGGCAGGCAATGGCCTTTGGTGGGATCATTTGATCCGGTGATGTGTGAAGCAGTTGTGGTAGAAATACAGAAAGAAGAAATTAAAGATCAGCAGAAGAACGTAAAAAACAACAAAAAACGCACTGAAGAAAAAGAAGTTTTGGCCTTGTTCAAGCAGGAAGCACAGAGGCTACAGCAGAAAAGAGAAAAAATGACAGAGGAAAGATCCAAAGAGACTAAAGCCAGTGCACCGAGCTGGGAAGCAGAGCCACCCCCATATAAACGTCATGATATGGGAAAGACAGCTGGACAATTTGTATTAGGAACTCGTGAAGAGGACCAAGGCATGGATGTGGAGGGCAAATTCACACTGACACTAAAAGCTCGAGAGCCACAAGGAGACAGGTCCTCAGTCTGTCAAATGGATCATACAAGGTCTCCAAGTCCGAAAGTAAGTGGTCGCTCACCACGACCAGCAGGGGGGCCACAAATAACAGTGACACGGAGGCAGACGAGGATAAAGAGAGAGACCTGAAGGCTCCGCCTGCACATCGAGGTCCACTGAAAACCGTCCCCTCCCACCATAAGTCAGCCGACTGGACCTTCACAGGCTATAGAGGCTCCGAAGAGTGGCACAAGAGCTTCTGTGACACACTGGATCTGGCCAGAAGAGATAATGAAGAACTAGCTGAGCAACTTCGGCTAGCGAAGGAAAGAATACAAAGACATAGGGACGCCGAGGAAAGAAGAATATTACAACAATCGACGCCCAATCAAGGGAATCACATTATAGAGCCACCCACCCGAAAAATTTCTGGTGAGATCATCATTGAGACTGCAAAAGAGGCCCGACTCAGGCAAAGACAACAATGTGTAGCCAAAGACATAGCGGCTTTAGAACAGAATATAACCGACTGGATGGACTGCCTGGAACCAGTCAGTCGCACTCGATCTGGAAGACAGTATGGAGCCCCCACAGAAGAAGAGGAGGACGAAGACCTCATATGCCCATTGGTGGTTACAAATGGTCATCATGTGTATACCCCATGGAGCTGGACAGACATGGTGGGGCTGGCCAACAGGCTGCCAGACATCACCCAAGGAGCTGGGAGATGGATAACTGCCTTAGAAGAGGGCACTGCAGGGGTAACCTTGTCTTTAGGTGACATAAAAGCCTTGCTAATACATGTCATGGGAAAACATGACACTGAAGAATTAGCAGGAAAGGTTGGACTAACACAGATGATGGGCACAAATCAACATGATGAAGTCCCCTTTAATCGCTATAGAAACTCCATGTGGGAAGGACTGAGAAGAAAGTACCCTGAGGTCTTGGATCCCTCTAAATTGGATGATGAGGAGTGGACACCTGAAGAGTGCCCAAAGAAGTTCCTGCACCGATTCCAGAAGAGATGGGCGGAGGAAACAGGAAATGCATGGAACCATTCTCCAGCAACTGAAATCCTGTTTAAAATAACTGTAAAAAAGGCTCTACCAGATGAGGTTCAGAAAGCCCTAGATGGAGTCGTGGGACTATCGAAATGAATTGGGCTTTATACTCTGAGCATATTTGTCACCATCTTGAAATCTACAAGAAAGAAAAACAAAAAGAAGAAGATGCAGCAAAATCCCTGACGAAAAAATTGGTGCAGATGCAGTTGGGAGAGCTAACCAAAGTCAAGAAAGAAAAAACAAAGACCCAGGCACCAATGATGACCCCTGTTCCTTCTGAGTCGGCAAGCCTAGGCCCTACGGCAAACACTGCTGCCACCATACAGGCACCTGTGGTAACAGCCACACAGAGCCCCCGAGGAGCAGCAGGAAGCACTCCTACAGGAGAAGTCTCAGCACCAGTGGAGCATCACTATCACTACCATAGCACTGGCACACCCGGAAATGGACCCACCTACAGTCATGGGTGGAGAGGAGAGTCACGGAACTTTCAAGGTCAAAGAGGAGGGTGGCGAAGAGGATCTCGCCAACCTTCATTTGGAAGCAGATTCCAAAACTCAGCTCCCAGGAACAGTCAAGCGGGACCGCCTATGGGACCAACACCCCCAATAGGGGATCAACCCTCTAATGAGTGTTGGAGCTGTGGACAACCTGGACATCGAATGAGAAATTGTCCGGCCCGACCTTGGGTTGGACCCTCTGCCTATTGGCAATAGGGAGGCCTAGAGAAGACAGAGGGGGAAACAGTGGCATTGGCTATTTCGATGATACCTAAGGAAGAGCCAACCGTCACTGTTAATATACAAAACAGAGATTTCCCTTTCATGGTGGATACAGGGGCAACATACTCTTGCATAGGGAAAATGGGCGCTCATCTCCCCCTCTCTGGGTCTGTAATTAAGACCATCGGCTTCTCTGGGAAAACTCAAATAATACCGTTTACACGCCCACTTCCTGTAACGATTGCAGGAAAAAACAATTGAAGCACCCCTGTTATACTCACAAAATACACCTGTGAATTTGCTGGGAAGAGACATTTTATGTAAGCTACAAACCCAGATAGTGTGTACCCATCAAGGACTGCAAATACACTTTCCTGACGAAGCACTCGCCAACATTATGGTGCTTATGGATATGGAAAACAAGGGCCGACCTGTGCAACCCATGGTATACTGGCTGAAGTTACAACCAGAAAATTCAAATCTCCAACTGGAATGGGAAAAATGGAAGCCCTGGGCAGAACAACACTATGAAGCAGTATGTACACCTAGTTTACCTTTACATGTCACCCTGATGTTCGACGCCAAACAAGAACAAACTGACTATGCATGCTGCTGGGATGCATTGATGAATCAACGGCTGTTTCACATAACCACCACAGAAATTTATTTAGGCCCCCAAGGGGCCGCAGCTTCTGTCAAGCTAACTTCAGCTGAACAACAATGGTATCAAGTGCCGAATGCCATGCCTCATGTGACCCTTTTAGTCTCAGAAAAGTACGAATCCCATGACCTAGGTCCAATGGTAAAGACAGCCTCAGAAGTTGAAGAATGGCAAAACATGGAAAGTCCACAAGTACATCTGTCAAAAGACCAGCAGTTTGTACGAATTAATTTAAAAGTAAATGATGAGGCTATAGCTCAAAAGTGGAGCTCAATCCTAGATCAGAGGGACAGATGATGTTATCGACCCAACAAGAGAAATTGTTAGAGCAAATACCACCAGTGGTGTGGTCCAAAAGCAAAACAGATGTAGGACTAGTAAAAACAGCCTTACCAGTAAAAATAAAAGTAAAACCGGGAGCAAAACTGCCTCACCAAAGGCAGTATCCATTAAAACCTCAGGCTATTGAAGGCATAAAACCAGTAATTAAGGGACTAATGGCAGCTGGAGTTTTAATAAAAACTGCAAGCCCATGCAATACTCCTATCTATCCTATCCCTAAAAACAATACCAAAGAGTATCGGCTGGTACATGATCTGCGTCCTATCAATGCAATAATAGAAATGGATGCACCTATAGTACCTGATCCGCATACTATACTATCAAGCATCCCTGCTGGAGCAAAATGGTACACAGTAATAGATCTGTGTTCAGCCTATTTCAGTGTGCCTGTGCACCCAGACTCACAACATTTGTTTGCATTCACATTTCTGGGACAACAGCTAACGTATACACGGCTACCTCAGGGACTGAACCTGTCCCCAGCCATCTTTAACAAAGTCCTGGCTGAAGATTTACAACACCTTGACATACCCAGTACATTGGTGCAATATATGGATGATCTCCTTATTGCATCAGAGACTCAAGAACAGTGTGAAAAAGATTCATTAATTGTATTGCATGCATTGGCAGATGGAGGTCATAAAGTAAGTAAGGACAAATTGCAGTTCTGCAAACAACAAGTAGAATACTTGGGAAGACAGTTGTGTGGGACCACGCGATGTATAGCCCCAAGCCAAGTGGAGGCTATAATCAAGGCTCCCAAACCCCAAACAGTGGGACAGATGCTTTCATTCCTTGGGATGGCAGGGTACAGTCGGCCGTGGATTTGTGATTATGCTATAAAAACTGCACCTTTGCGTGCCATGATTAGAGCAGTGGGGCAAACAAGCAATGCAGCTCTCCTCGTCTGGACAGATCAGGCAACGGGAGCTTTTGAGGCCCTAAAAACAGACATGCAATCTGCTCCCGTGTTAGGTAACCCAGATTATGGGAAACCTTTCCATTTGTATGTTACTGAAAAAGCTGGTTATGCTTGTGCTGTACTAATGCAGGAAATAAATGAAGGAAAACAACCATTGGCCTATTATAGTACAAAGCTTGACAACATTGAAACAGGATTGCCACCATGCTATCAGGGTCTAGCAGCAGCTGCCTTTGCATTTCAAAAAGCATCATCCATAATCATGGGACATGCAGTAACGTTGTACACGTCGCATCAGTTACATGCCCTGCTAACCAGTCAACGTTTTGTCTTAACACAAGCTAGACGCACTGGATATGAAGTTGTGTTGTCCGCCCCAGAAATAACAATACAACGTTGTCACACGGTGAATCCCGCCACCAAATTGACCACACCGTTAGATGGTACTCCACATAACTGTGTGGCAGAGACAGAGAAATTTTTGAGAGCCAGAGAACATTTGTATAATCACGCCATAGATGCAGATCTAACCCTGTTCGTGGACGGCTCATGCTTTCGGGATGCCGCGGGATTGCATGCGGGTATGGGGATTGTTAAACTAAACACGGATGGCGAGACCTTTGAATTACTGGAGTCCCAAGGAATTGATCAGCCTTGTTCAGCCCAACTGGCAGAAATCAAAGCCTTAACTATGGCTTGCCAGATAGCTAAAGATCAACGTGTTAATATCTACACAGACTCAGCCTACGCTTATGGCGTATGTCATGTACATGCAAACATTTGGAAACAAAGGGGATTCCTGAGAGCAGATGGCACCCCTGTCACTCATGGAGAAGCGATTTCCCAACTGTTACAAGCTCTCCAATTACCGTCTGAGGTAGCCATCATTAAATGTGCAGGTCATCAAAAGAATAATAACATCATAGCTCAAGGTAACAACCTAGCAGATGACGCAGCTCGCAAAGGAGCACAAGGAGAAAATATGTTTCCCCTGCTAACCATCCAAGATTGTGCCCCACTGGTTTCACTTGACGCACTGATAGTGGCTCAAAGTAGGGCCAGTGGAGAAGAAAAACGAATGTGGGTTAAACGAGGCGCTATTGAGACACGCAGTCAGGGGCCAGCGGACAAGCTGTGGCGCAGTAGTCATGGACATTTTGTGTTACCCACCAATTTATTACGACATGCAATCATTTGGGCCCACGGACCCGATCATTGTTCGCGAGTCCAAATTATGAACAAACTAAAAGCTGTCTGGTGGTCACCATATATGGCAGCAACAGTGGACCGTTTGTTGAATGAGTGTGAGGTATGTGCACAGTACAATGTCCGGAAATCATTCACAGCCCCTTTAGCCCACATTCCGGTCCCTGATGGGCCATTCAGACATCTTATGATGGATTTCATAGACATGGGAGCTGAAAACCGAGTTAAACGAATGAGATATGTTTTGGTAGTGATATGCAGATTCAGCCGATGGATTGAGGCAGTAGCCTCTGCAAATCAAGACCATAAAACGGTAGCCAAATTCTTGTGCCGAGACGTCTTTCCAAGATTTGGCATTCCAGATACTATCTCATCTGACAACGGTAGGGCTTTTGTAGCCAAGGTTACACAAGAAACATTCAAACAATTGGGTATCAAACAGAAGTTTGGGTGTGTTTATCACCCTCAATCAAATGGGGCAGTGGAACGGGCTAATGGCATTTTAAAGAACAAACTAGCAAAAATCATAGCAGACAGCAATGGCAAACTAACCTGGCTGGATGCGTTGCCGCTTGCTTTATTGTCAATGCGCTCACAAACTAACCGACTAACCCATTTGACACCATTTGAAGCTCTTACAGGTCGGCCGATGCCTATTCCATACCTGAGAGGACCCTACGAAGGACCATCGCTGGAGCAGCTACAAGACGAATGGCATACTTATCTGAGACAGTTAACCCAAATACACAAAACTATCTTTTTGCAGGTCAAAGGTGCTACAGAAGACAGAGAAGCAGAGATTCCACTTGAAAATCAGAGCATCCAGCCTGGTGATCTGGTTTACGTCAAGGTGTTCAAAAAGAAGTGGGACAGGCCCCGCCGAGAAGGTCCTTTTAAAGTTATTCTTGCCTCACGTACAGCAGTCAAAGTAGACGGTAAGGACACTTGGTTTCATTTAAACCACTGCTGTAGGGTTGGTGGCCCAGCGCCCCTGCGGCCTCGGCAAGCTCGTCTTGGCAGGGCCGCCGGGCCAAGGGGGGAAGCAGGAGAAGCCAGAGACCCTACAGCAGCACCGAGGGACGGCCACGCCTCCCTGCAGCCAGAAGAAGCACAGAGGGAAGGCCACGCCTCCCTGCAGCCAGGCGAACACTGGCCAAGGCGCTCACAGAGACTGATTGGACAAAGACGACGCACAGCTTCAGAGAGTAGTGGATCCCTGCCAGATAGAGCAGCGACAGACTCAGATGCAGACTCAGAGACAACTGGAGATGCAGGCCAACAGACAGACAGAAATACAGACCGACAGATAGACAGGCCACAGGAGACATCAGACTCGGACAGCAACTCAGTAGATTTACCGACAGAAGAACCGCAGGAAGTACAACCCAGACAAAGCACAGATATACCACACATCCCTAGTGACAGCTCATCTAGTGACGGCTCACTTAGTAGCACATCTAGTAGCACATCTCAACAGTCATCAGAGCAATGATTAAGGAATTATTCAAGGGATTGACAATACTACTGGTGGTCAGTATGGGAGAAAATAGACATCCAAAACATACAACGGACTGTGCCGTGGCCATGGCCGCAATAGCAGCTAAACAAGGCATTCTAAACACAGGAAAAACATATAATTTGGTATACATTAAATCAAAAGCCTACAAGAACATAGGAATACAGGGAAAGCTGGGGGATTACATATTAGGCGAAGCCATTAGCATCAAATGTGAAGAGGAGGGAACACTCAACATAGAGGTAATTTGTGATAAAAGAGGATGCAGGGAAACCAAGCAAGACGTAACTGTTACAGTACATGAAGCCACAAAATGGGTAAAAATCAAACCAAGGAAAAAGAGGACAATTAGAAGCCTAGAAACAAGCAGTCACTTAGGGAGATGGGATCCCAGTACAGACCTAGCCCGCACACAAGGGTTGAAGACCAATTTATTTTACCAATGGTTGAAATTTTCGGCTAGGCAGGTCAGTGAAAAGCCTTGCATAGCCTGTCACCGGAAAGGTGTGATACCTCAGGCTAAACCCCTACCTGATATCAACAACTGTTATAGGAGCCCCCAACATAACTCAGACCAAGCAGAATGCTATACACAATGTGTTATGAAAATGGCAGTAGGTGATGAAAAATATGCTGCCGACAGTAAACTTTGTCCAGTGCCCCTAAGTACAGAAGGAACCGTTCCACCTATGATTAAAATAGAGAAAGGGATGATACACCCATTCTGTATAGCTAAAGGCTTAGTAGCACAATTCATAACCGATTGGCAGGTAGGGACGACCCAGCCAAAACACCACATACAGTGTATGCAAAAGCAGCAAGAATACAAACCGGCCAAAACAGCATGGAACATTACCGTCTGTCACACCCTGCCAGCAGCAGGCATACAGTGTGAACAAATAGTACCGGCCACAGGGGGGTCTGTAATTGGACTGAATCTCACCCATGCTTCATGGGTATCTACTCCAAATTTAGCTAAGGGAACGGTACCCTTAGCTGACATCTTTTGGATATGCGGACAAAGAAGGAAACTCCTGTCATCGCTGTCCCCTAATTGGAAGGGCCTTTGTGCTCCTGTGATGCTCACAGGAGCTATAACAGTAATTGAAATGCCAAATTCAATACAACCCATGCCACAGAAACTTCGTAAGAAAAGAGGAATAATGACGTTTAAAACAGACTACAACATCACAGTAAGAAACGGGATACCAGAAGGGATACCCTGACAGTTAGAAGCCATAGACAGTAGCAGAGTTAAAGCAGATGAAGATGCGGATAAATGGGGATGGGCATTGGCTCTGTTTGGGGTTACTCCAAAAATCCGTTCTAGGTTCCAGGAGGTGCAGTGGATTAATTACTTGTGGTATAATCAGCAAAGATACCTGAACTGGACATTGGCAGCAGTAGGAGCCTTAACCGAACAACTGCACGCCACCTCGCTAATGACAATGCAAAATAGATTAGCTATCGAGATGATGATGGCTGATGAACAAGGAGTTTGTATTATGATCAAAGCCACCGAATGTTGCACAGCTATTCCCATGCGTACAGGGGAAGACGGAAATTTGACAGAGCTCTTAATCACACTTGAGGAGATGCAACAGGAACTGTTAAGTAACTCCATAGGAGGGAGAAATGAAACTGACGATTCTGGATACATTGTAGGGAATGGAATGAATATTGGCCCACTATTTTCACTGTTTGGGACTCTAAGGAGAGGGTGGATATCATGGAAAGACTGGTTATACCAGATAGGTGTAATCTTGGCACTAACAGGGGTGGCGGTCTTGCTGGTAATATGTTGTGGTATTCCCTTGATAAAATTTCTGGTCAATAAATTGCTTTCATCCACAGTAGGACAGCTCCCACTGTTAGCCATCCGAGCCCTAGAAGAAAGCACAAACGAAACAGACAGAGAACCAGAATATATGGAAATGGATGAAATACCAATTATCCTCCCCGACAGCCCCCAGCTCCCTAATATTGTGGCGTACACCCCAGATAGGGAGGACTGGGATGGACCGTGCTTGGTGATATTGTAGACGAGGAAGAAGACATGCACGCACATTTACATTCACACACATGCACCCACAAAAATGAGGGATAGGATAGACAATATCTGAAAGAATGACATGGAGCTGTAATAATGAACGTATATGTATATTACTAGGACACAGGAGTATGGCTGAGAGACCAGACTCCCCTGATCAGGGACCTATGCCTGATCTGCCTCTATCAAGTCTGATTGGACTCTCAGAACTGTTTGGAGAAGAGGATATACAGGAGGGATGGTCGAGACATGATTGGTCGCCACAGCCGCCTTCCATCCAGCAGCTAAACCAGTTGGCAACAGAAGGATCTTCATCGTTCCAGCACCTGGCGATGACGGCTTCACAGAATCTGCCTGCAGCAAGAGTCGGCCCGAGGACTCCACCATCACCTGAAGGACCCTTTGGACTCAGGAACACACCCCTTCCGCAGATGCCATGGAGACAGTCACATGTGCCAGTGGCAACGATACCCTCCAGGGGAGGCAGCCAAGGTCGGCCATATGCAGCAACTGCCCGAGTGCATCCTAGACCCAATTCACTGCTAGGACCTGTCCCCAGCTTTCCACCCCCAAGACAGGAGAGATATTCTGATCAGCCCAGTACCTCTGGAGGAGGATCAGCAGGGGTAGACCTTAGCCGAACTCACCCACCAGGACAGAGGGGAGCTTTGTACAGGCTGCTAAATGCCCAGAGTGTCCCACCCACTTGCCTGTGCGACATCAACAATACTCCCCCCACACACGAAATGCCTTCCCCCTTGTACTTCCTGTCCCCTGGACTGCACAACCTTAATCTGGTCATGGTCACCCCACAGGACATGGCAATCTTGGTTCGAGAGCTTCGTCTTCCACAAGAGTCTGTTCCAAAAACCTTGGAGCAGCTCCTGCCCCTCACAAATCACATTCCCCATGAGCTATTTGAGGAAATCATGCCACAACTAAGTCAGACAGCTGCATACCTGTTCAGGATACACCGTGACAATGCCAACATCTCTTGTGCTCAGGAGGGCCTCCATACTCAACTGTGTGGTCTTCAGTCTAGTATGGACATGCTAGCCTGCATGATGGAGCATATGGAAAGGGAACAGCTAGGGCTGGCCACCACCACCCTGAATGTGGGCAAGAATTCTCTGGGGGCCCTGTACAACCTGGCCAAGCAGCACAAGGAGCTGGAAAGATCCATCAGAGAACTGCACGACTGTCTGAAAGCCAGAATTCCTGATCCTTCCCCCACTACCCCTGAAAGGCCAACCTCCCCATGTTCCCCAACTTCTCCCAAAACTTCAGATGCTGAGTAAATGCTGAGGAGCGCGGACTGACGTAATGGCACTGAACACGGACTATGATCTTGGTTCTTGAGTTTGAATTGCGGACTGGTTTCAGAAATCTGAGTGTAAATAAAACAAAGAAGGATATATGTTAGTAACGAAGGTTGGGTAAATGTCTGTCCTTACCATCATCTGCGTAACACAGATAAAGCTAAATGCATACACATAGATATCACATTGCAAAGTTATAAAAAGGGGACCCTTACACGGCGTGTTTGTAGATTTAGTAGTAAAGATGCACCATAGGGACCCCTTTTTTCTTAAATTATAGCATGCCCCAAGAGACATGCATCGCCTAAATTTGGCGTCTAGCCAAAAAGGGCATTAGAAAACAAGCTGAAAAAGAAGAAAAACAAAGTGGAAAATGTTGAGAAATGGCCTATAATGAAAACCATTATATGATTGACTAAGGCAAATGACTTAAGGACGGACATGAAGGGAAACCATTTATTGTGTTTTATCATTTAATTAGACATAGCTGCGCTAACCTTAGAATAGTTTCTTGATTGGTCGACTAAATAGTGGTAACGTAGGCATTATTTGATGCATTTAAGTAATACATGTGTGACTCTTTAACAAAATAATATGTAGAACCAAGTATAATGGGTTGGAGCCTCTGGTTGAGTGAGACAATAGATGCCAGAAGATGATTGGTTGCACTGATGTCAATGTAAAGCCTTTACTTTGCCATGATTAAGAAGTTGCTGTAACTTGTTTTATGTGGCCATTTTAAGTGCCTTGAATTACACCAAAACTCATTGTTTGAATGTCACCTTGCGTTGATATAATCCGACTAATTGCTCACCTTGTGCCTTAGTATGTAGGTTCACCTGCACTGCAATATATTTACCGTGTGAAGTATCACTGATATTCATATCCGCACCAGAGTTATCAGTAAGTCGAGTGATGTGTTTTTCTTTTTTATTGCAATGCACAAATGAGGATGTCTTGTCAGTACACAACCCAAGAGTATAGTTGATGTAATGGGACTCTTTCGAGTCCCAGAGGAGGGACTGTAGAAGAATTTTAGGTCCTTATTTGAACTATGATGAACTATCAAGTGTCCTGATCCGAACTGTATGTCCTCTGGTTGAACTAGCAGGTGTTCAACCCAAAAAAAGGGCTTTATTAGTCATTCAGTCTGTCAGGGGCTTTCCAAGGCCTTTTAGGTGCTTTCCCGCAGGCCACGTGCAGGGGCCTCAGGCCAGCTGCACGTGTGGCTGAGGCCATGTGCGGAGGGGGCCTCAGGCCAGCTGCACCTGTGGCTGAAGGTCTTTTAAAAAAATCAGTTGTAAATCCTTCACGTTTTAATGGGAGCGTTTGTCACATTGAAATAATGGCCTAACACCTGCTTAGGGTTCACTAGAGGACGCTTCCAATAGAAAACCATGTCTTGGGAATGAAATAAATAAAAAAGTCGAAGGAGGAGCGATGCCCGCGGGTCTCCAATAAATAGACGAGCGCGGTTGTCATATTCAGTCTCTCTAGAGGACTCAGTTTGTCTAAGCTTTGTGTCGAAGGCTTAAATAAACTTAAAAACTCTGTGCATTTTATCTTGCTTAAGGCTGAATTATTCTAAAGTGTTGTGTCATTTTCTAGCATATCACTTGCAATTAGTTTGTGTTATCTAAAAGACGACATCCTGAGAAGACTACAGACGAGCCGCGACACTTGTGATTCTTCCTGAAGTCCACTGCTATTTCCTTTGTTTTGATGACATTGAGGTGCAGGTTGTTGATGTCACACCAGTTGATGAGATGGTGTACCTCCTCTCTGTAGCCTGAGTCGTCATTGTTGCTGATGAGGCCCACTACTGTTGTGTCATCTGCAAACTTGATGATGTGGTTTGTGTCTGGCACAACAGTCATGGGTCATCTGGGTGAACAGCAGAGGGCTCAACACACATCCCTGGGGGACCCCTATGTTCATGATGATGGTCTGTGAGGAGTTTTTGGCCACTCTTGCTGTCTGAGGTCTGTTGGTGAGAAAGTCCAGTAGCCAGTTGGAGAGTGGGGTGCTGATGCCTATAGCACTCAGTTTGTTCGCCAGGTGTTGTGGGATGACTGTGTTGAAGGCAGAGCTGAAGTCAATGAACAGCATCCGCACGTAGCTGTCTTTGTTCTCCAGATGAGCCAGGCTAAGGTGAAGTGCTGCTGCTATGGCATCATCAGTAGAGCGCTTGGGACGGTACGCAAACTGGAATGGGTCAAAAGTGGCAAGTGCAGGTGGACGAGCTGATAGATGCCAGTCATCGTGCTGTCAAGACATCGCCAAAAGAGTTAGGATTTCAACAGAGAGGGTCCATCACATTGTCCAAAATTTACTACTATACTATAGAAAAGCATGTGCATGACGGGTTCCACAGATCATGACTTGAAATGGAACAAAAAAGAAAGTGGGTTTGTCAGGAACGTCTGACTCGACATGCACTGGGAGGTGAAGCTCTCCTCCCTCGGATTGTCACTGGTGATGAGTCACTGGGTGCATCATTATTAGCCAGAAAACAAGCAGCAGTGAATGGAGTACAGCCAAAAGGACTCACCTCACTCAGAAAAATTCAAAATCATGGCTTCAGCGGGAAAAGCCTTGATGACTATTTTTTGGCACTGCGATGGCATAGTCCTCAGAATTTTTGGAACACAGCAACACTGTCAGATCCAACCAACACTGTGGACATTTTGCAACAGTTGCGCGCACACTTGAAGTGGGTTCATTCTGGACAAGATGCAATTTTTCACTAAGCTGATACTCATCCACACACACGAGTCAACCAACACAGGATGCATTGCATCTGCTCAAATTTTATGAGCTTATACCACGCATACGGACGGCATACAGTCCAGATCCCTCAGACTTTTTCCTTTTCCCAAGCTGAAACAACACCTGAAGGGCCAATGTTATTCTAATGATGTAGAGGTGCAAGCAACTGTGCATCACTTTACAAATAATGCCTCACATTCACCCCGATGTGAGGCTGCTGCCATGCAAGGTGCTCACTACACAACGGGAGCAACTAGGGGAATAAAGACCTTGCCCAAGGGCCCTTAGTGATTTTCTGGTCAGGCTGGGATTTGAACTGAGGATTCTGCTCTCAAGCCCATGCTTAACCACTAGACCATCACCTCCCCTGTATATATGTAGACAATTTGCAAAAGCTGAGCACACGCTTGAAGCAGGTTTATCCTGCAATAGCTGCTATTCTTCAGCAAGACTATGCTCATCCACACACCAGTCGACAACCACAGGATGCATTGCAGCGGCTCAAATTTTACAAAATTTTACTGCGCCCACCACATAGTCCAGATGTTGAGCCCTCACACTTTCCTTTTTTCCAAGCCAAAAGAACACCTGAAGGGATGCTGCTACTCTAATGATGCAGAGGTGCAAGCAGCTGTGCATCACTGGTGCTGAGAGAAGACATCCAATGTTTTTTTAACTGACAGGATGTAAAACTTATCTTTTATTAGCATTAATGTGTGCAAAGGGTAGATGACTGCGTGGAAAAGTAAAGGCATTCATTCATCTTGCATTCATTGAAATAACTGCATAAGTTCTGCCTCTTCCTACACATTTTTGCATCATGTCAGTGAAGAAATCATGTTTTTTGTCTAGGCACAGTTGTTTGTTTCACTTCTGCATTGTGTATGTGTCTCTTCACTCTGTCACTCCCTCTCCGGACACAAATTGTCAATCTCTGGCACAGGAGGTAGGTACTCTGACTGGAAGGCTAAAACCCAGGCTCTGGCCTCTGTGGCCAGAGTTTCTTAGCTGTCGGCAAGTGAGGTTTACTGACTATACTGCATGTACAGTGACTCCTGCTGGCCTCAATCACACTTGCACCTCTGCATCATTAGGGAAAAAGTGTCCCTTCTGGTGTGAAAAAGAAAAAAAAAAAAATCGGAGGGCTCGAGATCTGGACTGCACAGAACGTGAGGTAAATTTTGTGCCACTGCAATGCATCCCGTGTTTGTCTACTCATACATTGAGGAAAATAAGTATTTGAACACCTTGCGATTTTGCAAGTTCTCCCACTTAGAAATCATGGAGGGGGTCTGAAATTTTCATCTTAGGTGCACGTCCACTGTGAGAGACATAATCTAAAAAAAAAAAAAAAAAAAAAAAAATCCAGAAATCACAATGTATGATTTTTTAGTAATTTATTTGAATGTTACTGCTGCAAATAAGTATTTTAACACCTGTGAAAATCACTGTTAATATTTGGTACAGTAGCCTTTGTTTGCAATTACAGAGGTCAAACATTTCCTGTAGTTTTCATCAGGTTTGCACACACTGCAGCAGGGATTTTGGTCCACTCCTCCATACAGATCTTCTCCAAATCTTTCAGGTTTGGAGTTTCATCTCCCTCCAAAGATTTTCTATTGAGTTCAGGTCTGGAGACTGGCCAGGCCACTCCAGAACCTTGAAATGCTTCTTACGGAACCCCTCCTTAGTTGCCCTGGCTGTGTGTTTGGGGTCATTGTCATGCTGGAAGACCCATCCTCAATGCTCTTACTGAGGGAAGGAGGTTGTTTGCCAAAATCTTGTAATACATGACCCCATCCATCCTCCCTTCAATATGGTGCAGTCATCCTGTCCCCTTTGCAGAAGAGCATCCCCAGAGTATGATGTTTCCACCCCCATGCTTCACGGTTGGGATGGTTTTCTTGGGGTTGTTCTCATCCTCTAAACATGGTAAGTGGCGTAGATTCCAAAAAGCTCTATTCTGGTCTCATCTGACCACATAACCTTCTCCCATGCCTCCTCTGGATCATCCAGATGGTCACTGGTGAACTTCAAATGGGCCTGGACATGTGCTGGCTTGAGCAGGGGGACCTTGCTGCCCTGCAGGATTTTAAACCATGACAGCATCATGTGTTACTAATGTGTAGTTCTGAGCTTTCTCAGAATCATCCTTACACCACAAAGTGAGATCTTGCATGGAATCCCAGACCGAGGGAAATAGTCATCTGGTGTTTCTTCCACTTTCTAATAAATAATCCTAACAGTTGTTGTCTTCTACCAAGCTGCTTGCCTGTTGTCCTGTAGTCCATCCCAGTCTTGTGCAAGTCTACAGTTTTGTCCCTGGTGTCCTTAGACAGCTCTTTGGTCTTGACTATGGTGGACAGGTTGGAGTGTGATTGACTGAGTGTGTGAACAGGTGTCTTTTATACAGGTAACAAGTTCAAACAGGTGCAATTAATACAGGTGAAGAGTGCAGAATAAGAGGGCTTCTTAAAGAAAAATTAACAGGTCTGTGTGAGCCAGAATTCTTGCTGGTTGGTGGTGTTCAAATACTTATTTGCAGCAGTAACGTACAAATGAATGATTTTAAAAAATTATATATTGTGATTTCCAGATTTTTTTTTAGATTATGTCTCTCACAGTGGACATGCACCTAAGATGAAAATTTCAGACCCCTCCATGATTTCTAAGTGGAAGAACTTGCAAAATCGCAGGGTGTTCAAATACTTATTTTCCTCACTGTATGTAGGTGAGCATTGTCATGTTGAAGAACTGCATATTTTCCAGGATGAACCTGTTTCAATCATGTGTGCAGCTGTTGCAAAATGCCCACATATTGGTCGGAGTTGACACTGTTGCTATGTTACAATAATTGTCTGAGGACTAAGCCATTGCACCTGCACTGGTGCATCAAGGCTGTTATGGACGCATTTTCGGCTGGATTTTTGCCCTTCAAACTCCTTGCCCACTTCCTGACTGCACTGACATCCACACAGGCATCGCCATAGACAGCAGTCTCATTCTTTGATGAGTGGACACGAGTGCACAACCCTCCACCATGAGGACTCTTTCAGCTTAACTTCAATGGTGAATTTGCAAAAACAAATACAGACCCAAACAATCTGCTTTAACATTTGTTTTAACATGATTGCAATAATAGACAGTGTGATAAGGTGCAGAATAGTTTAGAGTCATATGGGAATACGGAGTATGCTGATAAGATGACAACGACCTAAATTCCAGTTAGAGTCCCATTTGGAAGTGTACTGTACTCATTGAGGCGCCTGCTGAGGCTTTTTCAAAAAGCTGCTGGGTCCGTGGGAAGGAGATGATGATTCTCCTTCCTGCACAGTGGCCATGTCTTGGATAGTGCCACCTTTTCAATTTAAAAAGCTGAGGTCTGAGATTGTGAAATAACCAGCTGAGGGCAGCTGGTTGACCTGCAGAGAGGACAAGAAATGTGACAAAAGACAATTCAGTATTTGAGTCAGCAGATCTCTGTCTGCATCCGGACCAAAGTACATTTATCAGCCACCTGATCAAATTCAGACTCAAATGTTGTAGCAGAAATTTGACATTAAAACCCCCTTCGGTTTCACTCCACCATGACGCTGTATTAACAGTCAAAAGTTTCGCTCTTGACAGTTTCTCCAATCACAGCCACAGAACTCATTCAGATTTGTCACCGGTATCTGAAAAAGTAAAGCATATGAAAAGTAAAGCCTGATATTTCAAACTTTCCTTTACATTTTCACTTTATTTTAAATTTAACCAGGTTAGGAGATTGAGATCTCTTTTACAAGGGATACCTGGACAATTATAAAGTTTCCAATCCACCTAACCTGCATGTCTTCGGATGTGGGAGGAAGCCGGAGCACACGGAGGGAACCTACACAAACATGGGGAGAACATGCAAACTCCACACAGAAAGGCCACAGGTGGGAATTGATCCAATGACCTTCTTGCTGTGAGGCAACAGTACTAACCACTAAGACACCGTGCTGTCCATTTTGCACTTAATGTTGAGCAGTGTAGCGGCCTGCTCTGTGTTGTGAATTTTTTGACTCCTCCCACTCGCTTCCCTTGGGATGTGCACTCATGATCTTCATCAAGGGAGACGGACTCTCTAACCAGAAGGCTAAAACTCAGCGCTCTGGCCTTGTGTCCAGAGAATCCTTTCAGCTGTTGGGGAGTGAGGTTTACTGACTACTACTGCACAGTGTCTCCTGCTGGCCTCCGTCACAACAACATGTGTTTGTTTTGGTTGGGGTTAGAACAACCCCAATTGAAGGGGGAGGTGATGGTCTAGTGGTTAAGGTGTTGGGCTTGAGACCAGAAGATCCTCGGTTCAAATGCCTGACTGGAAAATCACTAAGGGCCCTTGGGCAAGGTCTTTAATCCCCTATTGCTCCTGGTGTGTAGTGAGCGCCTTGTATGGCAGCACCCTGACATCGGGGTGAATGTGAGGCATAATTGTAAAGCGCTTTGAGCGTCTGATGCAGATGGAAAAGCGCTATATAAATGCAGTCCATTTACCATTTTCAATTTTAACAATAATAATCATAAGGACACTTTATTTATTTTACAGAAAGTCCAACCTTTTGGTTTTGGTGATGTCATCACTGCCTGTTGGCTGAAAAATACATGGGATATATGTCAATTATTGTGCATTACTTTTCTCACATTTTACTACAAATTTTTTTGTGAGGATTACTTATGGAAAAAAGTTGCTGCTTCACCTCAGGGAGCTTTGGTGGCTGCTCTTTGTGCACAGATATGTTCATGCACCTGAAAACCTCTGACTTGAAACTTGTTAAAATAGCAGTGTACCAGGTTTATGTCCACCATGACCCTTAAAAGGGATGATGCATCACAATACACCCAAAACACGCACAGGATTAAGCGACAATACAACCACTTTCCACTTTGTTGTGCCTTACTTTGTGCTCAGATTATATGGCATGTATATATCAAACAGTAGATGGCCATGCCCCAAATGCACTCATGTTAGGCACTCTAGACTGTGTACCATAGATCATGAAGATAGGGCCCTAATTCGTACATAAAATACTTTGCACATTAAATATGTCCAAAGTATTTTATGCACATTTTCATTAATAAGGTTTTCATTACTTTTACTTGTAATGCCTCTAAAAGACCGTATTATGTTTAAAGCATTAAAAATGAACAAAACTGTTAAAGTTCTCATACACACTGTTATCACAAAGTGGTTAAAAATACATGGAAAAGTCTAATGTCCTGAACAGCTGCCTCATATCTGTACACCTCGAGCATGAACCCATGAATACTGATGGCTCATATGAGAGAAGCAGGTGTTCCGTAAGCAAGTATTTCTTGATCTACTGATTAGACATTAAAATTACTGTGGGTGAAGACTGACCTCAGCTTATTAACTGTCTGACCCGGTGTGGACGATCACACAGATGCTGCCGGGTGAGAGTCAGTGTTATCGATTTTATCACCATCACGCCATCACTAAACTGCCTATGTACACCATAAAAGACTGCGAATTAGGTTCATTTGTCACTTCCGCAGACCAGTTTTATAGAAAGCCTATGCAGTACTGATGCTTTTAATAATTATGGTTCCCTTTTTAAGGTCTCGTTCTGTTTTTTAACAACATAAAAAAAAAAAGAACACAACATAAAACTTGTGAATTAATTCTATGATTCCATCAATCTCTTGACTGTGGTCAAAATGTTAGATTACTGCACTTTCTGCAGTTAATATGACTCAAGGGTTTGCTGCATGACGTATGTACTCTGCTGAACTCACTTACCTCAAGTTTAACACATGAAGATAAATGGTAGAATGTTTGAGCTCTTCTTTAAGCACAGTGTCCAATCAAGCACAACGAGATGATGAAAGCAAACACTCATCTTTCACAGAGAAAGACAGAACAGTGATGGAGCATCGATCGTCACACCAGGCGAAGAGGTGCTGCACAGAAAGAAAAAGAGAGAGCATCATCTTCGACATAATATGTTCCTGGTGTTTGAGGAAACCCTGCCGTGTGGTCCTGTTAATTAAAAGTTAAGAAAGTTTGTCACCAGTGAAGATGAGCTTGAGTTCGATTTGTCAGGCATGAGTTTCTCTCCCTGTGTGCTTCATTAGGATTTGATGTGCTAACTTCTAATCTCTGTTGGATGCAGACTGGCTGTTTGGAATGACATTTTAGCACAGACAGACAGGGAACCCGGCATAAGACGAGCAAATGAGAGTACGACAATGCCAGTGATACGCCATGTGCACAATGTCATTATGGTGGCACAGGGCTTGGAGCTTGGAACAGAATTTGGCTTTGTTCAGACTGCCAGTAAAAATGTGATTTATGTGCATTGTTGTGGCTGGCGTGCCTGGCTGGCTTTTGTTTGTCTTCTGTTTCTGTCTTTTGGTTTTCCTTCCAGGTGGTGCGCATTTGGGACTGAGTGGCTGTGTGGCTGAGTTACCAGGACCTCACCCTGATCACCTGAGGCTGATCAAGTGCAGCTCGTTCAGGACTCACAGCTGTGGTGCATCTACACGGATTGGAACATGGTGGCATTTAAGTCTGGAGTACACAGTGTGTATTTGCCAGAGACTCGACCTTGTGACCAGAGGGGTGAGATCGTCGTCTCGAGAGCCATCTCATCATCAGTGGATGCAGAGAACGTCCAGGTTTGATGCATGGTCTGTGAAAGAGGAGGGGGTGAGGTCTCACGCTCGTCAGCACACTTCCTGAGGTACGTTAGGTTTTGTGACTAACATTTATACAGTCAGTAAATGTGGTGTCCCTCACACCTTATTGTACTGAGCTGTTATGTTAGTTGTTTAATCAGCTTCCACTGCAGTTGAGTTTGTGAACAGGGTGTTCCATGCCTGCAGGGTGGGAAGCTGATTAGTAATTAAGCCAGGAAGTGTTTGCTGTTTGTGAACACCTTTGAGCGGTCTCTCTGTGTGTGGAGTGTGGACTCACATGATGATTTCTTCTTTCACAGACTCGGTTTGTCGCGGCCACCTGGGGGGTGTCGGCGGGGTCCTTGGGTCCGAACAGTTTCTGGCTCTGGACCGTTTGTGCTGCTAGGAGCGCACCGTAATCCACCACGCCAGACCGCGCACTCATTTGTTGTATTTTCCACTTCACTGTTATGTCATTAAATTTAGTTATCCTTTGTACCATGCTCTGCTTATTTCATACTGGGTCCTTCAAACGCTGGTCGGTTCTCCGGGCTGCGTCCGACACATAACATGCATATCCATTTCAAGCTTCATTTGTAGGTGGTTTGAAATGTGATTCAAATCACATTTTCTGTTTATTATCTGTTTTGATCTAAACTCTCAGATCAGATTCTTGGTGGTTTCTGGTACATCTGTGACTTTTTACAGGAAACCTGTCCTTTTGGTTTTGGTAATGTCATCACTGCCTGTTGGCTGAAAAATACATGGGATATATGTCAATTATTGTGCATTACGTTTCTCACATTTTGCTACCAAATTTTTCATGAGCATTACCTGTGGGAAAAAAAGTTACTGCTTCACCTCAGGAAGCTTTGGTGGCTGCTCTTTGTGCACAGATATGTTCATGAGAAACTTTTAACAAATGACAGATTACATTCTGCTTCCGTCAGAATCTGTCATTTGTAAATTCGTTTTGGGACTTCTTGTAAAAGTATTCTGCCGTTTGTAAAAGTATTTTTGCACTTCCCATTCACAAGCAGACAAGAAATATGTATGATCCTCCATTTCACAAAAATAAAGGTTCTCATTGTGGCGGCATGGTGGATTAGTGGTTAGCACCGGTGCCTCACAGCAAGAAGGTTGTGGGATTGATTCCCGGCCTTTCTGTGTGGAGTTTGCATGTTCTCCCCGTGTTTGTGTGGGTTTCCTCTGGGCACTCCAGTTTCCTCCACAATCAGAAACATGCTTATTTAGCGTCTGCTCCTTTCTCTGCCCCGACCAAGGCAGCGTCTACATCTGGAGTTGGTCCCTGGTGCCAGACTGTGGACGGATGGGTTAAATGCAGAAGACAAATTCCATTGTGTGTATGTATATATGTGCAATGACAATAAGATTCTATTCTATTCTACTTGCTAACTTGCACGAGCAACCAGTAGACATTGTTCAGGAGAGCGACCGTTGATTCCTCTTTTTGTTTTGTCAGTTTTCCAGCCATGAGGCAAACTGGAAAAGTAAGTGTATGTTCCTTTTGGGTTACTGCATCCACATGGCAGCCTCCATGAGGGGCCCACTCCCATGAAGGGCTCATTCAAATCTCATGAAAATGTATCGATTCCTTGTTGTCAATGTCAATGTCAATTTTATTTATAGAACAAATTTTCAACAGCACCAGCTGCCCAAAGTGCTTCACATGTTAAAAAAACAATGGCAAAACATTACAAAAGCAGAGCAATTAAAATCCAAATAAACAAAAGACAAAAAACACTTAAACACAAACAACAGAATCTTAAAATCAATCCTAAATGCAACCGGGAGCCAATGTAGCGAGGCAAGCACAGGGGTAATATGCTTCTGCTTCCTCGTCCCTGTGAGCAATCGTGCAGCAGCATTCTGGACTTGCTGCAGATGCTTTAGAGAGGACTGGTCCAGCCACAGTACAGCGGGTTACAGTAATCTAAATGAGATGTTATGAACAAATGAATAACTCACTCAAAAACACAAGTTGGAGGATAGGTCTTTACTTAAGATTCTGAGTTGGTAAAAACTGGCCTTAACCACAGAATTAATTTGCTTGTCCATTTTAAAGGAACTGTCAAAAATTACCTCCAAGTTTCTAACAGAGTCATGTATGTGAGGAGACAAAGGACCAAGCACATCAGTCGCGCCAGCAGACAATACAGGACCAAAAACAACAATTTCAGTTTTTTTTTCTCATTGAGAATTAAAAGGTTTTGGGCCAACCAAATTTTTACTTCCTGCAGACAGTTTACCAAAATAGCAACAGAATTCGAGGGGAATTTGAGTGGCAAATAAATCTGCAGGTCATCTGCATAAAAATGAAAGGCCATGTTGTACTTTGAAAGTATGGTGCCAAGTGGCAACATATAAATGGAAAAAAGTGCGGGGCCAAAAACAGAGCCCTGTGGAACACACCATAGTTTAAGAGTGCCGAACCGGACTGGTGAGGCCAAGATATACAGAGAAACTTTGGGCTCTAAGATAAGATTTGAACCAATCCAGTGCTATGCTTTTAAAACCAACATAATGCTCCAAATGGGACAGTAAGATACAGTGGTCAACCGTATCAAAAGCTGCTGTCAGATCTAACAAAACTAAAATCCCAGAGCAACAAGAGTCAACAATTAAAAGAAGATCATTTAAAACTTGTAAAAATGCTGTTTCAGTACTACGAAGAGATTTGAAGCCAGACTGAAATTTTTCAAAAATGCCATTAGAGTCCAAATGAGACTGCAATTGATCATAAACAATTTCTCAAGGATTTTAGCTGAAAATGGCAACTTTGAAATGGGATGATAGTTGGCAAGAATATTGGGATTCAAGGTTGGCTTTTTAAAGAGTGGCTGAACCACAGCATGCTTTAAAATTCCTGGAACACAGCCAGATAAAAGGGAAACATTCAAAACATTTAGAATGTATGGCCCAAGTACAGATATAATACTTTTTAAAAATTGTGCAGGAACAACATCCAAAGGACAATTAGAAGGTCTTAATTGCTGAACAACTTTATGCAATTCAATTAAGGCCAGAGGACGAAACTCAACAAAGGCCATGGTGCACTCAGGGTTTAAATTAGAATCAGTTAAGTGAGACACTGAAATTGAAGCCCTAATGTATGACACTTTTTCAACAAAAAACAACAAAAAAAATCATCACACAGTGATTGAGATAACACAAGACCAGACGGAGACACTGGGTTAACCAGTTGATTCAATACATTAAAAAGAACCTGCAGTCTGTGACAGTTATTTGCAACAAAGTTAGACATAAACTGGGCTTTTTTCTGACTTTTTGTTGCAGGTAATTATACAATGATCGATCCACTGGGGTGGAGGTTTTATAAACCCTGTACATTGTGTCGGAGCCAGGAAGTGTAAATTGTAAATATGCATTTATATTTGTGTAAACGTGTAAATAAAAGTATTGACCCAGTGTAATTTGTCATAACAAAGCAAAATATTTGAACAATCAATTTTATTTAAAAATAATAATGTCTATTTGTTAAAAGCTTTATACCTTAACAATATGCACTTTTAAATCCAACTTGAGTAAATTTACCAACCTGGTTCTTTGACATGGGTAGTCGATGCCCAAGAGGTTAGAAAGATAGTTTTATTGTCTGTCAGACAGGAAAATCACTGAGGTCCCCTAGAGGAAGGTCTTCAATCGCCAAGTTTGTGTTTTGAGGTTCTGCCTCAGAAGTAAAAGTGCCATATAAATGAATTCCATTCACCATAATATTTACTTGACTAAGGGAACAGAGGTGATGAGGAAGTAATGGGTAGATATGGTATCAAGGATAGGAATGGGGATGGACAGATGGTAGTTGATTTTGCAAAAAGGATGGAAATGGCTGTGGTGAATGCCTACTTTAAGAAAGGGAGGCGCACAGGGTAACATATAAGAGTGGAGGAAGGTGCACACAGGTGGACTACATTCTTTATAGGAGATGCAAGCTAAAAGAAAACAGTGACTGTAAGGTGGTGGCAGGAGAGAGTGTCGTTAGACAGCATAGGATGATTGTTTGTAGGATGACTTTAGAGGTAAAGAAGAAGAAGAGAGTGAGAGCTCAACAAAGGATCAGATGGTGGAAGCTGAAGGAGGAAGACTGTTGTGTGAAATTTAGCGAGCAGGTGAGAGAAGCACTGGTTGGAGGGGAAGCAGTTTTGGTCAACTGGAAAAGTACTGCAGATGTAGTGAGGGAGACAGCTAGGGCAGTACTGGGTATGACATCTGGACAGTGGAAGGAAAACAAGGAGACTTGGTGGTGGAATGAAGAGGTCCAGGAAAGCATAAGGAGAAAGAAGTTGGCGAAAAGGTTTTGGGATAGTCAGAGAGATGAAGAAAGCAGACAGGAGTACAAGGAGATGCGTGTGCAAGGCGAAAAGAGAAGTGGCAAAAGCGAAGGAAAAGGCATATTGTGAGCTGTACAAGAAGTTGAAATATTAAGGAAGGAGGGAAAAGGACTTGTACCAATTGGCCAGACAAAGGGACAGAGCTGGAAAGGATGTGCAGCAGGTTAGGGTGGTAAAAGATGCACATGGTAATGCTGACAAGTGAGGAGTGTGTGCTGAGAAGGTGGAGGGAATATTTTGAAGAGCTGATGAATAAAAAAATGAGCGAGAGAAAAGGCTGGATGATGTGGTGAGAGTAAATCAGGAAGTACAAGAGATTAGTAAGGAAGAAGTGAGGGCTTATATGAAGAGGATGAAGAGTGGAAAGGCAGTTGGTCCAGATGACATTCCAGTGGAGGCATGGAAATGTCTAGGAGAGATGGCAGTAGAGTTTATAACCAGATTGTTTAATAAAATCTTGGAAAGTGAGAGGATGCCTGAGGAGTGGAGACGAAGTGTGCTGGTTCCAATTTTCAAGAACAAGGGTGATGTGCAGAGCTGCAGTTACTACAGAGGCATAAAGTTGATCAGCCACAGCATGAAGTTATGGGAAAGAGTAGTAGAAGCTAGGCTTAGAAAACAGGTGAAGATCTGTGAGCAGCAACATGGTTTCATGCCGAGAAAGAGCACTACAGATGCAGTGTTTGCTCTGAGAATACTGTTGGAGAAATACAGAGAAAGACAGAAAGAGT
Organism: Thalassophryne amazonica; assembly: GCF_902500255.1. NCBI lineage: Eukaryota > Metazoa > Chordata > Actinopteri > Batrachoidiformes > Batrachoididae > Thalassophryne > Thalassophryne amazonica. The sequence goes on along the minus strand of NC_047107.1, from coordinate 107,200,508 downwards.
ACATTGTGTGTTTGTGGACTTAGAAAAGCTATGATAGGGTGCCAAGAGAAGAGCTGTGGTATTGTATGAGGAATTCTTGAGTGGCAGAGAAGTATGTTAGGGTAGTGCAGGACATGTACAAGAATAGCGTGACAGCGGTGAGATGCGCAGTTGGAAATGACAGACTCATTCAAGGTGGAGGTGGGATTACACCAAGGATCAGCGCTGAGACCTTTCTTGTTTGCAGTGGTGATGGACAGGTTGACGGATGAGATCAGACAGGAGTCCCCATGGACTATGATGTTTGCAGATGATAATGTGATCTGTAGTGAGAGTAGAGAGCAAGTTGAGTCTAGTCTGGAGGGTGGAGATATGCTTTGGAGAGAAGGGGAATGAAAGTTAGTAGACACAACACTGAGTACATGTGTGTGAATGAGAGGGAGCCCAGTGGAATAGTGCAGTTACAAGGAGTAGAAGTCGTGAAAGTAGATGAGTTTAAATATTTGGGGTCAAATGTCAAAGTAATGGACAGTGTGGTAGAGAGGTGAAGAAGAGAGTGCAGGCAGGGTGGAGTGGGTGGAGAAAGGTGGCAGGAGTGATTTGTGACTGAAGAATATCAGCAAGAGTGAAGGGGAAAGTTTACAAGACAGTAGTGAGACCAGCTATGTTGTACGGTTTAGAGACGGTGGCACTAACAAAAAGACAGGAGGCAGAGCTGGAGGTGGCAGAGCTGAAGATGTTGAGATTCTCTTTGGGAGTGACAAGAATGGACAAGATTAGGAATGAACATATCAGAGGGACAGCTCAGGTGGGACGGTTTGGAGACAAAGTCAGAGAGGTGAGACTGAGATAGTTTGGACATGTGCAGAGGAGGGACCCAGGGTATATAGGGAGAAGGATGCTAAGGATGGAACCACCAGGCAGGAGGAGAAGAGGGAGACCAAAGAGGAGGTTTATGGATGTGCTGAGAGAGGACATGCAGGTGGTTGGTGTGACAGAGGAAGATACAGAGGACAGGGTGAGATGGAAACGATTGATCTGCTGTGGCGACCCCTAACGGGAACAGCCGAAAGACAAAGAAGATAATATTTACTTGACTATTTTTTCAAATGAGTATTTGTACTTTTGCAGGGTTTTTTTTTTTGCAGGTTTATTATTTATAAAGCATTCATAATATGTCTTTAAATGTGCAATATCTGTTTTTATCTCAGAGGTAGCAGGACGATGTCCTCACTCAATTATACATGGGTGGTGCAGCTTTGGAGAGAGGAAGGAACTCAAAGTTCCACTGTGTGTTTCTGTTCTCTGCACACAAGACAGTGCTGAAATCTGCTCATCAATGACTCCACTTCCTACCTAGTATGAGAAAGTTTGCTCCCCACCCCCAAAATCCTGAACAACTTTTAAAAAATGCACCACAGAGAGCATTGTGACTGGATGTATGACTGTCTGGTTTGGTAGCTGACTGTTAAGACCCTCAGACTGTTCATCTTGCAGACAGACAAACTCACGCATAGACTGTCTGTTCATTTTTTATATTCAGGTCAAGTGTGTTTTATTGTTATTATTATTTAGCAGCACTTCAATATAACATTATATTGACATCAAATAATACACTAATAGGAATTAGCTAATAAGAGTTAATTAAGCATTTACTAATGTGTTTAGTAATCATTTATCAATGATGTTCATGTTAGTTCATGCTTATTAAGTATTATTAAGTAAGCATTAAAGGTGTTTAGTAATCATTCATTAATGGTGTTCAGTACCCATAAATTAATAAATTATACATAAATGAGTACCTTAGTAAACAATCACCTTTAATAAATTATTAATAAACACAGTTATCTCTTAATTCATTGTTAGTTAATGCTTGTTACTGTATTGATCAACATACTGTTATTGTAAAGTTTTACCTTATTCAGAATTTGAGTTGCATCAGGAAGGTCGTCCATTGGGTAACTAAGACTCCCCCCCCCCCCCCCCCAACACACACACTTTAAATAACTATGTGGCAATAAAGCAGATTGTCAGTGATTTAACACCCATTTGATGAAATGGAATATATATAATTACATCTGTCAAGGACGTAATTATATATACAAATTATAATAATTAATCATATAACTTTATCTGTCTGCCTGTCTGTTAGCAGGCTATGTCAAAACGACTACGTGGATTTTGATGAAATTTCACCAGTGATAGATATTAGGGCATGGAAGACTCCACAGAATTTTGGAGGTGATCCGGATCCAGATTCTGGATCAAGAGTTCACTTTATATAGGCTTTGAAGGATTACGTCAAAGCTACTTCACAGATTCTCACCTAATGTGCGCCACAGGTCGATTTTAGTGCATGGAAGACTCCACTGAATTTTGGAAGTGATCTGGATTCGATTGGCGGATGTCATGAATGTCTGATGGCTCTTGTTTGATATGTGTGGGGGGGGTCTAGTGATGGTCTAGTGGTTATGCGTTGGGCTTCAGACAAGAGTATCCTCGGTTCAAAACCAGACAGACCAGAAACCTGCTAAGGGCTTTTGGACAAGGTCCTTAATCTAATCCCCTCCTAGCTCCTGGTGTGCAGTGAGCACCTGGCATGGCAGCACCTTGACATCGATGTTTGAATGTGAGGCCATTAACAATAATCATAATATTTAGTTTGGCCAGTGGATTATGCCCTGAAAATGGAAATACTATGTATAAAAATGTCTGTAATTCCTAAATGATTAATGCAATTTTTTTTTTTGCAAAACCCTTTGAATTATAGCTGAAAGTCTACACTACAAACACATATTGAATATTTCATTTCAGGTCCACTGTGGTGGAGTACAGAGGCAAAATTATGCCTCTGTCCAAATACTTATGGATCTGACGGTGCATCATGTGAAACATGTATAGCTTTACATAGATGAATGGGGCATAAATGAGCCTGAACTCAGTCAGAGCCAAATTTAAAATCTAAAATAAGTCTCTGGGATCTTGGCCGGGGTCTGTACTCTGTGGGTGCGCACGAGTTATTTATTGTTTTAATTTTTTAAAATAATTGAAAGTCAAAGGCAAATTTATCTGTCAATTCTGTGATATGGACAGACAGAGTATTGAAACTGTGCCTCTGTCAGACCCGAGGTGGAATATTGTGTAATGTACTGTGCATTTGATGAAATGTCGATTGTGATAAATTCTTGCAGGTTTTTGTTTTGTAATATAATCTAAGCCGTGTGCAGTTTGCTCTGCTTGATTCAGGGTGACCTTTGTGCCCGTCCTTGATTTCCTGTTGATTGCAGCGACTGTCAGAAGTGAAAGCTGCCTCACACTCACACAGTGATGCTACACACAATCCCTGTGTGTGCGTTGTCTAATGAAGGCTGACGACAGATTTTTCCAACCTCTTTGAGCCTGTAAATTGCAGATCCATTCCTTCTTTCTTCACCATTTATGTGTACACTGATTATAACTAATGGGACGAGTTGGCAAATTAGCATGTGGCGAAGTATGCTTCGCAAATCAGTGGAGAACAATCACAATGTGTCTGTCAAAGTGTCCTTCACACTGACTGTTTAGGCCTCAGTCAGCCTCAACAGCCTCTCAGAGGGAGAGACACGTTGGCTCCATCGATCCCGTAAGATCATGGTTTGAAGGCCTGAGGTCGTACATCAAGTTGTGGAGTTGCAGCCCGTGGTGTGGCTGTACAGGACGATGCGAGACCGGCACAGTCTGCTACAGTTGCTGCAGGTGTAATCTGTCAATTGGGTGTCTATGGTAGTGGGTGCTGGCTGGAGTCTTGTGCTGTCGGCGGAGCATCCTCTCCACCCACTGGGCCTCTCTTCCGCTTCCCTGATGATGGTTCTGGTGTTGGACCGCCGCTGACTCCAGGTCCGCAGGGTTGAAGCCACCTGCTCTCAGGTCACGTTTGCAAACGTCTTTGAAGCGAAGGTGGTCCTTTTGCTCTGGAGACTGTGGCCAGCTCACCGTACAGTACATCCTTTGCGGTGCGGCTGTCCTCCATTTGCCTGACATGTCCGAGCCAGTGCAGGCATCTCTGGGTTAGCATGACAAACATGCTGGGCATCCCTGCCTTGGCCAGGACATCAGAGTTGGTGACGTGATCCTGCCAGTTGATGCCTAGAAGTCTTCTGAGGCTGCGCATGTGGAAGGCATTCAGCCTGTGTTCTTGGCGGGAGTAGAGTGTCCATGCTTCACTCCCATAGAGGAGAGTGCTTAGCACGCATGCCTGATATACCCTCAACAGAGTGAGAGACACAACCACCACAAAAAGCTAAGTGATTGCAAAAGTTCTTGATCTTTATATAAACTGTCCACTAGGTCATCAGACCACTGGAGACACAACAGCAGTTGTATAGGATTATGAGGAGGTGTCATATGAATATGTATAAATACATATTTATATAATGGCTGAGTGGATCCTTGTCATTTGATTGGTGCTTTGTATGACATGGATTATTCGTCCCATTTGTGTTGCATTGCATTTAGAGTGAAATTTGGTTCCATTTAGAGTGCAAATGTGGTTCCATACATTTGGTACCATTGCACTCTGCATGCACACCCACCCCCCCCCCCCCCACACACACACACGCGCCTGTGCCCATACACGTGCATGCATACACGTGCCCCCCCCCCACCCCCCACACACACACACAATGAGCACACGCATACACACACAAAACAAATCCACTCTGCTGTAAGCCATCTGGAGGCTGCTAGAAGGAAGTTAGAATGAAAAGGTGGACTAATTTCTCTGTTTTTTCGCTGCACTGAGGAAATATGCAGTCCTTTTTTTCGGTAGTACACACGCACACAAGCGGGACAACGACACAAGGGACGACGATTTAATTGAGCTATCTGACGGTGCTAGTTCCTCAGTCCAGCCAAAAATCACGTCAGCTTTTCATCTGAACAGCTCTTCATGCACCTAGACAGCTTACAGCGGAGTGGACTTGTTTTGTGTGTGCGTGTGTGTTACAAGAAGTCTTTTTTTTTTGGAAGTACAAAGTCAGTGCACAGCATCACTGGACTACACGTTACAATTTGGACTCCTATTTAAAATTTGTGTTGGACTTTAGCAGCAGTGGAACACCAAAATGTAAGTCCCTTTTCTGTTGTTTATAAATTAATAAAATATCAAATGACAAGGATCTATTTTAGAAGTTATATTTAAACCAATAATGAATGTTTTTACATTCTTTCAATTCTTACCATTGAACTCATAAACATTCATTATTTGTATAATATATATATATTAAAGGATTATTAACTGAGCGTGAGGTCTGTACGGGAAGATATCAGACCAACGTGTAAGACTGAGTAAGCAAGGATAATATTTCATTAATTATATGGCTACTATATATATATAAACATGCAAACCTATGGTATTACCTGAATATGAAAGCTGCTGGCGGTTCGTAGTCAGACCTGTTCACTTTCTTCACCTCAGTGAAGAACTTACTAACAGATGGTCTGGTCTTTCGTTAGCTGGTAAGTTTTCAATCTGTTTTTTCCCCAATGCTGTTTAGATATTTATGGAGTATGTTCATGTCTGACTCCCACAGTTTAAGAAATTCAGCATCTGATCGTAGAGCCTCTATGCAAGAGGAGGCACTTTGAATGAGCCGGACTGCAGTGATTAGATCTGTTTCTTCGGCTTGCAGCAGCCGATTGGCTGGGTCCATCTGTCCCAATACTTTGTGCATCACACCAGTGAGAAATTTGAAGCTTTGTTTTGAGATGGCCTGGTGAAGTCCAGCAGCTTCAATTTTCATATCGCCACTTGCTCCCATTGTTCAAATTTCTTTCAGAAAGTCCACCAGTGCAGTGTATGACTTCAGCACCACAGATATCGTGTCAAGGTGTCCAGTCCATCGCTGCTCTAACAGCCTTTTAAGCTTCTCTCCTTTGTACTGTGAGGCTACAGTGGGCTTTTTCAGAAATTTATAAAGGGAATTGCACACATAAAAAAAAATCCCTGACTGCACTCTCTGAGGGAATAGCATACACAATCACCAAATGCAATTGGTGGTTGAAATGAAAACAATGACTGTAAGGCACTTCTCTGTTTAACTTATCTTGAATAAGCTTTTGCATGCCTCCCTCTCTTCCCAACATGACACCTGCTTTGTCATTAACACTGACTAAGAATTTTGTTTGCGTCAAGACCAGCTTTAAACAGTTTATCGAGCCCAACATTAGTGAGTGACTGGGCATCACACTTGTCCGTTGTCTGCATTGATAATAGAGCTGAAACAACTAATCGAGTTAATCGATTACAATTGATTGTTAAAATAGTCAACTAATTTAGTCATCGATTAGTTGCTAAATAACTTTGTTTTACCGCAAATGTTTTGTTTCTTCCATATAATCAACCGAGCTTTGCTTTGAAGCTTGAACCAGTGGAGTGTTTTGAGCTGCTGCTTCGTTGGTTTCATTTGTTTTATTTTGCTTTATCTTAATTTTTCCCCACTAAAACCCTAAAGAGCACATGTCTGTGAGGAATATTAACCTTTTTTATGTTAAACTGACCTGTTATGGTCTTCTGAAACGGTTGATTGATATATTTTATGCTAACGCTGATGCTAATGCGTTAGCATGTCTATGGCGTTTTCAATGTTAAAGTTAGCATTAAGCTGCTGGCATTTTAGCATGTTTCTGCATTTGTTTTCTGTATAATTATTAATGGCTCAGCGTTTGTTGCCGTAGAGTCAAATGTATTACAAATTATAATATTTTATTTATTTTTATTTATATATTGTTGCTATTATTATAATTTATATAATAATAGCAACAATAATAATAGTAATAATAACTAATAATGCTACAATATAATTTTAGAGAAAGAGAAATGACCGCAAGTTAAACAGAGAATGTTGCACATATAATGAGTCAGGCTACAGTTTTTGATTTAGGTTTTATGGTTAACTGGTTAATGTAATTGCTCATTTGCAGCCACAAAAATACCTCTTTTTTCACCATATATTTTATGTTTATATATTTCAATGTTGTTTTATGGAAACTCAGCACTGTGATAAAGCAATTCCATTTTGAATAATTATTTTTGTTCTTTATTATAAATTGTTTTCTTCTTTATTATTTTATATTTCAACAGCCAGGGACATTTGACGATTTGTTGTTTTTCAAGTATTTTAAGTTTTCAAATAATGTTCTGTTGTTAAATAAAGTGATGGAAGGAAAGAAAAATTGTTTCCCTGGCACATTTTTAAAAAAATTCCCCGCTAATCCAATTAATCGATTAATCGTGTCGAAATTCATTGATGATCCAAATAATCGTTTGTTGCAGCCCTAATTGATAACAGCCTCTCTTGTATTTTATAGTCCTTGTCCACATAATGCACAACTATAGATACATTTTCACTGCCTCTCAGGTCTTTAATTCCATCCACCGTGAGTGTAAACCATGAATCTCCAGCATCTTTAACAGTTTGCTCCGTTACAATAGTGCTCATCAGTTCAATAAAGTGATTTTGAATATCATGTGATGTTTAAGTTGTGTTTTTTTGTACTGAAAGCATTTGCAAGCTCTTGGTTTTGCCTCAGCGTGCAGTCAAACAGTGAGAGAAACAGTCTGGTGCCCGCTTCATCTCTGCAATCGACTGAATCCACTTCACCCCACAATGGCAGTTTGTTTGAGACGAGAAATTCAGTTATGTCTACAACTGCAGACACATACAGGCGGTTTCGCGCAAGCTGATGAGTGTTGACCATGGTTGAAATTTCACTGCCTGTGTTGCATCCTATTTCCTTCTCTTTCCAGCTAGCCATGCATGCTTGACGCTCTTTGCTGTTACTATGCCTGCTAAATCCCTTCGCCTTATCATTAGTGTGCTTCCAATTAGTATACCCAGTTCTTGTTAAAACGGAGTCACTACCTCCAAACTTCCTGCAGGGAAATCAAAAGGCTGCATCTGCTTGCTGCGAATATTCAAACCAGTCTCTCTCGTTGTACCAGCTGGCTGAAAAGAACCATTTACAGTCATTATTATGCTGTTGTTTCTTTGGAAACTGCCTGAGGTGGACTTGAACTGGCTTGTCAACTCCAAGGTCCTCTGGTAAGCCACACTGCTGCTGCGAGTGCGATGGCGGGCTCTCTGCTCCACCATCAGCTTAGAGGCTGAGGGCGCTGGCCTGCCGGTGGGCAGTTCACTCTCCTCACTGCGCAGCTGAACCCGCTGCTCCTCCTCCTCCAAACTTGGCCTCCTCGGCAGGTGCTGCTTCGCTTCTCCGGAGCTTTTTCAGCCATTTGCGAATGTCCATCTTTCTCAATTAAAATACAGCTGGTAGCTTGTGCTTAGTTTGTTGTTTTTTCCCCTTGGGGCGGGATGACGCACTGACGCCTGACGACATAACGTAAACTGTGTGATGGTTGAAGGACAACTGGAAACTTGGAAATTTGGATTTGCACAACTCTGCATTTTGGTTTGAACAAGTCAGGGGAGTTTTCTATTGTTTTTAACACATGGTAGACCGAACAAAAAAAAAAAAAAAAGAAAATCTACATTTTGACTGAGGGGGCAGGACAGTCGGCGTGAGGGGGCAACGCCATCTCACACCCCCTCTTGACACCGGGACTGATTATGCATGGTGCAAGATAGTGAGGGAGAACAACACAAAGACACGTGAACAGGTGGCAAGAGTGTGAGTGAATGAAAACACTAAGCAGACAGAATCAAAATGAGAGACGAAGACGTAATGGCAGGTGCAGGGGCATGGAGTGAACACAAACAAATGGGATGAAGGAAAAACTGAGAACAGAATATTATAAAACTATGAACCTAGCACAGAGGCAATTGTAGACTTCCAGTTTTAGGGGTGCTTAGTGCATTTTTAAATTTTTTAAAATCTAGATGTCCAGAAATACAATTTCCCATGATTTCAGAGTGAAAACATTGCTTGTAAAAGCTGCATTCATTGTCAATATGATAAAAAAAACAAAACAAAAAACAACAACAATAACAACAAAAAACGCATATTAGCAATGGATAACGGCCCATACATAAAATTCCTGCATTCTGGTGCAGTTTATATAATAAATAATTTAATCTCCTAATGTGGTGAGGGCAAATAGTAATTGCAATTTAGGAGCAGGTCTGAAATATTCAGAGGCTGAGTAAAGTATATTATCCTTGTTTTTATATTAGTCTTATGAGCCTATAGTTATTGAAGATTTTTTTATTTCATCTTAACAGATTATTATGTCATAGTACTTAGTACAGAACACTCACCCTTGTATCACTTTTCAATTACATTTAGACAGTTTTAAGCATTACTTAGATTGTGTTTTAGTTTTGGCTATTCATTTATTTATTCTACAAACTGATTGATGTCTCGGTTTTTCTGGCAGCACACACATCCATGTTGTAAGTCATAAAAATACAGCAGTTGCAATTGTTATGATCAGTGAGGTTTAGTGCCGTGTGCAGGAGGACCTGGTTTAGCACAGCTACAGCAGCACTCCACTATAAGGCTGGATGGAGAACACAGATGGTACACTGCACATAAATGGGTTCAGGATAAGAAATATATGAATGAATTATTTATTGAATTAACAGCAAAGCATAGAAAGTCAGAATTCATACCAAAACACCAGTAACACAAGTAAGACACCTCCACAGTCTGATACACATATTCAATTTCCACTTAGCTTCACTTTCCATCCTTTGCTGTTCTCAATGTCCATATCTACTATCACATAAGGTCTATAGAGCGCACAAACCTCACCTGAAGCTTTTTTTGCTTTTGAAAAAAATGCTCTGATATCCATCACTGCACTGCAGGTTTGCCACTTACTGCCAACAAATAAAAATACAAAATGAGTTTTATGATTTATGGCTTTTTAGCAGGAATTTAAATTATTCACTTATTATCATGCTGTGCATTAAACTTTGTGGTAAAGTTTACCGTCTTAATTCTGAAATGCTTAGTTAAGGACCTTAACAAAGCATTTAAGGTCAGATCTGTGTACATGGTATTTGATGTAGGAGAGTGATTTGTTCATGGAAGCTACACAGATTGAAGGGCGAGCACCATTTAGTAGCTGACAAGAGGATTTAGTTGGAAAAAAAAAAGACAACACTGAATCAATCTAACATTTGACCACGCACAGCGTGCACTAATTTGTAGAGCAATATACTGTGTTTAGCGATAGCTAGACAGGTGAGTAAAATAAGCACTTTTCAGAAAGTTGCACTTGCTCTTCACATTCAGAGACATAAACTGTGAATAAATACCTCGCAAATGTGACAGTCGCCTGGCAATCACGTGACAGCGCGGCTGGGCAAGGTTACCACCAGCGCTCACAGGACTGCGCCTCTGCTAAACTCAGCAGCACCATGCGACACAAACACATGCCAGAGCAGAGAGAGAGATGAATGTCAGCGCGCTTCGTGGATTGAACCATTTGCCCAAAAAGGGGAGATGATCAAATTACTGTGTTCTTGTAATACATATTTTGGCATAATGCTTGAAATAGGTTGTTTAAAAAAATAGTAGTATAGAAGTATATTTTTAGGGGTGCTTAAAATATATTTAGGGGTGCTTGAACACCCCTAAAATTAGGCTAACTCCACCCCCGAACTAAAAGAACTGAAAAGTGAACCAAGAGATAATAAGCACAAAAGAAGAACTACATACGAACTAAGACTGAACTGAACTGGAACTGACTAAGAAAACGAAGTGACTAAACAAACAATAAGTAAAACCGAGACTACAAGATAACAGAAAACAAAACCAGATTCAAAGCACAACAGATAATAACAAATGAGAACAGCAAAAATAAACAGATGATAATTAAATGATAATGAAAACACAAACCGGCTAAACACAAACCAAAACTAGAGCGTAACTGAACAATGGCTAAGGTATGAAAAGCAAACAAAGAAACAAAGTGGCAAAGCTGAATAGAATGAAAAATAAAATAAAGCTGGGGCCGACTGTGAGAAAAAGAAAAAGGGAAACATAGGATCAAAGCCATGAACAGGGCCAAATCGTGATAGCAAACCTCTCATGCCTTTCATTTAACTCTTAACTAAAATTTGCCAGAGGATTCCTGTATATTAGTGGATTTTTCCTCACTACCTGAGGTTGTATTTGTGCTTTCATTAGAGCTTTGCTTTGTGAGGAAAAAGTCATCGTCAGCTGTTCTCCTTTTCTTTATGTCTGCAAGAACGAAAATGCATCAGGTTCAAGGAAACTATCACAATTTTCGTCCTTGCCTATTCATCGCTGAAGGGAATTATATAACAGGTTGGAGAATATGTAACATTCCTGTGTTGGAGTCAAGTTTGCACAGAATCACACACACACACTTAAAAGGCTCACTTATTGCCGTGGATGTAGCAGCTTTTTAATCAGATTCAGGCAAAATGGCACACAAATGTGACACAAGAGCAATGTGATTTCTGAACACTGGGGCTTCTGCAACTTTAAAGGTTTTTCTTACTATACTGATAATGGCTGTGAGTATTCTAAAAACCACATGTTTGGAGGTAACACACTATGGCATCTTGTTTCATCTTTGACATCTGCAGTTTGAAATATGCTTCCTCTTTCAAGGCTGCTCAAAAAACATTTAACTAGTTCTCTGAGAACAACTGAGGAAAAAAAATGATTTGTAACATCAAGAAAATTTCATTTATGTGGCAACAATGAATAAATCTTGGATTTGGAGACAGTATTGTTTGATGGGCAGTGGTGACACAGATAAGCTAAAAGCTAAAATATTCAGCTGAAGCTACCACTAACTTTTTTTTTTTTTTTTTAAATATGCATTTAGCTTTGACTTCTTTCTAAAACCTTGAAAAACAGACCTGAAAAGCAGGAATTTTAATATGGGTTGCTGCGGACTTTACACCGAACGCCCTCTGGTGGCCATTTCTGGCTGATGAAGACATCGCTGACCGCAATACAAATACATATAACTTGGTCACTTTTCAAAGGGGTTAGACTCCTCAGTAAAGTCAATTTAATGTACAATGGTTAATTTCAGGTCAGTTTGGTGTATAAATCTCATCGTTTCAGGCGGCAGTGAGAGCTAGCAGCTAACTGTTAAAAGCAAGTTAGAGACAAAACAAACCCATCTGATTTCATTATACAATCAATCTGGCCTAGGTGGTTTTCATTGGGCGGCCAGTTGTGGAAATATGAATTCTCACCTTCGGATTGGCCACTTCGCCGGAAGTGACATGGCTCCGCGGCAACCCATTTTGATGTATAAAGATGGAGGCTACCTGAAAGGTTTAGCATGCCAAGATTAGATGATGATCAATATGCACATAAATATGTAACTAGCATGTTGCCCGTGGAGATCCGTGGCCTCTAGATTGGGTGGTGTTTATAAAATGGGTAGCTGACATTTTGCAAGGGTGGTGATAAATTAAGCAAAGCTTGTATAATTAGTTGGAATGGAATGTGAGTCCTCAAATTTTTTTTTTTTTTAGAAGAGGACCTAAACCCTTTTATTTGCTGTTAATTATGATTTATTTTATGTTAATTTACTGTCTTAATGTATGTATATTATTTTAGGTTCTTGTTATCATATACACATTATTATCATTATATTTTTATTATTCTATTTCATTTCTAAATTCATCACAATGGAAACAAGTGTTTTCAATTTCTTGTGTCATCCATATATTTTTAGTGTATTTACAATTATAATATGTACATACATTAAACTTACTAAATAAAATCATGCACTCACACTTATAATATAATGATGATTTACCGCCCCCCGGTGGAATGGCGTGTGAGTCCAGAATATAATTAGCAACGTTAGCTAATATCCACAGTTTCTCCAAAAATCTTAATCCTATCAATCCTTTCGGTGCTGTTCAGCCTTGACCCAAAATACATAACCATACCAAACGGCTGTCCCCAGTCGCAAACACACAGAGCTTTTTGTTTTTTTCTGCATTCTGCTGGAAGCAGGTGCTTTTAATTGTTACACACCCACAAACAGAGACAGTGGCAGAAGGCATCAAAAGCAATACTGTTTTCAGTCATGGTAACGACAACATGACTAAACTAAACTTACTAAACCCATTGAACTACACAAAACACAGTAAGTCACTAACAACACTGTTAAACTTGCATGAACCACAATAACATGTAAAACCCACGAACCACAAACTCTCATGGTGCATTGTAGCACAATGTCTATTGTTTACTGGTTAAATAAAATTGCTAATTTCTCCAAAAATACAAGTCCCATCAATGTTCCATTTTCACAGCATTCATTCTTGACCCAAAATACATAAGTATACCAAACAATCTACGTTGCTTTTCAGAAGCAGCAAGTCCGCTTCTTAACCCCTCTCAAAGCCATTTTAAAATGTCAATCATGAGTCAGTTTTGTGCGGATTAAACTCACTTGTCTTATTGTGGACAAGAAACGAGAATGCATTCTTTATGAATTACATTAATGCTGATGTGCAGCCGGCTGTAAGAGCTCAGCTCAGAGGTATTAGTCAGGGTGCCAGACTTCAAAAATGTGCAGAAAACAGAAGCGTGTCACATCATGACATACTTTTGTTTTTGGCACTTTTTGGTAGATTGGTCCATCCTGCATAGGATTTCAGAGGCCTGTTCGGGCAAATCTCCCGCGAAAAGTGTGATTTGTCTCTTTAATTTTCGGGGAGGATAAAAAATTGCCCTGAAATTAGGGGTAGGGAAAATATAAATACATTCTTCACAATGTTTCTTCAATTTTATTCCAACATATTTGGTATCAATACAAAGCTTATAAAGTCTACTACAAGAACATAACACTGATTTATTAGTTGGGTTAATTAGTGCATAGCTATAAGTCAAAAGGTGAAGGACGGAAAGGTTAAGTCAAAATTTAGGGCTTTCAAAGCTCTATGCCCCACTGTGACTTAGTGATTTAACTGATTGGAAGGAAACTAATGCAAAATTTTAGAGTACTAGTGCGGGCAGTTTTTTTTTATCCTTGACTAAGTGGGAATGATTAAGGCCTTTGGAATTAACCCTCCTTTGCCGAGGGGCCAATAATTGAAAATCACTCGAAAATTAAGCATTTTCCCAAAGTATCTTTTTTTTAGGATTTCAATTCAGCTTTTCAGTGATACTAGTGGTAACTGGCAACATATTTCACAAATCTCAGTTTTCTTTGTGTTGGTAACCCTTTTTGCAAGTTTGACCCTTTATGCCCTAAGTTCCTCACATGCCACCATACATTAAAGACGAAGAACTCTTCTGGTAATTGGAGGTGTATCCACCACCAGATCTGTTTCAACAGTCATGTTGTGTGGGCCGCTGAAGAGGAGGTACTGCTGGCCCACCACCACAAGATGGCGCCCTGCTTGAAGTGCGGGCTTCAAGCACGAGAGGGCGTCGGAGCGACCAGGAGTGACAGCTGTCACTCATCATCCGTACCAGCTGTCACTCATCCACTACTCATCACCACCACCATAAAGGCCGGACTGCAACTCCACCTCCCCGCCGAGAAATCAACTACCAATCAGGTAATTTTCTCTGCTGACTTAAAATTCGAGTATTAGTCTGATCTCTTTTTGCAGCCGTTTTCCTGGGACGGATACCCTGTCTGTGGAGTTGGCGTTTGGTGAGGACTGCGACGGCTTCGCCTCACACCCCACCCAGATAAGTGGTTATCTCAGGAGCTGCACGAGTGTGTGATTGGAGGTGGAGGTTCTCCCTCCTTTACTGAATACAGACTGTGGGATTACTGAGTGTGCGACCTCATACTCATCTGGACTGTCTCTGTTCTCTGCCAGCAGTAGCGGGTCTGACTGCTGAAGACAACGGCCACCTGGGGCGCAGGGCTTGGCGGCTCCGGTGTTCTTCAGCTCCATTGGCGGTGGAAGCTGTGTGGATCCGGCTTTTCTCTCACCAGGCGTCTTCTATCGTCGAGCCTGCCCACACGTCACCTGGTGTATGATTGACAGTCACTGTATTGTTATTGTCTGTACATCATTGTGTGATTCACAACATTAAATTGTTACTTTTTGGCTTATCCATTGTCCGTTCATTAACGCCCCCTGTTGTGGGTCCGTGTCACGACACTTTCACAACAGGATTTCTCGGCCAGCGTCATGGATCCCGAGGGGCGTCAACCATCGCTTGAACAGCCAATGGAAGAGCAAGGTGCACAGGCGCCAGCAGGAGGCGTGTTGGGTGAGCTGCAGCACATCTTAACCGCCTTTACCGCTCGGTTGGACGTAATCACCGAGCAGAGCAGTGTTCTCAATCGTAGGATGGAGGCTCTCACCGCCCAGGTGGAAGCGCGTGCTCAGGGCGCTGCTGCAGCACCTTCTCCTGCTGACCGTGTGCCAGAAACAGACATTCCGCTGGTCGTTCAACGAACCCCCCCACCTTCCCCTGAAGCATACATAAGTCCTCCGGAGCCGTAGGGAGGCTGTGTGGAGACGTGCGCGGACTTCTTGATGCAGTGCTCGCTCGTCTTTTCACAGCGTCCCGTCATGTACGCAGCAGACGCCAGCCGGGTGGCTTATGTGATCAATTTGCTTCGAGGAGAGGCACGCGCCTGGGCTACGGCGCTTTGGGAGCAGAATTCATGGCTCCTACAGTTTTTATACTGAGTTTGTGAGGGAGTTCCGACAGTGTTCGACCACCCTCATAGAGGCGAGACCGCTTCAAGTGTGCTGCTGTCGATATGGCAGGGGCGTCGGAGCGCATGCGAAGTATGCAGTCGACTTCCAGCATCGCGGGCCAGGAGCGAAGCCGGCTGGAATGCTGTTGCGCTCCCGCGCCGCCTTTGTAAACGGACGTCTATGGTCCTTAAGGAGCACCTGGTGGCGAAGGACGTAGCCGCGGGATTTAGATGGGCTTATCGACCTGGTTATTACGGTTAGACAACCGATTAACGGAACAGCGACGGGAACGAGACGAGGGGCGTGGCCAGGCACACGCGTCCCTCTTCCTCCCGGGTCCGAAAGGAAGCCGACTTCCCCACGCTCCACTGCCAGGGCTCTCCATGTTACAACAGCTCCCCCTGCTGACGTTGCTATGGAAAACGAGCAGGGCCAAAAAACAATCAGAGCAGAGACAAAGGAGGCTGATCCGTGGAGAGTGTTTTCTCTGCAGCTCTACCGAGCACTACAGAGAGAATGCCCCAAACGGTCAAAACAACAGCACTCGTCCTTAGAGACGGGCTAAGGGTGGGTCACAACACCCACGTGGGGAAAACCCCCGACGATCTGCACGAATCCCGTAACGATCCTGAGTGGGATCTAACCCTTCACGCCCCAGCACTGGTGGACACGGGGTCGGAGGGGAATCTGCTGGATATCAGATGGGCAAAGGAGGTTGGGCTCCCTCTAGTGGCCTTACCGTCATCATTGTCGGTGCGGGTGCTAGATGGCACCCTTCTTCCACTAATCACACACCAGACACAGCCAGTGACATTGGTGGTGTCTGGGAATCACGGGAGGAGATTGTGTTTTATGTAACACCTTCTACCTACCCGAGTGATTTTGGGGTTTCCATGGGTGTTAAAACACAATCCCCGGATTGATTGGCCGTCTGGGGTTGTGGTTCAGTGGAGGGAAACCGCCACCAGGGGAGTGTTTTAGGATCCTCGGTTCCCACACCGGTGTGACTGCTAAGGTAGGAGGTTTCAGTCCCCCCAATCTGACGGCGGTGCCGTCCCGAGTACCACGACCTTGCTGACGTCTTCAGCAAGGATCTGGCACTCACGCTGTCCCTTCACCGTCCGTACGTATTGTGCCATTGATTTGATACCCGGGGTGCTGAGTACCGTCCAGCAAGTGCTGTACAACCTCTCACGTCCGGAACGGCGAATCAATGGAGACCTACATCCCAGCCGGGACTCGTTAGCTTGCCGGGTTGATCCGGAACTCCACCTTCCCGATTGGTGCTGGTTTTCTTTTTTGTGGGCAAAGAAGGACGGCAGACTCCGTCCATGCATTGATTACAGAGGGCTGAACAAGATCACGGTTCGCAATACCGATACCCGTTACCTCTGGCTTGGATTCAGTGTTCACACGCCCCTGCATGGAGCCCCAAATTTTCACGAAATTGGATCTTAGGAATGCTTATCACCTGGTTCGGATCCGGGAGGGAGACGAGTGGAAGACGGCATTTAACACCACGTTAGGTCACTTTGAGTACCTGGTCATGCCGTTCGGCCTCACCAATGCGCCCACGACGTTCCAAGCATTGGTTAATGACGTCTTGCGGGACTTCCTGCATTGGTTTGTCTTCGTATATCTAGACGATATACTCATCTTTTCTCCGGATCCTGAGACCCATGTCAAGCATGTACGTCAGGTCCTACAGCGGTTGTTGGAGAACCGGCTGTTTGTGAAGGGCGAGAAGTGTGAGTTCTACCGCACTTCTTTGTCCTTCTTGGGGTTCATCATCTCCTCCAACTCCGTCGCCCCTGATCCGGCCAAGGTTGCGGCGGTGAGAGTTTGGCCCCAACCAACGAACCGTAGGAAACTACAACAGTTCCTCAGTTTTGCAAATTTCTACCGGAGGCTCATCAAGGGCTACAGTCAGGTAGTTAGCCCCCTGACAGCCCTGACCTCCACAAAAGTCCCCTTCACCTGGTCGGATCGTTGAAAAGCCGCGTTTAGGGAGTTGAAACGCCGGTTCTCGACTGCACCGGTTCTGGTGCAGCCCGATCCCAAGCGCCAGTTTGTTGTTGAAGTGGATGCCTCTGACTCAGGGATAGGAGCCGTGCTGTCCCAGAGCGGGGAGTCCGACAAGGTTCTCCATCCATGTGCCTACTTTTCCCGCAGGTTGACCCCAGCTGAACGGAACTATGACGTCGGCAATCGGGAACTTCTTGCGGTGAAGGAGGCTCTTGAGGAGTGGAGACACCTGTTGGAGGGAGCATCGGTACCATTTACGGTTTTCACGGACCATCGGAACCTGGAGTACATCCGGACCGCGAAGTGTCTGAACCCCAGGCAAGCCCGCTGGTCGCTGTTCTTCGGGCGTTTTGACTTCCGGATCACCTACCACCCCGGGACAAAGAACCAACGATCTGACGCCCTGTCCCGGGTGCACGAAGAGGAGGTCAAGACCGAGCTGTCAGACCCCCCTGAAACCATCATCCCCGAGTCCACTGTCATGGCCGCCTTTACCTGGGACGTGGAGAAGACCGTCCGGGAGGCCCTGAAACGGAGCCCGGACCCGGGGACAGGTCCGAAGAACAAACTGTACGTCCCACCAGAGGCCAGGGCTGCGGTCCTTGACTTCTGTCACGGTTCCAAGCTCTCCTGTCACCCAGGGGTGCGAAGGACCGTGGCAGTGGTCCGGCAGCGCTTCTGGTGGGTGTCTATGGAAGCCGACGTCCGGGAGTATGTCCAGGCCTGCACCACCAGTGCCAGCGGCAAAGCCGACCATCACAAGGCCCAAGGCCTCCTCCAGCCTCTGCCTGTGCCTCGTCGCCCCTGGTCTCATATCAGCCTGGACTTTGTCATGGGCCTCCCGCCGTCCCAGGGCAACACCACCATCTTAACGATAGTGGACCGGTTCTCCAAGGCGGCCCACTTCGTGGCCCTCCCGAAGCTCCCGACGGCCCAGGAGACTGCAGACCTCCTGGTCCACCACGTCGTGCATCTGCATGGGATTCCATCAGACATTGTCTCGGATCGTGGTCCTCAGTTCTCCTCCCAGGTCTGGAGGAGTTTCTGCAGGGAACTGGGGGCCACCGTCAGTCTCTCGTCTGGGTACCACCCCCAGACGAATGGGCAGGCAGAGCGGACTAACCAGGAACTGGAGCAGGCCCTCCGCTGCGTGACCTCCACGCACCCGACGGCCTGGAGTGACCATCTGGCCTGGATCGAGTACGCTCATAATAGCCAAGTCTCATCTGCCACCGGCCTCTCCCCGTTTGAGGTGTGTTTGGGGTACCAGCCCCCATTGTTTCCACTGGTGGAGGGAGAGGTCGGGGTGCCCTCGGTCCAGGCCCATTTGAGGAAGTGCCGTCGGGTGTGGCGTACCGCCCGCTCTGCCCTGCTCAGAGCCCGGACGAGGGCTAAGGCCCATGCACACCGCCGGCGTTCCCCGGCCCATGCATACCAGCCCGGGCAGGAGGTCTGGCTATCCACTAAGGACATCCCCCTGCAGGTGGAATCCCACAAACTAAAGGACAGGTACATCGGACCATTTCCCATACTCAAGTCCTCAGTCCGGCCGCAGTGAAGCTGAAGCTGCCAGCTTCACTGCGGAGTACACCCCGTGTTTCATGTGTCAAGACTCAAGCCCTGCATACCTCACCACTGTGTGCCCCGGGACCAGCGCCGCCTCCTGCCCGGATCATTGACGGGGAGCCCGCGTGGACGGTACCGCCGGTCCTGGACGTCCATCGAAAGGGCCGGGGGTTCCAGTATCTGGGACTGGGAGGGTATGGCCCCGAAGAGCGCTCCTGGGTGAAGAGGAGCTTCATCCTGGACCCGGCCCTGCCTGGCCGACTTCTACAACCCGTCACCCGGACAAAGCCTGGTCGGGTGCCAGGAGGCGCCCATTGAGGGGGGGGTCCTGTTGTGTGGGCCGCTGAAGAGGAGGTACTGCTGGCCCACCACCAGGCGTCTTCTATCGTCGAGCCTGCCCACACGTCACCTGGTGTATGATTGACAGTCACTGTATTGTTATTGTCTGTACATCGTTGTGTGATTCACAACATTAAATTGTTACTTTTTGGCTTATCCATTGTCCGTTCATTAACGCCACCCTGTTGTGGGTCCGTGTCATGACACTTTCAACAACAAGTCAGACAGCAAAGTATTCATTTGTGTACTGTTCATCAACAGTTCTTGAATCTGTTCAGGCCTTTTGTGTGCAGGACACCAGTACCAAGCACCCAGATCACAAGGTAAGTAATATAAACACACATTTCTCATGAAAAATGATGGGAGTAATAATAACAGATGAAACAGATTGTCAGATTCCTTCATGCATACCTGTGCAGAGATCATACATGTAGATGCCTGTACATAGACCTGTCGGATTAGATGTGACCCAAATTAGCCCATTGATGACAGTATTGTTGATCACTTGTGAAAATAATCAGACAAACATGATTTTGCTCCATGGGATAGGATGCATTGATGATAAGAATACTGCTACTCTCCCTTATGATAACAAAGTATGGAGGCCCAGAAGGGTATCCAAAGTTTTAAACCTGTGTTATACATGCTTTTTCCTCCTTCTCAGTTCTCTTATTACTTCGAGTTACTTTTACATGATAGTTGTAGTTCCACCTATCTAAAACCCAGCAAAAAATGCCCCAACCAAAAGCCCAGGCTTTTTTGTGACTACACTTATTTTTTGCTGTGCTGAATAGACCCGTGTTCAAAAACCCTGGGTTATTTCAACCTGCGAGGTTTCTTGGTTTATTGCCAGGTTTATTTGGACACGGGTCCTCCCCATGCTTTTAAATGAGTGGAATCGCAAATTCACTAGTTATCCAACATGGTGACAGATTGCGCAGTATGCGAACTTGCGTATTGCATATGTGCTGCGAATGTAATCATGGATGCAGCCATATTGGAAAACTAGTTTCTACCTCCACTAAGTTTCTACCTCCACTACGTAAAAACAGTGGAGAACTCTCCAATTGCAAGACATCGCACGCGAACTCTCTCACCGGGTTTGGTAACTAAATAAGTGTCGAGAAAACAGGTATAGACGCGAGGCAGGTTTTGTTCAGACGCGGGGGCGCAACGGGTCTCAAAGAACCCACCAATATGGAGTAGGTGGAACCATGACAAATATTTGAGATTCAAGTTATGGTTCAAACTGAAGTTTACACTCTATTTCAGGTGCAATGGCTGAGCTGATGGAACTACCCTTTCAGAGGAAGAGGAAGTCAACTTCTTCTTCCCGGGCCCCATCAACTTATTATTCGAAGTGCATTATATGCCAGAAGAAGGCAAACTCCAAGCCCCTTCAGTGTGTCACAGAAAACGGATACACTGCCTTGTCCTATGCAGTGAACAATCGTGACGATAGTATAGCTTGTCATTTAATTTCGGATGTCAACTGTAAGCAAGAGTTCCTAGGAAAGTCACCAAAATGCCATAATGATTGCAGGAATCAATACACAAACAAAAAGACTGTTGAACAAAAGATACGTTCTAGGGATGTCTCGGATGCACCATTTCAAGCAAATTCCCAGTGGATGCACTGTTATTCTAGGTGGTATGTGTCAAGGACCAGCTAAGAAAGTGTCCAATGCAGGTGTCACAGAAATGGAGAGTTTGCTCTGCGATGAACATGAAGAGGCAGACAACATTATTTGCCCATATTGCCTACTCAGCTCAGAATGAAGGGTGCAAGAGAGCGATTATAGCAGCGACTGACACAGATGTGTTCATGCTAGGGATTTACCACATTACTAGAATAGATGGTCTCTGTGAACTTTGGCTGAGGAAGCAAGATGATACATTTATACCATGCCACTGGATTTCAGAGTTTCTAACCAGTCACTACACAGAACTTACAACTTCGTTAATGCTTACTACATACTCCGTTACCGGCTGTGACAATGTAAGCTACATGTTTGGATGTGGAAAGAAACGGGCCTTGAAAGTTACTCTTGAATGTGACCAGAATTTGAGACCTCTGGCTGAATATGGGATGCCTGGTTCAGGAGTTGAATTTTCACTTGATGTTAAAGAAGCCTCTCGAAAGTTCATCTGTGCACTTTATGGAAAGAGGCACTTTTCTGGCTCATTAGATGAGCTTCGCTGTCATCTATTTCAGACAAAGAAGTCAGACATTAGGTCATTGCCACCAACGAGTGATGCATTTGACTTACACATAACGAGGGCTTTATTCCAGATTTTGGTTTGGAAGAGGGCCTCTTTGGATTCATTTATGCCTCCCCTAGCTACAGAATTTGGAAGAACAATTCAAGATGGGTCTCTCGTGGCTTGCTTGATGACAAAACCACCAAAGCCCTCCCTACAAAGTGTCAGATGTAACTGTCAGAAGGGAAGATGCAAAACTAACTGTGCCTGTAGAAAAGCAAGGCCAAGTGTCCCCTGCACGCTCGCATGCAGCTGCTGTGGAAATCCCCATAATTGTGAGAACACCAATGAAATTGAGCATGAGTATCTTGACCCTTAAAAAGTCAGAATGTCATTGGTTAGTGAATGTGGCTAATGCTAGCTGTTAGGGCAAATCAATAACATTAGAATTTAACATTATCCGATGGGTTAAGCACCTATTGTCAATTCATGGTAATCACAATTTTCTGGATTTCCAAGTAATTAGGGCATAAAGAGTTAAACTTGCATAGATGGTAAGCACAATTAAGAATTATTGATGAGCAGTGTTGCCAGTTACCAATATTATTATGAAAAATTGATTTAAAACAGCAAAAGCATACTTTGCAAAAATGCTCAATTTTCGAGCAATTTTCAAGTATTAGTCCTTCGACAAAAGAGGGTTAATTCCAAAGGCCTTAATCATTCCCACTTAGTTAAGGATTAAAAAACTGCCCACACCAGTACTCTATAATTCTGCATTAGTTTACTTCCAGTCAGTTAAATTACTAGGATACAGTGGAGTATAGAGCTTTGAGAGACCTAGATTTTGACATACCCTTTCCGTCCTTGACCTTTTGACCTGTAGCTATGCACTAATTAACCCAACTAATAATCAGTGTTATGTTCTTGTAGTAGACTTTATAAGCTTTATATTGATACCAAATATGTTGGAATAAAATTGAAGAAACATTGTGAAAAATTTATTTATATTTACCTACCCCTAATTTCAGGGCAATTTTTATCCTCCCCAAAAATTACAAAAAAAGAGACAAATCACACATTTTGCGGTAGATTTGCCCAAGCAGGCCTCTGAAATCCTATGCAGGATGGACCAATCTACCAAAAAATACCAAAAACAAAAGTATGTCATGATGTGACACACCTGCTCTCCACCTGGGGGCCTTGGCACCCCTACTATATGGAGTGACATTCATGCCATTAATGTCTGAAAGGAAATGCGTTTGAGGAAAAACTACAGATTTTGTTTATTTTTATTTATGTCCAGAGACCAAGGATCCAGTGACCAATTTCATATTTATTTACTTTAAGACTCAATAAAATGTTATTGACATAGAAAACCTGTAAAGCCTATTTTTAGTACACAGAAAATTCACAAGAGGTATTGATAAGGGAATCGATAAGGAATCGGATCGATAATGTTAAAATGTGTTAGTTACGTAAAAGACATTTAAAAACACACATAGATGTTTTTTTAAAAAAACAATGTTTAAAATATGACAAAAGGTAAAATAGAAGTACAGAAAGTTCTTTAAAAACATGTTTAAAATGTTTACAAAGGCTGTAAAATGTGTAAATGCATAAATATTTCCTTAAAAAGGCACAAATACTTTTAAAATGTGTTTAAGCTGTTGTATCATTACGTTTCCCTGCTCCTGCTTCCTGTCACATGTCAACTTCATGTGCCATGGTAGCATAGTGGGCATAACCTTGAGTTTAATAATCCTTTTTTCCTACCTTGTTTAAGCTTTACTGACAGACTGACATTTGCTTATTTACAGTTGTACATACAGAACCTAAAAATGTTCTGTCTGCTTCTGTAGTGTGGTGGATTTGCATCATGATATGCTTGTGAGGACTGAAGTTGCAGCTTGTTGGCTGCTATGCATCACTTGTACCTGGTTTGTTTGGAGGCACCAAAGCGGATGCGATACAAATCCCTACTGGGATTTGGCAGATGTCTTACGGAGATACAATTCCAGTTCTACATGGAGAAACTTTCTCACAGCTCCTGATGTTCCCAAGTGGACTCCCAGCCAAATACTAATCAGGACAAACTCTGCTTCATTTCTGATATCTGATAGGATCAGGTGTGCAGAAAACAGCAGGGCAGAGGCTGCATTTCACAAATACCAGCTGCATTCATTGCTTCAGTCATCTGCTGAATTAAGCACAGAATCATATTTACTTCTACAAATTAAGATGACTCATAGCATCCAATCATGTTCAACACATGAGTTTAAACTGCTGTGTAAATGGGTACCAGCATTGAATAGGGAGGAAACATGTGCCCCATCCAGGAGGAATGAACTATGTGGGATGCAGTTTTTATGGTGAGATTAAAAAGGAGAATTTTTATACTGTTCTGCATGGTGAAGTCATCTTAGGTCTCTGACATTGATTTGATGTTATAAAGCAATAAAAACACATTACTGCACAATACTGCTTTCACAAGGCACTGTAATTTAGTCTGACTGGCTACATGAATGTGAAACAATGATTTGATGCTTTTATTAGCTATATTTTACTCCTTGTCTCTGCCTGTGTCTTACTTTGATCTTACAAGTATCAATGTTTTTGTAGATACACATTGTGCTCATGTTACTAATATGAGAAAATTGCACCCCTACCAATTGACACTTGCTTTGTAAAAATGAAATCATGATCCATCATGCTGATTTACCCTTCTGCTGTCAATCACCAAGCATATCTCCTCACGAGTACCAGAGACATTTATTTTCACAATCTGTCCGCAGTTAACATTTTAAAATCTACTGAATTTTGTCATCATGTTCTGCAGTACAGTAATATTGTGGCCTTTTATGACAGAACTTTTGTCTTGTATGGCATGGTATCATGTTGCTAAACTTGTTTTCCAAAAGATAATTGGTATGATGGCATATGCATTGTTCTTTACCAAAGTATTGGATAACCAGCTCTAGTTATTATGGTTAGTGGATAACCAGAATGACATACATCTCGTTTCACATTCTGAATTTTATCTAGCTTTGTTTTTCCCTTTAGGTCAGTGTCTTATCATGTTTGACAGAGTTCAGTATTGGCCCTAATACAACCCCAATTCCAGTGAAGTTGAGACATTGTGTAAAATGTAAATAAAAACAGAACACGATTTTCAAATCCTCTTCAACCTATAATCAATTGAATACACATTAGCATGTGTTGCTCCAAAACCTGGATGTACCTTTCAGCATTGATGGTGCCATCACAGATGTGTAAGTTGCCCATGCCATGGGCACTAACACACCCCGTACCATCACAGATGCTGGCTTTTGAACTTTGCGCTGGTAACAATCTGGATGGTCTTTCTCCTCTTTTGTCCGGAGGACACAACGTCCATGATTTCCAAAAACAATTCGAAATGTGGACTCATCAGACCACAGCACACTTTTCCACTTTGCGTCTGTTCATTTCAAATGAGCTCGGGCCCAGAGAAGGCGGCCGCGTTTCTGGATGTTGTTGATGTATGACTTTCGCTTTGCATGGTAGAGTTTTAACTTGCCCTTTTAGATGTAGCGACGAACTGTATTAACTGACAATGGTTTTTGGAAGTGTTCCTGAGCTCACGTGGTAAGATGCTTTACACAATGATGTTGGTTTTTAATGCAGTGCTGCCTGAGGATCAAAGGTTATGGGCATTCAGTGTTGGTTTTCGGCCTTGCCACTTACGTGTAGAAAGTTCTCCAAATTCTCTGAATCGTCTGATTATATTATGGACTGTAGATGATGGAATCTGTAAATTCCTTGCAAGTGAACATTGAGAAACGTTCTTAAACTGTTGGACTATTTTTTCACACACTTGTTCATAAAGTGGTGATCCTCACCCGATCTTTGCTTGTGAACGGCTGAGCCTTTTGGTGATGCTCCTTTTTTACTCAATCATGACACTCACCTGTTTCCAATTAGGTGTTCTTTGAGCATTCATCAATTTTCCAAGTCTTTTGTTGCCCCTGTCCCAGCTTTTTTGAAACGTGGTGCAGGCAATCATTTCAAAATGAGCAAATATTTGCACAAAAACAATAAAGTCTATCAGTTTGAACATTAAATATCTTGTATTTGTGGTGTATTCAACTGAATATAGGTTGAAGAGGATTTTCAAATCACTGTATTCTGTTTTTAATTTACATTTTACACAACGTCCCAACTTCATTGGAATTGGGGTTGTACCCAATGCTGCCATGCTTGGATTCTGTACCATGAAGCAAATAAGAGATGACTTTCCATGGACAGGACACTAGTCCATATTTCCATCCTAGGGTGGTACCCCTTAGAGCTGGGTGGGTTGGGAGAATACAGATGAACTGCCATGTTCAAAAACAAAGATGGGTAGCCTTAAGTGGGACCAGGAATCAAACCCAGACCAACTCCTATCCCATTGAGCTCCCTGACTTATAACTATGAAAGGTCTTTAAAATTGATTTACTACCTTGTTTGTGCTGGCATGCACTATGCACACCTATGTGGTCTATGTGTAACTATAGACAAAACATACACATAGACAAAACCACAAAACCAGTGACTAAAGCATAATACAATAAATGTGAAAAACAAAACTAAACTAAGACTGAAGTAACTAGAGGGACATGAGTGAAAGATAATAAATGTAATACAATAAGGCAAAACTATATACATGGCAACCAAATAATACACAGAAAATAAATGAAACAAAACCAGTCATAAGGGAAGCATGACCATGATAACAAGACATGACATGAATAACCACACAGAAGCTCGGAGCATAGGAATGGATACAAATTCATACTTATGGCAGATGGCCCTAAAGGACCGGATCATGACACAGAAGAGTGATCTTTCAATTCTACTCATTCTTTGTTTTACATACAGCAAAAAATGAAAAACATCCTTCCTGTGTATTCTTAAAATAATAAGTGGATTTCCTATTCTGGACCAAACTGTTTTAAAAAAACAACTAGCAGTCTGCGGAAAGATGACGAGGACACTGTACATAGAGCATTTCTTTGGGTGCTTGCATCATGTGGATATTATATCACTTCTCTGGTGGCTAGACCAGAGCAGTGCAGTGTTTAAAAGCCCGGAATGACCCGGTGTCGCAGACCGAATGCTCCCCCCATAAAAATCGGTCTGCCTTGCTTCACTGCGCATGCATCAGTTCGGACCACAGCAGCAGAGTCTCTTCACCCAAAGCAATCAAATGGATTAATGGGATCATTAACCATCAGATGACAAGGTAAAACCTTTTAAATCATTGTAAAGTCAGTTTAAAGCAGAAACAAGGCCATTTTAAGAAGAAACGAGGCGAACCTCCATGACGCTTTGAAATGACCGACACGCAGTGAACGCATGAGCTAGCAGCTCGTTTAGCCCTGGCACTCTGATAGCTTCATCTGTCTTTTATGATGAAATAATGCTGAATTTATGTGGAAATGATTGTTGTACAAAAGCTTCAGATATCTGTCGCTGAGATAGATGATGACTGTTGTGGAATTTTCGGGATGATGTCGGCAAGAGATGAGACCAGTGAGCACGGACCACAGGAATCAGTACATGATGCAGAGAGAAAGGTTTAATTGCAGCCTAAGCACATAAACACATTAACAGATATATCTGGAGGAGACCCTGACAGACATGCAAGCAAACATAAAGCACAGAGTCTTCTGACCTTAGCGACCCCCAGAGCCATCTTAAGGACTCCACAATACAGACGTGGCCTTCAGTTAGTGTGGAAAACAATGACATTAGGGCTCAACAATTTTTCACTGACAATGACTGGAGTGCAGTTTTAAGTAGAAACAAGGTGATAATCCGTGAAATGCGGCTAATGACTCATGCACATCGAAGGCAGGGGGGACCAATTTTTAACGGGGACCATTCGGTCTGCGACACCGGGTCATTCCGGGCTTTTAAACACCGCACTGCTCTGGTGTAGCCACCACCATGGCAAAGTCACTGCCAGCTTCAGCTCCACCTCTTTTTGCGACTTCAGATGCTGTTTATTTCTCAATTTCTTTTTCAGAAACTGTCATTTGAATCAAGGAAAACCACAAAGAGGAGGATAGAAGAAGCATGAAAAGGTCATCCTTAAAGCAGCACTCAGTAGCCACAACACTGATGTTAACAGATGGGAAACACTTACCAAAGAGAGGCCCACAGGGAGATTTGACATTCCTCATGGAGTAGATCACTTAGTACAGTCCCAGAAGAAACAAATGAAACAAATAAAGCTCAAGCCCTTCTGTCCTTTCCCAACTGGATTTTACAAGAAAGCTGCTGACCATGGAGGAACATCATCCTGAGTCTGAAGGGAAAGCCAAGAGAAGATATTGGTGAAAAACACATTAACCCATGCAGTGACACTCATCATTCTATATATGCTTTGTAGCTATCAAGTCAGCTAACCCTGCACTCCATAGGACCATGGAGCTTCATCTCATTAAGCAGGACCCTGCAAAGGATGCTGACTGATAATTTACTGCACAGCTTTAATGACATTTTAAGTCGGGGGTCCTTTGTCTATGTGCAGGCTGCTCCTAATGCTCAGCATTGAAAACATTATAGTAGGGATATATGGAAGAACTGAATACTGTCCAAGATGGGGGCAGAATCTCTGAATTGTGACATTTATCAAGGTTGTAGTCTGGCTGATATATTGCATGGACAAGGTATTTAATATGGTTGCGGAGACCAGTGAACTGGGTTCTTTTTCTGTGCTGAATGGTTTACTGACTTTGCTTTGCAGATGATGCTCTGATCTTTATGTCATTAATGAATGTCCTGATTGCATGACATGAGAAGTTGTACTGTCTGGGTTTGTATTTCTCCTGGATCAAGACTAAGATCTAGGATTATAGTAACTTCCGGGCCTCCACCACCAGAAGTCTGTCTGTATGCAGTCAAACTGTTGAACATGTTGAGATTTTCACTTCACTCAGCAGTGACCTTCAAGTCTCTGGACCTTGGCTTATGTAGTCAAGGGATGTCTGTGAAAAATGTAGAGTCATGAAGTTTGTGGACACAGGTATTTGGCAATGCTGATGCCTTGGAAGGAGAATGAAAGCTCAAGTGTTCAGGGTCTTCATGCACATTCTCTTCCTGTATGCTTGTGAGTCTTAGACCCCAACCTAAGGCAATGAATGGATGTGTTTGGTATTGCTTCTTTGCAGAATCTCAATTACTTTGTGTCAAATGAATGGGTGATTACTTGTGGGAGACTCAGTTGACATAACATTTTCTGGGGTAATGTCAGCTACCACACTATGGCCCTGTGGTGTGCATCCCAATAACCTAAAAACACAATTCTGGCAATCCAGCAAATGGAAAAGGTCAAGTGGATGTCTATTTATCACCTAACTGTGGAAGATCGTTGGTTAGTTTTGGGAGACAGGGATCTAGGCAATTTCGTAATGTGGTGGACATGGCAATATTCTCCACCACTGCATGGTCCAAGACCTCACCTGTATCATCTAGTCACAAATTTGAGCAATAGTACAGTTACATCCAAATCCATCCAAAGACAAACCGTATGTTGTGTGGGCCGCTGAAGAGGAGGTACTGCTGGCCCACCACCACCAGAGGGCGCCCTGCCTGGAGTGCACAGAAGCAGCCAGGGTGACAGCTGTCACCCATCACCGGAGACAGCTGATTCCAATCAACAGGGAGGTATATCAGCAGGACGGCATCTCCACCTCATTGCCGAGATATCGCCCTATCAAAGAGGTAACAATCTCCGCCCAAACGTGCTAGTAATTACAGTTGTAATTCTTGTTGATTGTTTGTAGGATAGCTGACTACTGGACAACTCTTGGATAAGTACTCACCTTCCTACATTCCTTTATTGTTGTTGACGAGAGGTGGAGGTGGAATCTCCACCCTCCGTGTTGCTGGGTGCAGCCGCACCCACACCTGACTGTTTCTGTTCCTTGCCAGCAGTACCGGATCCGACGAGCGGAGGCAGTGGCCACCTGGGAGTTCGGGACTTGGCGGCTCCAGTATTCCCGGGGTTCGGTGGCAGAGGAAATCGGGTTGGTTCAGGTTCGACTTGGACAGACGTCTCCTATCGTCGAGCCTGCCCACACGACACCGTTGTAATTGGACTCAATTTCAATATTGTAATCGGCTGTGTTTGTTGTGCCTGTTTCACAACAGTAAAAACAGTGTTATTTGACTCCTCCATTGTCCGTTCATTTGCGCCCCCTGTTGTGGGTCCGTGTTCCAACACTTTCACAACACCGTAATTGACACATATTTTCAAAGTTGTGGATTGGATATGACACATGTATCAAGAATAACCAACAAGTATACATCAACAGCCCAAACATGAACCCCAATGTAATATATTTAAAAGTGAACAAAGATAACAGAGTTGCAGCATGTCTAAAATAAACATATGCTGAGACACTCAAGTCAGTAACCTTGGGGTCATTGCTTATGTTTATCTTAACTTTGAAAGTCATGTCAATGACCTATCTAAAGCTATCGTCTAAAGCAAGAAATCTAAAGTGAGAGTATTTATATCTTAGGCTTACTGTGAGAAAGCTGCACATTCATTAATCACATATTAGATTATTGTCATCTTCTTTGCTGGAATACCAAAGAAAACCACAGGAATTGGTTCACATCATTGACTATGCATATACAGATTTAACTTCAAAATACTACAGATTGTCTTTAAAGTACATATTGATTAGACTGCTATTGATTTGCTCATTCTCAGTCCAATCAGTCCTCTCAGGTCATTGAGCAGTTAATTCCTCACTGTTTTTCAAATTCTAAATCCTTGGAGGGAGCTTTCAGTTAAATTGTTCCTGTTCTCTGGAACAGATCTGGCCTCATATCTGTCAATACTCTTGCTCTATATTTAAAAGCAAACTCAAAGTGTTACAGTTTTCTCCATCTTATGATTCATCACTGTTAATCTGCATTTTTTTTTTTTTTTTGCTGAAAATGCAAGGTTGCTGTGCATTTGGAGGCACAAATAGACACAGCAAGGACTTCAAGATGTACAGATTCCCTTCAGATCCGAACAGAAGAAAAATTTGGGAAAATAAAGTCAGCTGTGTGGGATGTAAGCCGACATCGTCAAAGATTTGAGAGGTAAATTTATTGTTCAGTCCCATGTATAGTAAAACTCACCTAAACTGTCATCGTATAAACCAGATATTCGCAGTCACCAGACAAAAAAGACCCAATGTTTTTGTATTGTCTTCCATGTAATAAACACAGTATATAACGGATTTTGTATTATGGATTTTTTGCTCACATCGGATAAAATTTCCCGTCCGATCGCAATGTATTTCCATTAAAAACCCAGAGTAGTCTGGACGTGCAAAGTAACAGAGGTACAAATTAAAGTTCTCTGACATTAGCCGATTTGAGGAAAGTGGAACCAGGGTCATTTCCCTGATTAAAAGTCTGACCGTTTATTTTTTTCACACTGTGCTCAGATTCGAACCCGCAGCCTAGACATGCACCTGTTAAATCACACACAAAAGGCTGCAATTTGACACTTTTATGCTTTTAAATCATAATCCAGCGATGGAGATCTTTAAAACTATCACGCACGTCATTGCATGTTATGGAATTACAGAGCTGCAGAAGCATAAATCAGGCTTTAAATTAATTAAATAAATCATCATAAATTATAAATTTGATAGCATTACTATTTTTATATTTATTTTGATATCAATACCTCAAACCTCCCCAGACAGCCTCCTTGGAAAAATGTTCTTGGCACATTACACTGTGGACACTTCTTGGCTACACAATGGCATATCTGCTTGTGAAAGGTATCCATATGAGCCTAATCTGAAAAGTAGCACTTGATGCTTGATTGTTTTGTAAATTCAGCTCAAAAAATTTCATAGCAGAAAATTTCAAAACTGCTGGAATAAGTGGGTAATGTAAATGAATGATTTTCTGATTTAAAATTTAATAATAGGAATGTTCCTAGGTTTAAATTTTGAAAGTAATGTTAAAAAAGACAACAAAACAAAACAACCCCAAAACAAACAAAAAAATGATCAAATTAAATTTATCTCCTCATAGCATAGATATTATTTTTCATAATTTTCAGACCTTTTGTCTGACTTAGTGCTTAGCTCAGATAAGATAATTATAGTGGGCGATTTTAACATCCACACAGATGCTGAGAATGACAGCCTCAACACTGCATTTAATCTATTATTAGACTCTATTGGCTTTGCTCAAAAAGTAAATGAGTCCACCCACCACTTTAATCATATCTTAGATCTTGTTCTGACTTATGGTATGGAAATAGAAGACTTAACAGTATTCCCTGAAAACTCCCTTCTGTCTGATCATTTCTTAATAACATTTACATTTACTCTGATGGGCTACCCAGCAGTGGGGAATAAGTTTCATTACACTAGAAGTCTTTCAGAAAGTGCTGTAACTAGGTTTAAGGATATGATTCCTTCTTTATGTTCTCTAATGCCATATACCAACACAGAGCAGAGTAGCTACCTAAACTCTGTAAGGGAGATAGAGTATCTCATCAATAGTTTTACATCCTCATTGAAGACAACTTTGGATGCTGTAGCTCCTCTGAAAAAGAGAGCTTTAAATCAGAAGTGCCTGACTCCGTGGTATAACTCACAAACTCGTAGCTTAAAGCAGATAACCCGTAAGTTGGAGAGGAAATGGCGTCTCACTAATTTAGAAGATCTTCACTTAGCCTGGAAAAAGAGTCTGTTGCTCTATAAAAAAGCCCTCCGTAAAGCTAGGACATCTTTCTACTCATCACTAATTGAAGAAAATAAGAACAACCCCAGGTTTCTTTTCAGCACTGTAGCCAGGCTGACAAAGAGTCAGAGCTCTATTGAGCTGAGTATTCCATTAACTTTAACTAGTAATGACTTCATGACTTTCTTTGCTAACAAAATTTTAACTATTAGAGAAAAAATTACTCATAACCATCCCAAAGACGTATCGTTATCTTTGGCTGCTTTCAGTGATGCCGGTATTTGGTTAGACTCTTTCTCTCCGATTGTTCTGTCTGAGTTATTTTCATTAGTTACTTCATCCAAACCATCAACATGTTTATTAGACCCCATTCCTACCAGGCTGCTCAAGGAAGCCCTACCATTATTTAATGCTTCGATCTTAAATATGATCAATCTATCTTTGTTAGTTGGCTTTGTACCACAGGCTTTTAAGGTGGCAGTAATTAAACCATTACTTAAAAAGCCATCACTTGACCCAGCTATCTTAGCTAATTATAGGCCAATCTCCAACCTTCCTTTTCTCTCAAAAATTCTTGAAAGGGTAGTTGTAAAACAGCTAACTGATCATCTGCAGAGGAATGGTCTATTTGAAGAGTTTCAGTCAGGTTTTAGAATTCATCATAGTACAGAAACAGCATTAGTGAAGGTTACAAATGATCTTCTTATGGCCTCGGACAGTGGACTCATCTCTGTGCTTGTTCTGTTAGACCTCAGTGCTGCTTTTGATACTGTTGACCATAAAATTTTATTACAGAGATTAGAGCATGCCATAGGTATTAAAGGCACTGCGCTGCGGTGGTTTGAATCATATTTGTCTAATAGATTACAATTTGTTCATGTAAATGGGGAATCTTCTTCACAGACTAAAGTTAATTATGGAGTTCCACAAGGTTCTGTGCTAGGACCAATTTTATTCACTTTATACATGCTTCCCTTAGGCAGTATTATTAGACGGTATTGCTTAAATTTTCATTGTTACGCAGATGATACCCAGCTTTATCTATCCATGAAGCCAGAGGACACACACCAATTAGCTAAACTGCAGGATTGTCTTACAGACATAAAGACATGGATGACCTCTAATTTCCTGCTTTTAAACTCAGATAAAACTGAAGTTATTGTACTTGGCCCCACAAATCTTAGAAACATGGTGTCTAACCAGATCCTTACTCTGGATGGCATTACCCTGACCTCTAGTAATACTGTGAGAAATCTTGGAGTCATTTTTGATCAGGATATGTCATTCAAAGCGCATATTAAACAAATATGTAGGACTGCTTTTTTGCATTTACGCAATATCTCTAAAATCAGAAAGGTCTTGTCTCAGAGTGATGCTGAAAAACTAATTCATGCATTTATTTCCTCTAGGCTGGACTATTGTAATTCATTATTATCAGGTTGTCCTAAAAGTTCCCTAAAAAGCCTTCAGTTAATTCAAAATGCTGCAGCTAGAGTACTGACGGGGACTAGAAGGAGAGAGCACATCTCACCCATATTGGCCTCTCTTCATTGGCTTCCTGTTAATTCTAGAATAGAATTTAAAATTCTTCTTCTTACTTATAAGGTTTTGAATAATCAGGTCCCATCTTATCTTAGGGACCTCGTAGTACCATATCACCCCAATAGAGCGCTTCGCTCTCAGACTGCAGGCTTACTTGTAGTTCCTAGGGTTTGTAAGAGTAGAATGGGAGGCAGAGCCTTCAGCTTTCAGGCTCCTCTCCTGTGGAACCAGCTCCCAATTCAGATCAGGGAGACAGACACCCTCTCTACTTTTAAGATTAGGCTTAAAACTTTCCTTTTTGCTAAAGCTTATAGTTAGGGCTGGATCAGGTGACCCTGAACCATCCCTTAGTTATGCTGCTATAGACGTAGACTGCTGGGGGGTTCCCATGATGCACTGTTTCTTTCTCTTTTTGCTCTGTATGCACCACTCTGCATTTAATCATTAGTGATCGATCTCTGCTCCCCTCCACAGCATGTCTTTTTCCTGGTTCTCTCCCTCAGCCCCAACCAGTCCCAGCAGAAGACTGCCCCTCCCTGAGCCTGGTTCTGCTGGAGGTTTCTTCCTGTTAAAAGGGAGTTTTTCCTTCCCACTGTAGCCAAGTGCTTGCTCACAGGGGGTCGTTTTGACCGTTGGGGTTTTACATAATTATTGTATGGCCTTGCCTTACAATATAAAGCGCCTTGGGGCAACTGTTTGTTGTGATTTGGCGCTATATAAAAAATTGATTGATTGATTGATTGATTAGCTTATTTGTATATTAGTAGTATTTAGAAAAAATGACAAATTTTAGTGCCAGAATGTAAGTTTAAAATTTGAAAATGGTGTTATACTGTATATGTTGGGGAAAGTGTAAGACACGGACCCACACCAGGGGGCGTAAATGAACGGACAATGGAGATGCCAATAAATACAATTTAATACTGCAAATGTGCACTACAGGTCAAAAATACTGCTTTAGTCTGTCAAAGTTCCACAAAAAGGTGACGTGTGGGCAGGCCTGAGGGTAGGAGACGCCTATCCAGAGAAGAGCCGGGACCCACAAGGTTCCACCACCAACGGAGACCTGCAATACACTGGAGCCGCCAAGTCCCGAGTCCCCAGGTGGCCACTGCTTCCAGCTGTCAGATCCGGTACTGCTGGCAGGGAAAATAAACAGGTTACGGTGGGTGTGTGTACACCCAGCAAACAGTCAGCAAAAGAGTACAGTTCCTTCCTGAGGGAAAAACCTCCACCTCCAAACATAGGAACTCAGAGTACATGCAGTGCCTTATGTAACACTTATCAAGTCAGAGGTGAGGAGTGGAGACGCCAACTCCTACAACTTCCACAAACTCGGCTACAAGCTGCAAGTGTACAAAAAGGTTTACGACTGCAAAAAGCTCTGCTGCAAAAATGTGTGCGTACGGCACAGAACGGCTGAGTAGGTTTACCTGTCGGGTAAGCTGATAACTCGGCAGAGGTGTGATGTCTCTCCCAGGCTTTTATGGATGAGGTGATGATGGGATGATTTCTGACAGCTGTCAGCTCCGGCCCCCTGGTGCTCCTGTGTGGCAACTGCGCCCTCTGGTGCCTGAAGCCCGACGTCAGACAGGGCCCCCTCTGGTGTTGGACCAGCAGTACCTCCTCTTTGGGCGGCCCACACAACGGTATATGACAAAGACGTTATATTTACACACAAACAAAACAGAGTTTTACAGCTAGCTAGACCAGCCTGTGACGTCACCACACTAATGCCTGTGAAATGTCTTGTAAATCACTTCAGAGGCATTATTAGGTTACAAAAATAGCATTTTAGGTTTTATAAGTGATTATTTCTCACTAGCTTTTACATAAAGTATGAGAAACATGTTATATAAACACATAAATGAAGTGGTTTTAGACAGACCTGCCACTGGCGTCACGGTGCCACTCTTCTCTGACTAGCTGTCACTCTCGCAGCTCAAAAAAAAAAAAAGAAAAAAGAAAAGGAACAGAAGGAAACAGAATGTGACTTTTTAACCTCTTAAAATACGAGGTTAGCCATCTTTGAACTTGTCCAAGGTCTGTATCCCAAGAATGTTCCCTGTGAATTTGAAGACCTTGGCAGGAATAGAACTGGACTTGTGTATGCTGAGCACAGACAGACAGACAAACGGAAAGTCTTTGCAATACCCGATGGCCATATTTTACGGCATCGGGTTAAAATCATACACATACACACTGAGGACAGGAATAAGATCACCAAATCACCATACAGTTTATTAAAATCAAATATCTCCCCCTGATAAAAAATTCAGTGAATCCAAATGGCACTTGAAAACATTTTGCATTTGATTGGTCTGTTTCAGTAAACCAGCTGCTCTGCTCGTGTATTGTTGCTCTCATTAAAATGCAGGAAACTAGACATCATATGGTTGTCCTTCACGGCCATCAGTCAAATATAGCATTTAACAGAAAACATCACAATTAGTGATGTCCTAACTCATGCACATGAATTTTCATTCTGTCCTGGAGTGTTGCTTTTGCAACATACGTGAACAATAATGTTCAAATGAAACTATGTGGCACTGTCACAGGTGATTGAGGGGCCTGAGTGAGTGATTTGCATTTAACTCTGTCCAGGATCACTGCCAGGGTGCAGGTGTATCGGGTACAACCCGATCTCATGCAAGTTTGTGATGATGTCAGTAAAAGGGATTTTATCTATTAGTTCGTGATGGTATCGTGGAAGTTGGGGTGACACGGGGGAGGAGTTAAGGTTAAAGTTATGGTTAAAGTTCGGGTTAGGTTTATGCTTATGGTTAAAATAGTGAACTAAACTTGACCGCATCATGAAAATGCAATGCATTACCTTTTGATATCACACACACAAAAAGTGTGAGACTGAGCTGATTGGGTAATCGTTGTAAATTTGGCAACACATTTTAATGGGCATAGCTATATTATAAACAAAGACAAGAAAAAAAAATGCATCCTTGCACATAAAATATATTTCTCAAAAATTCTCAACCATTTTTCTTGAAACATGCCTTATTTAGAATTTGACTGATTCAATTAAATTCCAATTTCTCTATTAGTCACAGAGTTGGGATTATATATGTTGTTAGATAATTATATAAATATATTGTTAGATCTGTGCTAAGTCCTTATTTTATGTTAGTTATGAAGTGTTTATCTGTGTTATCTGTTTGTGGTGACAGACACACCAATGTGTCTCTCACCACAACCAACAGCTCCATTTTCATAACTTTGTGTGCATGAAACACCTGGTTTTACCTTTTGATATCCACTGGAGGCACGCTGGGCTACAATTTGACCTGAAGCTACTCTTCGACACTAGAACTCAAAAACATAGTACCATATCTCCCCAATAGAGCGCTTCGCTCTCAGACTGCAGGCTTACTTGTAGTTCCTAGGGTTTGTAAGAGTAGAATGGGAGGCAGAGCCTTCAGCTTTCAGGCTCCTCTCCTGTGGAACCAGCTCCCAATTCGGATCAGGGAGACAGACACCCTCTCTACTTTTAAGATTAGGCTTAAAACGTTCCTTTTTGCTAAAGCTTATAGTTAGGGCTGGATCAGGTGACCCTGAACCATCCCTTAGTTATGCTGCTATAGACTTAGACTGCTGGGGGGTTCCCATAATGCACTGAGTGTTTCTTTCTCTTTTTGCTCTGTATGCACCACTCTGCATTTAATCATTAGTGATTGATCTCTGCTCCCCTCCACAGCATGTCTTTTTCCTGGTTCTCTCCCTCAGCCCCAACCAGTCCCAGCAGAAGACTGCCCCTCCCTGAGCCTGGTTCTGCTGGAGGTTTCTTCCTGTTAAAAGGGAGTTTTTCCTTCCCACTGTCGCCAAGTGCTTGCTCACAGGGGGTCGTTTTGACCTTTGGGGTTTTTACGTAATTATTGTATGGCCTTGCCTTACAATATAAAGCGCCTTGGGCAACTGTTTGTTGTGATTTGGCGCTATATAAATAAAATTGAATTGAAACTGAATTGAAAAACACATGCAGCCACAACTGCGATTCATAATTGAAGAGACCTTGAATGAGTTTGACTTGACTCATACAGACTGAGTGATACAGAGAGAAATCATTCCAAAACACACCACTCAAGAGAAACAAACCACACATCCTGGCTTCTGTCGAGAGCTATGAATATAAAAGTGGATAATTTAGTCGACCTCCTTAATGAAAATTACCTATTGACCATAAACAGCTATTGAAGAGAAGGAACAAAGATTGCATTAGTAACACATGATGCTGTCATGGTTTAAAATCCTGCAGGGCAGCAATTTCCCCCTGCTCAAGCCAGCACATGTCCAGGCTCGTTTGAAGTTCACCAGTGACCATCTGGATGATCCAGAGGAGGCATGGGAGAAGGTCATGTGGTCAGATGAGACCAAAATAGAGCTTTTTGGAATCAACTCCACTTACCATGTTTAGAGGATGAGAACAACCCCAAGAAAACTATCCCAACCGTGAAGCATGGGGGTGGAAACATCATACTCCCGGGGTGCTCTTCTGCAAAGGGGGCAGGACGACTGCACCGTGTTGAAGGGAGGATGGATGGGGTCATGTATTGTGAGATTTTGGCAAACAACCTCCTTCCCTCAGTAAGAGCATTGAAGATGGGTCATGGCTGGGTCTTCCAGCATGACAGTGGCCCCAAACACACAGCCAGGGCAACTAAGGAGGGGCTCAGTAAGAAGCATTTCAAGGTCCTGGAGTGGCCTGGCCAGTCTACAGACCTGAACTCAATAGAAAATCTTTGGAGGGAGCTGAAACTCCAAACCTGAAAGATTTGGAGAAGATCTGTATGGAGGAGTGGACCAAAATCCCTGCTGCAGTGTGTGAAAACTTGTTCAAGAACTACAGGAAACATTTGACCTCTGTAATTGCAAACAAAGGCTACTGTACCAAATATTAACATTGATGTTCACAGGTGTTCAAATACTTATTTGCAGCAGTAACATACGAATAAATTATTTAAAAAAATCATATATTGTGATTTCTGGATTTTTTTTTTTGTTGTTGTTTTTTTTAGCTTATGTCTCTCACAGTGGACCTGCACCCAAGATGAAAATTTCAGACCCCTCCATGATTTCTAAGTGGGAGAACTTGCAAAATTGCAGGGTGTTCAAATACTTATTTTTCTCACTGTAGATAAGCATACACACATTTGATAACTACCAGCTTTCAAGTGAATATAGAAATGTTTCTATGTAACACTGAGGAATAAGGGTCCTGATTAATCAGCATTCATGGGACTCTGATACACCAAAGACAGGAATCAAAGAATCGGATGAATTTGACGGGTGCTTTCTATGTTAAATCTCATAATCTCAATCAATCAACATTTATTTATAAAGCGCTTTACAGCACCGACTGGTGTCCAAAGTGCTTAACATTAAAAACACAAATTTACAAAATAAAACACATATAAAATAAAATTTTAAAACAACACATAAAAAAAGAACATAAAAAATAACAGAACATGTCACCTCCCCACTAAGTGTTAAAAGCCAGTTTAAATAAATAAGTCTTTAACTTAGATTTAAAAAGTGCTAGGTCAGGAATAGTACGTAACTCAAGAGGTAGCTCATTCCACAGTCTGGGGCCAGCTATCGCAAAAGCATGATCACCCCAGCGTTTATATCTTGACCTTGGAACATCTAAGTAAAGCTGGCCAGACGCCCTTAATGTCCTACTGTAGGTGCGCAAAGTTAAAATTTCAGACAAGTAGGGAGGTGCAAGGCCATAAATA
This sequence comes from Thalassophryne amazonica, assembly GCF_902500255.1. Classification (NCBI taxonomy): domain Eukaryota; kingdom Metazoa; phylum Chordata; class Actinopteri; order Batrachoidiformes; family Batrachoididae; genus Thalassophryne; species Thalassophryne amazonica. Next base: position 107,160,751 of record NC_047107.1, on the reverse strand, counting down.
GCTTTAAAAACAAACATTAAAATTTTAAAATCAATTCTAAAATGAACTGGAAGCCAGTGGAGTGAGTATAGGATGGGCGCAATATGTTCATGTCTAGAAGTGTTTGTCAAAAGACGAGCAGCAGCATTCTGCACCAACTGGAGACGCGCAAGAGACGACTGATTAATGCCCGCATAAAGTGCATTACAATAATCAAGTCTGGAGCTGATGAAAGCATGAATGGCCGTCTCAAGATCACGTCTACTGAGAAAGTGCTTTATTTTAGCCAAGAGGCGAAGTTGGAAAAAACTAGCTTTGACAACAGAATTTATCTGTTGATCGAACCTCAAACAGCTGTCAAATATCACTCCCAAATTCTTGACAGCTGGTTTTACATAGTTAGCCAAAGCACCAAAATTTGGTGTTACCACATTTGGTATGCCAGTGCGCTCAAACACCATGATCTCAGTTTTACCATCATTCAGGTAAAGGAAGTTTTGGGACAGCCACTGCTTTACATCACGAATACAATTAAATAATGATGACAAAGCATCACTCCAATTAGTCCTCACAGGCAGATAGATTTGCAGATCATCTGCATAACAATGAAAGGACAAATTGTGCTGGGTTATAATTGACCCCAATGGCAGAATGTACAAAGAAAATAGAATCGGCCCAAGGACAGATCCCTGCAGCACTCCACAGCACAGAGGAGCAGTTGATGAGGAAAGGTCCCCAATCATGACAGAAAAGCTCCTTTCAGCCAAATATGATCTAAACCACTCAAGTGCAGTACCATGAATGCCAATAAAATGTTCCAACCGGGAAACAAGTACTGTGTGATCCACAGTATCAAAGGCTGCTGTGAGGTCCAACAGAACCAGCACAGCAGGATTCCCTGCATCCACCGACAGAGTAATATCATTATGAACTTTTAAAAGTGCTGACTCAGTGCTGTGTCGCGATCTAAACCCAGACTGGAATTTTTCAAGGATGAGATTGTCTTCTAAAAATGATTGTAACTGTAAAAAGACAACCTTTTCTAAAACCTTAGATAGAAATGGCAGATGAGACACAGGTCTAAAATTGGATAAAACTGATGAGTCCCCAGGTGAGGTTTTTTAAGAAGAGGTCGAACCACAGCATGTTTAAAAGCAGCTGGAACAGACCCTGATCTAAGACAAGCATTGATAAAAGTTAGGAGACCCGCCCCAACAGTATTAAAAACCTCCTTCAGCACCTTAGCTGGAACAACATCAAAAGGACAACTTGTAGATTTTATGTGTTTACAACATCAGCGAGAGATGCAAAAGAAATGGGCTCAAACTGTTCGAGCACAGCAGAATGTGCACGAGGAGCAGACAACTCAACATTACAGCTCTGATCAGCGTTCTGTCTGACTGATGAAACCTTATCAATAAAAAACTGAAGAAACTCCTCACAGGTTGTGGTTGTAGCGTCCAACAAAACAGAGGTGTGTGGATTTACAACTGAATAGTCTGAAATAACACACTGGGATGATGACAACTGCTTGAAATAATATGAGACAGATATTGTGCTTTTGCCTCCTTCACAGCCCTCTGATAGTCAGACTGTCCCTCAGAAAACCCAGAGACACCTGCAGTTTGTCCTTTTTCCATTTTCTCTCCGCCCGTCTGCAGCGTTGCCTGAGGGCACGGGTCGTGGCATTTAACCAGGGGTCGGATTTTGATTTCCTGGATTTGCAGCGCATCAGTGCAACAGAGTCCAAAATGACTGTGCATGTAGAGTGGAAAGAAGAGAGGATGTTATCTGGGAGTAATGGAGAAACCAGTCCATTCATGGCATAAAACTGAGAGTCCATGAAGGCAGCAGCAAAGTCCCCCGCTGTCGAGGAGGTGACCAAACGGCGGCGAGAGACAGGAACAAGTGGCTTACTAGCAGATGGAGGAGCAATAAATTCAAAAATAACAGGAAAGTGATCTGAAATAGCAATGTCTGATATGTCCTTAAGTGAAACTGAGAGCCCAAAAGAAATAACCAGGTCCAAGGTGTGTCCAAGATTATGTGTTGGTCCATCCACAACTTGTGTTAGACCAAAAGAGTTCAGGAGGCTTTTAAAATCATCAGCCAGCTGATTAGAAGGACAACAGATATGAATATTAAAATCACCACAGACCAAAAATTTGTCATATTTTGGGATAAAATCTGCCAGAAACTCAGAAAACTCCTGAATAAAATCCTTATTAAATTTTGGTGGACGATAAACAACAGCACAGAGCACAGGACAGTCGAACTCCATCACAAACAACTGAAGTTCAAAAGTGGAGTAGACATTAGAAGATAAAAATCGGCATTTAAAACTGTCTTTAAAAATCGTGGCCACACCCCCGCCTCGACCTGATGCTCGCGGGGAGCTGAAAAACGAGCAGCCGGGGGGGAGGAGCTCAGAAAAGGCGCTATTTTCACCTGGTTTCAACCAGGTCTCCGTTAACAGGAGAAAGTCCAGATCACGACTGGAGAAAAAGTCATTCAAAATGAAAGTCTTACTTGTGAGTGAGCTTGTGTTGACGAGCGCCACACGGACTGAGCGCACGTCAGTCTGCTGCGAGACACGACTGAGCGGGCGCAGGTTCTCCTGCACGCAGCCACGACTGCAGCTCCTCACAGGACGGCGACGCGGAAATGGAGACCCGGCACCCCGGACAACCGGCCGGAGCCACCGATAGCGAAAAGTCAGGGAATGCCGCACGTCGTAGCCGTCATATGGTGTGAAGAATCCGGCTATGAATTGTCGTGGAGCATGTTTGCAGGAAACAGCCAGGCACACTCTGAGCCGAACACGGACTCCTCCTCTCTTCCCACGTCCTCTGCGACGCAGACGCCGAGGCAACACGCCAAGCGGCCGGCGTAGAAAGTCTGGTACGGACGCTAAGACAGGCGGCGGGGGCAGCCGCGTCCCTGGCCGTCCGCCCGAGCCAGGAACAGCGAAATTCTCCAGCGAAGCCCGAACGCTGATAAGAGTCTGGCGATCATACACCAGGAGCGGTGACACATTCCATGCAACAAAGTGTAAAAACAATAAAAACGACACTAAAAGAAGCGAGTGCCGACGGCTTCTGACACTGACACTATGGCAGGGTAGTGAAAGTTTTTCAGTCTCATTTTCCTGTGTGAGTTTGTTGGGTCTGCACCCTGTTTTAAAGAAATGAGAGGCACAGACACTGTAAAGAAACCAGTCAGGGAGAGGCAAATATCTTTTATGCTCTGCGCAGAGGAGGAGAGTAAGAGCGGGCAGTAGTAGCTTGTAAGTGCTCAGCTCCAAAGCTCTCCTAAAATCTCCTCCTCTGGCTCGGCTTTTTATTTAGTTCACCAACATGAGAAAAAACAAACAAGGACAGTCAGGGAGAGGTTACACGAGTCATGTCTGCATGAGGGAGATAGCAAGGCAAGGTAGCGGCTGAAACCTTCCATTCCTGCGACATGAGCCTTGTGGCTCGTCAAAAACAGGATAAGGCACTTATGCAAAATGAAAAATAGTTTGCTCAATCATGAAGAATGCAAACAAGTCTTTCTTTTTAAAACCTCCTCTTCTCACAAAGAGGAAAAGTACACGTAGTCATAAAAGGAAATAAATGATAATATAAGCATGAACTATATAAAATAAATGATAATATAAGCATGAACTATATAAAATCCTTGACAGAGGTGTACAAAGGTTCCTAGAAAAAGCAGTGAAAAAGCATCCTAGAAATTTGGCTCAACATTCAGAAAGGGACAGATTTACAGTGATTACACTGATTTACAGTGATTTTCATCACTGCATCAGCACCTGTTCTGGAAATGAAATGGTGTGATCTCGATGAGCATATTAAAAGCAATGGAGCTTAATGGAGTGAAATAACTTCATCCATTCACATGCAAATGAACATCCTACATTTTCTTGAACCACTGTCAGGATTTCCACCGGATCCTGGTTTTAACTGTCTTTTAACCAGTGTCATGTATTAGTTACTTCACCAGATGGCGCCCTCAGTTATTTTTCACACCTGGATCAGATGAGTAATTGATTATTGACAGACTATTTAAACCCTGACTTTCTGTTCAGTAGTTGCCAGATACTTGTTAGCATTGCCAGACTTTGCCAGACTCTTGCAGACCTTCCAGGTTCTTCCAGAGCCACGATCCATGATCGAGACCATTACCAGGAGGACTAAGCCTGATTGCCTCTCTGTGACCTTGACTGCATCTTCCTGCTGTGTGCTTAAGATGCCAGAGCTTCCCACAGCTAAACTTCATGTAACCTGGCCTCCCCTCTAAGTCCCGTATTAGAGCGAACTGTCTTTCCCGGTGTTCCACATTATTCCTGTGTGGTTCCCATGTTGCCCTGGGTGCTGGTTCCTGGCTACCTGCACAGCTATATCACTTTGGAATGCCTCAGCTCTCTGCTCAGAGCGCAACTCTGCTACACACCAGTTAAATTCCTCCTCGTCTTAGTGGGATCCCATTCTCACTCATTCCTGTCTGTGACTGTGCTATGATAAAGAACTGTTCCAAGAACTCTTCCTATGAACTGCATGAACTCTGATATCAAACAATTAAGAATCCAGCTGTGTCAAGTCCTGCTTAATTAGAACTGTGTCACAACACGCAGCACTTGACCTCTGACCACTGGATACAATTTATGAACTGTGAATAATTCCTGAACAGTAAACCTTAGCCCTTAAGAAGAGAATATTATTTCCTCACCTCTGAAGCAACCTGTGTTAAGCCTTTTGTGAACTTTTGTGAAGCCTTTTGTGGCTCTTTTGAGGCTCCAGCATTACGAGTGCATTCACGCACCCTGTGTGTCTTTATTCCCCATAGTTCCTGGTTTCGTAGGCGAGCATTCCACCTGGTCCTTGTCCTTGAACCTTAGTAATAATTCTCCTTCAAGACTGGCTTGGGATACTCCAGCTCCTTATTTTCACCGCCAGGAGGTGGGCCATCTCTCCATATTGCAGGCACCCCAGTGCAGCACCTTTTATTTATTGTTTATAAATAAATATATTTTCCTTTGTACTCCTTCCCGTGTCCAGCTCCCTGCATTTGGGTCTATTGCTTGACACGGTCCGGTTCCGTCTGGACCCCTAACCATAACAACCACATTATTTTTAAACAAAAAAGAAGCATTTTTGTTTCAAGATGTCATTCATGAAGTCATATCTTTAACTCTGTTTAATCAACCAGGGAGCAATTTGGTCACAGCAACCCAAAATTTAAAATCTCATTAAAATTATTTCAGAATGAAGTACAGACACAATTTCCCAAACTTTTTGGTTCTTCTGACCACCAGTGGAGGTGTGGATTCAAAGAAACATGACTCCTTACTCCCAATACCTATATCCTCCCTAATTATTTAATTATGAGCCCAATCTGCATTTTAACCTTTCTACACAGTAAAATCATCAGTGTAAAACTAACACTGACAGTGTTAAATTAACACTACCAGTGTTCATGAGATTGTGGTTTGCACCTCCATAAGACAGAAGAAGATCTGCCTCATAAACTGGCACAGCACATTTTTGTCCAACCAGCCCTTGGTTTCTGTTGATTTGTTTTTTTGTGCATGTGCTTGACTGCATTTAAACTTGTTAATATCTATGGTGTGTATATACTTGTCAGTAATTTTATTTATTTATTTTCAGCCTGGAAAAATCTACTGCTCTGAGATATTTTTTGACACTCTGGATTCTGAAACCAAAGTTATAATTCAGCTGTAAGAAAATCCCCGGCTAGCTCCCGTGCTTAATTGTGTTGTAAATGTGATTCATCTTCCAGCTGTGTGTGAATCCTTTTGACTGTCAGGTCCCTGACAATCTTAATCTTTACTGCATCCATAAAAAAAGAAAAAGAAAAAATCTGGCAGGATTGTAATGGAAAGCGGTGCAACAAGTTTCCTGATGTGAGCTCTGAACCTTTGTCTTCAGTCTGCAACACGTTTTTGTACGTTCTGTACTGAGTGAATCATAAAACCTTGTGTGCTTCAAGATGCCTTATTTGGGTTCAGCATGTCTCCCTGGTAAGTGGATAACTGGACGATGCACTATTTGTTCTTGAGTGTTACAGATATTTTTCTTCTTGCTCCTGTACTTGTGAAGTTAGCTTACAGACATGTCACAGTTCATCGCTCCTGCTCATTTGTTTCTATGTACAACCCCTGGCAAAAATTATGGAATCACCGGCGTCGGACGATGTTCATTCAGTTGTTTAATTTTGTAGAAAAAAAGCAGATCACAGACATGACACAAAACTAAAGTCATTTCAAATGGCAACTTTCTGGCTTTAAGAAACACTATAAGAAATCAGGAAAAAAAAAATTGTGGCAGTCAGTAATGGTTACTTTTTAGACCAAGCAAAGGGAAAAAAATATGGACTCACTCAATTCTGAGGAATAAATTAGGGAATCATGAAAAACAAAAGAACGCTCCAACACATCACTAGTATTTTGTTGCACCACCTCTGGCTTTTATAACAGCTTGCAGTCTCTGAGGCATGGACTTAATGAGTGACAAACAGTACTCTTCATCAATCTGGCTCCAACTTTCTCTGATTGCTGTTGCCAGATCAGCTTTGCAGGTTGGAGCCTTGTCATGGACCATTTTCTTCAACTTCCACCAAAGATTTTCAATTGGATTAAGATCCAGACTATTTGCAGGCCATGACATTGACCCTATGTGTCTTTTTGCAAGGAATGTTTTCACAGTTTTTGCTCTATGGCAAGATGCATTATCATCTTGAAAAATGATTTCATCATCCCCAAACATCCTTTCAATTGATGGGATAAGAAAAGTGTCCAAAATATCAATGTAAACTTGTGCATTTATTGATGATGTAATGACAGCCATCTCCCCAGTGCCTTTACCTGACATGCAGCCCCATATCATCAATGACTGTGGAAATTTACATGTTCTCTTCAGGCAGTCATCTTTATAAATCTCATTGGAACGGCACCAAACAAAAGTTCCAGCATCATCACCTTACCCAATGCAGATCTGAGATTCATCACTGAATATGGCTTTCATCCAGTCATCCATAGTCCATGATTGCTTTTCCTTAGCCCATTGTAACCTTGTTTTTTTCTGTTTAGGTGTTAATGATGGCTTTCGTTTAGCTTTTCTGTATGTAAATCCCATTTCCTTTAGGCGGTTTCTTACAGTTCGGTCACAAATGTTGACTCCAGTTTCCTCCCATTCGTTCCTCATTTGTTTTGTTGTGCATTTTCGATTTTTGAGACATATTGCTTTAAGTTTTCTGTCTTGACGCTTTGACGTCTTCCTTGGTCTACCAGTATGTTTGCCTTTAACAACCTTCCCATGTTGTTTGTATTTGGTCCAGAGTTTAGACACAGCTGACTGTGAACAACCAACATCTTTGCAACATTGCGTGATGATTTACCCTCTTTTAAGAGTTTGATAATCCTCTCCTTTGTTTCAATTGACATCTCTCATGTTGGAGCCATGATTCATGTCAGTCCACTTGGTGCAACAGCTCTCCAAGGTGTGATCATTCCTTTTTAGATGCAGACTAACGAGCAGATCTGATTTGATGCAGGTGTTAGTTTTGGGGATGAAAATTTACAGGGTGATTCCATAATTTATTCCTCAGAATTGAGTGATTCCATATTTTTTTCCCTCTGCTTGGTCTAAAAAAGTAACCGTTACTGACTGCCACAAATTTTTTTCCTGATTTCTTATAGTGTTTCTTAAAGCCAGAAAGTTGCCATTTGAAATGACTTTAGTTTTGTGTCATGTCTGTGATCTGCTTTTTTTCTACAAAATTAAACAACTGAATGAACATCCTCCGAGGCCGGTGATTCCATAATTTTTGCCAGGGGTTGTAGATCTAGGTAATACGTCAGTAATGGCGCCAACCTCAATAGCAGGGTGTAGTTGCTGGGTTAAGGCATGCTGGGATATGTTTAACCTAATGTCTTCCATTTTCTTCTCAAAGTAATCCAGGAAATCTTGTGCTGTAAAAGAAGAGCGAACTATAGGTGGTTGTCCATGAATAAGTGTTGCCACCGTGTCGAACAAGAACTTTGAGTTATGCTTGTTTTTGTTGATCAAATCAGAGTAATATGTCCGCTTTGTACCCAGTAATGCATGCTTATAGTCTAAGATAGCATCACGCCACACAAGGTGGAATACTTCTAATTTTGAATGACGCCATTTCTGTTCTAGACCTCTAGCCTTATACTTGAGGTTACAGTAAAATAAATCACTGGCATAGGCTCCAGATCATTAACTGCAATAACTGTTATGTGTCGGACGCGGTCGGAGCACCGACCCAGCGTTTGACAGGACCCAGCATAAAATAAGCAGAGCACGGTTCAAAAGATAACAGAATTTAATAATCATAGTGAGTTTAGTGATAAACAACCAAAAATGTCCGCGGTCTGGTGAGGTGAAAACACGGCGCGCTCTCAGCAGCGCAAACAGTCCGGAGCCACAGCAGTTCGGACCCAGGGACCCCGTCGACACCCCCCAGGTAGCCGCGACAAACCGAGTCTGTGAAGAAAGAAAAAGTGTAGTGTACAAAGTGTAGATTGGACACACGCCATGATGCATTTGTAATATTAACTTTAGACAGTGAACCACGTGCCTTTTAAAAATGACAGAAGCACAAAGACATATGGAAGCAATTTCTATAACATTTTCATCAACAAGGTGAATGAAAACAAACAAACACACACACACACACACACACACACACACACACACACACACACACACACACACACACACACACACACACACACACACACACACACACACACACACACACACAAGGTTCAGAGACATTTGTTAAAGTAATGAACAAAATAAATCTCAACACTCTTGGTCTGTTATTCTAAATGTGTGATGTTTTAGACAGTTTGATCTTCACACATCATATGATCATTACAATAATCAGTGAGCACTTTTTGTTTTTACTCTAATTGCGAATCCTGCAGAGTCTTGACTTTGTGCTAATTAGGTTTAATTAAAGTGATGCTTATGAACCCACAGCGCATCTTGCAACAGCGTCACCTGTGCAGGATGAAGTAAATTTCACATTAATTGTGTGTAGTGGAAAATTCTCCCAACTGCACATTGGAAAAATTGACCCAGAATGTATTGCATCGTCAACATTGCCAATTTTTATTCGATAAGTGCACTTCTGATAGATAGGGACACTTTATTCTTTATTTTGTAAAAAAGACACATAGGGTCAATGTCATGGCCTGCAAATAGTCCGGATCTTAATCCAATTTGAAATCTTTGGTGGAAGTTGAAGAAAATGGTCCATGACAAGGCTCCAACCTGCAAAGCTGATCTGGCAACAGAGTACTGTTTGTCACTCATTAAGTCCATGCCTCAGAGACTGCAAGCTGTTATAAAAGCCAGAGGTGGTGCAACAAAATACTAGTGATGTGTTGGAGTGTTCTTTTGTTTTTCATGATTCCATCATTTTTTCCTCAGAATTGAGTGAGTCCATATTTTTTCCCTCTGCTTGGTCTAAAAAAGTAACCGTTACTGACTGCCACAATTTTTTTTCCTGATTTCTTATAGTGTTTCTTAAAGCCAGGAAGTTGCCATTTGAAATGACTTTAGTTTTGTGTCATGTCTATGATCTGCTTTTTTTCTACAAAATTAAACAACTGAATGAACATCCTCCGAGGCCGGTGATTCCATAATTTTTGTCAGGGGTTGTACAACAAAAAGCACAACCTGTTTATTTGATCCTATACCAACAAAACTGTTAAAGGAAACCGTGTGTTGTGTGGGCCGCCAGAAGAGGAGGTACTGCTGGCCCACCACCAGAGGGCGCCCTGCCTGAAGTGCGGGCTTCAGGCACGAGAGGGCGCTGCCGCCTCAGGAACAAGCCGTGGTGACAGCTGTCACCCATCATCCGTGACAGCTGTCACTAATCATCCAATCCACATCTGGAATAAAAGCAGGAGGACACCTCCACCACACTGCCGAGATATCATCTTCTACCAAAGGTAATATCCTCAGCCTTTTTGTGGTGTTTTGTAAACAGTTTATTGTGAGTGTTTGCAGGAGTACCGGTCCTTTTTGTGGAGGCTGTGCAAGACGGCACTCTTTTTCCTCTGAGGGATCGCTGCAACGTATTGAGTGAGAGGTGAAGGTGGAATTCCCACCAGGATTGTTACTGGGTGTTCACACACCCACCTTTAACTGTCTTTGCTTTCTGCCAGCAGTACCAGATCCGACACGCCGTGATGGTGGCCACCTGGGGACTTCGGGACTTGGCGGCTCCAGTATTCCTCGGGTTCGGTGGCAGTGGAAATCGTGTGGTTCCGGTTCGTTTCCAGACGGGCGTCTCCTATCGTCAAGCCTGCCCACACGACACCTTATTGATTGACTTTTGCACATTCTGTAATCTGCTGTGTTTGGTTGTGTCATTCACAACAGTAAAGTCTTATAATTTGACTCCTTCCATTGTCCGTTCATTTACGCCCCCTGTTGTGGGTCCGTGTCACTACACTTTCCCAACAGGATATCTCGGCCAGCGTCATGGACTCCGAGGGGCGTCACCAGGCTGTTGAACAACCAATGGGAGAGCAGGGAGCGCAGGCGTCTGCAGGAGGCGTGATTGGTGAGCTACAGCATATTCTCACCGCCTTTACGGCTCGGATGGATCAAATAGCCGAGCAAAACATCCTCCTGCACCGCAGGGTGGAGGCTCTCTCCACGCAAGTGGCGGCGAGCGCTCAGGGCGCTGCTGCAGCTCCTCCTCCTGCCGACCCTGTGCTGGATATAAATGTTCCAGTGGTGGTTCAACAACCCCTCCCACCATCCCCTGAAGCATACATAAGCCCTCCTGAGCCGTACGGAGGTTGTGTGGAGACGTGCGCGGACTTTCTTATGCAGTGTTCGCTCGTCTTCGCACAACGTCCCGTCATGTACGCGTCAGACGCAAGCAAAATAGCTTATGTGATCACTCTGCTTCGGGGAGAGGCACGCGCTTGGGCTACAGTGCTTTGGGAGCAAAATTCACGGCTCCTTCACACGTACACTGGGTTTGTGAGGGAGTTCAGAACTGTGTTTGATCACCCTAACAGGGGAGAGACCGCTTCAACTGTGCTGCTGTCGATGAGACAGGGACGCCGAAGCGCAGCTGCTTATGCAGTCGACTTCCGCATCGCGGCTGTGAGGTCCGGCTGGAATAACGCTGCGCTCCGCGCCGCCTTTGTAAACGGACTGTCGTCAGTCCTAAAGGAGCACCTAGTGGCCAAGGATGAACCGCGGGAATTAGATGGGCTTATTGATCTCATTATACGGTTAGACAATCGGTTGGAGGAACGCCGTCGGGAACGAGACGAAGGATGTGGCCGGGCGCGCGCCATCCCTCTTCCTTCCGGGTCCGAGAGAGGTCCGCCCTTCCCACGCTCCCTGGCCTCTACGTCCCGTGGGGCGACAGCTCCCCCTGCTGACGAAGCTATGGACACGAGCAGGGCCACATTTAGACCACCTAATAGACAGAGGAGGTTTCCACGTGGGGCGTGTTTTGTTTGTGGCTCAATGGAGCATCAATTGAGTGATTGCCCCGAACGGTTAAACACCAACGCCCGCCCCTAGAAACTGGGCTTAGGGTGGGCCAAGAAATTCACGTGGGACACACACATATTGCCACACGGCTCCCAGTTACAATCCTTAGTGGGGATTTAACCCTTCAGGCCCCAGCACTGGTAGACACAGGGTCAGAAGGGAATCTGCTAGACAGCAGATGGGCCAGGGAGGTAGGGCTCCCTCTGGTGGTGCTGCGTACACCTTTGCAGGTGCGAGCACTAGATGGCACCCTACTCCCTTTAATCACACACAGGACACCACCAGTAACTCTGGTAGTGTCAGGGAATCATAGGGAGGAGATTGAGTCTTTTGTGACTCCTTCTACCTCCCGTGTGATTCTGGGGTTCCCCTGGATGTTGAAACACAATCCCCGGATTGATTGGCCGTCCGGGGTGGTGGTACAGTGGAGCGAGACCTGCCATCGGATGTGTTTGGGATCCTCGGTTCCTCCCGGTTCCCAGGCTAAGGAGCAGGTCAAAGTTCCCCCCAATCTGTCGGCGGTGCCGGTTGAGTACCACGATCTTGCTGACGTTTTTAGCAAGGATCGGGCACTCACTCTTCCCCCACATCGTCCGTACGATTGTGCCATCGATTTGTTGCCAGGTGTGACGTTCCCGTCCAGCAGGCTGTACAACCTCTCCCGACCTGAGCGTGAATCAATGGAGACCTACATCCGGGACTCCTTAGCTGCCGGGCTGATCCGTAACTCCACCTCTCTGATGGGAGCAGGTTTCTTTTTTGTGGGCAAGTGTTGGGTATTTTCTCCTCCAAACATTCTTAAAACCTTTTATAAGACAAACAGAGTCAAGAAACACCAGTGAGACAGAAAGTCAAATTAATCACGCGCGGAGTGCAGCCAGGCTGTACACCAAGGCTACACTAAAGTCTGGCCTGTTCTCCCGCTCTTTTTATTAGAGAGGCCCTCATTACATCATAAAACTTGTCCTAAGGGGGGGGGGGGACAACGCGAGACAAGTTTCTTCCCGTAACATAAACACATACGTCAATAAGTGCAGCTGTAAGGAAAAACAGTTTCTTTCTTTTACTCTTATCGTCGGAGGTCAGCACATCTCGTTCGTCTGTTGCAGTTACCAGCTGTTGTGCATCTGCCTGGAGTGTCCTGGTCTTCACACTAAGCATCACATCACAACAGTCAAAACAACCTTCAGGTCTATTACTCCCAGTTCATGACTGACCCCGTCATGCTTCACTCCCAGTCGTTAGCGGCTACAAAAACAAGTTGTATAATAATAATAAGTACATCCAGCTCTTCATTCCCAGTTCAGATTGACCCCAGCATGCTAAAACAAGGTTGAATAACACGTACATTCTCAGGGTTAATGCAAACAGCACAACACCGTTCTCATGAGAAAGAAGACAAAGGTCCAAATGTTTAACAGTGATAACATATATATATATATATAAAATCCTTAACATTTCCCACCTGTTTATCGCCTGTTAAACATATAGCAGTAGTTATCACCTAACTTAGCACTTCTTTCTTGAGATTTTCACTAAGAGGTTCATCATGGTACGTAAAGCATCTATTTCAGTGTTTTGAGCTGCTACTATTTTTTCAGTTACATTCATGAACAGACCCAATCGATAATTCAGTGTTTCAATCATTAATGAATTTTTTTTTTTTTTTTCCCCACTCCTATCCAGGGGAACAATGAATGTGCTATTTTATCTCTTACAGACCACAATTTTTGGTCCTTTGGTACATCCGAGCCCCACATGTGATCATGTGGTAACACATCTGGGTATATCAATCTCCTCCGTCTGGTGCTGCCATTCTTCTCTGTGGAGGTCCTTGGCACTACCACATATGTATGGTCAGTCACCTGGGTAGGTGCACACACACCACCCCAATTTGGTGGGAGACTCGTGCAGTCTGGAACCACAAAGCCAATAGATGTCATCATACACCGGAGTACCATTTACAGGTGGTAGCAAAAACTTACTAACATAAGCACATGATTCATCCGTTCCCCATGGACAGGAGCCTGTATAATTACATCCCCGTCCAATGTGATGAAGATAAGTACCATCCACATATTATGTTTTGGTTAGGCTTAAATTATTTGATAAAACATACGTTTGGGTACACAGACGTTTCTTAATTTTACCTACAGTTTTATTCCCTGTCCCTTAAAAGCAAATTGGGAATGGCCGTTGTGATGACAATTTAACGTGATATTTTTGCGTTTCCCTTCAGTCTAGTCAATGGAGCAGCACTTGGGCACGCTTGTACGTCCTCTGTTGAAATCCCTATCATATAAGTGGTTGCACTGAGGCAAGTGGTGTTACATCTTATCAGATTTGCTGAGAACTGCTGCCCCCGAAATACAGTTTGATTATGCATCCGTATGATAAGACATTCTGTCACCCTAGCAGGGTACGGTTTAGCCGTCAGAGCTGGGTGTGTTGAGGATATAGGTATTTGCGAATAAACATAACAATTAGTAACGTAATTCCATAGCCAATAAATGAACATATCTGTACCACATATTAGTATGGTATATATGAGGGTGTCCATCTGTCTCATTCACATTATGAATAAACCTCTTCTGACGTTGCTTGCGTTGTTCTCTGGCTCGGTCCACAGTGAGCTGTAATTCTTGGGTCAACCACCAGGCCAGGAATCCGAGGAGCACGAAACACACTAAGATCACAACGCAACCGGCTGCCCTACCAACAGTCCGGCAGCGGCGGCGCTGAGCACGCTGCTCCGGGGTCTGCTGTAGTTCAGTCATGATTGCTAGGATACAGTGTTGTTAACCACCTCACCTAATAGTGCAAGGATCTCCCTGCTTCACTGGCATTGAGACAATCTATTACTAATTAAATAGACTCCCTTTGTAGCCAGACTTCCCCTTACACTGTGGAGGCAGCCAACACACGCTGTATCTTACAGTGATGTATCCACGTTGATCTCTCCGCTATCTTTACTGCAGTTGGTGTTGTTAACAGCACTTGGTATGGACCTTCCCAACGAGGACTGGACCAGTTCTTCCTCTTAATCACTCTGATGAACACCCAGTCTCCTGGCTAGACTACTGGAAGGCCGTCCTGTGGAAGATCAAAATTATTCGGCAGTAAATGTGTTTAAGTTATCTCTTTCTGTGTTAATGTCTTTTTCATAAAATTTGCTAATGTTTGTTCCTCATCTGCTGTTTTAGTATCCATGTCAAAATTGGTAGACGATATGGTCGTCCATAAAGTATCTCAAATGGTGTTAACCCTGATGGTGTTGGTGTTATTCTCATATACAATTTTACTAGGTCCAAACATTCAATCCAGGTTCGTTTTGTCTCTTCTATACATTTCCTTAATCTTATTTTTATTGTGCCCTTTGTCCTTTCCACTAATCCTGCACTGTGTGGATGATAAGCACAATGATTTTTTTGAGATTGACCTGTAGCGCTTCTCCTACGTATTGCACTATTGTATTAACAAAATGCGCTCCATTATCTGAATAGACTGTTTCTGGTATTCCAAATCGTGGAATGATGTCTTTGCACAATGCCTTAGCCACTGTAAGTGCATCTGCATGTTTTGTAGGGAACAATTCTACCCATTTTGAGAAGGCATCAATTATGACTAAACAAAATTCCTTCCCTTCATGTTTACTCAGCTGTATATAATCCATATGAATCACTTGAAAGGGATATTGTGGTGTTGGAAATTTGCCTCTTTGGGGTCTCAAATTGCCTTGTGAGTTGTGTTTTGCACATATCATGCATGCTCTACAATGCTGTTTTGCATATGCATCGAACCCATAAAGACAAAAAATAGATTGCAATTGCGATATCATACCCCCTGATGAGACATGCGTCACGCCATGGCTCATAATAGCTGCCCATTTAAACATATTTTTTGGCAATATGGGTTTCTTTTGTGGTCATACGTACAAATAATTTGCATACGTTTATCCACATTTGTTTTTCTCTTTCAGTTGCCTGCTGTTGCATGTCAGCAAGCAGTGTATGACCTAAATGCAAATCCGGAGGGGTGTCCTGTACAACAAAAATAGAAGAAGCCGCTGCTGCCTCTTTTGCTGCTCTGTCAGCAAAATCATTTCCTTTTGAAACACTGTCAGAGCCTTTGGTGTGAGCCGCACATTTGCATATAGCAATTTGTTTAGGCAATTTCACAGCTTTCAGTAGTGCAGTTAGGAGTGTGGCATGAGTCACTGGCTTTCCAGATGATGTCACCATTCCACGCTCTTCCCACAGTTTTGCAAACACATGCACTGTGCTGAAAGCGTACTGGCTGTCTGTATAAATTGATACAGCCGTACCTTTAAACAGATAGCAAGTTGCAGTTAAAGCAACTAATTCAGCTGCTTGTGCTGAAAATGACGATGGCAATGAAGCAGAATCCAATACTTCTGAATTTGTGACAACAGCATATCCAGATTGTGTTTGTCCATAAGCGTTTTTAGTGGAAGAACCATCCACATACACAATTGTACTGTTTGGGATGGGTGTGTCCTGGAGGTCTGGGCGTGCTTTTGTACAGACCGTAGCTACATCAAGACAATTGTGCGGCTCACCATCCTCAGGTAAAGGTATCAATGTGGATGGATTCAATGTTGTACAGCGCTCTACCGTAAGATGTGGTTGTGATAATAGCAAGGACATACACGAAAGATGTCTTGCTGGGGACAAAAGGCTCATGTTTGTCTGCAACAGAAGTGCAGAAACTGCATGTGGAACTTTCAGTGTCAACTGATGGAATAGAACAACATTACTGCTACTTTGAACAGCCATAGAGGCTGCAACAACAGCCTGTACACATGGTGATAGAGCACTTGCCACTGCATCCAATTTAGATGAGTAGTAGGCAACTGGCCTCAATTTTGAGCCATACATTTGAACCAAAACACTAGTCATGAACTTATTCTTACAATCAACTGTTTGAATGAATGGTTTACTATAATCTGGTAGTGCCAAAACTGTGGATGACACTAATGTTTGTTTGACTTTTACAAAGGCTTCCTCAGCATCTTTGTTCCATTCCAACACGGTTGACATTGAAATATCATCCTTGTACATCAAATCAGAAAGTGGACTAGTCAATTCTGCATAGCAGGGAATCCATGCCCTGCAGTAATTAGTCAGTCCAAGAAATGACATCATCTGCTTTTTGGTTTGTGGTTTTGGAGCGTGCAAAATTGCTTCCTTCCTGTCAGACAGGATCGTGCGCCCTGTGGCTAATAATTCATGTCCTAAATATTTTACTTTACCCCTACACAACTGAACTTTGTTTTTACTCACTTTGTGGCCATTATCAAATAAGAAACATAATAATGCTACTATGTCAGTTATGCAGTTTTCTCGTGTGTTAGAGGCAATCAAAATGTCATCAACATACACCAATAGTTGGCTATCTGCCGGTGGAACGAAATTGGCTAAACATACTGACATGACTTGAGAATAAATAGTTGGGCTCTCTGCGTAACCCTGCGGTAATCTGGTGAATGTATATCGTTGTCCTTTAAAGGTAAAAGCAAACCAGAATTGACTATCTGGGTGTACTGGCACAGAGAAAAATGCATTACTTATGTCAATTACTGAGAAACTATTAGAATTTTGTCTCAGCGAATTTAACAAGGTGTGTGGATCTGGAACACATGGTGCTCTTTTAATCACAGCAGCATTTACTGCCTGCAGATCTTGAATCATTCTCCACCCCACTGAGGGCGGAGCCTTTTTTACAGGAAATATGGGTGTGTTACATGGTGAATCTGGACATGGCACTATTACTCCTGCTGTTAATAAATTCTCTATTACTGGCCTGATTCCTTCAATTGCATCAGGTTTCAATGGATACTGTCTTACACATGGTCTGTATTCTGTTTTTGGTCTTATAACTACAGGTTGTGCATTTTTTATCAGTCCTACGTCTGAAGGACCTGTTGTCCACAATCCTGATGGTACCGAAGAGAGAAAATCATCTTCTTCAGGACTCAACTGAAACACTCAGGATTGTGAAGTGGACACATCAATGTGTGTTCCAGCTGTCAGCACCAATGGGACATTAACTGGCACTTTATACAATTTAGTTGATGGACTGAACTCCGTTCGTGGTCCAACTCTGCTCCAATCAGTGGCTGACAAAGCTGTTATAACTGTCAGTCCCAATTCTTGCCATTCTGTCAAATATGGCTTACAAAGTGACACATGCAAAGGCATACCTGTGAATCTCAATTTTAAAATGTCTTCAGTGGCACCTGTCACTGTTATGACAGCTGTTGAGTTGCCATCATGAATCAAATCGGTCATTGTCAGCTTCACAGGTGAAATATTTTTCAATTTGTTTTCATACACTGGTGTTCCTGGCAATATGCCACTGTGGACCTTAAATACACTCTCAAATCTGCATCTAAACTCTGTCCATGGCTCTCCTTCTTTCTGAGCTGTCCTGGTAATTTCAGTATAATTTATTTTTGATCCTAACACACCTTTTGCACGTGTAATCATAGCTTTCACTCGTGTTTGCAAGACTGGATCATCATGTGGCAACGGTACGCCATCCTGGTCTGCAGGATTCCAGTCTCCGCGTATCTGACTCCATTTAGGGCCACATGCTTTCATCCACACCTGTTGGACTTCAGGTCCATTAAGGTGGTAAGAATTTCTAATGTTTTCTATATCCTGCATAAATCCCTCAATATCGACATGTGGCGATGGTATCATGTCGACTGCTGCTTTGATATCATCAGCATTCCATGTTCGATATACGAGCATAGTTGATCGATGTCCTGCTGTTCCTGCACGAGGATTTGGTACTTCTATCATAGGATAGGCACCTCCCTGGTCACTGTGTTCCACCATGGGAGGGGCTGTAGGCACTTTCGCTTGACTGCGTGTTTGTGGTTTTTCTGGTTTTTCTGGTTTTTCACTTTTTACCTTAGGTTTTACTGCCAAATCATACTGTGGTGGCGGTACATCGTCATCCTCTGGTAGAGGATATAAAGGTGTTGTTGTCACCGACGATCCAGCCGGCGGTGGTTGTTGAGGCTGTTCTGGTTCTCTGTGCTGAATTATCACATCTTCTTCTGCCTTACCTACAGCTTTCTTTTTCCTTGCTTTCTCTAATCGTCGCTTCTCTGCTCCCTTCTGTCTGTTCTCTGCTTCCTCCTCCCAAAATGCCACTAAATCTGCCCCTACTTTCTGCATCTTTTCTCATCACCTTTATGTTGCTGTTCTAACTCCTTCTTTAGCTTCTGTATACTGATCAGGTTCAGTCGTCCGTCAAAGTCATGTTTATTTATCCAGGTCTCCAATTTCTTTGTTGCTTTTGGATTTTTTGCTTCCATAAATTTCCAGTCGTCAGTTGATAAATTTTCCTTATTTTTAGACGTCTTACCCCCCATTTTTATTATCCCTTGTTATAATTTGGACTTCAGACGGGGGCACACCTAGGGTGTTCTAAATCTGAAGTTTTCACTTCTTCGGACGTGACAATTAATTTGCCGTTGTGTGGTTGATTCCTTTCACCTCCCCGTAGGAAGCGGAATCACTTGCCTCCGCATCCACACACGGTTGTCACTAACGTTGTCCAAAGTATTACACTTTCACACAGTTATTTACACTTACACAAAACACTATTTACACATAGAAACACTTTTAATAATCGTACGCGTATTCTTATGCCAGGGGAGCTCGCCCTCCCGTGAAATTTAACTAATGTCCTGCATTAGGGGACTCCGCCGTCCCTGCCAAATTTAACTGCTTTTTTACAGTGCACGTATTTCTACCCGGGATTTCCTTTACGTATTAAAACAGAGGAGTCCGTATCCTCCTTCCGGAATTTAACTACGGGCGTCCCTCGCAACCGTAGAGGAGTCCGCCCTCCTCGCGGATTTTAACTGCTTTGCATTAACAGACAATTCCACGCCATCGCTTACGGAGTTTAACTGTTTTATGTGATCACTTTTATCCCCTACCGGTACGCGTATATAAACAGAGGAGTCCGCACCCTCCTTACAGAGTTTAACTGTGTTTCATTAACAGACGATTCTGTATCATCGCTTGCGGAATTTAACTGTTTATGTGATCTGATCACCACTCACTCAGTACTGTTTACAAAGAAATTTTACTCACTGACTCGACTTCCTGTCTGTCTTCTTCGGGAAAATCTCGTCAACCAGACGATGCCAACGGTGGTCGACAATTGCAGACACGATCAATCGATCGGACCTTGGCCAAGGATTTACGTCTGGACTTGGCGACCCCCGCCGGACACCTCCGGTATTGTTGAGATCCCGGACGTAGCCCCCAGTCAATGTTGGGTATTTTCTCCTCCAAACATTCTTAAAACCTTTTATAAGACAAACAGAGTCAAGAAACACCAGTGAGACAGAAAATCAAATTAATCACGCGCGGAGTGCAGCCAGGCTGTACACCAAGGCTACACTAAAGTCTGGCCTGTTCTCCCGCTCTTTTTATTAGAGAGGCCCTCATTACATCATAAAACTTGTCCTAGGGGGGGGGGGGGGACAACGCGAGACAAGTTTCTTCCCATAACATAAACACATACGTCAATAAGTGCAGCTGTAAGGAAAAACAGTTTCTTTCTTTTACTCTTATCGTCGGAGGTCAGCACATCTCGTTCGTCTGTTGCAGTTATCAGCTGTTGTGCATCTGCCTGGAGTGTCCTGGTCTTCACACTAAGCATCACATCACAACAGTCAAAACAACCTTCAGGTCTATTACTCCCAGTTCATGACTGACCCCGTCATGCTTCACTCCCAGTCGTTAGCGGCTACAAAAACAAGTTGTATAATAATAATAAGTACATCCAGCTCTTCATTCCCAGTTCAGATTGACCCCAGCATGCTAAAACAAGGTTGAATAACACGTACATTCTCAGGGTTAGTGCAAACAGCACAACACCGTTCTCATGAGAAAGAAGACAAAGGTCCAAATGTTTAACAGTGATAACATATATATATATACATAAAATCCTTAACAGCAAGAAAGATGGCGGTCTTCGTCCATGCATTGATTACCGGGGGCTGAATGAGATCACGGTTTGCAACCGATACCCGTTGCCTTTGTTAGATTCGGTGTTCACCCCCCTGCATGGAGCCAAAATCTTCACAAAGTTGGATCTTAGGAACGCATACCACCTAGTTCGGATCCGGAAGGGAGACGAATGGAAGATGGCATTCAACACCCCGTTAGGTCATTTTGAGTACCTGGTCATGCCGTTCGGCCTCACTAACGCCCCCGCGACGTTCCAAGCTTTGGTTAATGACGTCTTGCGGGACTTCCTGCACCGATTCGTCTTCGTATACCTGGATGATATACTCATCTTTTCTCCGGACCCTGAGACCCATGTACGGCATGTACGTCAGGTCCTGCAGCGGTTGTTGGAGAACCGGCTGTTTGTGAAGGGCGAGAAGTGTGAGTTTCACCGCACTTCTTTGTCCTTCCTGGGGTTTATCATCTCCTCCAACTCCGTCGCCCCGGATCCGGCCAAGGTCGCAGCGGTGAGAGACTGGCCCCAACCTACGAGCCATAGGAAGCTGCAACAGTTCCTTGGCTTCTCAAATTTTTACAGGAGGTTTATTAAGGGGTATAGTCAGGTAGTTAGCCCCCTGACGGCCCTGACCTCACCAAAAGTTCCCTTCACCTGGTCGGATCGGTGCGAAGCCGCGTTTAGGGAGTTGAAACGCCGGTTCTCGACTGCACCGGTCTTGGTGCAGCCCGATCCTAGTCGCCAGTTTTGGTTGAAGTGGACGCCTCTGACTCAGGGATAGGAGCCGTGCTATCCCAGAGCAGAGAGACCGATAAGGTTCTTCACCCGTGGGCCTATTTTTCCCTCAGGTTGACCCCAGCAGAGCGGAACTATGACGTGGGCAATTGAGAGCTCCTTGCGGTGAAAGAGGCTCTTGAGGAGTGGAGACACCTGCTGGAGGGAGCATCAGTGCCTTTCACGGTTTTCACGGACCACCGGAACCTGGAGTATATCAGGACCGCCAAGCGACTGAACCCCAGGCAAGCCCGCTGGTCACTGTTTTTCGGCCATTTTGACTTCCGAATCACCTACCGCCCCAGGACCAAGATCCAACGATCGGATGCCCTGTCCCGGGTGCATGAATGAGAAGTCAAGATGGAGCAGCTCTCATTTCTAGAAATCTGGCCAATTTTCTTGGATCCTCCAAACTGTGACTGTCCAGCGTTGGGACCAGGAGGCAGAGCTGTGGTCTTATACACCTCTCTGCAGCTTCTCTCCCCCTGCCATCCCCTCATTACCCCATCCCCGTAGAGACGGTGCCTGCTCCCAGACCACCAATAACCAGCAAAAATCTATTTAAGCATAAAAATTCAAAAAGAAAAAATAATATAGTACCTTCAATTGCACCACAGACTAAAACAGTTAAATGTGGTCTATTAAACATTAGGTCTCTCTCTTCTAAGTCCCTGTTGGTAAATGATATAATAATTGATCAACGTATTGATTTATTCTGCCTAACAGAAACCTGGTTACAGCAGGATGAATATGTTAGTTTAAATGAGTCAACACCCCCGAGTCACACTAACTGTCAGAATGCTCGTAGCACGGGCCGGGGCGGAGGATTAGCAGCAATCTTCCATTCCAGCTTATTAATTAATCAAAAACCTAGACAGAGCTTTAATTCATTTGAAAGCTTGTCTCTTAGTCTTGTCCATCCAAATTGGAAGTCCCAAAAACCAGTTTTATTTGTTATTATCTATCGTCCACCTGGTCGTTACTGTGAGTTTCTCTGTGAATTTTCTGACCTTTTGTCTGACTTAGTGCTTAGCTCAGATAATTATAGTGGGCGATTTTAATATCCACACAGATGCTGAGAATGACAGCCTCAACACTGCATTTAATCTATTATTAGACTCTATCGACTTTGCTCAAAAAGTAAATGAGTCCACCCACCACTTTAATCATATCTTAGATCTTGTTCTGACTTATGGTATGGAAATAGAAGACTTAACAGTATTCCCTGAAAACTCCCTTCTGTCTGATCATTTTTTAATAACATTTACATTTACCCTGATGGACTACCCTGCAGTGGGGAATAAGTTTCATTACACTAGAAGTCTTTCAGAAAGCGCTGTAACTAGGTTTAAGGATATGATTCCTTCGTTATGTTCTCTAATGTCATATACCAACACAGAGCAGAGTAGCTACCTAAACTCTGTAAGGGAGTTAGAGTATCTCGTCAATAGTTTTACATCCTCTTTGAAGACAACTTTGGATGCTGTAGCTCCTCTGAAAAAGAGAGCTTTAAATCAGAAGTGTCTGACTCTGTGGTATAACTCACAAACTCGTAGCTTAAAGCAGATAACCCGTAAGTTGGAGAGGAAATGGCGTCTCACTAATTTAGAAGATCTTCACTTAGCCTGGAAAAAGAGTTTGTTGCTCTATAAAAAAGCCCTCCGTAAAGCTAGGACATCTTTCTACTCATCACTAATTGAAGAAAATAAGAATAACCTCAGGTTTCTTTTCAGCACTGTAGCTAGGCTGACAAAGAGTCAGAGCTCTATTGAGCTGAGTATTCCATTAACTTTAACTAGTAATGACTTCATGACTTTCTTTGCTAACAAAATTTTGACTATTAGAGAAAAAATTACTCATAACCATCCCAAAGATGTATCGTTATCTTTGGCTGCTTTCAGTGATGCCGGTATTTGGTTAGACTCTTTCTCTCCGGTTGTTCTGTCTGAGTTATTTTCATTGGTTGCTTCGTCCAAACCATCGGCATGTTTATTGGACCCCATTCCTGCCAGGCTGCTCAAGGAAGTCCTACCATTATTTAATGCTTCAATCTTAAATATGATCAATCTATCTTTGTTAGTTGGTTATGTACCACAGGCCTTTAAGGTGGCAGTAATTAAACCATTACTTAAAAAGCCATCACTTGACCCAGCTATCTTAGCTAATTATAGGCCAATTTCCAACCTTCCTTTTCTCTCAAAGATTCTTGAGAGGGTAGTTGTAAAACAGCTAACTGATCACCTGCAGAGGAATGGTCTATTTGAAGAGTTTCAGTCAGGTTTTAGAATTCATCATAGTACAGAAACAGCATTAGTGAAGGTTACAAATGATCTTCTTATGGCTTCGGACAGTGGACTTATCTCTGTGCTTGTTCTGTTGGACCTCAGTGCTGCTTTTGATACTGTTGACCATAAAATTTAATTACAGAGATTAGAGCATGTCATAGGTATTAAAGGCACTGCGCTGCGGTGGTTTGAATCATATTTGTCTAATAGATTACAGTTTGTTCATGTAAATGGGGAATCTTCTTCACAGACTAAAGTTAATTATGGAGTTCCACAAGGTTCTGTGCTAGGACCAATTTTATTCACTTTATACATGCTTCCCTTAGGCAGTATTATTAGACGGTATTGCTTAAATTTTCATTGTTACGCAGATGATACCCAGCTTTATCTATCCATGAAGCCAGAGGATACACACCAATTAGCTAAACTGCAGGATTGTCTTACAGACATAAAGACATGGATGACCTCTAATTTCCTGCTTTTAAACTCAGATAAAACTGAAGTTATTGTACTTGGCCCCACAAATCTTAGAAGCATGGTGTCTAACCAGATCGTTACTCTGGATGGCATTTCCCTGATCTCTAGTAATACTGTGAGAAATCTTGGAGTCATTTTTGATCAGGATATGTCATTCAAAGCGCATATTAAACAAATATGTAGGACTGCCTTTTTGCATTCACGCAATATCTCTAAAATCAGAAAGGTCTTGTCTCAGAGTGATGCTGAAAAACTAATTCATGCATTTATTTCCTCTAGGCTGGACTATTGTAATTCATTGTTATCAGGTTGTCCTAAAAGTTCCCTAAAAAGCCTTCAGTTGGTTCAGAATGCTGCAGCTAGAGTACTGACGGGGACTAGCAGGAGAGAGCATATCTCACCCGTGTTGGCCTCTCTTCATTGGCTTCCTGTTAATTCTAGAATAGAATTTAAAATTCTTCTTCTTACTTATAAGGTTTTGAATAATCAGGTCCCATCTTATCTTAGGGACCTCGTAGTACCATATTACCCCATTAGAGCGCTTCGCTCTCAGACTGCGGGCTTACTTGTAGTTCCTAGGGTTTGTAAGAGTAGAATGGGAGGCAGAGCCTTCAGCTTTCAGGCTCCTCTCCTGTGGAACCAGCTCCCAATTCAGATCAGGGAGACAGATACCCTCTCTACTTTTAAGATTAGGCTTAAAACTTTCCTTTTCGCTAAGGCTTATAGTTAGGGCTGGATCGGGTGACCCTGGACCATCCCTTGGTTATGCTGCTTTAGACGTAGATTGTGGGGGGTTTCCCATGATGCACTGTTTCTTTCTCTTTTTGCTCCGTATGCATCACTCTGCATTTAATCATTAGTGATCGATCTCTGCCCCCCTTCACGGCATGTCTTTTTCCTGTTTTTTTCCCTCAGCCCCAACCAGTCTCAGCAGAAGACTGCCCCTCCCTGAGCCTGGTTCTGCTGGAGGTTTCTTCCTGTTAAAAGGGAGTTTTTCCTTCCCACTGTTGCCAAGTGCTTGCTCATAGGGGGTCGTTTTGACCGTTGGGGTTTTTCATAATTATTGTATGGCCTTGCCTTACAATATGGAGCGCCTTGGGGCAACTGTTTGTTGTGATTTGGCGCTATATAAGAAAAAAGTTGATTGATTGATTGATACCAGCCCGGGCAGGAGGTATGGCTTTCCACAAAGGACATTCCACTACAGGTCGAGTCTCCTAAACTGAAAGACCGCTTCATTGGACCCTTTTCCATCCTCAAGGTTCTCAGTCCTACCGCAGTGAGGCTCCAACTCCCGGCCTCACTGCGGATCCATCCGGTTTTCCATGTCTCCAGAATCAAGCCGCATCACACCTCACCCCTCTGTGCACCCGGTCCGGCACCGCCTCCTACCCGTATTATCGACGGGGAGCCGGCTTGGACAGTTCGCCGGCTCTTGGACGTCCGTCGAATGGGCCGGGGCTTTCAGTATTTGGTGGACTGGGAGGGGTATGGACCCGAAGAACGCTCCTGGGTGAAGAGGAGCTTCATCCTGGACCCGGCCCTCCTGGCCGATTTCTATCGTCGCCACCTGAACAAGCCTGGTCGGGCGCCAGGAGGCGCCCGTTGAGGGTGGGGTCCTGTTGTGTGGGCCGCCAGAAGAGGAGGTACTGCTGGCCCACCACCAGAGGGCGCCCTGCCTGAAGTGCGGGCTTCAGGCACGAGAGGGCGCTGCCGCCTCAGGAACAAGCCGTGGTGACAGCTGTCATCCATCATCCGTGACAGCTGTCACTAATCATCCAATCCACATCTGGAATAAAAGCAGGAGGACACCTCCACCACACTGCCGAGATATCATCTTCTACCAGAGGTAATATCCTCAGCCTTT
Source organism: Thalassophryne amazonica (assembly GCF_902500255.1). NCBI lineage: Eukaryota > Metazoa > Chordata > Actinopteri > Batrachoidiformes > Batrachoididae > Thalassophryne > Thalassophryne amazonica. The sequence goes on along the minus strand of NC_047107.1, from coordinate 107,134,778 downwards.
TTGTGGTGTTTTGTAAACAGTTTATTGTGAGTGTTTGCAGGAGTACTGGTCCTTTTTGTGGAGGCTGTGCAAGACGGCACTCTTTTTCCTCTGAGGGATCGCTGCAACGTATTGAGTGAGAGGTGAAGGTGGAATTCCCACCAGGATTGTTACTGGGTGTTCACACACCCACCTTTAACTGTCTTTGCTTTCTGCCAGCAGTACCAGATCCGACACGCCGTGATGGTGGCCACCTGGGGACTTCGGGACTTGGCGGCTCCAGTATTCCTCGGGTTCGGTGGCAGTGGAAATCGTGTGGTTCCGGTTCGTTTCCAGACGGGCGTCTCCTATCGTCGAGCCTGCCCACACGACACCTTATTGATTGACTTTTGCACATTCTGTAATCTGCTGTGTTTGGTTGTGTCATTCACAACAGTAAAGTGTTATAATTTGACTCCTTCCATTGTCCGTTCATTTACGCCCCCTGTTGTGGGTCCGTGTCACTACACTTTCCCAACACCGTGGCCCACTCTTGGGCCGACTGTGCTGGAAATTATTAATCTTTCTTTAACTTCTGGAATTGTTCTTAAATGTTTCAAATCTGCAGTGATTTGACCCTTGTGTACTGAAAAACTATGTGCTGATATCAAATCTATCATTTTGCTCTAAAATTCTGGAAAAAGTATTGTTACAGCAGCTCAAGGACTATCTTACTGAGAATAATCTCTTTGAGCCACTGCAGTTTGCTTTTAGAAAATATCATTTCACAGAGACAGCTCTCACTAAAGTGGTGAATGATCTTCTGCTTGCAATGGATTCGGACACCACTACGGTTCTGGTGCTGTTAGATCTCAGTGTTGCATTTGATACAGTGGATCATCATATTATACTTGATAGGCTGGAAAATCACTTTGGGATTACTGGGAGTGCCCTTGCATGGTTGACGTCATACTTAACCAGTTGTTCTCACTGTGTTTTGTACAGTAACACTACCTCTAACTTTACTGACATGAAATTTGGGGTTCCACAAGGGTCTGTCTTAGCCCCCTGCTTTTCTCCCTTTATATAGCACCCCTTGGGCACATATTGCGGAGTTTTGGGAGTACTTTTCACTGCTATGTTGATGATACTCAGTTATACATGCTGATAACCTCTGGTAATCTCATTCACATAAAATCCTTAGAAGATTGCCTTGCATCAGTGAGAAGTTGGATGTCAAGAAACTTCTTACTTTTAAACACTGATAAGACTGAAATAATGGTTCTTGGTCCAGTGAGACATCTGCATCAATTTGACCAGTTAACTCTTAGCCTAGGTGTGTCATACATCACACTGACAAAGTGAGGAACCTTGGGGTAATTTCTGATACTACATTGTTCTTTGACCCTCAAATTAGAAATATTACGAGGACTGCTTTCTTCCACCTGCGAAATATAGCGAAGATTTGTCACATCCTGTCTATGGCTGATGCTGAGACCCTGATCCATGCATTTATCTCTTTTAGATTGGACTACTGCAATGTTCTATTTTCTGGTTTACTGGAGTCTAGCATTAGAGCTCTCCAATTGGTTCAAAATGCTGCAGCCAGACTTTTGACACGAAGCAGAAAGTTTAACCACATTACACCCATTTTGGCATCCCTTCACTGGCTTCCTGTCCCAGTGAGATCAGATGTTAAGGTTCTGCTACTAGTCTATAAAATTGTACACTGACTGGCACCTCCCTACCTGAACTAATTAAACCTTACGTACCGGCCCGGGCTTTGCATTCTCAGGGTGCAGGACTACTTTGTGTCCCTAGGGTGAATAAGAAGTCTGCGGGTCACAGAGCTTTCACTTATTGTGCCCCTGTTCTGTGGAATAATCTCCCTGCCTCAATAAAACAGTTAGATTCTGTGGAGACTTTCAAGTCAATCAATCAATCAATCAATCAATCAATCAATCAATCAATCAATCAATTTTTTTTATATAGCGCCAAATCACAACAAACAGTTGCCCCAAGGCGCTTTATATTGTAAGGCAAGGCCATACAATAATTATGTAAAACCCCAACGGTCAAAACGACCCCCTGTGAGCAAGCACTTGGCTACAGTGGGAAGGAAAAACTCCCTTTTAACAGGAAGAAACCTCCAGCAGAACCAGGCTCAGGGAGGGGCAGTCTTCTGCTGGGACTGGTTGGGGCTGAGGGAGAGAACCAGGAAAAAGACATGCTGTGGAGGGGAGCAGAGATCGATCACTAATGATTAAATGCAGAGTGGTGCATACAGAGCAAAAAGAGAAAGAAACAGTGCATCATGGGAACCCCCCAGCAGTCTACGTCTATAGCAGCATAACTAAGGGATGGTTTAGGGTCACCTGATCCAGCCCTAACTATAAGCTTTAGCAAAAAGGAAAGTTTAAGCCTAATCTTAAAAGTAAAGAGGGTGTCTGTCTCCCTGATCTGAATTGGGAGCTGGTTCCACAGGAGAGGAGCCTGAAAGCTGAAGGCTCTGCCTCCCATTCTACTCTTATAAACCCTAGGAACTACAAGTAAGCCTGCAGTCTGAGAGCGAAGCGCTCTATTGGGGTGATATGGTACTACGAGGTCCCTAAGATAAGATGGGACCTGATTATTCAAAACCTTATAAGTAAGAAGAAGAATTTTAAATTCTATTCTAGAATTAACAGGAAGCCAATGAAGAGAGGCCAATATGGGTGAGATATGCTCTCTCCTTCTAGTCCCCGTCAGTACTCTAGCTGCAGCATTTTGAATTAACTGAAGGCTTAGTCCAGACATAAGACACATTTATACTGGCATAGTGCTTTTTACTTTTTTAAATTCATTTTATTAGGAAACGGAGTGGGCCGCGGCCTCAGCTTTATGTAATTTCTGGGTCTTTTAGTGAAGCTTAGGGCTAGTGGCTGGCGATTACCTTAGTATTTCCTGTTTTTCTTGTTGTTTAATGTTGGAAAATTATACTGTATTTCTTGTCTTTCTGATGCCTGATTCTGTTTTTTTCTCTCTGTTTAAGGTGCAGCTCCATCTAGAGATGGGCGTGGTATTTGTGCTGGAGACCCTCCTGTCCGTGCACCAACAGCATTTCCTGTATATTCGCTTTGTGAATTGTTCTGTAATTTGTGTCTGTAGCATGGCCCAAGCAGCGGGTCACCCCCTTGAGTCTGGTCTGCTTGAGGTTTCTTCCTCAGAGTTAGCTTTTCCTTACCACTGCTGCTCTGGGGGTTAATAAGGTTAGACCTTACTTGTGTGAAGTGCCTTAAGGCAACTCTGTTGTGATTTGGCGCTACATAAATGAAAATAAATTGAAATTGAAAGTAAAAGTGCAAAGATCAGGGTGGTGAGTGGAAAAGACCAAGGGGGCCAGCGGGTCTGGAGGCACAGCGTGACCAAACAGAAGGTGAGGTTGGACTGGCTGAGAGAAACACAGGAGACAAAGTTAAAAACCAGTCTCAAAAAGGTTCACACAATAACAGATTAATATATAAAGAAGGATGATAGTCAACAAACTGGAGATGAGTGGGAGAATGAACAGGTCTTTTAAACTGCTCAGGAGTGGAGAACTGATTGCAGGTGTGACACGTCAAAGGTCAGCCATACCCAGCCTAGAGTCACTAACAAGCAGAACACAGCAGAAAAGCTTAAGATCCTAACAGTAGCACTTTGTAGCATGTGTTTAGCATAAACATGAGGCTTCCGGAAAACCTCCCCCAGTGTTTTCCCAAATATTGTGGGTCCCATGAAAATGCAAAAAATTAGCAGATGCTGTGATGGAGAAAATAATTTTGGAGAATCTTGAAAACTCAGCAATGGTAAAAGTAAGACCATTACACGAATTACTAATCTGTACCATGATTTATGGGTGAACCAATGGGGCACCAGTTTTTTTAATCATATGATTCTGCCATCAGTTATCTTAATCAAGGATTGTTGTGTCACTTTAATGTGTACTGATGTGTGTGTTTGTGTGTGCAGGTGATTTTCACCTCTGTTTTCCACTTTAAAACTTTTTCTTACGGAAGTACAAAATGGCTTGAAGTGCAAAAATCAAAGCTGTATGAAAAAACAAAACAACAAAACAAAAACCCTCCATTGTTTCCAAGTGCTGAAATATAAACACCAGCACGGAGAGCAGCTGGATTGTGTAAATAAATTGCTTCTGGACACCTGCTGAAAGTAGTAATTGCTTTTCTTGACTCATTTGTGTAGATTTCCTTAGAGAGAAGGGAGTGGTGTGGAGAAAACATCTCACTGACCCCCAGTACAGACGACACTTTGGTTACAGCTTTGCTGATTTCTGTCATGCAGAATTAAAGCAGACAATCTGGGCATGGTTTATCGGCAAGCTCCGTGCTTCTCCTTTTATCCTGTCAAACGGCAAAGATTTTAACTTCTCGTTTGGTGTGTTTGGTCTTGTTGTCCCTGCCAAAGCACAGAATCACCCCATTTTCTGATGAAATGATGAGAGAGAGAGAGAGAGAGAGAGAGAGAGAGAGAGAGAGAGAGAGAGAGAGAGAGAGAGAGAGAGAGAGAGAGAGAGAGAGAGAGAAATGAAGCAACACCGTGTTTGATATGTGGCACATAAAAGTAACAGTAAAAGTAAAAGTAACAGATCAAAGATGCATTTTATTGACTGTAATCATTCAGGTTTAATTGATGCTGTGGGCTCATGAAGCCCAGCGCAAAGAGGTCGACTGTAAGAACCATAAATTATCAGGAATCATAGCACTGAATATTTCTGCTACTCATCTGCTAAAATCACTCATCTTGTGATTTTCTCACAAAGGTCATTCATCGGAGAAAAGATCGCAATCCACAACTTTATGAACACAACCGGTCCCTTTTATACACAAGGTAATAGTAGATTTCTGGACTATGCCAATCTGACATTTGTCTGCAACGATGTTGGCATTCACCAAAAAGATTGACCTCTGGTTGACCTTGGCAGGTCAGTTCTGGAATCCTCCTGTGTCACATTTGGTCCAAATATGGGTGAAAATTAAAGTCCTTTGTCTTTGCCAAAATGAATGATTTAAGAGCAGTTTAAGGGTGGGCAGCATGGTGGCTTAGTGGTTAGCACTATTGTCTTAGAGGAACACCTCACACCTGGTCCTTTCCGTATGGAGTTTGCATGCTCTCCTGTTTGTGTGGGTTAACTCCAAGTGTTCCAGCTTCCTCCTGTTCCCAAAGACATACATGCTTGGAGAATTGTTGACTCAAAATTGACCGTAGGTGTGAATATGTTTGCCCTGTGACAGACTGGCAGCCTGTACAAGCAGTACCATGCTTCTCGCCCAGTGGCTGCTGGGATCGGCTTCTGCTTCCCCGTGACCCTTATTTGGAATAGGCAGGTATAGAAAAAGAATTAATTTAAGGGTCAGTCTTCATTGACATTCCAAGCTTGGTGGAAAACAGCAAAATGACCTGGGAGGAGTCGGCCAACAAACAGACATTTGTCACCCTAATGACTGACTTTTTGCCAAGGTTACTGAGCAATTTTGGAACCCACCTCCATATGTGTACCAAGTTTGGTGTAAATCAGAATGTGAGAGTTAAAATCAGACATTTGAACCTAATGAATGACCATTGGCAAACTTGACCTTGCATGAGCAGTTCTAGAACCCACCTCTGTGTAGTCATAGCAAGTCCGGTGTAAATTAGAGTGAGAAACATAACTTTTGGCTTTTGACCCCAATAATCCTGACCCCATTAGATTGATCTTTGGGTCTCACCTGGGCAATTCCAGAATCTCCTAATGTGTGTTCCAGGTTTGCTGGACATCAGAGTAGGGAAAAAAGGGGGAAAAAAGCCCTTTGACCCCAGTGACCCTGACATTTGCAACACAAACTCCAAATGTACGTGGCCTATTTGATTTGGAAAAAATGGAGACATTTTAAAATTATAGTCACACGATGATTTATTTCAGCTTTTATTCACAATATATCACCTTTTGTGTACTAATGGAATTAGTTTTTAAAGCCACTGAATGACTAATTTGCATAAATGGTAAATGGACTGCATTTATATAGCGCTTTTCCATCTGCATCAGGCGCTCAAAGTGCTTTACAAATAATGCCTCACATTCACCCCGATGTGAGGGTGCTGCCACACAAGGTACTCACTACACAAGGAGTAAAGACCTTGCCCAAGGGACCTTAGTGATTTTCCGGTCAGGCTGGGATTTGAACCAAGGACCCTCTGGTCTCAAGCCCAACGCTTAACCACTAGACCATCACCATCCCTAACTCTGGTTTAATTTTTTTAAAACCTTTGGTTTTATGTTTGGGCCTAAATGGAGAGCCAGTGACTTCTTGAATTTAAGAATTTTTATTTATTTTTATTATTATTAAAGCATTAATGTAAGACAACTGGAGCAATTTTGGTTGTTGGGTTCTTTCTTTGGAACAGTCTTGAAAAGGTCAATGGTACTGTAATAAATTCTATTATCTAAAGACTTTACATCACTGAGAAAGGTGGCCCAATTTAACTGTTACTCTAAAAGTTCACCAGAATGTCTGGATCAACACTACATCCATGATGAAGGAGTTGAAGGCTTCAGATACACGTGTGACATTGTCTACTTGTAGCAGAGCACTGTACCATGAAGATATAAAAGGCTGTCAACCAAGAAGGAAGCCATTAATCCCAAACTGACACTGAATGATCAGATCCAGCAAGGACAGAGGCAACGAATGAGAGAAATGAGCTGTCCATGGTGCTGAAAACTGGATTGATTGACGAATAAAAACAACAAAAGTGTCCAACCAACCACAAAGCTGTAAACAACTCTAAAATGCAATATTTACGCAATTCGTCACAGAAAGCTTCATGTGTGCTCTGCAGATGGCTCTTTCAGTTTATTTTGCAAATATGTAAGGAATGTGGCATTAGAGACAAATTACTTTGTTTATTAGCAGTAGAAATTTCTTGAGTTTAAATTTACACTATACACTGGTAAATGTCATGCTATCACAATTTCAGAATTAAAATACTGATAGAGTTGACTGTCATTATACTGAAGGGTTCACACAACAATACATTGGAATTTGGGTAGCACTACCTAAGCTATAATATATCATCTCATTTTCAACCGTTTATTCAGGATTGGGGTATCCCCTCTGACTGGGGGATACCGAGGCAATATAAATATAATTTCTCCACCTAGTCCTGGGTCTTCTCCAGGGTCTCCTCCCGGATGGACATGCTTGGAACACCTCCCTAGGGAGGCGTCCACGGGGCATCCTTACCAGATGCCTGAACCACCTCAGCTGGCTCCTTTCAACGTGAAGGAGCAGTGGCTCTACACCGACCTCCACACGGATGACTGAGCTTCTCACCCTATCTCTAAGGGAGACACCAGCCACCCTCTTAAGGAAGCCCATTTCAGCCGCTTGTACCCACGATCTGGTTCTGTCAGTCATGACCCAACCCTCATGACCATAGGTGAGAGTAGGAACAAAGATTGACCAGTAGATTGAGATTTTTGTCACTCCTTTTATCAACTCCTTCACTTGAGGCAAGACTGCATTCCCTACCCAGAGTAGATAATCCATCGGTTTCCTGCTGAGAACCAACGCCTCAGATTTAGAGGCGCTGATCCTCATCCCAGCCGCTTCACACTCAACTGCGAACTGATCCAGTCAGTGTTGGAGGTCACAGGCCGATGAAGCCAACAGGGCCACATCATCTGTAAAAAGCAGAGATGAGACTCTGAGCCCACCAAACTGGAAACCCTCCTCCCCTCGATATCCTGTCCATGAATATCACAAACAGGATGGATGACAAGGCACAGCCCTGGTGGAGGAGTTCCTCAAAGTGTTCCTTCCAGTGCCAGATTACATCCTAAATGGTAAATGGACTGCATTTATATAGCGCTTTTCCATCTGCATCAGACGCTCAAAGTGCTTTACACATCAATGCCTCACATTCACCCTGATGTCAGGCTGCTGCCATGCAAGGCACCCACTACACACCGGGAGCCATGAGGGGATTAAGGACATTGCCCAAGTGCCCGTAGTGATTTTCCGGTCAGGCTGGGATTTGAACCGAGGATCCTCTGGTCTCAAGCCCAACGCTTTAACCACTAGACCTCCCCGCTCTATCATAGAGTGAATCAACTCAACAGTTGTTGCAGACTGAATGGTCCACCCCCTAAACACTGGTCCGCCCTGCCTCCATTGTGCATATGTCATGCTGGAGCCCAGCCACCCGTGTGACACAGAGTCTCTCCACCCAAAGTGATCAATTGGATTAATGGGATTATTAACCATCAGATGACAAGGTAAAGCCTCTTAAATCATTCTAAAGTCAGTTTTAAGCACAAACGAGCCCGTTTTAAGCAGAAATTAGCCTTTAAACGGTGACACACTGAAACGTCCAATGCGCAGTGAACATATCAACTAACAGCTTGTGCACCCGTGCCACTCTGATTGCTTCCTCCATCTGTTATTATGGAATAATGCTGAATTTATGATGACAGGGTTGTTGTACAAAAGCTTCAATTATCTGTTGCTGAGAAAGATGATGACTGGAGTGTAGTTTTAAGCAGAAATGAAGCTGCTTTAAGCAGTAACGAGGCTTTAAATGGTGATGCATTGAAATGTCTGCCACGCAGTGAATGCATCAGCTAACAACTTGTGCAGCCGCTCTGATTGTTCCTGTGTCTGTTATTATGGAATAATGCTGAATTTATGCGGACAGGATTGTTGTACAAAACCTTCAGATATCTGTCGCTGAGATAGATGATGACTGGAGTGCAGTTTGAAGCCGAAACGAGGTGATAATCAGTGAAGTGCGGCTGATGATGTAAGTGCAGTGAAGGCAGGGCTGATGGAGGACCATTCGGTCTGTGACACCATTTGTTCAATGCAAGTGGTTTTACTCCTATAAGAGCTGATTTTACACTGTTTTGAGTTGATTTAGCTCTGTGATAGAGTATAATTCACTCGACTGGGATCAAATGTTACCCCAACAGAATAAATTTTACTCAGCAAAATTTCCTGTGCACCTGATGGTGATCAGTTGACAGCTCTGCCCCTCTCTTTACCTGAGTGTGGCCTCAGATCAGATGATACAATCACAAAATCAACCACTGACCTTCAGTCTCTCTAGGTGTCTCTGTCATTGCCACATGTGCCCAGCTTGACACACGTGTCCTGTGAGCAGCGCGCCGCAGGACTATATGACAAGTTAACAGTACGCCAAATACAGCAGAAATATGCTGTAAGAAACGCCGTTTGGTCAGTTATCACAGTGCTTTTTTCTCTCTTTTTAAAAATATGTTTATCTCCTTGTTGATCTTAGCCATTTTACGCTCCTGTTATAAGACAGTGATTATAGCGCAGTGGTAAAGTTTCTATCTGGTAATCAGATCTTTTGTAAATTTTAGGTTCAAATCCCATAAGTGGCATTTATTTTTTATTCAACCAGGGTTATTTAACTGTGGGGTTCTGTATTTTGTCCCCTTTTATATATTATTTATATCAACCCAGTAATATTCACTAATTATACAGCTGTTTTTTATTTTATTGTTCTCCACATCAGCAGCGCACGCACTGTGTTCCTGCTGTGACAGTTTCGTGCACGCTTGTGCACGACACCGTTGTGTGCATGAAACCGTTGTGTGCATGAAACCATCGCAGCGGGATCGTTCACCGCTGCCCGTCGGCTCGATGTTTCATGGTTCGCTCATACGAGCTGTTCCGCTGATTTGCCCTGATTTTTACTTATTCGTACTATTACGTCAAGAGGAGCCCTTATACTTGGTGCATGCTCCCAGACCTGACCTGAATCTTAGAATCCAGCTGTGCCTGTGGTTTGTCATAAACTCAACAAAGAGTTTACTGTACACCACCTGGACCTCATATTTGTCTTCAAGATGTTTTATTTTGCACTTTTAGAGATGTCAGCAGCGATAGGGGTGGTGGCCAAGTGGTTAATGCGCTTGGTTTCAGTGCAGAAGGTTCCGGGTTCAAATCCAACCCCTGCCACATTTTTCCATGTAATGTGGAGTTGCCTCAGGAAGGGCATCCGGTGTAAAACTTATGCCAATTCAACATGCAGATCCACCTCTGATTTGCTGTGGCGACCCCGAGTGCAAACAAGGGAGCAGCCGAGGTGACTTATTAGAGATGTCGGCAGCTGCTGCACCTCCACCATAAAATGCAAATAAGATTCTTTTTTCATTTTATGTTGGGTAGTCACCATCATAAAGGTACATTACTGCCAACTAAAATATTGGAGTATACTTCCCATTATCCACCCCCCATGAAAACTGTTTTGATGAGAGTCATATCTTTGGAAAGTCGAATAGGCTGCTTAATCTGATGGAGAATCCAACTATTCGATTCAGTCTCCCCCCCCCAGCCATCCTTCCCGATGTCCCACTTTCACATTTCTCCTTCTCAAGAGAACCTTTTGATAGTGAAAAATTACATGTTCCACCGGTTCCTCTTTTTGACAGTGCTCAGGTAATCCTGAGGGATGTTTTTGTCACGTGCACCATTTTATTAAATGTGGTCCTACCCTCTACCTTGTTATGATGTTCTCTTTCCTCTTAAATGGCTTCACTATGCCCACTTCTTGCCGTATAACATAAAAGTGTATTTGTACCACCATGCTGTAATGATTTTCAGTTTGGTTTTTCCACTTCCTTCATATTTATCAAGTGAAATATTCATAATATTATGATGATTCAGAGGCTCTTTTGCTAAAATACTCCCGCTTTCATTGGCCTTTCTCACTCTGGGAGCTGGTACCCTCATAAATCCTATGGAAGTCCTACATCGACCCTATTTTCCCTGCATTCTGTAACATGAAGTCGATGAGAGTCTTTCGGCCCTTTTCCATTATACAGGACTAGCACTACTTGCCACCGGCAAGGCGGCACGGTGGATTAGTGGTTAGCACTGGTGTCTCACAGCAAGAAGCTCGTGGGATCGATTCCCGGCCTTTCTATGTGGAGTTTGCATGTTCTCCCTGTGTCTGCGTGGGTTTCCTCCAGGCACTCTGGTTTCTTCCCACAGGTAAAAACATGTTTATTTAGGGTCTGCTCTTTTCTCTGCCCCTGACCAAGGCAACATCTGTACATTTGGAGTTGGTTCCTGGATGCCGGACTGTGGCTGCCCACTGCTCCCAGTGGCTGGATTGTGTCTAACTGTAATTAGGATGAGTTAAATGCATAGGACAAATGTATGCATATACGAGGTCTATTAGAAAAGTATCCGACCTTATTATTTTTTTCAAAAACCATATGGATTTGAATCACGTGTGATTACATCAGACATGCTTGAACCCTCGTGGGCATGCAAGAGTTTTTCACGCTTGTCGGTTACGTCATTCGCCTGTGGGCAGTCTTTGAGTGAGGAGTGGCCCACCCTCTCGTTGATTTTTTCATTGTTTAGGAATGGCTCAGAGACTGCTGCTTTGTTTGATCAAATTTTTTTCAAAACTGTAAGGCACAACTGAGTGGACACCATTCGATAAATTCAGCTGGTTTTCGGTAAAACTTTTAACAGCTGATGAGAGATTTTGGTCTGGTAGTGTTGTCGTAAGGACGGCCCACGGCGACTGACGGCGATCTGCGCTTCGAGGCGGCAGCGTCTCGCCGTTTCAAGCTCAAAACGTTCACATTTCAGGCTCTGTTGACCCAGTAAGTCATCAGAGAACAGAGAACTTTCAGAAGAAGTCGGCATGAGGAGTTTATTCGGACATTCCATTGTTAACGGACATTTTGTAATGAAAGAACGTGCGGGCAGAGTCGCATGTCGGGCCGGACCCGACCGCGGGGGGTCGCGACAGGAAAAACACCTCCGTTGGAAACCTTAACGGGCAAGTTGGAACATGCCCAAGCTGTTAAACAATTTCTCAGTTACTCACTTGTTGAAAGCCATCAAAAGCCGCCTGAATTTTACAAATGGCTTTCAACACGGAGGTGTTTTTCCTGTCGCGGCACACACAGATTTGCCGAGTCGTCACGGAAACGACGGCGAATTTGCGCGCACGTCTTTCATTAAAAAATGTCCTTAAACAGTGGAATGTCCACATAAAGTCCTCATGCCGGCCTCTTCTGAATCTTCTCTGTTCTCTCACGACGTCCTGGGTGAATTAAGCCTTAAATTAGGATGTTTTCAGGTCGAAACAGGCCAATGACGGCGCCTGGAAGCGCTGCACGACGTCCGGCTCCATGGGAAGTCCTTACAGCGACAGAAACACCCCATAATCTCTCATCAGCCGTTAAACTTTTCACTGAAAACCAGCTTAATTTCTCGAATAGTGTCCACTTGGATATTCTTCACAGGTCCAGAAAAAATTTTGATAAAGCAACGCGCGCCGTCTCGAGCAGCGTGTGAAACAAAGGAATTCAGCCGAGAGGGCGGGACCACATCTCACTCAAGGCCTGCCCACAGGGAAATGACGTCACCGACACGCGTGAAAAAACTCACGCATGCGCGCGAGGGTTTAAGCATGATTGGTGTAATCGCACGTCATTCAAATCCATATAGTTAAAAAAAAATAAAAGGGTCGGTTTATTATCTAATAGACCTCGTATGTGCAATGACAATAAAGATTTTATTTTATATAATGGCTGAGTGGATCCTTGTCATTTAATTGGTGCTCTGTATGTCACATGACAGGGATCAATTCATCCCATTTGTGTTGCATTGCATTTAGAGTGCAGCTTGGTTCCATTTATACTGCAAATTTGGTTCCATACGTTTAGTACCATTGCACTCTGCACACGTGCGCGTGCACACACACACACACACACATGCCCGCGCGCATGTGCTTGTGCACGCACACATGCCCGCGTGCATGTGCTCGTGCACGCACACATGCACACACTCACATATGCGCATGCTAACACGCACATATGCTCATGTGCGTGTGAGCATGTGTGTGTTCGTTTTGACCATTGGGGTTTTTACGTAATTATTGTATGGCCTTGCCTTACAATATAAAGCGCCTTGGGTTGTGATTTGGCGCTATATAAATAAAATTGATTGATTGATTGATGTGTGTGCACGTGCACAGGCATGTATGTGCATCCACACGTGCTCGTGCACGTGCACACAATGCGGAACGGAAGCTGCAATGAAAAGCTGGGCTAATTTCTGATGTGATTTTTTTCTTTTCGCTGCACTGAGGATGTACACAGTCTTGTTTTGTCTTGAGGTTAAGTGTGTGCGTGCACGCGGGGGGACGACACGAGCTAACTGACGCTGCTAATTCTTGTAACACACACAAAACAAATCCATTGTGCTCTCTGGAGGCTGTTAGCAGGAAGAAAGAATGAAAAGCTGGACTAATTTCTGATGTGATTTTTTTTTTCACTGCACTGACGATGTACAGTACAGTGTTTTTTTGGTAATACATACACACACACACACACACAATCCGCTCCACTGTAAGCCATCTGGATGCATGAAGAGCTGTTCAGCTAAAACTGACATGATTTTTGGCTGGACTGAGGAACTACACAAATTCTTTTTTTCCCCCTTTTTTTAATGGAAGTCTGAAATCAGTGCACAGCATCACTGGACTACGCATCACAATTTGGACTTTAGCACCAGTGGAACATCAAAATGTAAGTCCCTTTTCTGTTTATAAATTAATAAAATGTCAAATGACAAGGATCTATTTTAGCCATTATATAAAACAAATAATGAATGTTTTTACATTCTTTCAATGGAATGAATATTTAATTTGGTAATAGCTGGAACATACCATTCAACTCGGCTTTGCCTCATTGAATGGTATGTTCCAGCTATTACCTCATGAAATATTTGTACCATTGAAATCATAAACATTCATTATTTGTATACTATTTTGTTCTACTTGGCTCAGCTAGACTCGACTTGTTTTTTTGCTTTTCCATTTGGGATAGTACTTGGTACCTGGTGTTTTTTTGATATATGTTCAGGCAAGGTTCCAAGCGAGCCAAGCTGATGTTAACATGTAATGTCAACAGGCTGCCAGCTACTGATTGGTCAGAAAGTGTCATCACTGAAGGAGTCATGACCGTGACGTCTGACCAGGAGAATCACACCTGCCATTTTTAAATAGTCGCAACTGCGTTACAGTTACTGTGCTTTTCTTTTGTTTCACGCAAGTTTTTTTTAAACTTGTGCCAAACTACACCGTGGTGGCGGAGGACAGATTACAGAGAGAGCTGGACAGAGAGTCATGAAATGAGAAAATATTTCAGGAAATCTTCCAGTTTTTGTCCACTCATGGGCACCTCTGGACCATAATGGTCGGATTAGATGGGACCGTAAGGGCTGGAAATGGTTTGACCAGATGGACCATTTACGGACACCGACTGGCAAGTAACGGGAGGCAGGATGACCATGACTCATCCACACCTTTGTTGGAGGTGAGGATGGTAAGTGTTGTTATGACTTTATAGTCCACAGTGTGCTTGAAAGCACTCTTTAATGTTGCTTATCCCATTGGTGTGAAGTGCACTTTAACAAATAAAGATATTTTGAGTCTAAACTCATGAAGTAACATCACTGTATCATGCAAGCAGATACAGCGAGCAAGCTAATTAGCGTTGAGCACTAACTAGAGAGCTAGCTAACACCTTGCTCTGACAAAAACACCTAAAGTCAGCATGTCAGCAATGACTGTGTACATCTGACTAAGCTTGTGCCATTACTGTGTGATATATTTTTTTCATGTTGCCATTTTGTGGTGTGCTTGTCCAAGAATCCACTTCCATAGGCAATGAGGCTTTGGCTACCGCCCTCAGATGACTCCCAAAGCTCCCCTGCCCCGTCATGAGCTTCGACACCAGCACCAGCTTCAACATCTGCATCATCATCCAGCACCACACAGTAATGTGTTATCACTGGTAAGAATAAATGTTTCACATCATGTAGCTTTTAACTCCAGTTCTAATCCAATTACATTTTTTTCATGAATCTGATTGATTAATTGTGTGCCATAATCAGGCGTATAATATCTGTGGAACGGAACAAAAGATTACTGTTAAATGTCATTTCTGTAGTCCGCACGCAACAGCTAATGTGTCGCTGGTAGGGGTGGATGATACCGGGAATTTTGGTATTGATCCGATACCAAGTAAATACAGGCCCAGTATCGCCGATATTGATACCGATGCTTTTTCATATTTAAGCTTCATTGATCCAAAGGATCCAAAAGACCTAGGATAGAATTTCGCCAAACATTGTACAAAATACAACAAAATACTTTATTATCACAATCAACATTTTTGTTTAAAAAAATGTCACTCAACACAACTTAAACTCTTCTGAGGTAGAGGGCTGACAAACCACAATACAAGGGTGTGCTGCTCTATGTTGTGTGACACAGTGCAGCGCTGCTCTTACAGACAGAATGTAGATTTTGATGAATCTGCGTGCGCAGCAGTCAGTGCGTGCGGGAGAGAAAAAAGCTTGAGTATTGATCTTTTTACACGAGGATCGTTCAATATCAATACCAGAGTTGGTATCAATATTATTGATATTAGGATCGATGCGCCCACCTCTCGTCGCTGGTAAAGCAATATTTCAATATTTTCAACCGTATATCCCAGCATAAACATCCGACACATCACACACAACAGTGTTATTCCTTAAATGTATTTCCCGGATATTTTTTTTTAACTTGCTTTTGTTAACTGTCTCCCATTTCTACCTTCATTGTTGTCTAGGCAAGAGAAAAAGGAGCCTGTTCTGACCATCCTGAGTGAGGATGAAGCTGAACTGGGCCCCAGCGTGATCAACACATCCTCGATGACGCTCGTGAAGCAAAGGAGGGGGAAGCTGTGTTTACTCAGGCATTTCTTGGAGTACTGGGCCAGCTTGTGCACATGATGTGTGGCTGGCCCATGTGACCCAGGTCTAGACCCTGTATGGGGCATGTTTCTTTTGTAGATAGTTTCCTGTGTCGCACATATTGTATTTGCTCTTCTTTTGTTGTAATAAAAAAATTGACTTATGTGATTGTATCTTTTGTATGTCAGGGGTTTTCAAAGTGTGGGAGAGTGAGCCCCTCCTCAGAGAAAAAAAATGAATAGCTGTGCTCCTCCACCGCCCGACACACATACACACAATTTCAACATCTTCGTGTGTTTCTTTAACATTTAAATGTCTCTGTGTGTTTTTAAATGTCTTTGACAACATAACTAACACATTTTAACATGAATAATATTAATTAAACTTTTATACATATTTAGTCACTCATCTCGTCTCACCTCTTGTGTAGTGTCACCAGTGAGTCACAGGCAGCTGATGCGGGGACTGTGGAGGGGAGCAAATGAAGATCATCCTCCACTTCTGTTTTTGGTTTCCCCAAACTCTGTCTTTTCAGTGGTAGATTTACGCACTAAACATTTATGGCATGTTACCTAACAATGTTTTTTTTTTTCTTTTTCCCCCTTCTTCTTTTGTTGGTTAACAGTATTTACAATTATTTTTTTGAAAACCACTCTTCTATGTCATTTCAGGATGAGTCAATAGTGAAAAAGAAAAATAGAAAGAATAGAATAGAACAGAATTTTTAATCTGGAATTTGCCACTGCAGAAGACAGTGCACACAACACCTGGCTGAATCTTTCCAAAGATGCTGGAATAATCATGTCCAAATTGAGATTGTACCAAATGGTATTTAACATAAATGGAAAGGGAGGTGCCCAGGGGGCATCCTTGCCAGATGCCCGAACCACCTTCGTTGGCTCCTTTCAATGCAGAGGAGCAATGGCTCTACTCCGAGCTTCCCACCCTATCTCTAAGGGAGACACCAGCCACCCTCCTTAGGAAGCCCATTTCGGCCGCTTGTACCCGCGCTCTAGTTCTATTGGTCATGACCCAAACCTCATGACCATAGGTGAGAGTAGAAATGAAGACTGACAGTAGGTCGAGAGCTTCACCTTTTGGCTCAGCTCCCTTATCATCACAACAGTACAGCAGAGCGAATGCAATAAAGCCCCTACTGCGCTGATTCTCCAACTAATCTTACGCTCCATTGTCCCCTCACTCGTGAACAAGACCCCGAGATACTTGAACTCCTTCACTTGGGGCAAGACCAAGGGTAGAGGGTGCCTGGGCATACTCCCAGACTGACTTTCTTTATTGATAAGGTCAGGGCTATAAAAGATAGACTGCCACAGTCAGTGCCACCTTGTCAAGGCCCCCAGCATATGGGACCACCCCCTCAATGCTGGGCATCATTTGCTCCTGTTACACAGGAGGACATTTTATCCATTATCAGCAAAATGAAACCATCTTCTAGTACACTAGATGTTCTTCCTTTTAGACTTTTCATGAATGTATTTGATTCTATTGGGCCATGTGTTGCCAAAATGTTTAATATGTCCCTGTCGACTGGTGTGTTCCCCAGTTCTTTTAAGCATGCTGTTGTGGAGCCACAGCTTAAGAAAGCTGGACTGGACCCTACAGATCTGAAGCACTTTAGGCCAATATCAAAAAACCCCTTCCTGGCTAAAGTCCTGGAAAAATTGGTCTGTGCCCAACTAACTTTCTTTTTGCAGACTAACAACATTTATGACACTTTTCAATCTGGGTACCGTGAGTTTCACTCCACTGAAACGGCTCTGTTGAAAGTGTCTAGTGACATTATGATGGCCGCTGACACTGGCAAATGCACTGTCTTGGTTTTGTTAGATTTGTCATCTGCATTTGACACAGTTGACCATGACATCCTGATCAGGAGACAGGATCTGGTGGGGATGTCGGGTCCTGTATTAGAGTGGTTTAGCTCCTACCTGGTTGGTAGAACTTTTAGTGTGTCTGTTGATAATGTGATGTCTGAGTCTGCTGACCTTTTGTGGGGTGTGCCGCAGGGCTCGGTTCTGGGACCTATTTTATTTCTTTTGTATATCATCCCTCTCAGCAAGTTGATCCAGCAGTTTTATGACGTATCCTATCATCTCTATGCTGATGACCTGCAGCTGTACTGCTCCTTTAAAACACCTGAGACCCAGAAACTCAATTCTTTAACCAATTGTCTCACCAAAGTTAAGGAATGGCTCAGTGAAAACAGCTTGCAGCTGAACTCTGATAAGACTGAAACATTGATTGTTGCTCCGGAGAGTGCCGTGCCTGCTATCAGGCTGCACCTTGGTGAACTGAATAGTTCAGTTAAGGGCAGCCTGCGCAATCTTGGCATTATCTTGGATAAAGGGATGTCTCTGGAACATCATACGAAACACTTAGTTAGGAATTGTTTTTTCCAGATCCGGAATATCTCTAAACTTCGAAAAATGGTGTCTTTTGAAGAGTTAGAGATGATTGTACATGCTTTTATATCTTCGCGACTGGATTACTGTAACAGCCTGTTCACGTGTCTTAATAAGAAAGAACTGGCTCATTTGCAGGTTGTGCAAAACTCTGCTGCACGGCTTCTGACCTGCACCCACAGGAGAGCCCATATTAGCCCAATACTCAAGTCCCTGCATTGGCTCCCTGTCTCTTTAGGACAAATTATGAAATCCTGGTGCTTACATTTAGAGCTCTGCATGGGCAGGCTCCGGAATACATCAAGGAACTGATCCAACTGTATGTGTCCACCAGGGGCCTGAGGTCCTCCAACCTGAACCTGCTGATGGTTCCCCGTACCTGTTTTAAAACTCGAGGGGACAGATCTTTTCAAGCCGTGGCGCCGCCCCTTTGAAATGAGCTTCCCTGCTCCCTTCACTCGATAGACTCTGTCGATGTTTTTAAAAAGCAACTTAAGACTCACCTTTTTAAAATTGCATTTTAGCTTGATTTTCTTTTAAATGTTTGTATGTGTTATTTTGTATTTATTGATTTTATGTAAAGCACTTTGTGACCCTGGTCTGTGAAAAGTGCTATATAAATAAAGTTTACTTACTTACTTACTTATTTATTTTTGAAACATCAATCAATCAATCAATCAATTTTTTTATATAGCGCCAAATCACAACAAACAGTTGCCCCAAGGCGCTTTATATTGTAAGGCAAGGCCATACAATAATTATATAAAACCCCAACGGTCAAAACGACCCCCTGTGAGCAAGCACTTGGCTACAGTGGGAAGGAAAAACTCCCTTTTAACAGGAAGAAACCTCCAGGAAGAAACATGGTGTAACAACAACCAAAACAAATTTAATTGCTGCATTATTTGTTCATAAAACAAAACTATGTTAGCAAGCAGAAGCTAAGGTGCTAATTAATATGATTGGGCAAGGAACAAAGAACTCAAGACTTAACTGCTTCTTGTGACAACAGATGTTTTTATTTGTTTGTTGGCTCTGTTCAGAGCTAAAACTCTGCACATTTACCTCATTAAATGTAACTAAATATTTTAAAACTCCTATACATACAAGGCTTTCTCCAGCTCATTCAGCGCATGCACGTGTGAATGACACTGCTGGAGCTGTCCTCTGTGAATCAGGAAGTGATTAGAGCCATTTTCAACAGACAACTTGCAGAGAAAATGATTAATCCACTGCAAAATAATTATTTTATATATGCAGCATCCAGCGCGTGGCAGGCGGTGGAACAAAGCACGGCATCCAGCTGGGAACACAATGGGTGGGATCATGGCGACGACATTCGTGCAAGTGCGTGAATCAAAGTCATGCATGTGTCAGTGCACCTTAATGTCAGAGAACAAAGACAGTTTTACTCACTTAACTATGTTGTTCCTAGCAAAGGGGTCCCCAGTCATGAGAAATCTGTTACAATATGTAGGTGGGTTGTGGAATTGCCCAGATGGTATCAAATTTACCAAATTTTAATTATTGGATTCAAAGTTCAAAATTTAAGTTCTTCCACTCTTAATTTTACCAAATTTGGCACACATGGAATTACAACAATGTGCCCTGAACATAAAATTCAGTGCACAGGAAAGCCCATCTTTTGTGCTATATTTTCTCTCTGGGAGCCAAGGGCACAATTTAGAACTAGAAATTGGGGGGGACAAAGTGCGAAGCCCGCAGGGCCGAAGCCCATAGGCGGGGGGTCTGGGGGCTACTTTAGGCCCCCAGAAGCCAACAGTTTCTAGATAAGCTCAGATGCATTCTGAGCATCCAGAACAGTAATTTTAATGTTTTGAGAAGACCATAAAGTGGACACCATTTGACTTATACAATTTGAAACTGTGGATATAAGTACTTTATTCTGAGAATAGCCAGCACTGATTTTATTAACATCCTGGTGTAAATAAGGTATCACCACATGTGTAGAACTCAAAAAGAATGATAGGTTGAGTTCTCATTAAAAAACAACTGCAATGTGGTAAAATGTATTCATAAATATGAAAGAACAGGCTCTTATTAACTATCGCATACTGTATTTTTTTTTTCAAGATTTGTTTTTGCATAAGTTTGAAAAAACAGCAGATCATAAATTTAGGATAAATAACATCATGAATTTAATTTTCGAAGTGGCACTAATGACAACACTCATACTGAACATAATTTCGCTTGCATAGACTGATTTTGGAGATCAAGCAATAACTGCAGATGGGCTTTCTGAGGTTGCAGATAGTTTTTCTGATTTCCTTTTCTAACTTTCAGAGTTTCACACTTTTAGTAAATTAGCATATGGTCCATTGATACTTATGTGTAGACACTAGTCCCTAGAGGCAACTATTTTTGGTTTCAAAGCTGGCAAATGCAGTCCCAGAAAATTCCAAATGTGACAAACAAGAAACAGGTGTTGTAAACAAGTCAATGCTGCTAAAAATACAAACTTGCAGAAACAAAGATACTATTCTGACATGGTTTTGCACATAAGACTAGCATAGCATGTTTCAAGTACACACATATATGTCAGAAGGTGGGGGGGACATACCATATTCTGTCCCCCCTGGTTGAAAAGGTGGGGAGGACATGTCCCCCCTATCCCCCACCAAATTGTGCACATGCTGGGAGCGATAGCATCCTATGCTATGCTAACAGAGTCAAAACTGTTTCCATTCTTGGCTTTTTGTACTAGGTTTTCTACTTCTAGCATGTGCCACTTTCACTTGTGGTGATATGGAACTGTAAAGGCAAACAGCCATGCAGCTGTATCAAAATGTTTGATGAGATGACGCCAACATGCTGCAGGGCAGGAGTAAGTGCTGACCTTGGGGTGGCCACATCCTCCTGGCTATCTCAAAGGGTTTCCATAGCAAATGAAATATGGAGTCTCTCCAGTATGTCCTGGGGTCAATGCCAGAGACTCCTCCCAGTCTGATGGGCCCATTAAACTGCCCAAAGGGAGGCGTGCACAGCACAACACATCGGTTCCTCTTTAACCGTGTACCCTCACTAAACTGAAGTCGATGCAAACACACATTACATGCAAAAGGTGTGGAAGGGTAAGTCAAGCCTTGTTTTTTTTTTTTGTTTTTTTTTTAATGCATACTGGAGCTTTTCAAAACTGATGGAAGAAAATGTCCTGACAAGCTGCATTTAATGGTTGTGAAACAGAAACAAGCTGCTGTCCATCTGCACTGAGGATGAGATAATGATCCGTTGGACGGCTCATATGAAACTGCCAGCTCTGACGAGTGTCACTGAGCAGATGGGGAATGTCACACCGTCATTAAAAGCTCTTACCGTGGTATCCTGTCACGTTTGAAGGGAACTGTGAAGGAACTCCATCATGTTTGATGTTACGGCTTTCATGTCTGAAAAGGCTGATCGTTAAAGGGACACGCCTTCATTTGATTAACAGTTTGACCTAAACGCACATAAATCATTCAGGAGTTTGGCTTCACATTGAATCATTAGTGTTTACTGTGTTTGTCATTTGATCATAGCTAAAAGCTCAAACCACTAATTGGCTGTGTTTACAAACATTTTCTCATAAAATTAACTGAGTTTTAATGGTTGTCACGGAAATTCCATTCAACAATAATTTAGTATCAATAGTAACTTAAATAATCAGCAGTTATTTTAGTGCTGGGAATAGTAAATATTTTCTTAGCAGTTATTTCATTTACTTGTAGAGTGCCTTGAAAGAATGTAGGATTTTCTACAACTGCTGTTTCATTTGGAGGTTTTTGAAACAGTGAACTCTTTTCTGAACAAACTGCTGCATTTGCTTCAGAATATCAAAAACTTTTTTTCCACGCATCGTCAGTTTTTAATATTAACCACAGGGACAATAATTTACTTCACTGAAACATTTTTGCACAGTGTTATGTTAAAATTAGAAACTCTTACACTCGTGGAAGATTTAAAAACCGTCTGCCTTTTTAAATCAACGTGACTTTGCAGCTAAATATCCTTATGTTGCTGTCCGTCATTCCTGCACATTAAGATAAAAATAAATAAATTCTAATTTTACCATCAGCCTTTCAATGAAACAATGAAACATCCAGTCAGTCTCTGACTGTCAACATGTGAAACCAGTTTTCTCAGTGTTTGTTTCAGAAATGCTGCATGTCCCACTCTCTCAAACTCAAAACAGCAGCAGGAAAGATCTCCGTCTGAACTCCCCTGAAAGTTCTGAACACGCACAAAACTTTTTGATGAACTTTGCAGACATCAGCTAACAAGGAACTCATTTTGCTGGATGGAAAATTACTTGTCAGATAAAAATGAACACAAATTGATAGCAGCTCCTTCACCATGTGACTGTGCAAAGCTAGCCACATTGTTACAGAACACTTCCTGATTCTTGCACGAGTCTTTCACAATAGCAGCACAGGATAAATGAAAGTCAATCGTGAAAGTCATTATTTTTGGTTTTTGCCATATGCCGGGGGTCATGGACTTAATTTATTTTAGGTGGGTGTTTAATAAACTTTAATTTTAAAAAATAGCAATTTAATTTTGGGTGGGCATTTGACCACAGCCTGGCCGTGGAACAACTGACCAGCTCTTCACTCTCACAAGGATCCTGGAGGGTGCCTGGGAGTATGCCCATCCAGTCTACATGTGTTTTGTGGACTTGGAGAAGGCATATGATCGTGTACCCTGGGAGATACTATGGTGCTGCGGGAGAATGGAGTGAGGGGATCCCTTCACAGGCCCATGCAATCTCTGTACTCACAAAGTGAGAGCTGCGTTCAGGTTCTCAACAGTAAAACAGACTTGTTTCTGGTGGGGGTTGGCCTCCGTCAGGGCTGCACCTTGTCACCAATCTTGTTTATGATATTCATGGACAGGATATCGAGGCGTAGTTGGGGGAGGAGGGTCTTCAGTTTGGTGGGCTCAGGGTCTCGTTATTGCTTTATGCAGATGATGTGGTCCTGTTGGCTTCACCCTCCAACATTCACTGGAATGAGGCACCTCTCACTCCTCTGGTTCCTCTGGCTCAGACTCATTCTCCCGCTCAATAACAGCAGGTAGAACACCTGCAGGAGCGCTCTAATGGATCTCCTGGTTTCATAAACCCAAGCATTTACATATTTGTCGTAGAATCTCTAATTTCATTAAAAATGAAAGAAAAACAGAGGCTACATCAAACTACATCAATCACAAATGCTGTGTTCTCATACAAATTCACTGAAAGCTTTTGATTCATGTGACTCCCTTGAGTTCAATGTGCTTTTATGAATTTATAATTGTGTCAAGAAAAAGGTCATCATTTATCCCACCACCTTAATGAATTTGTCATTTCAATGTACCTAGACGTTATGAATCAGTGTTTTTACTGACTGACTAATTATGATTCATGGGTGTTCTGAGCAATTTCCACCTAAATGACAAATTCAAAAGTCAACACTTATCACTACTGAAGAAATACTAAAAACGAGTCATAAAGCCCAATCTTTGACCCAGCATAAAACAGCGCACGACATGTAGTTATCATGTTTATACCAATATCCTTTAAATCAGGAGACTACCTTCACTTATGTCGGCATGTTATCTACAACATACTAGGTCTGGGATGACACACTTATCTCCTGATGCAATGTCTCACGATACTTGGGTGCATATTAAATACACATCACTGTTCTACAAGAATTGCAATATAGTGTGATTTTGTGTGTGTGCATGTAGCAGCTTCCGTGCATTGTGTTGTGAGTTTGACTCCTCCCACTTACTCCCCTTGGGACACAAACTCATGATCTTTGGAATGGGAGGTGGATGCTTTCACCAGTGGGCCAAAATCCAGGCTCAGTCTTGACTGAGTACCTGTGTACCTCTACTGACTTTCATCCAACCTGCTCTCTATGCTCACGACAGATCACGTCATCTGCAAACATCATAGTCCATTGAGACTCCCGTCTGAGAGAGAGCTGAGTAGGGGGGCAAAGCTCTTGATTTACCGATCGATCTACGTTCCGATCCTCACCTATGGTCATGAGATTTGGCTCATGACCGAAAGAAAGAGATTGCGAGTACAAGCGGCCCAGATGAGTTTCCTCTGCAGGGTGGCTGGGCGCTCCCTTAGAGATAGGGTGAGGAGCTCGGTCACTCGGGAGGAGCTTGGAATTGAGCCGCTGCTCCTCCACGTCGAAAAGAGTCAGTTGAGGTGGCTCAGGCATCTTTTCCGGATGCCCCCTGGATGCCTCGCTGGAGAGGTGTTCCGGGCATGTCCCATTGGGAGGAGGCCCCGGGGAAGACCCAGGACACGTTGGAGGGACTACATCTCTCGGCTGGCCTGGGAACGCCTTGGGGTTCCCCCGGAGGAGCTGGGGGAGGTGTGTGTGGATCGGAAGGTCTGGGCGGCTTTGCTTGAGCTGCTGCCCCCGCGACCCGACTCCGGATAAAGCGGAAGAAAATGGATGGATGGATGGATGGATGGATAAATCCACAAACGCACAATGTAACTCCTTCTGGCACACTTCTCCATCAGTGTTCTCAGAGCAAAAACTGCATCTGTAGTGCTCTTTCTCAGCATGAAACCATATTGTTTCTCACAGATCTTCACCTGCTTTCTAAGCCTAGCTTCTGCTGCTGTGGCTGATCAACTTTATGTCTCTGTACTGCAGCTCTGCACATTTTCTTTGTAGGAACCAGCACACTTCCTCCCCACTCCCCAGGCATCCTCCCACTTTCCAAGATTTTATAAAACATTCTGGTTACAAACCTCACTGCCATCTCTTCAAGACATTTCAATGCCTTCACCAGAATGTCATCTGGACCAACTGCCTTTCCACTCTTCGTCCTTTTCATAGCTGCCCTCACTTCATCCTTACTTATGCCTTGTATTTCCTGATTTACTCTCTCCACATCATCCAGCCTTTTCTTTCTCATTTTCTTCATTTATCAACTCAAAATATTCCCTCCACCTTCTCAACACACTCTTCTCACTTTTCAGCACATTACCATGTGCATCTTTTACCACACTAACCTGCTACACATCCTTTCCAGCTCTGTCCTTTTGTCTGGCCAACACTCAACCTAACAAGTCCTTTTTTTCCCTTTTTTTCCTTTTTTTCCACAGTATCGGACTGCCGTATAGCTGTAGGTAGATCATTCCAAAGAATAGGGCCACAGTAGGAGAAGGCTCTATACCACAAATACGTCTTATACACCCTTGGAACACACAGAAGCCCAATGAACACAAGGGCTGCGTCGGTACGTAGGGCTTGACTAAGTCCGCCAGGTAGGAAGGAGCCAGTCCATGAACAGTTTTAGAGACCAGCAACAGGACTTTAAAATCTGATCTGGCAGAAACCAGAAGCCAATGAAGGGACGCCAGAATGGGTGTAATGTGGTCAAACTTTCTACTTTGTGTCAAAAGTGTGGTAGCAGCATTCTGCACTAACTGAAGACCCCTAATGCTGGACTGCGGCAGACCAGAAAATAAAGCTTTTCCCACTTCTCTTTTCATCTTACACCACATCTCCTTGTACTCCCATCTACTTTCTTCATCTCTCTGACTACTCCAATTCTTTTTGACAACAAAAAAGAATGCTTATGCTTTCCTGGACACCGTCGTTCCAACACTAAGTCTCCTTGTCTTCCTTCCGCTGTACAGAGGTCACACCCAGTACCTTCCTAGTATTTGGTCACCCACAAACAAGCAAGATTTCTGGCCCTCACAGACCTGTAACTTCTTCTTTGAGAAGCTCTTTTGTTCTCCACCTGTTACCTGTTTGAACTTATCTGTATAAAAGACATCTATCCACAGCCTCAAACAGTCAGACTCCAAACTCAACCATGGCCAAGACCAAAGAACTATCGAAGGACACCAGGAAAAAATTGTAGATGTGCACCAGGCTGGGAAGAGTGAATCTACAATAGTCAAGCAGGTTGGTGTGAATAAATCACCTGTGGGAGCAATTGTAAGAAAATGGAAGATATACAAAACCATTGATAATCTCCCTCGATCTGGGGCTCCATGCAAGATGTCATCCCGTGGGGTCAAAATGATCATGAGAATGGTGAACAAAAATCCCAGAACTACACGGAGGGACCTGATGAATGACCTGCAGAGAGCTGGGATCAAAGAGACAAAGGCTACACACTACGAAGAGACGGACTCAAATTCTGCAGTGCCAGGCGTGTCCCCCTGCTTAAGCCAGTACGTGTCCAGGCCCGTCTGAAGTTTGCCAGAGAGCATATGGATGATCCAGAAGAGGACTGGGAGAATATCATGTGGTCAGATGAAACCAAAATAGAACATTTTGGTAAAAACTCAACTCATCGTGTTTGGAGGAAGAAGAATGCTGAGTTGCATTCTAAGAACACCATATCTACTGTGAAGCAAATGGGGGTGGAAACATCATGCTTTGGGGCTGTTTTTCTGCAAAGGGGACAGGACGAAGGGGACAGGATGAGATTTTAAGCCAAAACCTTCTTCCGTCTGTAACGTAGGGCACCACTAGGTGTCACCCTCCCCCTGAGTATTTTCCTATAAAAACGGAAGTAGTAGATTTGCCACGGAGATGCCAGTTTCCGGTGGGGTGGCCAGAGTGTTTGCTGGGCCCACATGTGGAAAAGGTTGCCTGGACATTTTGGTAAATATGATTTTAACTTCTTGTGTGTTTTTATGGTGTGATTCAGGGTGTAAATACATTTTGTGTGATAGGGTCTAACTGTTGAGGAAGACTGGAGGGATTGTGTGTATGCGTGACTGGGTGTGGAGGAACGACAACTCAGGTATGCAGTGCTTAATATTTTAATGTGTAATTAAAGTTGTAGTTTTATTGATTGTAATGCTGTCTCTTCTGTTTTGTTATTTCAGTTTTAATTGGTACCACTGCCTGCTGTCTTTTTGTGTTTTTAAGTTTGGTGTTTTGGTTCGAGTTAGTCCGTTCAGAGTAGGACATCTGTTTCGCCGTGACATAGCATTTATATGAACGGACTAACTCAGTTTCATAATTTTATTTTATTTGTCTTGGTTGTATTTGTTTTGTCACTTCCACATTTGTTTGCTACACTATTCAGGTTCTGACCATTTTCGACCTCACTTGCCTGCAGTGTTTTTGGGTTAAAGTAAATCTTAATGCATGTTACTGCGGGTTGACCTACGTTTGTAGTGTTTTGCTGTGAATCCACGTTTCCAATGCATGGTTTTGGATTGGTCAGATCAAGATGAAGTGTAACTTACCGTGGGCTTCCTTGTTTATGTAAAGAATAAATATTGTAAAACTTTATTCTGTTTCTGGTCCATTCTGTGTACTACCTGTGGTAACACATCAGTGAAAGCATTGAAGATGCAATGTGGCTGGGTCTTCCAGCATGGCAATTATCCCAAACACGAAGGAGTGGCTCCATAAAAAGCATTTCAAAAGGTCCTGGAGTCTGCAGACCTCAACCCCATAGAGAATTTGTGGAGGGAGTTGAAAGTCTGTGTTACTCAACGACAGCCCCAAAACATCACTGCTCTACAGGAGCTCTGCATGGAGGAATGGGCCAAAATACCAGCTCCAGTGCATGCAAACCTGGTGAAGACCTACAGGAAACATTTGACCTCTGTCATTGCCAACAAAGATTATGTTACAAAGTACTGAGTTGAACTTTTGTTATTGACCAAATACTTATTTTCCACCATAATTTACAAATAAATTCTTTAAAAATCCTACAATGTGATTTCCTGGAATTATTTTTCTCATTTTGTCTCTCATAGTTGAAGTGTACCTATGATGAAAATTACAGACCTCTCTCATCTTTCTAAGTAGGAGAACTTGCACAATCAGGGACTGACTAAATACTTTACTCCACTGTATATGTTACCCTGTGCTCCTCCCTTTTCTTAAAGTAGGTATTTACCACAGCCATTTCCTTCCTTTTTGCAAAATTATCTACCATCTGCCCTTCCATATTTCTGTCATTGGTGCCATATCTACCCATTATTTCCTCATCACCTCTGTTCCCTTCGCCCATTGAAGAGACCAGACGGAGACACACGGAGGAAGACGTTGCATCAGAATTTTGGCTCTCTGTTGGAACTGTTTACACAGAGACTGCTACCTGCTGCTTTGGACTTTGAACTAACAGTCTTTTTCAAGACTTTTTTACTTTTTTTTACTTTTTTACCGTGCTCCAACGCCTAAAGAAGACCTCTAATGGTCGAAACATCGCGACGGAGCACTTTCATCAGCTAACTTTCATCAGCGTTGGCAAGCTAACTAGCTTGCTAACGCTTTCGTTTTTATTTTATTTTTTAGCACTGTTGTCGTGCGTTACCTGTGCTGCTCCACAGCGTGTCTGGTGGATTTTTATTTTATTTTAGCACCGTTGTCGTGCATTCGCTGTTGCCGTGCGTTACCTGTGCTGCTTCATGGCCTGTCTGGTGCCTTAACTAAAGCACTCCTGCTGAATCACCTCTAAATTATTTACACATTATTCACTTTGCGTGTTTTTAGGAATCCGGTAGGTTGCGCAGCTACTAGCTCTTAGCCGATTTAGCATGGCGGCTTCTCCTGTCTCTCCCGTACTTTTCTGCTCTGGGTGTGAAATGTTTAGTTATTCCTCGGCCTCCTTTAGCAGTAACGGTACTTGTAATAAGTGCAGCTTATTCGTAGCTTTGGAGGCCAGGCTGGGCGAATTGGAGACTCGGCTCCGCACCGTGGAAAATTCTACAGCTAGCCAGGCCCCTGTAGTCGGTGCGGACCAAGGTAGCTTAGCCGCCGTTAGTTCCCCCCTAGCAGATCCCGGGCAGTCGGGAAAGCAGGCTGACTGGGTGACTGTGAGGAGGAAGCGTAGCCCTAAACAGAAGCCCCGTGTACACCGTCAACCCGTTCACATCTCTAACCGTTTTTCCCCACTCGACGATACACTCACCGAGGATCAAACTCTGGTTATTGGCGACTCTGTTTTGAGAAATGTGAAGTTAGCGACACCAGCAACCATTGTCAATTGTCTTCCGGGGGCCAGAGCAGGCGACATTGAAGGAAATTTGAGATTGCTGGCTAAGGCTAAGCGTAAATTTGGTAAGATTGTAATTCACGTCGGCAGTAATGACACTCGGTTACGCCAATCGGAGGTCACTAAAATTAACATTGAATCGGTGTGTAACTTTGCAAAAACAATGTCGGACTCTGTTGTTTTCTCTGGGCCCCTCCCAAATCGGACCGGGAGTGACATGTTTAGCCGCATGTTCTCCTTGAATTGCTGGCTGTCTGAGTGGTGTCCAAAAAATGAGGTGGGCTTCATAGATAATTGGCAAAGCTTCTGGGGAAAACCTGGTCTTGTTAGGAGAGACGGCATCCATCCCACTTTGGATGGAGCAGCTCTCATTTCTAGAAATCTGGCCAATTTTCTTGGATCCTCCAAACTGTGACTGTCCAGCGTTGGGACCAGGAGGCAGAGCTGTGGTCTTATACACCTCTCTGCAGCTTCTCTCCCCCTGCCATCCCCTCATTACCCCATCCCCGTAGAGACGGTGCCTGCTCCCAGACCACCAATAACCAGCAAAAATCTATTTAAGCATAAAAATTCAAAAAGAAAAAATAATATAGCACCTTCAACTGCACCACAGACTAAAACAGTTAAATGTGGTCTATTAAACATTAGGTCTCTCTCTTCTAAGTCCCTGTTGGTAAATGATATAATAATTGATCAACGTATTGATTTATTCTGCCTAACAGAAACCTGGTTACAGCAGGATGAATATGTTAGTTTAAATGAGTCAACACCCCCGAGTCACACTAACTGTCAGAATGCTCGTAGCACGGGCCGGGGCGGAGGATTAGCAGCAATCTTCCATTCCAGCTTATTAATTAATCAAAAACCTAGACAGAGCTTTAATTCATTTGAAAGGTTGTCTCTTAGTCTTGTCCATCCAAATTGGAAGTCCCAAAAACCAGTTTTATTTGTTATTATCTATCGTCCACCTGGTCGTTACTGTAAGTTTCTCTGTGAATTTTCAGACCTTTTGTCTGACTTAGTGCTTAGCTCAGATAAGATAATTATAGTGGGCGATTTTAACATCCACACAGATGCTGAGAATGACAGCCTCAACACTGCATTTAATCTATTATTAGACTCTATTGGCTTTGCTCAAAAAGTAAATGAGTCCACCCACCACTTTAATCATATCTTAGATCTTGTTCTGACTTATGGTATGGAAATAGAAGACTTAACAGTATTCCCTGAAAACTCCCTTCTGTCTGATCATTTCTTAATAACATTTACATTTACTCTGATGGACTACCCTGCAGTGGGGAATAAGTTTCATTACACTAGAAGTCTTTCAGAAAGCGCCGTAACTAGGTTTAAGGATATGATTCCTTCTTTATGTTCTCTAATGTCATATACCAACACAGAGCAGAGTAGCTACCTAAACTCTGTAAGGGAGTTAGAGTATCTCGTCAATAGTTTTACATCCTCATTGAAGACAACTTTGGATGCTGTAGCTCCTCTGAAAAAGAGAGCTTTAAATCAGAAGTGTCTGACTCCGTGGTATAACTCACAAACTCGTAGCTTAAAGCAGATAACCCGTAAGTTGGAGAGGAAATGGCGTCTCATTAATTTAGAAGATCTTCACTTAGCCTGGAAAAAGAGTTTGTTGCTCTATAAAAAAGCCCTCCATAAAGCTAGGACATCTTTCTACTCATCACTAATTGAAGAAAATAAGAACAACCCCAGGTTTCTTTTCAGCACTGTAGCCAGGCTGACAAAGAGTCAGAGCTCTATTGAGCTGAGTATTCCATTAACTTTAACTAGTAATGACTTCATGACTTTCTTTGCTAACAAAATTTTGACTATTAGAGAAAAAAATTACTCATAACCATCCCAAAGATGTATCGTTATCTTTGGCTGCTTTCAGTGATGCCGGTATTTGGTTAGACTCTTTCTCTCCGATTGTTCTGTCTGAGTTATTTTCATTAGTTACTTCATCCAAACCATCAACATGTTTATTAGACCCCATTCCTGCCAGGCTGCTCAAGGACGTCCTACCATTATTTAATGCTTCAATCTTAAATATGATCAATCTATCTTTGTTAGTTGGCTATGTACCACAGGCTTTTAAGGTGGCAGTAATTAAACCATTACTTAAAAAGCCATCACTTGACCCAGCTATCTTAGCTAATTATAGGCCAATCTCCAACCTTCATTTTCTCTCAAAGATTCTTGAGAGGGTAGTTGTAAAACAGCTAACTGATCACCTGCAGAGGAATGGTCTATTTGAAGAGTTTCAGTCAGGTTTTAGAATTCATCATAGTACAGAAACAGCATTAGTGAAGGTTACAAATGATCTTCTTATGGCTTCGGACAGTGGACTTATCTCTGTGCTTGTTCTGTTGGACCTCAGTGCTGCTTTTGATACTGTTGACCATAAAATTTTATTACAGAGATTAGAGCATGTCATAGGTATTAAAGGCACTGCGCTGCGGTGGTTTGAATCATATTTGTCTAATAGATTACAGTTTGTTCATGTAAATGGGGAATCTTCTTCACAGACTAAAGTTAATTATGGAGTTCCACAAGGTTCTGTGCTAGGACCAATTTTATTCACTTTATACATGCTTCCCTTAGGCAGTATTATTAGACGGTATTGCTTAAATTTTCATTGTTACGCAGATGATACCCAACTTTATCTATCCATGAAGCCAGAGGACACACACCAATTAGCTAAACTGCAGGATTGTCTTACAGACATAAAGACATGGATGACCTCTAATTTCCTGCTTTTAAACTCAGATAAAACTGAAGTTATTGTACTTGGCCCCACAAATCTTAGAAACATGGTGTCTAACCAGATCTTTACTCTGGATGGCATTTCCCTGACCTCTAGTAATACTGTGAGAAATCTTGGAGTCATTTTTGATCAGGATATGTCATTCAAAGCGCATATTAAACAAATATTTTAGGACTGCCTTTTTGCATTTACGCAATATCTCTAAAATCAGAAAGGTCTTGTCTCAGAGTGATGCTGAAAAACTAATTCATGCATTTATTTCCTCTAGGCTGGACTATTGTAATTCATTATTATCAGGTTGTCCTAAAAGTTCCCTAAAAAGCCTTCAGTTAATTCAAAATGCTGCAGCTAGAGTACTGACGGGGACTAGCAGGAGAGAGCATATCTCACCCGTGTTGGCCTCTCTTCATTGGCTTCCTGTTAATTCTAGAATAGAATTTAAAATTCTTCTTCTTACTTATAAGGTTTTGAATAATCAGGTCCCATCTTATCTTAGGGACCTCGTAGTACCATATTACCCCATTAGAGTGCTTCGCTCTCAGACTGCAGGCTTACTTGTAGTTCCTAGGGTTTGTAAGAGTAGAATGGGAGGCAGAGCCTTCAGCTTTCAGGCTCCTCTCCTGTGGAACCAGCTCCCAATTCAGATCAGGGAGACAGATACCCTCTCTACTTTTAAGATTAGGCTTAAAATTTCCTTTTCGCTAAGGCTTATAGTTAGGGCTGGATCAGGTGACCCTGGACCATCCCTTGGTTATGCTGCTTTAGACGTAGATTGTGGGGGGGTTCCCATGATGCACTGTTTCTTTCTCTTTTTGCTCTGTATGCATCACTCTGCATTTAATCATTAGTGATCGATCTCTGCCCCCCTCCACAGCATGTCTTTTTCCTGGTTCTCTCCCTCAGCCCCAACCAGTCTCAGCAGAAGACTGCCCCTCCCTGAGCCTGGTTCTGCTGGAGGTTTCTTCCTGTTAAAAGGGAGTTTTTCCTTCCCACTGTAGCCAAGTGCTTGCCCACAGGGGGTCGTTTTGACCGTTGGGGTTTTTCATAATTATTGTATGGCCTTGCCTTACAATATCAAGCGCCTTGGGGCAACTGTTTGTTGTGATTTGGCGCTATATAAAAAAAAAGTTGATTGATTGATTGAAGTCCGCTCCTATCACTATTTTTCATAGTTGGGCACACTCTCTACCACCTTATCTAACTCACTCCAGAAATGTTCCTTCTCCTTCATCTCGCAACCTACCTCTGCAGCATATGCACTGATGATATTCATCATCATCCATTCAATTTCCAACTTCACACTCATCCTGTCAGACACTCACTCAACCTCCAACACACTCTTAACATACTGTTCCTTTAAAACAGTCCTTCTTAAATAGTGGGGTGCGCTCCCCTGGGGGGAGGGGCATGTGACCGCGGGGAACATGCTTTTATCTTGTCATGCTGGATGACGCAAGTGCTGCAAAAATAACAACTAAGTTTAAAAAAATCATAAAAAGTCAGCACAAATTGTTTTATTCATTTTTGTTTTGTCTGTTAAAGTGTTTTATATATTGTGCCCATGAGTTTGTGTTGTGATCAATTTGAATTTATTATTATTACGAGGTCTATTAGATAATAAACCGACCCTTTAATTTTTTTTTAACTATATGGATTTGAATGACGTGCGATTACACCAATCATGCTTGAACCCTCGTGCGCATGCGTGAGTTTTTTCACGTGTGTCGGTAACGTCATTTCCCTGTGGGCAGGCCTTGAGTGAGATGTGGTCCCGCCCTCTTGGCTGAATTCCTTTGTTTCACACGCTGCTCGAGACGTCGCGCGTTGCTTTATCAACATTTTTTCTGGACCTGTGAGGAATATCCGAGTGGACACTATTCGAGAAATTAAGCTGGTTTTTGGTGAAAAGTTTAACGGCTGATGAGAGATTATGGGGTGTTTCTGTCGCTGTAAGGACTTCCCACAGAGCAGGATGTCATGCAGCGCTTCCAGGCGCCGTCGTCGGCCTGTTTCGACCTGAAAACATCTTAATTTAAGGCTTAATTCACCCAGGACATCGTGAGAGAACAGAGAAGATTCAGAAGAGGCCGGCATGAGGACTTTATGTGGACATTCCACTGTTTAAGGACATTTTTTAATGAAAGACGTGCACGCAAATTCGCCGAGTCGTTTCCGTGACGACTCGGCAAATCTGTGTGCGCCGCGACAGGAAAAACAACTCCGTGTTGAAAACCATTTGTAAAATTCAGGTGGCTTTTGATGGCTTTCAACAAGTGAGTAACTGAGAAATTGTTTAACAGCTTGGGCATGTTCCAACTTGCCCGTTAAGGTTTCCAATGGAGGTGTTTTTCCTGTCGCGACCCCCCACGGTCGGGTCCGGCCCGACATGCGACTCTGCCCGCACGTTCTTTCATTACAAAATGTCCGTTAACAATGGAATGTCCGAATAAACTCCTCATGCCGACTTCTTCTGAAAGTTCTCTGTTCTGAGGACTTGCTGGATCAACAGAGCCTGAAATGTGGAAGTTTTCAACTTGAAATGGTGAGACGCTGCTGCCTCGAAGCGCAGATCGCCGTCAGGCGCTGTGGGCCGTCCTTACGGCGACACTACCAGACCAAAATCTCTCATCAGCCGTTAAAATTTTTACCGAAAACCAGCTGAATTTATCGAATGGTGTCCACTCAGTTGTGCCTTACAGTTTTGAAAAACTTTTGATCAAACAAAGCAGCAGTCTCTGAGCTATTCCTAAACAATGAAAAAACGATGAGAGGGTGGGCGACTCCTCACTCAAAGACTGCCCACAGGCGAATGACGTAACCGACAAGCGTGAAAAAACTCTCGCATGCCCACGAGGGTTCAAGCAAGTCTGATGTAATCACACGTGATTCAAATCCATATGGTTTTTGAAAAAAATAATAAGGTCGGATACTTTTCTAATAGCCAATTAGCTAAACTGCAGGATTGTCTTACAGACATAAAGACATGGATGACCTCTAATTTCCTGCTTTTAAACTCAGATAAAACTGAAGTTATTGTTCTTGGCCCCACAAATCTTAGAAACATGGTGTCTAACCAGATCCTTACTCTGGATGGCATTACCCTGACCTCTAGTAATACTGTGAGAAATCTTGGAGTCATTTTTGATCAGGATATGTCATTCAAAGCGCATATTAAACAAATATGTAGGACTGCTTTTTTGCATTTACGCAATATCTCTAAAATCAGAAAGGTCTTGTCTCAGAGTGATGCTGAAAAACTAATTCATGCATTTATTTCCTCTAGGCTGGACTATTGTAATTCATTATTATCAGGTTGTCCTAAAAGTTCCCTAAAAAGCCTTCAGTTAATTCAAAATGCTGCAGCTAGAGTGCTGACGGGGACTAGAAGGAGAGAGCATATCTCACCCATATTGGCCTCTCTTCATTGGCTTCCTGTTAATTCTAGAATAGAATTTAAAATTCTTCTTCTTACTTATAAGGTTTTGAATAATCAGGTCCCATCTTATCTTAGGGACCTCGTAGTACCATATCACCCCAATAGAGCGCTTCGCTCTCAGACTGCAGGCTTACTTGTAGTTCCTAGGGTTTGTAAGAGTAGAATGGGAGGCAGAGCCTTCAGCTTTCAGGCTCCTCTCCTGTGGAACCAGCTCCCAATTCAGATCAGGGAGACAGACACCCTCTCTACTTTTAAGATTAGGCTTAAAACTTTCCTTTTTGCTAAAGCTTATAGTTAGGGCTGGATCAGGTGACCCTGAACCATCCCTTAGTTATGCTGCTATAGACGTAGACTGCTGGGGGGTTCCCATGATGCACTGTTTCTTTCTCTTTTTGCTCTGTATGCACCACTCTGCATTTAATCATTAGTGATCGATCTCTGCTCCCCTCCACAGCATGTCTTTTTCCTGGTTCTCTCCCTCAGCCCCAACCAGTCCCAGCAGAAGACTGCCCCTCCCTGAGCCTGGTTCTGCTGGAGGTTTCTTCCTGTTAAAAGGGAGTTTTTCCTTCCCACTGTAGCCAAGTGCTTGCTCACAGGGGGTCGTTTTGACCGTTGGGGTTTTACATCATTATTGTATGGCCTTGCCTTACAATATAAAGCGCCTTGGGGCAACTGTTTGTTGTGATTTGGCGCTATATAAAAAAAAAATTGATTGATTGATTGATTGATTAATAGACCTCGTATTTATTGATTTTATTTTTCTGTATCAAATGGCAGTTGGTCAAAAAATATTTATAGTTTAAGGATAATTTTTTTTTTAATTTCAAGCAGACTTTACAGACTAAAAAACAATGTTAGTGAAGTTATTCTTTGCTGTAAAGATCTAATGTTCTTTCTTTTTTGTTTTCTTAAATGTTAATAAGGACACAATGTTATGCAGAGGTGTACTTATAACAATTTTATGGACAAATGATACTATTTATAGTCAAGGATGGAGAGTGGGGGGGTGCGAAATGTTTTCTTCTTCCTTGGGGGGTTGGGGGGGAGGCGTAACAGAAAGTAATTGAGAAGCACTGCTTTAAAATGACCCCAACACCATTTTGCTTCCTATTCTCACCATGGTACAACAATTTGTACCCACCGCCTATGCTCTTGGTCTTACTTCCCTTCCACTTGATCTCTTGCACACATAAAATGTCTTCCTTTCCTCTCTATCATGTCAGCCAGCTCTCTCACTTTACCACTCATACTGCCAGCATTCAAAGTCCTGACTCAATTCCACCCTTCCAGTTTTCCTCTTCTTCTTCTTCGCTCAGCAGTAGTCCAATTTTTTTCTGGCACCCTGTTGGGCAATGGCACCAGTGTCAGTCCTTGTTAACCTGGTCCTCGACCGATCCGGTATGGAAATTCGATTTGTTATCTGCACCTTTAATTTTGGTGCGTTTTACACCGCAAGTCCTTTCTGATGCAACCCTCCTTGTTTATCCAGGCTTGGGAATGGCACTCACAACACAGCGGTGTTTTGCTGTATCTGTTAGCTGTTTAATCTGCGCAGTTAGATTGATCTAGATAACTAGATAACGATTTGTTTCACAGTGTAATCTTCACGTGCCTTAACTAAAGCACTCCCTCTGCTGAATCACCTCTAAATTATTTACACATTATTCACTTTGCGTGTTTTTAGGAATCCGCTAGCTTAGCGCAGCTACTAGCTCTTAGCCGATTTAGCATGGCGCCCTGCCTGGAGTGCGGGCTTCAGGCTCGAGAAGGCGCTGCCGCCACGGACACATCCGGGGGTGACAGCTGTTACTCATCATGTCATGACAGCTGTCACCCATCTACACTTCATCATTCTCCTCCATAAAAACCGGACTTCATCTCCACCTCGTTGCTGAGATATCATCTACCAGTAGAGGTAACTTTCTCAGCCGTTGTTTTTGTCTTTTCAGACAGTGTTTGCTTCTGTATTGTTTGCAGTCAGTTCTGTGAGTGCTTGCAGCTGGAGGCTGAGTTTGTGATACGTG
Organism: Thalassophryne amazonica; assembly: GCF_902500255.1. NCBI lineage: Eukaryota > Metazoa > Chordata > Actinopteri > Batrachoidiformes > Batrachoididae > Thalassophryne > Thalassophryne amazonica. Next base: position 107,097,357 of record NC_047107.1, on the reverse strand, counting down.
GAGAGCTGACGTCTTCGCTCCCCACGCCAAACTGTTGATAAGTACTCATTACTACTGCACGTACCAGTTTTCTGGATTAGAGGTGGAGGTGGAATTCCCACCATTTGTTATTACTGGGTGTGCACACTCCCACCTTTGATTGTTTCTGCTCCTCGCCAGCAGTACCAGATCCGACGCTCGGAGACGGTGGCCACCTGGGGACTCGGGACTTGGCGGCTCCAGTATTCTTCAGGTTCAGTGGCGGAGGAAATCGTGTGGTTCCGGTTCTTCTCAGGACAGACATCTTCTATCCTCGAGCCTGCCCACACGTCACCTTTGTGATTGACTATTGTCTTACATTCTGTAATCTGTTGTATTGTGGTTGTGCTCATTCACAACAGTAAAAGTGTTCATTTTTGACTCTATCATTGTCCGTTCATTTACGCCCCCTGTTGTGGGTCCGTGTCACGACACTTTCCCAACAGGATATCTCGGCCAGCGTCATGGGTCCCGAGGGGCGTCACCCAGCCGTTGAACAGCCAGTGGAAGAGCAGGATGCACGGGCGTCTGTAGGAGGCGTGTTTGGTGAGTTGCAGCAAATCCTCACCGCCTTTACTGCTCGGGTGGATCAGATGACCGAGCAAAACGTCATCCTTCATCGCAGGATGGAGGCTCTCACTGCACAGGTGGAAGCGCGCGTTCAGGGCGCTGCTGCAGCTCCTCCTCCTGCCAACCCAGTGCAGAATACAGACATTCCACTGGTCGTTCAACGACCCCCCCCACCATCCCCTGAAGCATACATAAGCCCCCCAGAGCCGTACGGGGGTTGTGTGGAGACGTGCACGGACTTTCTTATGCAGTGTTCACTCGTCTTTGCACAACGTCCCGTAATGTACGCGTCTGACGCCAGTAAGGTGGCTTATATCATTAACTTGCTCCGAGGTGAGGCACGCTCCTGGGCTACGGCGCTGTGGGAGCAAAATTCATGGCTTCTTCACACGTATGCTGGGTTTGTGAGGGAGTTCAAAACGGTTTTTGATCACCCTAATAGAGGAGAAACAGCTTCAACTGTGCTGCTGTCAATGAGACAGGGGCGCCGGAGCGCAGCCGCGTATGCAGTCGACTTCCGCATCGCGGCTGCGAGGTCCGGCTGGAATGACGCTGCGCTCCGCGCCGCCTTCATAAAAGGACTGTCGTCGGTCCTGAAGGAGCACCTGGTGGCTAAGGATGAACCGCGAGATTTAGATGGGCTTATCAATCTCGTTATACGGTTAGACAGTCGGTTGGAGGAACACCGTTGGGAGCGAGACGAAGGACGTGGCCGGGTACGCGCCGTCCCTCTCCCTTCCGGTTCCGAAAGGGTTCCGCCCTCCCCACGCTCCACAGCCGCAGCGCTCCGTGTGGCAACAGCTCCCCCTGCTGACGTTGCTAGGGAAACGCACAGGGCCAAAATGAGAACAGATGACAGAATGAGGAGGCTGGTCCGCGGGGAGTGTTTTCTCTGCAGCTCAAAACAGCACATACAGAAAAACTGCCCCAAACGGCCAAAACAACAACACTCACCCTTAGAGACTAGGCTAAGGGGGGGTCATAACATTCACGTGGGACACACACGTATTGCCACACGACTCCCAGTTACAATCCTGAGTGGGGATTTAACCCTTCAAGCCCCAGCACTGGTGGACACGGGGTCGGAAGGGAATCTGCTAGACAGCAGTTGGGCTAGGGAGGTAGGGCTCCCTCTGGTGGCGCTCCCTTCGCCATTGCAGGTGCGGGCACTAGATGGCACCCTTCTCCCTTTAATCACGCACAAGACACAACTAGTAACTCTGGCGGTGTCTGGAAATCATCGGGAGGAGATCGAGTTTTTTGTGACTCCTTCTACCTCCCGTGTGATTTTGGGCTTCCCGTGGATGTTGAAGCACAATCCCTGGATTGATTGGCCGTCTGGGGTGGTGGTTCAGTGGAGTGAAACCTGCCATCGGGTGTGTTTAGGATCCTCGATTTCTCCCGGTTTACATGCTAAGGAGGAGGTCAAAGTCCCTCCCAATCTGACAGCGGTGCCAGTTGAGTACCACGATCTTGCTGACGTCTTCAGCAAGGATCTGGCACTCACCCTTCCCCCGCACCGTCCGTACGATTGTGCCATTGATTTGATTCCAGGCGTGGAATTTCCATCCAGCAGGCTGTACAACCTCTCACGACCTGAGCGTGAATCAATGGAGACCTACATCCGGGACTCATTAGCTGCTGGGCTGATCCAGAATTCCACCTCGCCGATGGGTGCAGGTTTCTTTTTTGTGGGCAAGAAAGATGGCGGACTCCGTCCATGCATTGATTACAGGGGGCTGAATGAGATTACGGTTCGCAACCGATACCTGTTGCCATTGTTAGATTCCGTGTTCACCCCCCTGCGTGGAGCCAAAATATTTACAAAGTTGGATCTTAGGAATGCGTATCACCTGGTTCGTGTCCGGAAGGGAGACGAGTGGAAGACGGCATTTAACACCCCATTAGGTCATTTTGAGTACCTGGTCATGCTGTTCGGCCTCACTAACGCCCCCGCGACGTTCCAAGCTTTGGTAAATGACGTCTTGCGGGACTTCCTGCACCGATTCGTCTTTGTATATCTGGACGATATACTCATCTTTTCTCCGGACCCTGAGACTCATGTCCAGCATGTACATCAGGTCCTGCAGTGGTTGTTGGAGAACCGGCTGTTTGTGAAGGGCGAGAAGTGCGAGTTCCACCGCACTTCTTTGTCCTTCCTGGGGTTTATCATCTCCTCCAACTCCGTCACCCCTGATCCGGCCAAGGTTGCGGCGGTGAGAGATTGGCCCCAGCCAACAAGCCGCAGGAAGCTGCAACAGTTCCTCGGCTTTGCAAATTTCTACAGGAGGTTCATTAAGGGCTACAGTCAGGTAGTTAGCCCCCTGACAGCCCTGACCTCTCCAAAAGTCCCCTTCACCTGGTCGGATCGGTGTGAAGCCGCGTTCAAGGAGTTGAAACGACGGTTCTCGACTGCACCAGTTCTGGTGCAGCCCGACCCTAGTCGCCAGTTCGTGGTTGAAGTGGATGCCTCTGACTCAGGGATAGGAGCCGTGCTTTCCCAGAGCGGAGAGACCGATAAGGTTCTTCACCCGTGTACCTATTTTTCCCGCAGGGTGACCCCGGTCGAACGGAACTATGACGTCGGCAATCGAGAACTCCTTATGGTGAAAGAGGCTCTTGAGGAGTGGAGACACCTGTTGGAGGGAGCATCTGTGCCATTCACGGTTTTCACTGACCATCGGAACCTGGAGTATATCAGGACTGCCAAGCGGCTGAACCCCAGGCAAGCCCGCTGGTCACTGTTCTTCGGTCGTTTTGACTTCCAAATCACTTACCGCCCCAGGACCAAGAACCAGAGATCGGATGCCTTGTCCCAGGTGCACGAAGATTAAGTCAAAGCTGAGCTGTCGGATCCACCGGAGTCCATCATTCCAGAGTCCACTATCGTGGCAACCCTCACCTGGGACGTTGAGAAGACCGTCCGGGAGGCCCTGGAACGGAGCCCGGACCCCAGAACTGGTCCGAGGAACAGACTTTACTTCCCACCAGAGGCTAGAGCTGCAGTTCTGGATTTCTGTCACGGTTCCAAGCTCTCCTGTCATCCGGGGGTGTGAAGGACCATGGCAGTTATCCGGCAGCGCTTCTGGTGGGCGTCCATGGAGGCCGACGTCCGGGAGTATATCCAGGCCTGCACCACCTATGCCAGGGGCAAAGCCGAGCACAAGAAGACCCAAGTGCTTCTCCAGCCGCTACCAGTGCCTCATCGCCCCTGGTCCCATATTGGCCTGTATTTCGTCACGGGCCTCCCGCCGTCCCAGGGCAACACCACCATTCTCACGATAGTGGACCGATTCTCCAAGGCGGCCCACTTTGTGGCCCTCCCGAAGTTCCCTACTGCCCAGGAGGCTGCTGACCTCCTGGTCCACCACGTCATCCGTCTGCATGGGATACCAACTGACATTGTCTCGGATCGTGGTCCCCAGTTTTCCTCTCAAGTCTGGAGGAGTTTCTGCAGAGAACTGGGGGCCACCGTGAGCCTCTCGTCCGGGTACCACCCACAGACGAACAGACAGATAGAACGGGCCAACCAAGAGCTGGAACAGACCCTTCGCTGTGTGACATCCGCGCATCCGACGGCCTGGAGTAACCATCTGGCCTGGATCGAGTATGCCCATAACAGTCAGGTGTCTTCTGCCACTGGCCTCTCCCCATTTGAGGTGTGTCTGGGGTACCAGCCCCCATTGTTTCCCGTGGTGGAGGGAGAGGTCGGTGTGCCCTCGGTCCAGGCCCACCTGCGGAGGTGCCGTCGGTTGTGGCGCACCGCCCGTTCTGCCTTGTTGAAGGCCCGGACGAGGGCTAAGGCCCATGCAGACCGCCGGCGGACCCCGGCCCCTGCATACCAGCCCGGGCAGGAGGTGTGGTTGTCTACGAAGGACATTCCCTTACAGGTGGACTCCCCGAAATTGAAGGACAGGTACATTGGCCCCTTCAAGATCCTCAAGGTCCTCAGCCCGGCCGCAGTGAAGCTCCAACTCCCAGCTTCACTGCGGATCCACCCCGTGTTCCATGTTTCCCGGATCAAACCACACCACACCTCACCCCTCTGTGCTCCCGGTCCGGCGCCGCCTCCTGCCCGCATCGTTGACGGGGAGCCGGCTTGGACTGTGCGCCGGCTCCTGGATGTCCGTCGGATGGGCCGGGGGTTACAGTATCTGGTGGCTTGGGAGGGGTATGGACCCGAAGAACGCTCCTGGGTGAAGAGGAGCTTCATCCTGGATCCGGCCCTCCTGGCCGATTTCTACCGCCGCCACCCGGCCAAGCCTGGTCGGGCGCCAGGAGGCGCCCGTTGAGGGGGGGTCCTGTTGTGTGGGCCGCCAGAAGAGGAGGTTTTGTTGGGCCACCACCACCAGATGGCGCACTGCCTGGAGTGCAGGCTTCAGGCTCGAGAGGGCGCTGCCGCCACAGACACAGCCGGGGGTGACAGCTGTTACTCATCATCTCATGACAGCTGTCACCCACCTACACTTCATCATTCTCCTCCATAAAAACCGGACTTCATCTCCACCTCGTTGCTGAGATATCATCTACCAGTAGAGGTAACTTTCTCAGCCGTTGTTTTTGTCTTTTCAGACAGTGTTTGCTTCTGTATTGTTTGCAGTCAGTTCTGTGAGTGCTCGCAGCTGGAGGCTGAGTTTGTGATACGTGGAGAGCTGATATCTTCACTCCCCATGCCAAACTGTTGATAAGTACTCATTACTACTGCATGTGCCAGTTTTCTGGATTAGAGGTGGAGGTGGAATTCCCACCATTTGTTATTACTGGGTGTGCACACACCCACCTTTGATTGTTTCTGCTCCTCGCCAGCAGTACCAGATCCGACGCTCGGAGACGGTGGCCACCTGGGGACTCGGGACTTGGCGGCTCCAGTATTCTTCAGGTTCAGTGGCGGAGGAAATCGTGTGGTTCCGGTTCTTCTCAGGACAGACGTCTTCTATCCTCGAGCCTGCCCACACGTCACCTTTGTGATTGACTATTGTCTTACATTCTGTAATCTGTTGTATTGTGGTTGTGCTCATTCACAACAGTAAAAGTGTTCATTTTTGACTCTATCATTGTCCTTTCATTTACGCCCCCTGTTGTGGGTCCGTGTCACGACACTTTCCCAACACCAGCAACCATAGTCAGTTGTCTTCCGGGGGCCAGAGCAGTCAACATTGAAGGAAATTTAAAACTGCTGGCTAAGGCTAAGCGTAAATTTGGTAAGATTGTAATTCACGTCGGCAGTAATGACACCCGGTTACGCCAATCGGAGGTCACTAAAATTAACATTGAATCGGTGTGTAACTTTGCAAAAACAATGTCAGACTCTGTAGTTTTCTCTGGGCCCCTCCCCAATCGAACCGGGAGTGACATGTTTAGCCGCATGTTCTCCCTGAATTGCTGGCTGTCTGAGTGGTGTCTAAAAAATGAGGTGGGCTTCAAAGATAATTTAATGATTAGGATCATCAGGTCATTTTGGTCGACATGAACGGCAACAGTGAAACTTGCCGACTTCATGCCGTGCTTTCATTAGACACAGGTACATTTATTCTTCTGAACTTTTGTTACGGTTAAAATTTGATGTGCTTTTTTTCCGCATTTCAAACAAGCTTCACAAAGGATGAGAATTTTTCCCTTTGCCTTTTCAAGGTAAGAGCTCTCATTTAAATGCAGGAATGCTTCACTCATTACCACACACACACACACACACAAAACCAAAGACGTGACAGTTGGAGAGTGAGCGTGCGTGCATGAATGTGTTTTTCGGGGTTGGGGGCGGTGCTCCTGGCTGCTGTGTGATTATGTGCAGCAGTGACACTGCTGACAGTGAAATGAAAAGAGGATCCATCACCGTGTCTCGGAAGCGACTCCTTCCAGGATTTGAGACTTTGCTCTGCATCACCCACTTCAGCTCAGTGTCTCTCTTTCACACACATACACCCGCCAATCACACGACTGGCGAACACTGATGTAAAAAAACGCAGACGTACACGCCCTTCACACATGCACATACTGCCTTTTTGGTGGCAAATAAATATACTGAAGGAGTCCAGACTGTTGCAGCTTCAAGCTTAAAAAATGTGTGGTACCAAAACAAACACAGACCCTGTTTTTTCAAAGGAATAAAAAGAGTTTCTCTTTGTCCTCAGTTGTTCTGCATCGATTTCAACAGATTGATTAAAAAAAAAAAAGAATGTTGGATGAATAAGGGAGTTGTGCAGCGTGGGTGTTTGCTTTACAGCATGAGTTGGAGGTTAAAATCTTCACGTGTTAAGCTCTATTTTCAGGTGCTTCCTGATTTGTTTCATGTTGCTGACTCACACATTGACTACCGAATATTACTGTCACAATTTGAGTCTGTGACATGTAGAGACATCAACTACAAAATGACTTTGCCCAAACACGTTTGTTGCTTTAGCAAGTGGGATCGCATTGAGATTTCAATGAAACACACGCACACACACGCTGTCAGGTTTGGTGGACAGAGATGTCTGGACACAAATACTGGTCCAGGACTGCATGTACGTGCTGCGTCTGTGACTACGTTTACATGCCGTTAATATTCGGGTTAAGGTCAATATTCCAGTTTCTGAATCATTAGGAATAACCCATTTACATGCTTAAGCAGACAGAGTTACTCCTGTATACATGGTCATTGGTATCATTTGGAATATCCCCATCTAAACAGTGACGCACGTCTTCCACCGGTGCTTGATTTGGTCTGGCGTTCGTGCAAGTCCTGCTTCGTGTAAAACCCATCACTACACACTTTTTACACTTTTCTCAAACAGACATTAACATGTTCTCACTTTTCTCTCCTGTGTAAAACTCTCTTTTTTCTTCTGGGCGAGAAGATTATAAATAGACACACGCAGAACACAATGCCCGTGCTCTCCCTTTGTGCACTGCCTCTAGGGGTACGGATGCGGGATCCGCAAAGAATCCAAGTCATGGCCACGGAGCTCTGTGGCTGCGGTATACTGAGACCCTGCGGCGCTGTGGATTTTTTCCACAAGAAATCTATCCTTGCGGGCTGCCTCTGCATCAAAACAGTGAGCGTAGTCTCTGGACCTGTTTCCACAGTTGGCGCAGCTCCTCACAGCAGAGAGGGGGGCAGTGTGAGGGGGGCGGTGTGAGTGGCCCGCTGCGGCGTTTACCGAGCCTGCAGACTCAGTAAGCGCATCGGAGGCAGAGCAATCACAGTGACCAGTGCCGCGACCGGCTCGCCTGATAAGGACACAGAACACAATGCTCTGTTTATCTCTGCTTCTGTGGTGTCCGGTGGGTTGCGCGCGCCGCATACAAGTAGTTGCCGTATTCAAAAGACCAAGATTCCTTGTGGATAGGACATGCGCAGAACACAAAATAATGTTCCTTTCTATGGGGATATCCCAATGCGCATTTACATGACCTGATATTCGGGTTAGAAAAGGAATAACCCAGGGGTCTTATTCGGGTTTTTAAAAACCAGAATATGAGCATATTTGGGTTTTTGCGGGTGTTTACATGGATGTGCGCAACTGGGTTATTGCTAATATTCCAGTTATGAAAGGGTTATTGGCTGCATGTAAACGTAGTCTGTGTCTCATAATCTGGAGAGAAAATCAGAATATCATCTAAATAAGCGAATACAGAATTGTTCAGGAACTCACACAGGATGTCGTTTACCAGATTTTGGAACACTGCGGGTGCATTAGTTAGACCAAATAGCATAACTAGGTACTTGAAATGACCAGTAGGAGTGTTGATGACAATTTTCCGTTCATCACCATGTTTTATGTGCACCAAATGATGCACATTGAGCAGATCTAATTTTGTGAAAACTTTGGTGCCCTCTAGCAGTTCAAACGCGGTGGCATTGAGAGGCAGCGGGTACAGATTTTTCACCGTAACGTCATTGAGGCCCAGATAAGCTAAGCATTTGTGGAGAGATTTGTCTTTCTTCTTCATGAAGAACTCCGCCCCTGCGGGCAAAGACGAGGGTTGAATCAAACCTGCCTGAGTTTTGGATATAATCATTCATTACGATGCGTTCAGGTGCAGGTAGAAAATAGTTTCCTTAGGGGGAGGGGGGGACTAGTTCCTGGCAGTAACTCGATAGCACAATCAAAAGAATGATGCAGTGGTAGAGATTTAGACTTGGCTAAGTTTATTTGCGTCAGCCGAGTACACTCTCTGTGGGAAGTTGTTATTCATAATCTTATGTAGTTCCTGAGATATGGTTATTAATACATTTTATACAATGTCCTTTGATTTTACCTGTATTTGAGAGAATTTTCAAGTTTAGTCACAAAGTTTAATTAAAATGGTCTTTGCATTATGAAGTTATTGCCACAAACAAAATTAAAGGTATTAAGAGGTCTGATGCAAACCCTGTATGCTCCGCCCTCGGATATAACCATGTCTGTAGTTTATGTTACCAAGCAATCCCAAATATTTTTCTGATCAGTAGAAAGTTTAGATCATTTCTCAAACACAATTGTTGGCAGAGATATAGCAGAAATTGTGTTTTTCATTGATGTTTGTCCAATCCTCTCCAAACGTTAACCATCTTCAGATATCTGCCCAAGTAATATTCCCATCATGTTTGGTGAAAAACCATGCAAACCTTTTTAAATGACATTAAATTATCTTGTTCATACTGGCATGCAGGGTAAGAAACAGACAGACAGACATGACCTTTTTGTGTTCAAACAGTCAAAATTGAGCCCCCAAAATGCAAGCAGCCAAACACAAAAGGTTGGTGCAAAAACCAAGGTGATTTATTTTTCCAATGCAATATCCCACAGTGCAAACAAGAGTTCAAAAATTAAAGTTAAAGTTTATTTCGGTTCAAGGAAAGACCTTTGCAAGACAAAATAAAACAAAATAAAACAAAACTGATTTCTCAGCATCTATTTTTTTTGTGCAAAATGAGTCCAACAAAGGGCTGAGGGTGCAAAGTCCAAAAAACAGAAACATTATACAAGAACCAACCCCAGCAAACACAGAAACCTTCAGTTTGGATAATCACAAAATACTTATAGAAAAGAACAGAACCCAGGAGAGCTGAAAACACAATGAATCTACAGGCACTGAACTGAGGACAGGTGAAGACTTAAATACACACCCACTAATAAGCAACAGGTGTGTCTAATTAGGAGAAGGAGGAGGAGCAAAAGCATATAGAAGAACTGAATGAACAAACTGGAGGACAGGTGTGTGAAAGCTCAAAGGTCAAGTGACAAATATCAATAAAAATGTGAACAGAAACTAAACAGACATCTGCAGGTGAGTGGAACATAGTGATTACAAACTACAACAGAAGTAACAAATCCTAAACATAAAACTCACAGTACATCAGATGCAAGACTGAGAGAACGAACATAATGACAGGAGGAGGTGATCAGAACATAAAGACTATAAGAGCTAAGGACTAAACCCAAAATCCAGAACTACAGCAGAAAAGCAAAGTGGGACTCAAACATGAGAAGGAGTGCAACAGGAAGACAGACAGGTGAGGATGCAGGGGTGGAACCCGGGAAACCCAGATCATATACAGAGACCAAGTTTAAATGAAGAGACAAGTTTAAATGAACCTAAAAGAAAACAAGAAAATAACACTAAAAGAGAACACTAATAAATGAACACATACCAAAAATAATAATATTAACAGAATACATATAGCACAAAATCATACCTAGACATCCACAGACAAGCATACCCACAACAGTTTGCTCAAACAAGAATCAGACAGGCAGACAAAACACAAAGAATAAATGCAAAAAATAAAAAAACATTATTATTTAAATAAATGACGATGGAGGAGAAAACTTCGAGATGTTGGACACAAACGTGATGAAAGGGGATCAGTGAGAAGGTAGCAGCACAACCACAATGACCCCGCGACAACCTGAGAGAAAATGAGGAACATAAATACTAAAAGGGATATGCAAAGTGAGGCGGCACGTGGATTAATGGTTGCAGGATCACTTCCCACCTGGTCCCTTCTTTGTGGAGTTGAATTTGAATTTAAACTGGTTGTAGGTATGAACAAAGTGAAGGCAGGTGACACAGATAACCGACTGCAGGACAAGTGTGCAGCTAGAAAACCAGAGTGTTGTATGGCTGGGGGGCCTGGCTGCCTTTTTGTTTCTGTCTTTTGTTTTTCCTTCCAGGTGGCTTGCATTTGGGACTGAGTGGCTGTGTTGCTGAGGTTATCAGGACCTCACCCTGATCACCTGCGGCTCGTCAGGACTCACAGCTGAGGTGCATCTATATGGATTGGAACATGGTGGCATTTAAGACTGGAGTATACAGTGTGTATTTGCCAGAGACTCGACCTTGTGACCAGACGGGTGAGATCGTCGTCTCGGGAGCCATCTCATCATCAGTGGATGCAGAGAACGTCCAGGGTTTGATGCATGGTCTGTGAAAGAGGAGGGGGTGAGGTCTCACGCTCGTCAGCACACTTCCTGAGGTACGTTAGATTTTGTGACTAACATTTATACAGTCAGTAAATGTGGTGTCCCTCACACCTTTATTATATTGAGCTGTATGTTAGTCATGTATCGGCTTCCACTGCAGTGGAGTTTTGTGAACTGGATGTTCCATGCCTGCAGGTTGGGAAGCTGATTAGTAATCAAGCCAGGAAGTGTTTGCTGTTTGTACACCTTTAAGTGTTCTCTCTGTGTGTAGAATGTGGACTCACATAATGGTTCCTTCTTTCACAGACTCGGTTTGTTGCGGCCACCTGGGGGGTGTCGGCGGGGTCCTTGGGTACTAACAGCTTCTGGCTCCGGACCGTTAGCGCTGCTGGGAGCGCACCACGCCAGACCACACTTTCTTTTGTTATTTTTTATATCACTGTTATGTATTAAATTCAGTTAGCCTTTGTACCGTGCTCTGCTTATTTCATACTGGGTCCTTCAAACGCTGGTCGGTTCTCCGAGCTGCGTCCGACACATAACACAGAGAGTGGGATCGTGCAAACCCACCAATAGACCCACCAGAGGGATATATGTCATCCACGTTTGATGTGGCGATGTCTTGAGGGCCCTTAAATCCCGTCCCTTATTGAAACTGACAGCTCCATTATCACAAGCTTCTGCAGAGGTGCATCTCATATCGATGGAGTACCTCAGACATGACAGTAAGCTTTGAGAAATCTCCCCAGGCTCATTTCTTATCTCTGTCCTTCCTCCTGTCTTGTCATCTATTGCTCTCTTCTAATCGTTCTTCTTTCTGCAATTCAATGTTTTTACTTGTTACTCTTCAGCTCTCTCATCAGTTTTTTGACTCTGCCTCCTCCCCCAGCTTCTTGTGATGCTGTCTGTCTTCTTCTTCTCTAGGCTGGACTATTGTAATTCATTATTATCAGGTTGTCCTAAAAGTTCCCTAAAAAGCCTTCAGTTGGTTCAGAATGCTGCAGCTAGAGTACTGACGGGGACTAGCAGGAGAGAGCATATCTCACCCGTGTTGGCCTCTCTTCATTGGCTTCCTGTTAATTCTAGAATAGAATTTAAAATTCTTCTTCTTACTTATAAGGTTTTGAATAATCAGGTCCCATCTTATCTTAGGGACCTCGTAGTACCATATTACCCCATTAGAGCGCTTCGCTCTCAGACTGCGGGCTTACTTGTAGTTCCTAGGGTTTGTAAGAGTAGAATGGGAGGCAGAGCCTTCAGCTTTCAGGCTCCTCTCCTGTGGAACCAGCTCCCAATTCAGATCAGGGAGACAGAGACCCTCTCTACTTTTAAGATTAGGCTTAAAACTTTCCTTTTCGCTAAGGCTTATAGTTAGGGCTGGATCGGGTGACCCTGGACCATCCCTTGGTTATGCTGCTTTAGACGTAGATTGTGGGGGGGTTCCCATGATGCACTGTTTCTTTCTCTTTTTGCTCCGTATGCATCACTCTGCATTTAATCATTAGTGATCGATCTCTGCCCCCCTTCACAGCATGTCTTTTTCCTGGTTTTTTCCCTCAGCCCCAACCAGTCTCAGCAGAAGACTGCCCCTCCCTGAGCCTGGTTCTGCTGGAGGTTTCTTCCTGTTAAAAGGGAGTTTTTCCTTCCCACTGTGGCCAAGTGCTTGCTCATAGGGGGTCGTTTTGACCGTTGGGGTTTTTCATAATTATTGTATGGCCTTGCCTTACAATATGGAGCGCCTTGGGGCAACTGTTTGTTGTGATTTGGCGCTATATAAGAAAAAAGTTGAGTTGAGTTGATAGCTCTCCACTCTCTTTCTTTTGCAGACTTTTATATTATCACCCTCTTTGGATCTTCCGTCTCCACCCAGTCTTTCTGTCTGTACTAACTTAGCTGTTGTGCAATCTTGTAGCCTGCACAACCAAGAGAAGGTTCAGCTAAAGATGTTTTGTGATTTTTCTTCATGCCATGCCTAAAATCTTTGCACAGTACTGTAACACATCTATATAACCTGTTTTAGCCACAATATAATAAAGGTCCAACATCTTGAATTTGCAAACTTTACCACATTGATCTGACTATCTACTCATTCCCATCCATCAGAACTGGTAATTACTGTACATAAACTGCAGTGAACCTTTGTTTGCAAGATCCAGCAGAACATCGGGATCACAACTAAGAAATTGATAAAGGAGTTGGAGGTATTAAATAGAAATGTGATATCACCCACCTTTGAGAGAGCATGCCATCATCATCATCATCATCATCATCTAAAAGGCTGTTGGCCACAGAAGAAGACAATAATCAAAAAATGACAAAAATAAATAAAGTGAGCCCAAGTGAGAAACTTCACATTTATGCCTCACTTTTTTTAGGGTGATTTTAAAGTCAAGTCCAATTTATTCAAAGTACATTTACAAGCAACAGCAGCCAACATGCTGTACATCTGTAAGAATAAAATAAAACACTAGAATACAGAACATAAAACAATGAATGATGAATAAAACAACACAAATGAAAGTCCAAACTTAGTCTGATTTAAAAGACAAAATAAAAATGTTTTTGTTTTTTTTCCTCCCCCAGAGTTCTGGAGCAGCTTCTACAAAGACCTGATCTCTATGTTTTAATCTGTTCCTCGGGACATCAAGGATCACCAAGGAGGAATCATGTTCACGGTTAAAATTAAAGGTATTAAGAGGTCTGATGCAAACCCTGTATGCTCCGCCCTCGGATATAACCATGTCTGTAGTTTATGTTACCAAGCAATCCCAAATATTTTTCTGATCAGTAGAAAGTTTAGATCATTTCTCAAACACAATTGTTGGCAGAGATATAGCAGAAATTGTGTTTTTCATTGATGTTTGTCCAATCCTCTCCAAACGTTAACCATCTTCAGATATCTGCCCAAGTAATATTCCCATCATGTTTGGTGAAAAACCATGCAAACCTTTTTAAATGACATTAAATTATCTTGTTCATACTGGCATGCAGGGTAAGAAACAGACAGACAGACATGACCTTTTTGTGTTCAAACAGTCAAAATTGAGCCCCCAAAATGCAAGCAGCCAAACACAAAAGGTTGGTGCAAAAACCAAGGTGATTTATTTTTCCAATGCAATATCCCACAGTGCAAACAAGAGTTCAAAAATTAAAGTTAAAGTTTATTTCGGTTCAAGGAAAGACCTTTGCAAGACAAAATAAAACAAAATAAAACAAAACTGATTTCTCAGCATCTATTTTTTTGTGCAAAATGAGTCCAACAAAGGGCTGAGGGTGCAAAGTCCAAAAAACAGAAACATTATACAAGAACCAACCCCAGCAAACACAGAAACCTTCAGTTTGGATAATCACAAAATACTTATAGAAAAGAACAGAACCCAGGAGAGCTGAAAACACAATGAATCTACAGGCATTGAACTGAGGACAGGTGAAGACTTAAATACACACCCACTAATAAGCAACAGGTGTGTCTAATTAGGAGAAGGAGGAGGAGCTAAAGCATATAGAAGAACTGAATGAACAAACTGGAGGACAGGTGTGTGAAAGCTCAAAGGTCAAGTGACAAATATCAATAAAAATGTGAACAGAAACTAAACAGACATCTGCAGGTGAGTGGAACATAGTGATTACAAACTACAACAGAAGTAACAAATCCTAAACATAAAACTCACAGTACATCAGATGCAAGACTGAGAGAACGAACATAATGACAGGAGGAGGTGATCAGAACATAAAGACTATAAGAGCTAAGGACTAAACCCAAAATCCAGAACTACAGCAGAAAAGCAAAGTGGGACTCAAACATGAGAAGGAGTGCAACAGGAAGACAGACAGGTGAGGATGCAGGGGTGGAACCCGGGAAACCCAGATCATATACAGAGACCAAGTTTAAATGAAGAGACAAGTTTAAATGAACCTAAAAGAGAACAAGAAAATAACACTAAAAGAGAACACTAATAAATGAACACATACCAAAAATAATAATATTAACAGAATACATATAGCACAAAATCATACCTAGACATCCACAGACAAGCATACCCACAACAGTTTGCTCAAACAAGAATCAGACAGGCAGACAAAACACAAAGAATAAATGCAAAAAATAAAAAAACATTATTATTTAAATAAATGACGATGGAGGAGAAAACTTCGAGATGTTGGACACAAACGTGATGAAAGGGGATCAGTGAGAAGGTAGCAGCACAACCACAATGACCCCGCGACAACCTGAGAGAAAATGAGGAACATAAATACTAAAAGGGATATGCAAAGTGAGGCGGCACGTGGATTAATGGTTGCAGGATCACTTCCCACCTGGTCCCTTCTTTGTGGAGTTGAATTTGAATTTAAACTGGTTGTAGGTATGAACAAAGTGAAGGCAGGTGACACAGATAACCGACTGCAGGACAAGTGTGCAGCTAGAAAACCAGAGTGTTGTATGGCTGGGGGGCCTGGCTGCCTTTTTGTTTCTGTCTTTTGTTTTTCCTTCCAGGTGGCTTGCATTTGGGACTGAGTGGCTGTGTTGCTGAGGTTATCAGGACCTCACCCTGATCACCTGCGGCTCGTCAGGACTCACAGCTGAGGTGCATCTATATGGATTGGAACATGGTGGCATTTAAGACTGGAGTATACAGTGTGTATTTGCCAGAGACTCGACCTTGTGACCAGACGGGTGAGATCGTCGTCTCGGGAGCCATCTCATCATCAGTGGATGCAGAGAACGTCCAGGGTTTGATGCATGGTCTGTGAAAGAGGAGGGGGTGAGGTCTCACGCTCGTCAGCACACTTCCTGAGGTACGTTAGATTTTGTGACTAACATTTATACAGTCAGTAAATGTGGTGTCCCTCACACCTTTATTATATTGAGCTGTATGTTAGTCATGTATCGGCTTCCACTGCAGTGGAGTTTTGTGAACTGGATGTTCCATGCCTGCAGGTTGGGAAGCTGATTAGTAATCAAGCCAGGAAGTGTTTGCTGTTTGTACACCTTTAAGTGTTCTCTCAGAACTTTGCACAAGATGCAGTCAACCGATCTGCCACAACGCCAGAATAAACAATCCTACAGCAGTCTAACCGAGAGGGAATGAAGGCATGAATAACCTTTTTTTGCAGTCTCTGAAACAGAGAAACAATGAAGCACATGTTTGCCGGCACATACCCAGAGAAAAGCACCACATGGCCCAAACGTCTAAGGTGACATTCCCTCACAATGCGAGTTATACTCCTCATCTGAGTGTCTTTAAGTATCCACACGTTTGGCACAGCCATTACAGGCCAAGGACCCTCCAAAGATACTGAGTACCACAGACAGCTAGTTCTTGCCATAGGTCACTGGTTAGGGTCCAAGGAGCCTAAAGATTTGGGCCTTTGTTCTCCTGGTTGAAGGTATCAGTCTTTCTTTTCAGTTATTTGAATTTCAATCTTTCATTAGGTTGTATAATGTCCTATGATTACTGCAAAACATTTGCCACTTACCCCACACAGAACATGCCGTCATTTGGACACCCTTCACTGACTTTGATGTAAAAGCGTAATTACCCTCGGATTAAAACTGGCATCCCGCAAGTCGACCTCATGTTCGTTATTTGCTTTCAGCTCTTACACACTGTGATAAACGGATTAACTAACAGAAAAATGTTGTAAATGGCTCAATATCTGTGGGCCCACTGGCACAAGGCAACGAGCCCTTTGAAACAGAGACAGACGGTTCTGGTCCATCAGCCATGCTGGACCATACATGCATCACATTCTGGCTGAAGGGCCAGTCCAATACACAGCATGTATTCATTGTTTTTTTTAATTTCCTTTTTAACCACAAAGACAGAGCCTCCAGGTTCTTCCTTCCTCTCTATCAGCGATGAGGCTGCAGGTCAGAAATGACAAAGAAAGTGTCAGCCAGCTGTACCAGGTCTGCTGCCACAGTCCATTGATTTTGGCCTCTGAGAACCTTACTGGAGCTTTAATGTACTTTTTACTGGATGACTCTTTGTGTCTTTGTCAGAACAGTTTGTCCTGCAGATTACACACACACATGAACACAAACTCCTTGGTGACTATGAATGAATCATTATTCCTTCTCTTTAATACTTTAATATATAACATTCAAAATTTACACCTCAGTCTGGCAGAAAAATACAGATAAAACACCTACTTTACAGAACATGTGATTCCACAATGGCAGGTAAAAACAGAGACAGCAACAACAGTCCAATTACAGTACTTGCTTTGAAAAGATTCACAAAACAGTGCACGTTAAGTTTCAGCAATGGAACCAAAAGCTTTTAGAAGAACAAATAAATCTGACTGAAACAAGTAAAACATCAATACAACACAGAGCACACATGACTGTGTTTGAAAAGTGTAATAATTGCAAATGGTAACTATTTCATGAAAAACTGATTTCACAAGCTAGCATTGTCAGTGCCACCCCAGAACTATAGGTGGCGCTACACAATGTTTATTACGCTTTGCTTTCAGTCCAAGCTTCAGCCATATTATTCTCTTGACTACATGAGCTGCATTTACTTTTTAACTTCAAACTGTATTTGTAAAAAAAAAACTGGACAGTTGCATTTAAAAGGTGAGGTCAGGGGTGTCAGCAGGACCTGGTGCCACTCGTGGCTGCCTCCGCCATGCTGTAGAACTGCCTTGTGTGCCAGGTGGCAACCACCCAGGCAGACAACTGATCCACCCCAACATTACTAACATAACAATCTGTCTGCTACAGCCAGGGGGGCGTGGCAATGGCCTTGCATTGTGTGTTGGTCAATCTAATGACTGCTGTCAACCAAAACATTTTTATGTCGGCACAGAGAAGCCAGCTGTTGTCAGTCATCATCACTAATACGTTAAAAGACACCGTCGGACTTTCAGCACCGCTGAATCAATAATGTTGGTGGGTGAACATATATTTTTGATCCTATGTTGATTTTAGAAAGTTCAGAATTAATTAAAACTTGTGCACCAAATGAGAAATGGGCTAAATTTATATTATGCTTTATAGAGACGCCTTACATTGTCTCTCTCTCACACACACACATATGCCAGGGTGCTGACATGTGAGGCACTCAACTGCATACCAGGAACAACTTGGGGATTAAGGACCTTGTCCCAGGGCCCCTAGTGACTTTTGGGTCTGACAGGGACTTGAACCGAGGTCACAAGCCTCCAGCTTTAACCACTTGACCAGCACTTCCTCCAAACTTATTATTAAATTTCTGGTGCAGATGTCCAACCCCAATTCCAATGAAGTAGGGATGTTGCGTAACATGTAAATAAAAACAGAATACAATGATTTGCAAATCCTCTTCAACCTATATTCAATTGAATACAGCACAAAGACAAGATATTTAATGTTCAAACTGATAAACTTTATTGTTTTTGTGTAATATTTGCTCATTTTGAAATGGACGCCTGCAACATGTTTCAAAAAAGCTGGGACAGTGGTATGTTTCCCACTGTGTTACATCACCTTTCCTTCTAACAACACTC
Organism: Thalassophryne amazonica; assembly: GCF_902500255.1. Classification (NCBI taxonomy): domain Eukaryota; kingdom Metazoa; phylum Chordata; class Actinopteri; order Batrachoidiformes; family Batrachoididae; genus Thalassophryne; species Thalassophryne amazonica. The sequence continues at coordinate 107,078,887 of NC_047107.1, read as the reverse complement.
AATAAGCATTTGGGAACTGAGGACACTAATTGTTGAAGCTTTCTGTGTGGAATTCTTTCCCATTCTTGCTTGATGTACGACTTCAGTTGTTCAACAGTCCGGGGTCTCCGTTGTCATATTTTGTGCTTCATAATGCTCCACACATTTTCACTGGTCAACAGGTCTGGACTGCAGCCAGGCCAGTCTAGTACCCGCACTCTTTTACTACAAAACCACACTGTTGTAACACGTGCAAAATGTGGCTTGGCATTGTCTTGCTGAAATAAGCAGGGACGTCTCTGAAAAAGACGTTGCTTGGATGGCAGCATGTGTCCCACGGCAAGTTGCCCATGCCATGGACACGAACATACCCCCATACCATCACAGATGCTGGCTTTTGAACTTTGCGCTGGTAACAATCTGGATGGTCTTTTTCCTCTTTTGTCCAGAGGACACGACGTCCATGATTTCCAAAAACAATTTGAAACATGGACTCATCAGACCACAGCACACTTTTCCACTTTGTGTCTGTCCATTTCAAGTGAGTTCAGGCCCAGAGAAGGCAGCGGTGTTTCTGGATGTTGTTGATGTATGGCTTTCACTTTGCATGGTAGAATTTTGACTTGCACGTGTAGATGTAGCGATGAACTGTGTTAACTGACAATGGTTTTCTGAAGTGTTCCTGAGCCCACGCGGTAAGATCCTTTACACAATGATGTTGGTTTTTAACGCAGTGCCGCCTGAAGGATCGAATCCCTAAATTCCTTGCAACTGGCCATTGAGAATCATTGTTCTTAAACTGTTGGACTATTTTTTCACACAGTTTTTTTCAACACAAAGTGGTGATCCTCACCCCATCTTTGCTTATGAATGGCTGAGACTTTTGGGGATGCTCCTTTTACTCGTATACCCAATCATAACACTCACAATTAGTGTCCTCAGTTCCCAAATGCTTACTGGGTGTTGTTAGAAGGAAAGGTGATGTAACACAGTGGTAAACATACCACTGTTCGACTTTTTTCAAACGTGTTGCAGGCATCCATTTCAAAATGAGAAAATATTTGCACAAAAACAATAAAGTTCATCATGTTGTGCAATCATTCTACTCCACAAAGAGTTCAAATAAATGATTTTAAGCTTAATACTGCCAGAACATTTATCTCAGGGCTGCAACCGTGGATTATTTTTGTAATCAGTTAATCTATTGATAATTTTACAATTAATTAATCTAATGACTATTTTTATTTTTCAATTAATCTTTTAACTATTTTCTGATCAGTCAATTCATCCTTTGGTCACCTTTCCACCAAATCATATCCATAAATTCTACCAACACTATACACACACACACACACACACACACACACACACACACACACACACACACACACACACACACACACACACACACACACACACACGTCTTCAACCGCTTAGTCCATTTAAGGGTCACGGGGGGCTGGACCCTATCCCAGCAGTCACAGAGCGCAAGGCAGGGTACACCCTGGACAGGAACCCAGTCTGTCGCAGGGCCACATATAGACAAACAAACATTCACACCCACACCTATGGACAATTTAAATGATTCCAATTCACCTAACCTGCCTGTCTTTGGACGTGGGAGGAAACCAGAGCACCCACAAACATGGGGAGAACATGCAAACTCCCCAACACTATATATATATATATATATATATATATATATATATATATATATATAAACTATTTTTGCCATGGAATCTGGAGTAGCCAAGTGGCCTTGGCTTGTGCACCCATGTCCGTAAAACCAATTTATTGAGTAATTGTTGCAGCTCTAATTCATATGCATGATGGGCGGATGTAAACCTCTGACCGCAACTGTACCTGTATTGTTAAATTATTGTGATTTAATTTTATTATTATATTTTTGTTAACTGATCCTGAGCTGAGACCCAGTCTTCAAAATTCAGACATCCTATCTGTGAGCCTGCACAGACCCATGTTTGTTCCCGCCATCGGAATAAAGTTGTGAGTTTGGAATGAGAGTTTTTTTTATTTTAAATGAAAAAGGTAAGAAAATCTTTATGGCTGTAGTAAAATGTGCAATTAAAGAAAATCCATTAGTGTGCTCAGAAAAAACAGTGATAATTAGTTTCCATCTGCTTTGACTTTTCAGACACAGCTCGCGGCACAGCAAAGCAAGATAAACTCTACGAGCCAGTGTCTCGTAACAGGCACTAATGCTGTTTCCTTATGGCACTGATAGATATGGCACCTGCCTCTTTTGTCTCTGTGGACAAAAGTCTAAGCTGGGAACAGACTGTACACAGTTAACTTCACAGATACAGATTTTTCTTTGTTCTCATAATTTGAAAGCAGATTCACAAGAAAGACAAAGAGATCGGTTGGTATGAGCACAAGATAAACTGAACAGTCGGTAGTGATGATTTTCACAAAGCAACACTTTACACTGATTATATACTGCAGACGCTCTTTACGGGATCATGTAAGTGCCTCATTTGCAAGGTGCAGTGGGTTTTTACCCTTTAACATGAGGTGATAAATCAGTGATGCACACAATGTCACTTCAGACTGGATGAACTATCTTCTAAACACAAAACATATTTTTTCTCATTGAAATAAACTTCCAATAAAATATTATCAAGCATAAAAGTTTAGTAACATTCAGAGACTTTGGATGCTGGGAACCTTGTCTTTATATGCTTACATAGCCATCTGTTCCTACTTACACACATTGCCAAAGCTCCATTAGATTCAGCTTTGTACTTGCTTGTTATGCAGTACCTGTGTGTCTTTCCAATGTTCTTTACAACATGGGATACCCGTGCGGACTTTGTGAAAATGTGGCCATGAACGGGGTGGAACCGTCACCATACACTGCATTAAACTGGGTGTGCACAGGGGTGGGACCATACGCTGCATGAGTGTGTCCGGTGTCGACCTCCAGCCAAACTCGGTGTGTCATGACCATATGATGATGAGGCATCACAACACATCACATTATTGTAACACACTAAGATATACCCCTGCTGATATGGCACGTAGGGTAAATGGTAAATGGACTGCATTTATATAGTGCTTTTCCATCTGTATCAGACGTTCAAAGCACTTTAGAAGTAATGCCTCACATTCACCCCGATGTGAAGGTTCTGCCAATGCCATACAAAGCGCTCACTACGCACTGGGAGCAACTAGGGGATTAAAGACCTTGCCAAAGGGCCCTAAGTGATTTTCCAGTCAGGCTGAACCGGGGATCTTCTGGTCTCAAGTCCAACCCCTTAACCACTAGGCCATCACCTCCCCCCAAAAGAGTGTCCTAGCCATACCGTGGGTATATACTGTGCTATACCCCATAGGATTATTTAGGCTAGAATAATTAGATTTCCTAGTCTATTTTTACTATCCTGGGCCACTTTATACCCAAGAGTATAAAGTAGGTCTGTTATTACCCTGGGGTATGAACCAGCCTGGGGCATTTTATATCTTGGGGTATTACCCAACCCAATATCAGACCTTAGGCTGTGTTCACATTATTGAGAAAAAAGCATGCTTAGGATGTTTCTCTTCCATTAGTGCATATGTGGTACACTGCAGCAGTCTAGCATGGATGAATGTGACATTCACTGCTTTGAAAGGTCAAATTTAACTTTGGCTGCATACCATACTGATGTTTGAATGCAGAGCCACTGAGTATAGAGCAGCCTTTCTCAAGAGTGGTCTGCAGACCACTGGTGGTACCTGTGCGACCCCTAGTGGTCCGTGAGTATATTGATAATATATCACATTTTAAATTAATATATTTTAACTTAACAGTGTTTCTCAAACAGTTTAAAACAGGTTGTAAAGACTAATAGATGCTAGCACATGTAGAATTTTAATTATTAACTCATATGTAAATCCCCCCAAATTTAATTCAAAATTTTTTTATTTTTTTTTTTTTTGTGATGCTAGTAAAATACTGTTGGGAGTGGTAAACACACCTAGTGTTTCTGGATATTTTGGGAGTTAGGCAGTCCACAAGATTTTTTTTATTATTGGTTAAGTGGTCCTTGGTCTGAAAACATTTGATAAACACACTGGGTGTAAAGTGGCAACTGTATGCTAATGGAAGATGAGCTAATGCTAACAGCATACATGTCAGAATTTCCTGTGTTTTGCACCAAATGAATTTGATACAGTAGTTTAAAATCTAAAATAAGAGCAACTCATGTAATTCAAGCTAATTGAAACAAAGCAGTTCCAGGGTGGTAAAGATTTGCATAACCAATCCAGTGCACAGAGTGCAAGGCCACAATAATGCAAACATACATTTAGGCGGCCTTTCAACTGATATAATAAACCATTTGAAGTTTAATAAAGATACTCAAAATGGCACTTAAAACATCTGTGTCCATCCACCTTCTCCCATTTGTCCAAGTTCTTAATTTCAAATAGATCACTTTATAAATCTGTGCCATCCCAGCTGTGTTTTTTTGTTTGTTTTTGTGGCTGTTTTGGCACAGAACTGTTGGATAAATGGTGCAGAGTTGAGTGGAGAGGTGTCATATCATGAAAATTATCCAAGAACAGAATAAAACTGTACTGATCCTTCTCTCCAGTAACCTTTTTAATTGGAAGTCAACTCATAAATCTGTGCCATCCCAGCTGTGTTTTGTTTGGCAAGAAATGGAAGACATGTTGGAGAGGTGAGTGCAGAGGTGCTAACGTACAGTAGTGTTCAGAATAATAGTGCTCTGTGAGTAAAAAGATTAATCCAGGTTTTTAGTATATTTCTTATTGTTACATGGGAAACAAGGTACCAGTAAATTCAGTAGATTCTCACAAATCCAACAAGACCATGCATTCATGATATGCACACTCTTAAGGCTATGAAATTGGGCTATAAGTAAAAAAAAAAAGTAGAAAAGGGGGTGTTCAAAATAACAGTAGCATCTGCTGTTGACGCTACAAACTCAAAACTATTATGTTCAAACTGCTTTTTTAGCAATCCTGTGAATCACTAAACTAGTATTTAGTTGTATAACCACAGTTTTTCATGATTTCTTCACATCTGCGAGGCATTAATTTTGTTGGTTTGGAACCAAGATTTTGCTCGTTTACTAGTGTGCTTGGGGTCATTGTCTTGACACCTGATTCACACCTGTTTGTTCCTATTAGTAAAAATGGAGGACTATTTTGTGGACTGATGAGAGTAAAATTGTTCTTTTTGGGTCCAAGGGCCGCAGACAGTTTGTGAGATGACCCCCAAAATCTGAATTCAAGCCACAGTTCACAGTGAAGACAGTGAAGCATGGTGGTGAAAGCATCATGATATGGGCATGTTTCTCCTACTGTGGTGTTGGTCCTATATATCGCATACCAGGTGTCATGGATCAGTTTGCATATGTCAAAATACTTGAAGAGGTCATGTTGCCTTATGCTGAAGAGGACATGCCCTTGAAATGGGTGTTTCAACAAGACAATGACCCCAAGCACAATAGTAAACAAGCAAAATCTTGGTTCCAAACCAACAAAATTAATGCCTCGCAGATGTGAAGAAATCATGAAAAACTGTGATTATACAACTAAATGCTAGTTTAGTGATTCACAGGATTGCTAAAAAGCAGTTTGAACATAATAGTTTTGAGTTTGTAGCATCAACAGCAGATGCTACTATTATTGTGAACACCCCCTTTTCTACTTTTTTTACTTGTAGCCCAATTTCATAGCCTTAAGAGTGTGCATATCATGAATGCTTGGTCTTGTTGGATTTGTGAGAATCTACTGAATCTACTGGTACCTTGTTTCCCATGTAACAATAAGAAATATACTCAAAACCTGGATTAATCTTTTTACTCACATAGCAGTACTATTATTCTGAACACTACTGTATCATGAGGGGAATCAAACAATGGAACATAACTGGACTGATCTGTCCTGTCACATCAAGTTTACAATGATAAACCGTCTCATGAATCTGTGCCATTCCAGTGGTTTTTGGTAGGCGGCTTGACACTGAAATGGAGGGTGCCCTAGTATCAAGATAAACATAAATGGACTGCATTCAGAAAACAATTTTCCATCTGCATCAGACACTAGAAGCACTTTACAATTATGCCTCACATTCACCCACTCCAGTGGTGTCAAAAGTACACACATTTGTTACTTAAGTAGAAGTATAGATACTGCAGTTTAAAAACACTCTGGTGTGATACTTCAACTCTGATACAAGTTGAAGTATCAACTTGACCTCTTTACTCAAGTAAAAGTGAAAAAGTATGTGCTCCAAAACCTACTTAAAGTATAAAAGTATAAAGTAACCTTAAAAAAAAAAAAAGGTAGATGCCACTATATGAATTGAAAGCTTCATTTAAAAACTGATTTGTTCTACATGTGGCCCAAGACCCAAAACCCAAAATTACCCCCCAACACCACCTGCACGAAAATGTTTCAATTCTAGAAGCTCTGAAATGCAATCTGGAACTATTCCAGACAATAAACTGCAGTGAGTGCAGCATCCATTTAGTGAAGGAAAAGAAAAAAAAAACAAAAAACAACACAACTTTTCTTGTTCAAATTTATTCCAGTAGTATTCTGCTCTTACTAGGATGCAGCAGTTTTCAGGTTTGGCAGATAGTTCTGGAGGAAATCACTGAAGAAAATAACACATTGACAATATGGTTTGACCGAAACAAACTGTCATTAAACTTAAATAAAACAGGGATGAAATGGAGTTGTAATAGTCACTAGGTGTTCACAGGAAACACTTATTTATTTCTGTATGTATGTATGTTCATTGTTAGTTGCTTTTATATATTATTTTCTGTTGTGTTTCTATTCAGGTTCTTTTTGTCTCTTTCTCTGAAATTGTATATAATAATTATCATTAGATTATTAATATATAAACAAAAATAAATTTAAGAAATATTACAATTTGAAAACAAATGCACCCGAACGTGATGACAGCTGGAACTGCTTCATGCTAACTTTTAACATTGAAAATGCCATAGACATGCTAACGCGTTAGCGTCGCTCCCGTTTTTAAGTTATAAAATACATCTATCAACTGTTTCAGAAGACCATAACAGGTCGGTTTAACATAGAAAAGGTAAATAATACTCACAGAAGTATGCTCTTTAGCGGGGGAAATTAAGTGAAAGAAAGAAAGAATAAACTAAACAATAGGTCAAAGCATTGCTTCAATCTGTGAACCACTGCTTCGATTGGTTCAAAATCCATTCCTTTATCTTCATTGATCCATGTTTCTGATATAGCAATTATGTTAAATATTTTTTTTTAAATTGACTTAAATATGCTTTAATGTTGTTAAAGTTTGCATATAGACTTCTGCTGTTGAAATGGATTATTGATAATTTGTTATCCGTTTTAATGATCCGATTAAACTGTTCATCTGTATAATAGCAACAACTGTCATTAATATTTGAGAAGAAATTATTGTCCGGGTCTATATCGTGCTCCAAGTCCAGTACATTGTGGTCTGTGTATTTATATGTTCTCAGTTCTACTTTTCCATGATCAGCAATCCTTTGAGTTATATCCTTCTTGTCTCCAGATGTAGATGAATAGGTAGTAGATGAATAGGTTCCTCTGGTCTGTGTCATGGTGTTGTGATGTGTTTGTGTCCTCATACCTTATTGGTCGTATTTGTCCAGTTCCTCGATGTTCCTGATTACCATAACCTTCGCTTGTTCTGGTGTTCCGTTCAGTTTGATGAATGTTTTGCAGTTGGATGTCCATGTCTGTTGAATTTTTCCCTGCTTTTTTAAGAAACGAGCTTTCCTGGCGATGTCTGCATTTCTTTTGGTCAGATGTTCATTGATGAATACGTTTGTTCCTTTGAGTTTCCGTCCCTGTTTTAACAATGCCATTTTATGTTTTCTGTTGACAAACCTCATTATAACAGCTCGCTTGTCTCCATCCTCTCTCCTGGGCAGGGGGTGGCACGCTTCAATGTTATTACAGTCTATTTGAATACCTTTAGATTGCAGGAAGTCAGCCACCTGTTGTTCCACTGAGCTGGCCTCCTGCTCACTGGCCTCCCCTCCGCTGTCTTCTGACACCGCCCGTGCGTAGGATCGAGGTTTAATATGAATTCCTGTAATAATAACGTCGTTCATCCTTGTGTACTGTTCCAACTCCGCAACACGGTTCTCCAGGTGCACCAGACGCCGGTTTTTCTCGGCATTCTGGATCCGGAGAACCTTCACTTCTTCCACCAGCTCCATAATGGATTTCTGCTGCATTTTAACAACAGAGATTTCCTCAGACAAAAAGTCCAGGGACTTCTTGATATCGTCTCCCTCCTCCGCCGTCAGTGCCTTCTTCGGACCCATGGTCAGATAAATCCGCGCTGGCACCTCGGTAAAGCCGCGCCGGTAGATGTGCGCTGGCAACTCAAGCTTCCGGTGGATGTGCGCTGAGGCGTCAGCGCACATCCACCGGCGCTGAAGCCAAGAGTAATGAGGCTGTTTGTTTTAAAAATGTAAGGAATAGAAAGTACAGATACTTGTGTGAAAATGTAATAAGTAGAAGTCAGAAGTAGGCAGAAAAATAAGTAATGGAGTAAAGTATAGATACCTAAAAAGTGTACTTAAGTACAGTAACGAAGTATTTGTACTTCGTTACTTGACACCTCTGACCCACTCACACAAACACACTCGCACACCGATGTCAGGGTGCTGTGATGCAAGGTGCTCACTATACACCAGGAGCAGTTTGGGGACTTAAGGATAGTGATTTTCCGGTCAGGCTGGGGTTTGAATCGAGGAACCTCTGGTCTTAAGCCCAATGCTTAAGAACTAGACCATCACCTCCCTCTATAGTAGCAGAAACATGAGATAAACCTGATGAATCAATGAGACAACACTGTATTCAGCAATTCAGTCCCTTTACTTCTTGGTCTCGCTTATCACATTTTGAATATGGCCCTAATTATCATTTGGTTTATTTCAAATTTACAGTATGCAAATGAAGGACCTACTCCACATTGCTCATTGCTTTATACCTCTCGTGTGACTGTATTTATGTGGGGACAAACACTGCAATCCTTACTGAAGATCTCAGGTGGGAATGTCTTTCTAAAGTCAGATGCCGAGTTTTTCTGTTATTACATACATAGTCAGGTTCGCAATATGCTCACATTCTGCTTGTACACACAGGGATAAACATTAGTCCATTAAAGTACAATGAAACCAAACTGAAAACGAAAATTCTCCCATCCAGTTTTTAAACCCACTTATTCTAGCTAAGCATCACAGGGGGCTGAAGCCTATCTCAGTGTTCCTTGGGCAATAGGTGAGGTACATCCTGGACAGGCTGCTAAGCTATTAAAAGCAAAAATAAAAAGCTAAATATAGGTAAACACTGCTTCATTGCTTCACCTCAGGGAGATTTGGTGGCTACACTATACTGATGTGCGTTGAACACCTTCTGCACAGAACTGTCTTCACCACAAAGCCGTTCACTTGAATCTGCCACCTAAAGAGGTTTCACTGCACTTGGCTATTAAAGGGAAAGAAAGACGAGAATCTGATTGGTTTAATTCATGCTGTGCTCAAAATACATCCATCATTAATTAATCCTCTGGGGTCTGTCCAAACCTATTTGTCATTATATTTCTTGTAATAAATCAGCAATGGAATGTCTCAGAGACTTCATTCAACCACTTCCTAAACATACTAGTTCTCAGCTGTATTTTTAGTATCTCAAGATGATATTGAACACCTGTGCATTAATCATGCTATCTAATCATCATCTTGATATGCCACACCTGGTGATATGCCACATGTGCTCACTAACACAGATTTAGACAGGTTTGTGAACAATATTTGAGAGAAATAAGTTTTTGTGTATATAGGAAATGTTTTAGATCTTTAAGTTCAGCTGATGAAACATGGGAGCAAAAACAAGTGTTGCGTTTATATTTTTGTTCAGTGGCATGGTTTTTGGTGCCAGAGGAGCTGGTCTGTGTATTTCAGAAACTGCTGATCTACTGGGATTTTCACACATAACCACCTCTAGGGTTTATAGAGAATAGTCTGAAAAGAGAAGATGTCCAGTGAGCGGCAGTTGTGTTGATGAAAAAATGCCTTGTTGATGTCAGAGGAGAATGACCAGACTGGTTAAATGGGTGACTGATCATGTCAATATGAACCAACATCTCTGAGGAATGTTTCCAACACCTTGTTGAATCTATTCCATGAAGAATTACAGCAGTTCAGAAGGCAAAAGGGAGTCCAACCCGGTACTAACAAGGTGTGTCTAATAAAGTTAGAATCTTTGGACAGTATTCCAGAAAAATATACTTATGTCTCACATTCAGAAAGCTGAGATTGTTCTGAACATTTTGATGCGCAACACATGGGCATTTTACTACATTTAAGGTACTATGCAAGTTTGCATTCACACTACATGACAGTATAATAGCAAAGCGGAGTTGAACACACCTCAAACGCACTTACACTGTGTGTTATAGACTACCATGACATTTATATACAAGGAATCTTTTCAGTGGTTTTCTTATTTTATTTACTTGAAATATGTCCTTGATGACTGTGCACTATTTCTATTACCTTTATCTGAGCTCATCACAGATCTGCACCTCTCATGCTGAATGCACAGCGCTGCCTCATCTGTCCATCACATGCAGCAGGTCAAGTGCTGTGGGTGAATGTGAGACTGAGGCTTTAATAAATGTGTAATCAATTTTGTTCAAGGAGTGAACCTTAAATAACAATAATGTGGGCTCTCTTTCCATCTCACTAACAAACACACAAATGCCCCTGTAGCGGTACAGACAAAGACGGCAGCTTGTTGCCGAGGCGCTGTGCCAGGCTGGCTGCACAGCGGGGTGAATAGCCTCATCAGCGCCATCGCTTCCTGTGTGTCTATCCAGCCTTCGTTTTCCAATCACGCTAATTACAGTAGAGGAGTGAAGAGAGCAAATCAGATGAACACACATCAAAGCACATCTCGAGCTGACAGCACATGCACGCTGACCGCTGTGTTATATGTACTGCATTTTATGCCAGCTGGATGCTTTAAGCAAAATCAAATAAGGTTATGTTTTTGCAGACAGTATCGAAGATTGGCTATCCCAAAACACCCCTGCTGAAGGCTTTGATTACTACAATATGTACAAGTGTCAAGGTGGTGTTTTCTCAGTCTTTTTTCAGTACCCCGTGCACGTTTGCAGTTGATCTGTAATCAGTAACACATTTTATGTTGACTTTTAGTGGCTCAACATATCATGTGTTCGACCTTCTCTGTTGTTGCTCGAGGAAAATCCAGAGCTCGCTGCTTTGGGGGAACACAAAGCATTTTCAAGCCTGGTGGGATATATAATTCCAACAGTGTATTCTAGGTTAGCTGTTGGGTCTTCCATGTACAGTGGCTGGGAAGTGCAAAAACACTTTTACAAATGGCAGACCACTTTTAAAAGAAGTCCAGAAACGAATTTATAAAGTCCCGATACAAATTTACAATGTACCAAATGCCAAATGTGATGAAAGGGGAATGTCTGTCATTTGGTACATTCCCCTTCCGCCAGGATCTGTCATGTGGTACATTCCCCTTTTGTCAGGATCTGTCATGTGGTACATTCCCCTTTTGTCAGGATCTGTCATGTGGTACATTCTCCTTCTGTCAGGATCTGTCATGTGGTACATTCCCCTTTTGGCAGGATCTGTCATGTGGTACATTCCCTTTTGTCAGGATCTGTCATGTGGTACATTCTCCTTCCGTCAGGATCTGTCATGTGGTACATTCCCCTTTTGTCAGGATCTGTCATGTGGTACATTCCCCTTTTGTCAGGATCTGTCATGTGGTACATTCTCCTTCTGTCAGGATCTGTCATGTGGTACATTCCCCTTTTGGCAGGATCTGTCATGTGGTACATTCTCCTTCCGTCAGGATCTGTCATGTGGTACATTCCCCTTCCATCAGGATCTGTCATGTGGTACATTCCCCTTCCATCAGGATCTGTCGTGTAAATTTGTTTCAGGACTTTGTAAATTTGTTTCGGGACTTCTTGTAAAAGTGTTCTGCCATTTGTTTTTTGCACTTCCCAGCCACCGTATATATGAGGCACACATACCCAAAAATCGCAATCAAATGTTAGAACCATCTCAACTGACTTCTTTTCACATGGAGGAGTTGTAGTTTCTTCTCAGTGGTTGACTACAATTTAAAAACAAATCATTTGTACTTTTTATGAAGCAATCACTTAATTATTGAGTGATCAATGGAAACATTTTGGTTGTATCTTGATGATCGAAGTGTGGGACATGTCCAACTCCATGTTCCCAGTGTCAGAGAGCAAAGAAAAGCCTCATTTATATTTAGTGCTAAATACAGATCCAGACTTTTGTCCACTTTCTGCATTCATTTCATCCATACAAGTGCAGCCGGTAGCTGGTGTCGGGGAAATTTTTTTTACTCGAGTTTCATCTCTCTCTTGCTCTCTCTTAATCTATCTGTCAAAATGTTCCACCATTGTTAAACGTCTTTGTCATGTTATTTTGCCTCGACTGTCTTGCTTACTTCAACATGAACCTGTGTATTACACTTTATTCTCGTGGATGTACTGCATACATCCATATGTTAAGGATGTATGAGGTTACATTGTTTACGTATGTAAAAACCATGTGTGTTTTAGCTGTTATGAAATAAACCAATCAGATTGTCAGGCTGCTTGAATGTAAGCATGCATGCAGAAAGGTGTAATCATGTCCGGATGATTTTGGCCTGCTTTCAGATCTCTGGTCTGTACGACATGGGAGAGAAAGAAAAAAATCTTGAGTTGCTTTTTGTTATTTGCTATTGAGTGGAATTTCAAAGAGGAATGAACAAAATGAAAGTTCCTAACGACTATTTGGTGGAAAAGAAAATGTGGGACACCAGTGTAGTCTGGATGATGAAAGTTGTGTCTGTTCAGCTGAGTAAACTCATGATCACGAATGATTCTGCTGTTCACTGAATAATGAAACTGACCAGTCTCCCGTCAACACAGTGGCACATTTTTATGATGACTAAAGATGCTGATGACTGTGGTGGTATCAGGACTATTTCAACCTAAATAAAAGGCTTTGATTCTTTAAGACTTTGATCATCCCTTATCTGAGATTATTTCGTACATGGTCAGGTCTGGTACTATGGTTCCACCCATCACTACATTACAAAACTGCTGTGATTGCTGGTTGGCAACCAACCAGGTAGACAACCAATCCATACCCACCTCCTGAAAGTAACCAGCTGCAGCGAGGGGAAAAATGGCATCATATTCAAGAAGACATGAGGCTGTAATTACTGCCAAAGCACTGAGGTTAATAAAGCAATCAATAAAGCACTGAGGTTTTTTTTTTATTTCTTTTTCAAGTGAGCAATACCCCATGAAGAATGAATAATTTCAAGTGCTACCATAGGCAGCATTGCACTATGGTAGATATCTCCATGGCCTAATCAGTGGTTCACAGCAAGAGGAAAGCTGGAGTGAGGGGGTGAAGCCTCAGACGAGTAACATAAGATGCTGGTGCACTCTGCTTTTGAAGGTTATAACACCATTTTCGGTGATGTTGCCAACTATGTCATCTGGCAAGCTGTTACAGACATGTACTGCTGCATGGATGAAAGTCCGGCCAGTAGAGATGGTTCTTGATACAGGCACTGCAAGGGCATGGCAAGGCATTGACAGACTGGTACGGGTGGCTCTCCTAACAACATATGGCTGAGGAAGTAGAGCTCAAAGGTCCATTGGACATATGCTGGTGTGCATTTTGTAGAGAACTGCAGCTGCTGCCACTTGACGTCTTTGATGGAGAGTTGTGATGTTAAATTTTGATCATACTTCATCCTCATCCATGCCAATAACTCAAAGCGCCTCCTCTGAATGGAGTCAAGCAATCCAAGTGTCGTTGGGCTAGCACTCATCCAAGAGAGTGATGCATACTCCATTAAACTTCTAACTTGGACCTTGTAAACAGTTGCTCTACCTGTCTTGCCCGATTTGTTAGCTACTCTCCGTTGGGCCCCAAGTTTCTGCCCAGCTCTCTATGCGATCTTGGAGAAATGCTTCTTCCAGGTCATTTTGCTGTTGATTGTAACACCTAGAATCTCTAGCTCATTCATCTCCACCAGAGTTGTGCTACCAAACAGTAGGTCGAGTCTGGCTGGATTCTTTTTCCTGGAAATAGTAATTGCCTTACATTTTAATGGTTCAAATGTCACCTTCCACCTGTCTGCCCAGCTCATCATCTTTTCCAGGTCTCTGTTTAGGCTAGCTGTGATGGCCTCGGGGTTGTCAGTAGATTTGATCTCGCAGAACAGCGTGGAATCACCTGCATACAGATAGAGCTGGTTTTTGCACTCATCGGTCAAGTCATCTATGAAGACAGAGAAGAGGAGTGGGCCTAAGACGGATCCCTGATGAACTGATGCACTGATTGAAGAAGTATTAGATGACTGACCAGATAAGACAACTTTGATGGAGCTGTCTGTCAAGTAGCTCCTTAACCAGGTAAGTAATTTGCCATGCACTCCTTTCACAGCGAGTTTTGAAAACAAGCCGTTATGCCAGACCTTGTCGAAGCAACCTTTGATGTCCAAGGTGATCAGATGCACTTTGTTTCCTTTATCCAGCGAGATGGACCACTGCTGGGTGAGGATGGTTAGAATATCAGCCGTGCTGTGATGAGGTCTGAACCCAAACCGCTGGTCTGAAAGCAGGCCATTTCCCAAGAGGTACTTCTGAAGCTGACTGTTTATGACTGCTTCCATGACTTTTTTGATGATGCAGAGCAGTGAGATGGGCCAGGACATGGATGGGTCAGACTTCGAATCTCTCTTGTGGATAGGAATGACACTCGCGTTTTCCATTGGCTTCGAAAGACTCCCTGGTTGAAGCATTTTTGAAACAGCGTAGATAGTGGTGCTGCAAGTTCTGCAGAACACTGTTTAAGGGCTTTGGCCGGGATGTTGTCGGGCCCGGTAGCTTTGTCTGGCTGGAGGTTGCGCAAATGTCTCTTAACATGTTTTGGTTTGAAGGTCACATTCTCCATCAAGCTGGTAGTTGAGGGCGGACACTGTGGGGCAGACTCCTCTACGTTGTCAAGCTGGCAGTTTTTGGCAAATGTCTGGCAGAATGTCTGTGCCTTTTGTTTTGCTGTCGTGTAGACTTGGTATTTGAGTTTGGCATTTTACTCTCTCTTGGCTTTCTTTTGAGCTTGATTGTAGGCTTTCCTGGCATCTGGAATCTTGGCTTTGTTTTCCATGGTGTTGTTCTTTTTGAGTTTTCTGAATAACTGTAGTTTCTTCTTCGCTGCTCGTCTACAGTCATCATTAAACCATACCTCGTCACCAGTTTTCCTGGACACAGGTTTCCCTGATATATAGAAGTCCATAGCATCGTTGATGATCGAAGTAATGTTGTTGCAAGCTTCTTCTAGATCGTCGGTGTGAAGAGCTCCAAACCAGTTCTTCAATCAATGCATCAGTTCCTCAGGGACAAGTGAAGGCTGTGAATATTTAAGTACGTGTGATTTTTTTTTTTTTAATAAATTTGAAAAAAAAAAATAATAATTTTTTTTCATGTTGTCATTATGGGATTCTGTGGGTAAAATTTTGAGGGAAAAATGAATGTACTACATTTGGAATAAGGTTGTAACATAACAAAATGTGGAAAAAGAGAAGTGCTGTGAATAATTTCCATATGCACCGCATGCCATGACAACACCATGATATGTATGAAGAGGTGATCAGGCCCGGGATGTATGTCTGCACATGTAGTGCAAATAAAGATAGCACTGCCTCAAAATCACTGTTCAGAAATTATATCAAACAACATTGTTATAACTGCATTACTAACACAAAAGAAAGCATCACTTTCTAAAGCTGTTTCTAGAGTTTTAAGTAAATCCTATATATGCTCCAAGGCTGATTGTTACTAATTAAAATTAAATAAAATAATTTTCTGTCTTGCTGTGCTCAGTGTTTTGTGTATATTATGTGGCTGCAAGTCATTAAAGCTGAAAATATGTCAATTTATTTTGCCTTCACGTTCATTCAGTGCCTACATAAAGGATTCAGCCTCAAGAACATTTTTATGTTTTGAATAAACAAACAAAAAAAACCTCTATTCTAAAGTCAAAATATATCTGTAAGGGGTTTGATTACAATTATTTAAACCAAGACTAAAATCACTTCTGTTCTGTTTAACCTAAAAGTAACTGTATTATATTAGCTCTTCTTACACAGGGGACACCGTTTTCTAAAGGAGTGCACACAATACAACATCACTGCTGGTTTCCTCATTCTCAACAGGGTTGTCTGAGCAGGCAGGTTATTCCAGAAACATTTCTGTAACTTGCTGATTTCTTTTTCACACCAGGTCTCTTCAGAAGATCCTTAGGTGTACCGCTGGAGTGACTCTTTGTCAAACAAGTGGCAACTTATACTTAGGTACTCAAATGCAAAGTATCAACTGTTTGGTACCTGAGCATCAGCTAAGGCATTTTGGCCATTTGGTGTGCTTCTCTAGGTCTAATTTATCAATCAATCAATAAATCAATCAATCAATTTTATTTATATAGCGCCAAATCACAACAAACAGTTGCCCCAAGGCGCTTTATATTGTAAGGCAAGGCCATACAATAATTACGTAAAAACCCCAATGGTCAAAACGACCCCCTGTGAGCAAGCACTTGGCGACAGTGGGAAGGAAAAACTCCCTTTTAACAGGAAGAAACCTCCAGCAGAACCAGGCTCAGGGAGGGGCAGTCTTCTGCTGGGACTGGTTGGGGCTGAGGGAGAGAACCAGGAGAAAGACATGCTGTGGAGGGGAGCAGAGATCAATCACTAATGATTAAATGCAGAGTGGTGCATACAGAGCAAAAAGAGAAAGAATCACTCAGTGCATTATGGGAACCCCCCAGCAGTCTAAGTCTATAGCAGCATAACTAAGGGATGGTTCAGGGTCACCTGATCCAGCCCTAACTATAAGCTTTAGCAAAAAGGAAAGTTTTAAGCCTAATCTTAAAAGTAGAGAGGGTGTCTGTCTCCCTGATCTGAATTGGGAGCTGGTTCCACAGGAGAGGAGCCTGAAAGCTGAAGGCTCTGCCTCCCATTCTACTCTTACAAACCCTAGGAACTACAAGTAAGCCTGCAGTCTGAGAGCGAAGCGCTCTATTGGGGTGATATGGTACTATGAGGTCCCTAAGATAAGAAGGGACCTGATTATTCAAAACCTTATAAGTAAGAAGAAGAATTTTAAAGTCTATTCTAGAATTAACAGGAAGCCAATGAAGAGAGGCCAATATGGGTGAGATATGCTCTCTCCTTCTAGTCCCCGTCAGTACTCTAGCTGCAGCATTTTGAATTAACTGAAGGCTTTTCAGGGAACTTTTAGGACAACCTGATAATAATGAATTACAATAGTCCAGCCTAGAGGAAATAAATGCATGAATTAGTTTTTCAGCATCACTCTGAGACAAGACCTTTCTAATTTTAGAGATATTGCGTAAATGCAAAAAAGCAGTCTTACATATTTGTTTAATATGCGCTTTGAATGACATATCCTGATCAAAAATTACTCCAACATTTCTCACAGTATTACTAGAGGTCAGGGTAATGTCATCCAGAGTAAGGATCTGGTTAGACACCATGTTTCTAAGATTTGTGGGGCCAAGTACAATAACTTCAGTTTTATCTGAGTTTAAAAGCAGGAAATTAGAGGTCATCCATGTCCTTATGTCTGTAAGACAATCCTGCAGTTTAGCTAATTGGTGTGTGTCCTCTGGCTTCATGGATAGATAAAGCTGGGTATCATCTGCGTAACAATGAAAATTTAAGCAATGCCGTCTAATAATACTGCCTAAGGGAAGCATGTATAAAGTGAATAAAATTGGTCCTAGCACAGAACCTTGTGGAACTCCATAATTAACCTTAGTCTGTGAAGAAGATTCCCCATTTACATGAACAAATTGTAATCTATTAGATAAATATGATTCAAACCACCGCAGCGCAGTACCTTTAATACCTATGGCATGCTCTAATCTCTGTAATAAAATTTTATGGTCAACAGTATCAAAAGCAGCACTGAGGTCTAACAGAACAAGCACAGAGATGAGTCCACTGTCTGAGGCCATAAGAAGATAATTTGTAACTTTCACTAATGCTGTTTCTGTACTATGATGAATTCTAAAACCTGACTGAAACTCTTCAAATAGACCATTCCTCTGCAGATGATCAGTTAGCTGTTTTACAACTACCCTTTCAAGAATTTTTGAGAGAAAAGGAAGGTTGGAGATTGGCCTATAATTAGCTAAGATAGCTGGGTCAAGTGATGGCTTTTTAAGTAATGGTTTAATTACTGCCACCTTAAAAGCCTGTGGTACATAGCCAACTAACAAAGATAGATTGATCATATTTAAGATCACATAGATCAAAGCTCTCCACAGTTTGTCTGTGGAGAGCTTTGATCTATGTGATGTTTGGAATGCTTATGTACACTCAACAAAAATATAAACGTAACACTTTTGGTTTTGCTCCCATTTTGTATGAGATGAACTCAAAGATCTAAAACTTTTTCCACATACACAATATCACCATTTCCCTCAAATATTGTTCACAAACCAGTCTAAATCTGTGATAGTGAGCACTTCTCCTTTGCTGAGATAATCCATCCCACCTCACAGGTGTGCCATATCAAGATGCTGATTAGACACCATGATTAGTGCACAGGTGTGCCTTAGACTGCCCACAATAAAAGGCCACTCTGAAAGGTGCAGTTTTATCACACAGCACAATGCCACAGATGTTGGAAGATTTGAGGGAGCGTGCAATTGGCATGCTGACAGCAGGAATGTCAAACAGAGCTGTTGCTCGTGTATTGAATGTTCATTTCTCTACCATAAGCCGTCTCCAAAGGCGTTTCAGAGAATTTGGCAGTACACCCAACCAGCCTCACAAGCGCAGACCATGTGTAACCACACCAGCCCAGGACCTCCACATCCGGCATGTTCACCTCCAAGATCGTCTGAGACCAGCCACTCGGACAGCTGCTGAAACAATCGGTTTGCATAACCAAAGAATTTCTGTACAAACTGTCAGAAACCGTCTCAGGGAAGGTCATCTGCATGCAGCTCAAACAAAGTTGCCTAGACCTCCCGATCCACACACACCTCCCCCAGCTCCTCCGGGGGAACCCCGAGGCATTTCCAAGCCAGCTGAGAGACGTAGTCCCTCCAGCGTGATCTGGGTCTTCCCCGGGGCCTCCTCCGGATGGGACGTGCCCGGAACACCTCTCCAGCGAGGCATCCAGGGGGCATCCGGAAAAGATGCCTGAGCCACCTCAGCTGGCTCCTTTCGACGTAGAGGAGCAGCGGCTCGACTCCGAGCTCCTCCCGAGTTCCAGGCCTGTTTCCAAGAACTATATGAACTCTTATGCAGAACTACTAAGAACTTGCCAAGTCATTTCTAAAGCCCAGTCCTGCTTAATTGGAACTGCGTCACAAGACGCACAGCATCTGACCTCTGAGGACAATCCATGAACAGTGATCAATTTCTAAACACTGAACTTTATTTTCTGAACTGTGAATGATCCAGTTTTAATCCTACAGTGAACTGTTTTATTGTTCAAGCCTTCCAGTGTTACGAGTGCATTCACTCACCTTTTGTACTCCTCGTCCTCCTAGTTCCTCGTCCTCGGATTTGTGCATTCCACCTGGCTCTGGTTCCAGTCCCAATATCCAGGATTCCGGCTTATTCTCAAACTCCCAAGCCTGGCTCAGTGTGGACTGCAGCTCCCAAACGTCCACTACTGCATGTGGGCCCTGTCTCGGCTCTGCAGGCATCCTCCAGCTCAGCACTTTCAGTAATTTATTCTTGTAAATAAATCTCTTTTTGTTCACAACTCATTCTTATCCTTGCTCCCAGCATTTGAATCCATTGCCTGAAACAGTATCTATCCGGACCTCTAACCACAACAACAAGAACCTAAACAATTTATAAATACATTAAGACAATACATTATCAACAAAAAACGAAGAAATTAACAGGATAGAGTTGAGTTCTTCAAAAAACTATTGAGGTCTTTTGTCTAAGGTTCTATAAACATTCTGGACTCACAAAGCATTCCAACTCATAATAGAAACTTTGCACAATTATAAACACTACCCAGTCTATAGCCCATGGATCCCCACATGCTAGTGAATGTTATATTCCATCTTTTAACTCCAGAGCATGGTCTTTCAGTTTCAGACCACGATTTCTTAAATTTACTCATTCTCTAAGACAAAGAATGTTTGTCTCACTCACAGCTTCTTGTTCCTGTTCTTCTTCTCCTCCTCTAGAGTGTGAATTACAGTACTTCATTCAGTGTACAGAAGCAGCTTGTCATGCGTGTAGATGGTGTGATCTCATGGCCACAGGCAATAATACAATATTTTTTCAAGTCAGCTCAGAATATAAGTTACAGATCCTCCCAAACTAGTAAAACACTGATACTTCTACTCTGTAAAATGCAGTACTTTTCCAGAGGTGGGGATGGACTGGTTGCAAGCATGTGTGGTTGCTATCCAACACTCGAGGCAGATCTGTGATATAATGCTTGTGGCAATGCATGGCACCTTACCTGACCTGACACAAACTAGAGCTGTGTAGTCAAAAGCGCTCTCGGCGATGTTTAGAAAATCAGGCCTGGACATTGTCTGGAGTTGCCCATTCACACCTGTAGCACACAAACACTGGAGAGTGCCCACATTAGACACATACTCGCCTACTGGACAAATGGCTTGATTTAGATGAAGGATGATGACAAGGTAGAGTGTGAAGGAGGCAGGACACTATGCAAAAAGTACTCTCTGGAAATCACCCTTGTACATTCCTTTGTTAGACAATTTCTACATCACATTTCCAATTCTCATAGTCCCTGTAGTTAGAAATCTTCATAGGAGTGTGTATTTAAATGACCCTTTTTCAAGACTATACAGGAACAACTGTCATAAAATTTAAGCATATTAACTGTAAAAATAAATATTTCACAGTTTGACTGTGGTGGCTTTTCAGCGGTGTGAACAGAACTAAATATGGGACTGTGTGCCAATGAAACGTTGCAGGAACACTGATGTCTTTTTCATCTGCTTGCTTTCACAGTTCAACAGCAAGAGCTACAGCAGATTTTGTCAGATTTGGTTCTGTTATATCAGACGTAAAGTCAGACTCTCACATTTTCAATAACATGCCTGTTTCCATCTTCGTTTTGTTTTAAGCGCATCTATGATGTAGAGACCAAGCTTCTATCTGTTGAAATGGATGTTTATCCAGGAAAAACCTGCACCAGACGCTGTTTAGTGTCAATGCCAGAGCTTTTCAGTAAAAACCTTCAGAGCTTGTCTCCGTTCTGATGTGCTAATGGATGCTGCACATTTGTTTACTGAGGAAGTTCTGTTTGGGGAGACGGGATTTGCATTTTGATCACCCCCTTCTCGCGTGTACACACTCACGCAAGCAAAGTTCAGTTTAGGCTTTGTTGTTTTTCTTCTCCTTCCCTGGGAAAACCTTTGAAGTAAAACCTAACACCTGCTTGTGTTTTCTAAATGGATGTTGCGGGGAGGGGGTTCCAGAGGAAAACCACGCGATCACTGGTACGATTCTCAGAGAACGTTTTCATTATGTGCTTTTAATTCTTTTTTTTCCTTTGGAGATCACCCCAGTGTGAAAAAGAGGAGTGGCTGAGCTTGCGGTGGTCTAGTCTCATGCTATAGCTCTGCTCCAAAATAGACTGTGAAGTCACACATCACATGTGACTGAGGACGTGTGAGAGAAGACGGCGTGACAAACAGAAGCTGCAAGGATTCGAGTTGCTAGCATCTGCTTCATATTTGGAATGTGCAATAACTAATCTTTTCTTTAGATGTTTCCGCAGAGATTGTGAGGGTTTTATATACAGGCATCGTGAAGGAGTGGAGCAGTTAGCTACCTGTACGTAGACCTGGATTTGAATCCTGGTCAGAACGCATGTCTGTAGACAAGACACTTCATTTGCATTTTCCTAGTCGACCCAGCTATAAATGGGTCATGCCTGGGGAAGTAACCTGTGTCAGACTGGTGTCCATCCATGGGGAGTTGTGGATTCTCATGTGGTTGATGTTTATTCAGGGTAGGATTATTTTGAAATTTAATCAATTATTGAATAGAAAATACAACTGGAATCCTTGGCATCATTTTCAGTTATTAGTTTTGAAGTAATCCAAAAGTATTCCGATTACAAATAATCCAGAGTATTGCAACTGTATTGTATTATGTCAATAACTGATCACAAAGCGGAGTAGAGCCAGTTGAGGTGGCATCTGGTAAGGAAGCCCCCTGGGCACCAGGACTAGGTGGAGAGAGTATATATCTCCACAATGGCCTCGGAACACCTCGGGATCATCCAAGTTGAGGTGGTCAATGTTGCCAAGGAAAGGGAAGTCTGGAGTCCCCTGCTAGAGCTGTTGCTCCCGTGACTCAATCCCGGATAAGTGGTTGAAGATGAGTATGAGTATGAATAACCAATTACATTTCAAAGTAATTCTACCAAACTGTGGCACCAATGGGCTTCAGGGCCTGGGACTGTGAAACATTACATTGAGGGCAGCTGTGGCGGAGGTGGGGAGGAGGGAGCTGTACATTAATCCGAGTGGATGAATCGATCTTGAGCTACTTCTAGTCTGTCTACGGAAGTATCCTTGAGCAGCACACTAAACCACAAAATGTCCTTGGTCCAAAGGCCAGACAACAGGAAGAAGGATTAATGTCACGATGGATTGTCATGTGTAAAACCCCAAAAGCACAACAAACACAGGCCACAGTTACTGTACGTATGTGCAGTTCTTAAAATGGTTTGTACACAGAGTAGAAAAAAAAAAATCTGTTTTGTATGAAGCAAACTCACTCTCCACCTGCTTTGAGGTAAAATGCCATCTGCGTTTGCACTTGGAGTCTATTCCTGCAGGTTGTTAGTGGAGAAGAAGCTGGATGTCTCCGAAACTGTTTTTGAGGCACCGTGGGATGACGATCCGTTAGATGTGAGATCCAGGGAGGAGCGATGTGGCCTGTCCACAACAACAGTGCCATCGCCACCCATACCAGCTGTAGCCTTCACCGTTGCCTTAGGTTGTTCCATGTCGTCGCCAACCTGGAGAACAGTGGACACAGTTGTTTCCATCCGGCTGGTCTTGTACACACTGGTCTGGGTCTGGTAGTAACGCGTGGACTTGAGTTCCAGGCCATCGTAAGAAGCGGGAGTGATGCAGGGGCAGCAACGGAAGGCTTGTTTAAAACCAGCACGAAACCTGTGCAAGAATAGTACAGATTAGTTTGCTTCATGTGCACGGAGGTAAAACAGGTGTGGAAGTAAAAGAATGTTTCACCTGTCAGAGCTTGTCATTTATCAAGAGTTGGATTTTACTGCAAAATATACGGTGCGTCCAGCAAGTATTCACAGCGTTGCACTTTTTCCACATTTTATGTTACAGCCTTATACCAAAATGGATGAAATCATTTTTTTTCCTCAATTTTTTTCAACAAATTCTACACACAATACCTCACAATAACAATGTGAAACAAGGTGGGTTTTTTGTTGGGGTTTTTTCAGATTTTTGCAAATTCATTAACAATAAAAAACAACTAAGAAATCACACACACATAAGTATTCACAGGTTTTTGTTGTGAAGGTGTAGTAACACGGACCCACAACAGGGGGCGTAAATGAACGGACAGTAGATGAGCCAAAAGACAACATTTTAATGTTGTGAATGTGCACAACGGAATACAGACAATAGCAGATTTAGAATCAAGTCAAATATACAAAGGTGACGTGTGGGCAGGCTCGAGGATAGAAGACCTCTGTCCAGAGAAGAGCCGGGTCCCACACGATTTCTACTGCCCACGGATCCGGAGCACACTGGAGCCGCCAAGTCCTGAGTCCCCAGGTGGCCACGGTCTCCAGCTGTCAGATCTGGTACTGCTGGCAGGAAGCAGAAACAGTTTAATGGTGGGTGTGTGCACACCCAGCAAACAGTCAGCAAACACAGTTCCTCTTCTGGTGGGACAAACACCTCCACCTCAAACCCAGAAACTAGGCACGTGCAGAAATCTGTGAGTACTTATTAAAGTTTGGCGTGGGGAGCGAAGCCGTCAGCCCTCCACGTACCACAAACCCAGCCTCCAGCTGCAAGCACTCACCAACTTCAAAAGTACCGATGCAAAAAACTGTCACTGAATAATTCAGGAATATGGCTGAGCGGTTTACCTGAGAGGTAGAACGATATCTCGGCAGGGAGGTGGAGTTGATGCCCGGCTTTTATCGAGATGGTGATGAGGTGGTGATGAGTGACAGCTGTCAAGTGGTGATGAGAGACAGCTGTCATTCCCGGCTGCTCCCGTGAGGCGGCTGCGCCCTCTCGTGCCTGAAGCCCGCACTTCAGGCAGGGCGCCCTCTGGTGGTGGGCCAGCAGTACCTCCTCTTCAGCTGCCCATACAACAGCTTTGCCATGAAGCTCAAAATTGAGCTCAGATGCATCCTGTTTCCACTGATCATTTTTGAGATGTTTCTACAACTTAATTGGAAGTTCGGCTCCAGTCATATTCAAGAAGACTTGAGGCTGTAATTGCTGCCAAAGGTGCATCAACAAAGTGATGAGCAAAGACTGTGAATATAGCATGTGATTTCTTAGTTTTTTATTTTTAATAAATTTGCAAAAATGTAATTTTTTTCATGTTGTCATTATGGGATCTTGTGTGTAGAAGTTTGAGGGGAAAAATGAATTTACTCAATTTTGGAATAACGTTCTAATATAATAAAAAGTAGAAAAAGTGAAGCACTGTGAATACTTTCCGGATGTACTGTAACCCGCTGAGGAACTGAGAGTTGTTTTTCCACACCTGTTTGATAATTTGGTGACTCCCACATCTTCCGCAGTGGCTGACAGGTACATGAAGAGGACTGTGGCAGACTGTGATTATCATGTCTAGTTTAACAAAGTCTGATTCTCATCACCACCTGTCATCCACTGCAGCGTGCATTTACGAGGGCTGCAGTCTGAATGCACATAATTGTTCCAAGCTAAAACGTAATTAAGCTAATATACTCTTGGTAATTGCACGTTTCTATCTGTCACATCAATGTGGATCTTCAGGTGTTGTTTGGTGTTGAAGATCGACAGTCTCATCAGACAAACATGAACCAAACTTTATCATTCTCATAATTACAGCCCACTTATTTCCTAACTTAAAATGCCAGGGCCCACTTTGAAACCTGAAAATTGTCTGGGGTCCACCCAAAACCTTTAATCACAATTTTGATCAACATATGAATTTATATTCATATGCACAATGCGTGTTTCACATTTAACATTCAGAAACACACATTAGGGTTGGGTTTAGGAATACAGTTAGAATAGCAATAATAGCAAAATAAATTTCAGATTTTTTTTACTAGATTTTTTAGTACTCCATTTTATTTTCGGTGCTATCATCACCACCTGCTTACAAAAATGTGGGGTATGTACAGTTTTCATACACTCCATACTCCCGCAGCAACTCCCACAGTATCTCTCGGCCTACCCGATTGTACGCCTTCTCCAAGTCCACAAAACACATGTAGACTGAATGGGCATATGCCCAGGCCCCCTCCGGGATCCTTGTGAGAGTGAAGAGCTGGTTGGTTGTTCCACGGTGAGGATGGAACCCGCATTGTTCCTCTTCAATTAGAGGTTCGACTATCAGCTGAACCCTCCTTTCCAGCATCCTGGAGTAGACTTTACCAGGGAAGCTGAGTAGAGTGATGCCACTGTAGTTGGCACACACACACACACACACACTCTGGTCCCCCTTTTTTAAATATGGGGACCACCACCACAGTTTGCCACTCCTTAGGCACTGTTCCAGACCTCCACACAATGTTGAAGTGACGTCTCATCCAAGACAGTCCCTCCACACCCAGAGCCTTCAGAATTTCTGGACGGATCTCATCAACCCTCCGGGCTTTGCCACTGTGGAGTTGTTTGACGACCTCAGTGACTTCCATCAGAGAAATTGTTGATGATCCCTCATCAGCTTCCAGCTCTGTCCCTACTGTAGAGGGCATTCCATTCTGATGCAGGAGTTCCTCAAAATGTTCCTTCCATAACCCGATTACCTTCCCAGTTGAAGTCAACAGAGTCCCATCCTTACTGCAGACAGCTTGGATGCTTTTTATTTATTTATTTATTTCATTTCATTTCATTTATATAATGCCAAATCACAACAATGCTGCCTCAAGGGGCTTCACACGAGTAATGTCTAACTTTACCAACTCTTAGAGCAAGCACACAGGCGACAGTGCTAAGGGCCCCTTCATACATAACACAGTTGAAGCTGACTGGTGAATGAAAGAGGAACTGGAGCCACCTCAAATGCCTCATACATCTGTCGCCACAACCAATCATGCACACCAGCGGCCAAAAGACAGCGAGTGCCCTGCGAGTGCCCTTTCAAACCCCTCTCAGCAGGTGTCAATCAAATTCCAGGTGCCACACACAAACATTCAACACTGTTCGCTGGTCACTTAGAAAAGGCGGGGCTATTCGTGCTCCTGGCACAATAGCGGAGTGCAGATGACCATATTCGAGCTGTCTGTGAAAATTGTCTAAGTGCTACACGAGTGTGCCGTTATCAAGCAACACACATGGGTGTGACTGTGCCAAAATCCCCCCAACACATGTGGCATGCCAGTGGGTTGGCTCCTCCCTCAACACATGTGGGGGAAGCACACTTGCATGACATGCTGATAATTATGTACAGACCACATCACATGGGGACCGGCCAGCCACTGCCTGAGCACACACAGCACGGCAAGGTGCCTTTCAGCTGATCACTGGCCAACCACTCACTGACACCTGGAAATGATGGCTCAGTGCAACCACGTGTTAAAAACACAGAGAACACAACAATGACAAGTATATAAAAACTACAATAACTATATACATAGTTACGTAACAAATAACTAAGACAAATAATGCCTGTAGAAATTCTGGCTCAACAGGCGGGAATGATCTAAAGAGGATGGTCACATCCAAAAACACTGAATTGTCTGCACTGACGAAACCCTTATCACCTCAACATTCCCAGGGAGGAAGAAAAAGATCCTACACCCACTCCAGATAAAGAAATCATCACCATCCAGGAAGGAATCACGCTTCAAATGGTCAAAATTATTGTAATATGGCAAGGTAAGCTGATTAAAAATTTTTTTTAGTCAACCTCATTAACTTGCGGTACAGTTTTGTGGATCCCAACTTGTGCAATTTAATGGGGTTCCTCAAAATCAAAATCAAACTTATTAATTTATATAGCACCAATTCACGATGAAATCTTCTCAAGGCGCTTCACACAACATAATAAAAACAAAAAACTGAATTAAAAATTTAAAAACACAATAAAAAGACAAAACCATACAAGAATACAAAAATAAAAACACATCATAACACTAATGATAAAACAAGGAAAACAAATGAGTCTTTAAATGTGATTTAAAAGTCTCCACAGTATCCGACTGCCATACGTGTGCCGGGAGATCGTTCCACAGAGCTGGGGCATGGCAGGAGAAAGTTCTGTGACCGGCAGACTTTTATTCACAATGGGAACACATAGAAGTCCTGCACCCTGAGAACGCAGGGCCCGAGCTGGTACATAGGGGCTTACCAGGTCAGCCAGAGAGGGAGGTGCAAGTCCATGAACAATCTTATAAACTAATAACAGTACCTTAAAATCCAATCTTCCAGTGACTGGGAGCCAGTGCAGGGACGCCAAAATGGGCGTAATGTGGTCGAACTTTCTGCTTTGTGTCAAAAGTCTGGCAGCAGCATTTTGAACCAGTTGAAGACCCCTAATCCTAGACTGCGGTCAACCAGAAAATAGAGCATTACAATGCCTCTGTATAATGCCGCGTTCACACCGGACGACACGCAAGCAACAGCGGCGACAGGTTGCCATGTAATCCCTATGGAAGGACACATTGTAGCGCCACAAAACTCCAAGCCACGCAATGCGACACGATGGACGCCAATTAAGCAATTTTGGTGACTGGCACGTATGTGGTGCGATATCGCGTCACGTTGCCCTCCTCCCCAAGTTGAAAAATCTGAACTTTTTCTTCTTGTCGCGCCGCGATGACCAATCAGGGACTGGATATGTAGTGACGTGGAGATGTCTGGAGTTTATACTTGATGTGGACATGTCCTGTCTTTGGCAGCCAGCCTGTGAGCAGGACGTATGTCCCTTTTGTCCTTTATTTCACAATTATGACAGAGTTTGAGGGGAGAGTGAGCAGCAGCACCGCAGCAGTGACAGCAGCCAGTTTTTTTTTTACGTGCACGTGCGAACAAATCATCCGTGAAGATTATTTTATTTATTAACTACACAGATGTATAATAAAACAAATGGTAACTGGTTTATAACACAATTATGAGAGAGTTTGAGGGGACAGCGAGCAGCAGGACTGCAGCAGCAGCAGCAGCAGCCAGTTTTTTTTTTAATTGTTCACATGTGCGCACACGAACGGGACAGGAGGTCCTCAAACTGGTTCCTGGAGAGGTGGAAGTACCGATGAAAGTGGCCGTCATCCAGATGCAGCTCCTGCAGCAAATAATGAAACTCCCCGAATTGGGAACGTCTCATGAGGATGTTGTGAACCCAGGGACGGCGCCGCTGGTGATGTCAGCTTTCCACAAAAAATAGAGCACAGCAACTCGCTCTGTGTGATCAAAGTTCGGCGTGTTTACTTGATGGCGAGCGGAATGGAAGCTCCTACTATTTGATGACGCATTTGGGGCGAATTTTCGCAGCGAAAGCAGAGCGACACACCGCTAGGCGAAGGATGCGCCACCATTATCCGGTGGCGTCGTGTGTCGTCCGATGTGAACACGGCATAAGGGGAGAGGAGTACAGGACACATATTGAACAGTGAGATGTCAATCATAGAAAATGTAAGAGAGTCTGATAAGAGAAGACAGCATCTTCTGAGATAAATTTGAATCTCAATGGGATGAGCAGAACCAGACAAAAACAGGTCAATGTCGTGCACAGAATGATGACTAAAGTGTGTATTACTTCAGTCAAGTTTTGATGAGTTCCAGAGACACAAACATTGAAGTCTGATGGCCTATTTTCTCTTACAGCAAACAGATCATCAACAGGAGGCTAAGACAACAGCAGAGATGACCATCTGCCTTTATTTATCAATTCACAATCTTTAAATGAGCTGCTATTGACAGCAGGAGTTCTGAAAAGTATTGTAAAACTTATATCTTTGACGTCGAAGTCATAGTCTAGCATATAATGAATTAGCTTTGACTTTTGTTCACATGTGGTAGTCCTTGAGGTGTTGAGCAAATCTTTTCCAAACACGAGACCTCAAACTGAGCCTTAGCAGCGTCTCCAAGTTTAGAGACTTCATAGGCATAATAAATGATTAAAGGCTTTTTAATGCAGTAACCATTTTTAGTGCAGAAATTTCATGAACTAGTGTCAAACCTGTGGACAAATCCACTCTAACCTAGCTGAAATTCCCCAAAACTAAAATAATTTAAAATCTATATTGCAATAAATTAATTAAAATAAGTAAATGCACTGTATGTAAAGTATATAAAATCTCACAAATAACAATAGTAGTACTTTTAGTAGGTTTCTTTAGTCATAGTGTTTATGAAATATGAATTGATAAAATATACTTTATTATAATCAAAGCCAATAAATTTTGTTATAATCTATTGTTGAAACATTAGTCTTTGGACAGTTATTGGGACGATACTGACAAACATGTTCCAAGGTCCTTCTAAATTACGTATATTGAATCCATCCATCCATCCATCCATTTTCTTCCGCTTTATCCGGAGTCGGGTCGCGGGGGCAGCAGCTCAAGCAAAGCCGCCCAGACCTCCCGATCAGCTGGGGGAGCGGCTCGACTCCGAGCTCCTCCCGAGTGACCGAGCTCCTCACCCTGTCTCTAAGGGAGCGCCCAGCCACCCTGCGGAGGAAACTCATCTTGGCCGCTTGTACTCGCGATCTCGTTCTTTCGGTCATGAGCCAAATCTCATGACCATAGGTGAGGATCGGAACGTAGATCGATCGGTAAATCTAGAGCTTTGCCCCTCTACTCAGCTCTCTCTTCACATGATGGTCTGATACAGCGACCGCATCACTGCAGATGCTGCACCGATCCGTCTGTCGATCTCACGCTCCATCCGTCTCTCACTCGTGAACAAGACCCCAAGATACTTAAACTCCTCCACTTGAGGCAAGGACACTCCACCGACCTGAAGAGGGCAAAGCACCTTTTTCCGGTCGAGAACCATGGCGTCGGATTTGGAGGTGCTGATTTTCATCCTGGACGCTTCACACTCGGCTGCAAACCGCCCCAGTGCACGCTGAAGGTCCTGATTTGACGAAGCCAACAGAACCACATCATCCGCAAACAGCAGAGACGAGGTTCTGTGATTCCCAAACCAGACCCCCTCTACACCCTGGCTGCGCCTAGAAATTCTGTCCATAAAAATAATGAACAGAACTGGTGACAAAGGGCAGCCCTGGCGGAGGCCAACATGCACTGGAAACAGGTTTGACTTACTATCGGCAATGCGAACCAAGCTCCTGCTGCTGTCGTACAGGGACTGGATAGCCCTTAGCAAAGGACCCCGGACCCCGTACTCCTGGAGCACTCCCCACAGGGTGCCCCAAGGGACACGGTCGAACGCCTTCTCCAGATCCACAAAACACATGTGGACTGGTTGGGCGAACTCCCATGAACCCTCAAGCACCCGATGGAGCATGTAGAGCTGGTCCAGTGTGCCGCGACCAGGACAAAAACCACACTGCTCCTCCTGAATCCAAGGTTCGACCATTGTTCGAATACTCCTCTCGAGTACTCTGGAATAGACCTTACCGGGGAGGCTGAGCAGTGTGATCCCCCTATAGTTGGAACACACCCTCCAGTCCCCCTTCTTAAACAGAGGGACCACCACCCCGGTCTGCCAATCCAGAGGCACTGTCCCCGATCGCCACGCGATGTTGCAGAGGCGTGTCAGCCAAGACAGTCCCACAACATCCAGAGACTTAAGGTACTCAGGACGGATTTCATCCACCCCGGGAGACTTGCCACCGAGGAGCTTTCTAACCACCTCAGTGACTTCGGCCTGGGTAATGGATGAGTCCGCCTCTGAGTCCCCAGTCTCTGCTTCCTCTTCGGAAGACGTGACGATGGGATTGAGGAGATTCTCGAAGTATTCTTTCCACCGCCCGACAACATCCCCAGTCAGGGTCAACAGCTCCCCACCCGCACCGTAAACAGTGCTGGTGGAGAGCTGCTTCCGCCTCCTGAGGCGTCGGATGGTTTGCCAGAATCTCTTCGAGACTGACCGATAGTCCTCTTCCATGGCCTCCCTGAACTCCTCCCAGACACGAATTTTTGCCTCTGTGACCGCACGGGATGCGGCATGCTTGGCCTGCCGGTATCTGTCAGCTCCCTTCGGGGTCCCAACTACCAACAAAGACAAGTAGGACTCCTTCTTCAGCTTGACGGCATCCCTTACTTCCGGCGTCCACCACCGGGTTCAGGGATTGCCGCCTTGACAGGCACCAGAGACTTTGTGATCACAGCTATGAGCGGCCACATTGACAATGGAGGTGGAGAACATGGTCCACTCGGACTCCATGTCTCCAACCTCCCCCGGGATCTGGGAGAAGCTCTCCCGGAGGTGGGAGTTGAAGACCTCGCTGACAGAGGGTTCTGCCAGTCATTCCCAGCAGACCCTCACGATACGTTTGGGCCTGCCAGATCTGACCGGCTTCCTCCCCTCCCAGTGGATCCAACTCACCAGTTGCAGTTCATAACTGGTTGCAGCACCATTTATTCATTTTAGCTTAAAGTTACAATCTTTATACAATAATATGTTGTATAACTGGAAAACAGAAAGGGAACACCCTAAATTTGAAAATCTGCAAGATGGTATCCCATTATTATGCCATTGCTAAAGGATAGCCCTGAATGCTAATGCTCACTGTTTCCAACATTTGATTTAATGCTTGTCACCGTCCAGCAAAGTGAGCAAACAGACAAAATTATTGTCGAAAACAACCATTTTTTAGGCCCCTTCACACATAGTGTGAATTTGGTCGAACTGCGCATGACGTGTGCATGAAGCAGGAATAGTATGCAAAACGTGTAAAATCGTAGCTGCCTCATACACCTGTTGCTACAACTATCTGCACGCATCAGTGGCTGAAAGACAGATTGTGCGCTGTGCAAGCCCATCGACACCTCTCGCAGCAGGTTTTGGCCAAATTCCAGCTGACACACACAAAGATCTAACACCGTGTTTGGAAGGACATGAACTTAAAACATTCCTGTGTGAGGCATGTGTCTCTGCCCGCTGTCCTCATGTGGAAATATACAAAACATCTTTCGCCTTTGCTGCAGTGGCCGCACACAGCACACCTCATCTATGTCTTTTTTGATTTCAGACATTTTTCCACACTAATTAGAGGCCAGCGATGGTCAAGCAGTAGTAAAGTTTCTGTCTGGTAATCAGAGCTTATGGGTTTGAATCCTGTAAGCAGTGATGCCGGTAACGCGTTACTTAGTAACGCGTTACACTAATCTGACCACTTTTTTTAGTAACAAGTAATCTACCGTGTTAATCTTTCCAAATCAGTAATCAGATTAAAGTTACTTCTCCAAGTCACTATTTTTACATTGTGGGTCGATAGCAGCATTAAATTTGTTCCGTGGGCAGGGGGTCGAGGTTCGACTGAACTGCCCACTTTAAGCGAGCTGTGAGCTTTTCATCCACGGTTTTTTGCAGCAGGTCGACTCGTCCTCACCTCTTAAAGCGCGGTGACAACAGCACACCTGCACTGAGCTTTACAAAGACATTTTTATGCTTTTTTTTTCCTCTGAGCCGCTCGGTATCTGCTGCTAAAAACAGCTGATCCTCCGCGACGCATCAACAACTAACATTATTTTCCACTCAAATGCACCTAAACTCTCTTTCTGAGGACCACATGATGTGAAAACGCAATAAATCTTTCTTACCTGTAAATCTGGTCATGTTTTCTGCATAAATAAACGTTATCCATTCTTTGTGCTCAAACGCCAAAGCAGGGGCAAATCCAGATGGAATGGGGCTTGGGTAGGGATGTGCCCCCCCCAACACCCCTAGATTAAAGGTCCAGTTTTGAAGCCTTTTTTTTTTTACTACAACTACTAATACTACTTAAAATAATAATAATTTCAACAAGTAAAATGTTTAGAGAGAATTTAAATGTTAGAAAAATGTTAAAATGAATTTAATAGTTACATTTATAAACAATGTAGGTTAGAAATTGCAAGTTTTACTGTTACAGTGCTGTCAACAGTTAAATATGAGGTCAAGAAAGAGGTCTTTATTTTATTTTTTATAAAACAAGTATTTATTTTCATTGAAGTCAAGAAAGGGTGACTATAAAGTGAGTTTTGGCAAAACAGGTATCATTGTCATGTTGAGGTGGCAGAGGGTTGTTGTCGGCAGCTGGGGAAAGTAACTAAAAAAGTAACTAGTAATCTAACTTAGTTACTTTTCCAATTGAGTAATCAGTAAAGTAACTAAGTTACTTTTTCAAGGAGTAATCAGTAATCAGTAATTGGATTACTTTTTCAAAGTAACTGTGGCAACACTGCCTGTGAATGACTTTGTTTTTAACCAGGGTTATTTAACCGCGGGTTCCTGTATTGCGTCCCCTTTTATGGTTTATTTATTTCAACCCAGTGATATTCACTAATTAAACAGCTAGTTTTTATTTTATTGTTCTCCACATCAGTGGCGTGATGTGGTGCAGTTGCTCACACTGTGTTCCTGCTCAAAAGACACTGTTGCATGCACGAACCGTCGCACTGAGATCATGCACGCCTACCCGTCAGCGCGATGTTTTCATGGTTTCGCTGTGAGTCTCCCTGAGTTGTACTTATTCGTATTATGTGTGAAGGGGCCCTTAAGATTGTGCCCTACAATATTTACCACTCATGATAATTGGGAATGCGGCCTAGGCTTCATGATTGTCTGCTGGTCAAATTAGTAAACTTGTGTTTGCTCTCCACACACAAAGTGAACAACAGGAACAAGTGAACCTCAGTGGGTCATTGTAAACGGAAACCTTTTCAAGAACTAAACAAAAATAATGCTAATAACCGGTTTACATTATTTGAAGTAAACGATTCTGTTCAGTAACATGGTTTCGTTTTTGTTCCTAGAAAAATACCAGATGTTTCTGGTTTTTGTTTTCCTTCCATGAACCCGTGGAATTCCTTGATTTCAAGTGTGAGCACCAGAGAGCACTGCGATCTAATTCTTGTTGGGCAGCACAAGCTTGAACATGCAAGTTTTTTTTGTTTTAAATTGTATGGTAGTTTTTTTTTTGTTTTTTTTTTGCCCTAAATAGAGTAATTTAATAGAGTCCAGAGCCAATACTTGTGTTTTCCTTGATAATAAACTTGATTTTTGTTTAAAAAAAAAAGACAAAAGAATTTTTTTTAATGCTTCTTATTAATTTCACTTAATGCCTCATTTCCGTAGCAAAACTAGAAGACAGTAATACTGAGGGAAGAAAGCATTAAAAATACATTTTTCTGCACAATTATTTTTGCAATGCCTTCATTCATTCATGCATTCTTCAGATTATGAAGCTACGCTGCTCTGTGCGCATCTGTTTCTGTCAGGTCTCAAAAGTTAAGCAGAATAGGTTGTGATTAGTACTTAGGGGAGAGTCTACTTAGGAACACTAGGAGCTGCACACGTTTCTCCATGTAGAACTGGAGCTGTGTCAGGATGTGCATATGGTGTAACATTTGTGCCACATCCCAATGGGGGTCTGTACCACATCCACTGTGGGGACTCTGAGCAACTGGGCACAGCTAAAAGCAAAATATATGGTACAAATATTATTAGGTGGGGCTTTGTACTCAATGTTTTTGCCCCCTGAAAAATTAGAAGCTCCTCTCAATTGATGTTGGCCTGGAAACAGGACCGACTGCATTTCAAAATATTTTACAGCGATGCCTCACTTTCATCCAGTCACACATTTTATATCAGCTATGCAAGGTGCAGCTACAGTGCATGCAGAAAGTATTCACAGCACTTCACTTTTTTCACATTTTGTTTTGCTACAACCATATTCCAAAATGGAGTAAATTAATTTTTATGCCTCTCAAAATTCTACTCACAACATCCCATAATGACAACATGGAAAAAGTTGTTGTTGTTGTTGTTGTTGTTGTTTTTTTTTTTGTTTTTTTTTTTGCTAATTTATTAAAAATAAAAAAATTAAGAAATCACATGTACATAAGTATTCAACCCTTTGCTCAATACTGGCCTCCCAGTTCCTGCCACTGAAAAACATCTCCACAGCATGATGCTGCCACCATCATGCTTCACTGTAGGGATGGTGCCTGGTTTCCTCCAAACATGACACCTGGCATTCACACCAATGAGTTCAATCTTTGTCTCATCAGACCAGAGAATTTTGTTTCTCATGGTCTGAGAGTTCTTCAGGTATCTTTTGGCAAACTCTAGACGGGCTGGCATGTGCCTTTTACTAAGGAGTGGCTTCTGTCTGGCTAATCTACCATACAGGCCTGATTGGTGGATTGCTACAGAGATGGGTGTCCTTCTGAAAGGTTCTCCTCTCTCCACAGAGGAATGACAGAGTGATCATCAGGTTTTTGGTCACCTTCCTGACTAAGGCTCTTCTCTCCCAATTGCTCAGTTTAGACGGGTGGCCAGCTCTAGGAAGAGTCCTGGTGGATCTGAACTTCTTCCATTTACAGATGATGGAGGCCACTGTGCTCACTGGGACCTTCAAAGCAGCAGATATGTTTCTGTACCCTTCCCCAAATCTGTGCCTCAAGACAATCCTGTCTCAGAGATCTACAGACAATTCCTGACTTCATGCTTGGTTTGTGCTCTGACATGCACTGTCTACTGTGGGACCTTATATGTAGACAGGTGTGTGCCTTTCCAAATCACGTCCAATCAACTGAATTTACCCCAGGCAGACTCCAAATAAGCTGTAGAAACATCTCAAGGAGGCACCTCAGCTCAATTTTGATCTTCATGGCAAACTTTGCTTAGTTTTTAAAATCTTTAATAAATTTGGAAAAATCTAAAAAAAATTTTTTTTTTCATATTATCATTATGGGGTATTGTGTGTAGAATTTTGGGGAAAAAATATTTAATCCATTTTGGAATAAGGCTTTAACATAACAAAATATAGAAAAAGTGAAGTTCTGTGAATACCTTCTGGATGCACTGTTCAGATTGAAGGTCACCTGTGCATGAAACATGCAGTTTCAACATGTGGCTGTACTAGATCCACTGTGGTGACCCCCAGCAAAAACAGGGGCAGCCAAAAGATTCATCCAAAGTTGGTCTGGTTATTCAAGTGAGATACAGCAGGTAAAATGAATAATAAACACATAGCCATTTTTCCTCCGTAAAAATATTTCTAAAGGAGCTACTGACATGAAAATTTCACCAGATTTCAGTAACAACCCAAGCTATCCACACACGCAAAGAAATCAAAACAAATAAGTACATAAATTAAGTTATATGCAGTAAACTGGAATGACATAAGGAAAAAAATCTAACATTTGTTGATATTTATTTAATACTTTGTGCAACAGCCTTTCTTGGTAATGACAGCTTCAAGATACATTCATTGCTCATGTGTGATTTTGACCCCTTCTTCCACACAAACATTCTTCAAATCTTGAAGGTTCTCTGGATGTCTTCTATGAACTCTGATCTTTGGGTCTTTCCATAGATTTTCTGTTGGATTCAAGTCAGCTGGGTAATTCTGGCAGCTTTATTTTCATTCTCTGAAACCAGTTAAATTTTTCCTTGGCTGTGTGTTTGGAATCATTGTCTTGCTGAAATGTCCACCCTTGTTTCATCTTCATCATCCTGGTAGATTTTTTTTTTTTTTTTTAATCAATAATGTCTCGGTACAGTTTTCCATTCACCCTTCCATCAATCATATGATGTTTGCCAGTGCAGTATGCTGAAAAACAGCCCCACACCATAATGTTCCCCTGTCCAAATGTCACTGTTGGTATGGTGTTTTTAGTGTGATGTGCCATTTAACTTCCATACATGGTGTGTATTATCCAAAGAGTTCAATGTTGGTCTCATTTGACCAAACTATATTCTCCCAGTATTTCACAGGCTTGTCTAAGTGTTGTGAAGCAAACTTGAAATGAGCTTCAACATGTTTCTTCTTCAGCAATGGAGTCTTGCATGGTGAGAGTGCGTACAGGCCATGGCAGTTGAGTGCATTACTTATTGCTTTCTTGGAACAGTTGTACCTGCTAATTCCACATCTTTTTGAAGTGGTCCTTGGCTCTTGGACAACACTTGGACAACAACACTGATAATTCTTTTCAGTCATGTCAGAAATCTTGGGAGGAGTACCCGATCATTACTGCTTTATGGTGAAATTATGTTTTTTCACTTTCAGATTAATGCCCAAACTGTGCTCACTGGAACATTCAGAAGTTTAGAAATCCTTCTGTAACCAATGCCATCAGTATGTTTTGCAACAATAAGGTCATGAAGATCTTGAAATATCTCTTTGCTTTTACCCATCATGAGATGTTTCTTGTGTGACACCTTGGTAACCTTGTCAACACCTTTTTATAGGCCATCAGTTGGCACTGACAAGGGACAGAATTGCTTTCTAATCACTGATATAATCCAAATGGTGTCTTGGCTTTCCATGACTTTTTGGACCAATCGCAGCGGGATCGTGTATGCCTGCCCGTCGGCTCTATGTTTTCGTGGTTCACTATTATGAGCTGTTCCGCCATGATTTGCCCTGATTTGTACTTATTCGTAGTATGTGTGAAGGGGTCCTTAACAACAAAAGCTTAACACTTGGTAACTACTCTTGGGGAGGTGATGCTCTCACAGACCTGTAACTTCTTCTTTAAGAAGCTATTCTGTCCTCCACCTGTTACTAGTATTAATGGCATCTGTTGGAACTCATTATCTGTATAAAAGACACCTATCCACAGCCTCAAACAGTCAGACTCCAAACTCAACCATGGCCAAGACCAAAGAGCTGTCGAAGGACACCAGGAAGAACATTGTAGATGTGCACCAGGCTGGGAAGAGTGAATCTACAATAGCAGTTGGTGTGAATAAATCAACTGTGGCAGCAATTGTAAGAAAATGGAAGACATACAAGACCATTGATAATCTCCCTCGATCTGGGGCTCCACACATTCCGTGGGGTCAAAATGATCATGAGAACGGTGAGCAAAAATCCTAGAACTACACGGAGGGACCTGATGAATGACCGGCAGAGAACTGGGACCAAAGTAACAAAGGCTAAACACTACGCAGAGAGGGACTCAAATCCTGCAGTACCAGGCATGTCCCCCTGCTTAAGACAGTACATGTCCAGGCCCGTCTGAAGTTTGCCAGAGAGCATATGGAAAATACATACAGGAATACATACAGGAAACGTTTGACCTCTGTCATTAGTTGAACTTTTGTTATTGACCAAATACTTATTTTCCACCATAATTTACAAATAAATTCTTTAAAAATCCTACAATGTTATTTCCTGGATTTTTTTTTCTCATTTTGTCTCTCATAGTTGAAGTGTACCTATGATGAAAATTACAGACCTCTCTCATTTTCTAAGTAGGAGAACTTGCTCAATCAGTGGCTGACAAAATACTTTTTTACCCTCCTGTAAATGCAGTCCATTTACTCTTTAGTTGCACAAAGACAGATACCTCTGCTAATAATAATAATAATAATCATCATCATAACTGATTTTACAACATAAATACAAAATAATTTACAATATCAAAGTCAATAAAATAACATCCTGTTTTTATACACAGGAATGTGTATAACTACCTCACATGACAGCAACAAAAAAATTAGGAATTAAATAAACACTAATAGAAAAATAAAAATGTCCCCTTACTGCTTCACCTCAGGGAGCTTTGGTGATCATCATTTGATGCTTTGTGCACAGATCCATTTCCTTGTCAGAAACCTCTCCCTTATGTATGGCATCTAAATAGCAATGTACTAGGTTCTCATGTTCCGGAACTCTTTAATGGAATAACATAAGATTTGGTTTAACACATCCATGATTAATTAAGAAACTAAATGCAACCCATTTGCACCCTGCATCTTACTGTTTACTAAGGTTACGCTGAATGGCAAAATACAGTTGGACACGCACCGAATGCATTTATGCTATGCATGTGCGCTATAGATAATCAACCTAAGGCCGTTAATGCCACTGGTTCTTTTTCTGCAGTTGCTCATATACGCATTCCTGTGTTGGAAAATCAAGTATATTTTCTCTAATACAGGCTGGCATGACCAAAATGCAAATAAGTGCATCAAACCGAGTTTGAAGGTTTTTTTGTGCAGTGCTGCATGAATATAATGTGCGCATGACTATTCAGTGAGTTCTACACTGCCCTTTATTTCGTGTCACAACACTTAAACTTCTACAAAATTTCATGATAGTTTAAAACATTTGAGTTAGTATGTTGCTAACAACAAGACAAACGAACCACATGGTGTTTGTGTGTGCATGCATGTGTGTGTAGCTCATATCAGTGGTGTCCAAGATATTCCAGAAAGGGCCAAGAGGGTGCAGGTTTTCTTTGCAGCCAGTGACACCAGCAGGTGATTTCACTGATTAACATCACATTGAGCAGATGGGATGAGTTCATCAGCGGCTGCAAAGAAAACCTGCACCTTCTTGGCCCTTGTTGGAATGTCTTTGCACACCACTGGTGTAGCTGCTCACCAACCTGTCATTGAGGCAGCAGTAGATGATGGGGTTGTACATGGTGGAGCTCATTGCCAGCCACATGATGGCCAGGTAGACCTGTTGGATGAACCACTCCTCAAACATCTTGGGAAAGAACTGATGCAGCAGGAAGTAGACGTGGTAGGGCAGCCAGCAGATTGCAAATATACACACCACGATGATCATCATCTTCACCACCTGCCACACACAAACACAGCATCAGATTGTCAGTTTGATTGAGTTGGGTAATGATCTTTTAACAACTGTCAGACATGCTGTCAGCTCAGGACGTTCAACCAATTCACACCCCAGCTGACAAACTCAAGATGTCATACGAGTGGACTTCATCAACAGATGTCACCTCACATAAAACAAACATGACATTTAAAGCATCAGACAAGTTGATGCACCTAAATGTTGTTCAATAATAGGTTAAAAAAGCAATGTATGTGATAGTACCCGTACAG
Organism: Thalassophryne amazonica; assembly: GCF_902500255.1. NCBI lineage: Eukaryota > Metazoa > Chordata > Actinopteri > Batrachoidiformes > Batrachoididae > Thalassophryne > Thalassophryne amazonica. Next base: position 107,038,559 of record NC_047107.1, on the reverse strand, counting down.
ACCCTACACTACTTGTCGCTTTTAAATATGAAACTTGTGTGTTGCCCGTGGGGATCTACGGGCTCTAGATTGGGTAGTGTGTATAAAAGAGGTAGGTGACATTTTTCAAGGGTAGTAATAAATTAAGCAAAGCTTGTTTCATAAGTTGGAATGGTGTGTGAGTCCAGAATGTTTTTAGAACGTTAGACCTCAACCATTTTTAGACAAGCAACTCAACTCTTTTATTTCCTGTTAATCATGTAATTTTTTTAATGTTAATTTACTGTCTTTATAAATGGTTTAGGTTCTTGTTATCATATACACACTATTGCTATTATTTTATTTTATTATTACTCCAGTCTCAGAGCCGGCGATCCTGTTGTCACCATCAGCATATCTGAAGTGGTGAAAGCACTGAAAAGGACCAAGAAAAACACTGCTCCAGGGCCAGACAACATCTGTAGGTGGACCCTATGGCACTGTGCTGAGCAGCTGGGAGGTGTGTTCCAGCACCTGTTCCAGGGCTCGACCAGCAGAAGGACACCAAGCCAAGGGCACCAAGGTTCTAAATGATCTCAGACCTGTGGCTCTCACCTCTCTGGTCATGAAAGCTTTGGAGAGGATCATCAAAGATCACATCACCAAAGCAACTAACTCAATGATGGACCCTCTGCAGTTTGCATATCAGCCTGGCAGAGGTGTCGACGATGCAAAAATATTCAACACAAGAGGTGTGGACTCGAGTCAAATCAAATCAAATCAATTTTATTTATATAGCGCCAAATCACAGCAAACAGTTTCCCCAAGGCGCCTTATATTGTAAGGCAAGGCCATACAATAATTACGGAAAAACCCCAACGGTCAAAACGACCCCCTGTGAGCAAGCACTTGGCAACAGTGGGAAGGAAAAACTCCCTTTTAACAGGAAGAAACCTCCAGCAGAACCAGGCTCAGGGAGGGGCAGTCTTCTGCTGGGGCTGGTTGGGCCTGAGGGAGAGAACCAGGAAAAAGACATGCTGTGGAGGGGAGCAGAGATCAATCACTAATGATTAAATGCAGAGTGGTGCATACAGAGCAAAAAGAGAAAGAAACACTCAGTGCATCATGAGAACCCCCCAGCAGTCTACGTCTATAGCAGCATAACTAAGGGATGGTTCAGGGTCACCTGATCCAGCCCTAACTATAAGCTTTAGCAAAAAGGAAAGTTTTAAGCCTAATCTTAAAAGTAGAGAGGGTGTCTGTCTCCCTGATCTGAATTGGGAGCTGGTTCCACAGGAGAGGAGCCTGAAAGCTGAAGGCTCTGCCTCCCATTCTACTCTTACAAACCCTAGGAACTACAAGTAAGCCTGCAGTCTGAGAGCGAAGCGCTCTATTGGGGTGATATGGTACTATGAGGTCCCTAAGATAAGATGGGACCTGATTATTCAAAACCTTATAAGTAAGAAGAAGAATTTTAAATGCTATTCTAGAATTAACAGGAAGCCAATGAAGAGAGGCCAATATGGGTGAGATATGCTCTCTCCTTCTAGTCCCTGTTAGTACTCTAGCTGCAGCATTTTGAATTAACTGAAGGCTTTTCAGGGAACTTTTAGGACAACCTGATAATAATGAATTACAATAGTCCAGCCTAGAGGAAATAAATGCATGAATTAGTTTTTCAGCATCACTCTGAGATGCTGACACACCAGTATGTAAAACATACGGGTCGAAGATTACAGACGGAGACGCGACAACTTCCAACTTCGTTCGACATTTGAAGTTACACAAAGAACGGTAAGTTTTTGAATGAAAGCTAACACTAGCTTATCGGCTAAGTAACTTCATTGCTAGCTACATAGCTCAATGAGACCATTAACGTCAACTTGCAAAAACGGTAATCTGACTGTGGGTTCATTAGCTTATAATTATATTGTATAAGGATAGTTTGGGATTTTTGAAGGAAGATTGTATGAGGTGCTTAGTCAGTGTGTCACACACAGTAGAGTAGAGCAGCAAAACTTGAGCAAACCTAATCAAGGTAATTTTAAATGTAGCCTACTTTATATTGTGAATGTGTGTACCATTTTAGCTTGTGATGCAGCGATAACATGCACATCCAAAACACATAACAGGTGTGCTGGATCAAGAAAAATTGTACCAAAAATAGAATGATCCACACCACCACAGCGCTCCCATACAAAAAAAAAAAAAAAAAAAGCTTTATTCAATGAGACGTGACGTTTCGGCAAACTGCCCCTTCTCACACAGCACACAACGTAAAGAACACCTGTCTAAGTACTAACCTTGATTAGCAATTGCCCTCACGTGAAAACTAATCAAGCCATAATTAAGAACATCTTGTCATGATGTTCACAACAAACATACTCATGTACCAGTGAGAGCAATATAATCAAGTGCCACAGCCGACAAAGACATCAAACACAAAACCCCCCCCCCACATTTTAGCTTGTTGCCAGGCGATTTTTTTTTTTTCCGATAGGAAAACTAAGTATAGCTTACTCTAGCACACCAGATTCCATTCACAAAAATGGCTATTTTACTCTGCAGCACATGGGTGTTGTTAGTCTACTGCTGCCTCATTTAGGTCATTTATGCACAGTAACAATGGTAAATCACAACAAAGCTGAACTATCACTGAAGACAAAATAGCACCACTAAAATGGCCAGAGTTGGCTGGCTTATTGAGCCAGCAGTTGGTCAGCAATGTCTATGTGATGCAGATATATTTATTTATTTATTTATTCATTTATTTTGTCAATGAAATCTGGTGTGCTGGAGAGAGTAAGGAAAGAGCTCTTTGATGGCAAGGTAAAGCAGTAAAAATATTATGAATATAGTGTACACTGAAAATTGATTTTTTTTTTTTTTTTTTTTTTTTTTTTTACTGTAATGTTAAAATAGACACACAGTATACAGCAGTGCAATTAATATTAACACAAAAAATATTAATGCAGTGTTAAGATTTATATGAGTAAAGTAATTTGGTGTGGCTATGAGGTATTTTCTGACATCTGTTTAATATGCTTACCTGTTACAGATTTGAAGAATACCAGATGAACAAAAGCTTCATAAATGAGTCACAACAGCCTTCAATCTCTCAATTCTTGGACAATCGTGTAGGACATTACAGCATGACTCATCCACAGCAGAAAGCCATCACCAATGCAATACTGTCTGACTTGATTATTGATTGTAACTTTCCCCTGTCTATTGTGGAAAACAAGAGCCTTCGTCATTTTCTGACAGTACTTGACAGTAAGTACAGCCCAGTGTGTCGCAGAACATTGACACTGAAATTGGAGAGTCTCGCTCAGGAGAGCCGTTCAAAATTAAAAACTCAATTGAGCAACACTGACCATGTTTCAGTGACTGTGGACATTTGGTCAGACCGAAAGATGAGGGGATTTCTTGGTGTCACTGTCCACTGGATAGAGAAAGGGGTGGAGAGGATACAGCTAAAGACTAACCTCTTGGCCTGCAATCGCTTCAAAGGCTCACACACTGCTGAACGAATCTGTGACCAATTTGAGTCAATATGTGATGAATACAACATCAAAGATAAATTGGACTAACATGCGAAAGGCTTTCACTGTGTGCTTTCCCAGTGAACAAGAGGATGATAATGATAGAGATCATCTTGATGACCCTGACCTCTGGTGTGACTTAGCCCTGGAAGATCAGCAAACAGTAGACAGGGCTATGGCAAAGAAACGGCGCCTGCAGTGTTTTGCTCATACTCTTCAGCAGGTGGTGGGAGATGGTTTGAAAGAAACAAAAGTGGTATGTCCTTCTCTTTCCAAATTATCAAAACTTAGCCCACTGCTACACACAAGCACAAGATTCAAAGATGTGTTTGATGGTGAATTTGGGGAAGAGAGAGGCATCCCTGCTGCAGTTAACACAAGATGGAACTTGACACTGAGGCAAGTAAAGGCAGTTCTCCAGTGTGACCATCTAAAGCTCTGTGCTGTTCTGGAAAAGGTTGGACATAAGGAGTTGTCATTCACACCACGAGAGTGGAATCTGTTGAAGGAGCTGGTGGACATCTTGAAGCCGTTTGGAGAAGCAACTGATTTGACACAGGAGGAGAAGGTTGTCACACTCAGTGCAGTTGTTCCATCCGTTTTGTCCCTCAATCACCACCTTGAGAAGCTGACGTCCCAAGTTCGATTCCTGAGTGGCCTGGCCAGAAGCCTCTAGGCATCCCTGAACAAAAGATTTCTTGGGATCTTCATTAATGTGAAAATGGCCAGTACTCAAGATGGCATCACTGCCCCTTTTTCAGACCCAGGCTACCTCAAAGTAGCCGCCCTGGATCCAGTCTTTTCTCTGCTGTGGGTGGAGCCCCATGTGCTGGTCAATCGTGACATCAAGGCAGAGGTGGTACAACGAGTTAAAGGTAAATATTATTGACTTTAATGAAACTGTTCCTCATAGTCTGATCTAATTGACAGCAACAATAATTACATTTTTCCATCTAAGACTGTATCACAAACACCATTTGTAATAAAGACTCTTTTGTTTCTGCTGTTGGTACACGTTTTTCCAGATCTGATCCTGCAAGATGCTGGAGAGACTCTGAACAACCTGTGCCTCTGGTTGATGAAAAGCAAGAGGAGCTTGGAGAAGGGCTGTTTGCTGCATACCATAAGAGGCAGAGGAAGGATTTTGAGACCACTCCAGCACTACAGCTAAGTCACTACTTTGATATAGCCGAAGGACAGAATGCCCTTTTATTCTGGGCACTGAACATGAAGACTCTTCCTTCACTTTTCCAAGTAGCCATGAGAGTCTTGGCAGTGCCTGCCTCTAGTGATCCAGTGGAATGAGTTTTCAGCCATGGTGGCATCATACTACGTCCCCATCGTGCACAAATGACTGAGACTTTTGGCCAATTTGATCTTTTGCAAATGCAATGACAATGCAGCATAGGACCTTGACATAGAAAAGCACAACCCCGTTCATTGCCATGTTCATGTATATGCCCCCCACCCCCCCTTTTTTTTTAGGTTCAAGGCTAGATTTAAGTTTTAAAGTGAAGATTGATTTACAAAAAAGTCAGGACACTTGATTATTTTTTTTTTTAAGTAATGACACTTCCAGAACATCAGTCCAGTTTTTTCAGAAGTGATAATTCAGATAATTTTGGGGGGAGTGAGTTAATTTTGTGATGACTTGTTTGCAAACATTAAGGTTAGATTTACTGTTGTGTGGGCCGCTGAAGAGGAGGTACTGCTGGCCCACCACCACCAGAGGGCGCCCTGCCTGGAGTGCGGGCTCCAGGCACCAGAGGGCGCTGCCGCCGACGAAGGCTGTCAGGGTGACAGCTGTCACCCATTACTAGACACAGCTGACTGCACTCAGGACGGAGTATATCAGCAGGACAGCGTCTCCACCTCAGTGCCGAGATATCGCCTTGAGATTAAGTACCGGATCCGACGAGCGAAGGCAGTGGCCACCTGGGAATTCGGGACTTGGCGGTTCCAGTACTCCTGGTTTTCGGTGGCAGAGGAAATCTGGGTGGTTCCGGTTCGACTGGGACGGACGTCTCCTACCTTCGAGCCTGCCCACACAACACCAGCAGATTTCGACTTACAACTCTAAAGTATTAATTGTTGTATTGGTTGTGCCCTGTTCACAACAGTAAAACTTGTTATTCACCTTTCTCTATTGTCCGTTCATTGCGCCCCCTGTTGTGGGTCCGTGTACCTACACTTTCACAACAGGATATCTCGGCCAGCGTCATGGATCCCGAGGGGCGTCAACCGGCTGTTGAACGGCCAATGGAAGAACAGGGCGCAGCGGCGGCTTCGGGAGGGGTAATCGGTGAGTTGCAGCGGATCCTCACCGCTTTCACCACTCGGATCGATTTTATGACCGAGCAGCACGTTCTCCTAAACCGCAGGGTGGAGGCTCTCGCCGCACAAATGGAAGCGCGCCCTCCGGGCGCCGCTGCGGCTCTCCCTCCCGAGGACCCTGCGTGTGAGAATGACGTTCCACTGGTTGTTCAACGGCCCCTTCCTCCGTCCCCTGAAGCATACATAAGCCCTCCAGAACCGTACGACGGCTGTGTGGAGACGTGCGCGGACTTCCTTATGCAATGTTCGCTCGTCTTCGCTCAGCGTCCCGTGATGTACGCAGCTGATGCTAGCAGGGTAGCTTATGTAATCAACCTGCTTCGCGGGGAGGCACGCGCTTGGGCTACAGCGCTCTGGGAACAGAGCTCACGGCTCCTTCAGTCATACGACGGGTTTGTACGGGAGCTCAGAACGGTGTTCGATCATCCCAACAGAGGAGAGTCCGCTTCAACCGCATTACTGTCCATACGACAGGGACGTCGGAGCGCAGCTGCCTATGCAGTCGCCTTCCGCATCGCGGCAGCGAGATCCGGCTGGAATAGCACTGCCCTCCGCGCTGCCTTTGTAAATGGATTGTCTCTGGTCCTAAAAGAGCACCTGGTGGCTAAAGACGAACCGCGGGATTTAGACGGGCTCATTGATCTGGTCATACGGCTTGACAACCGGTTAGAGGAACGTCGCCGGGAGCGAGGCGAAGGGCGTGGCCAGGCACGGGTCGTCCCTCTCCCTTCCGGGTCCGATCGAGTTCCGCCGTCCCCACGCTCCTCTGTTCCGGCGCTCCGTGCGCTTACGGCTCCCCCTGCTGACGAAGCTATGGACACGAGCAGGGCAACATTTAGGGCACCTGAAGCACAAAGGAGGCGGGCCCACGGAGCTTGTTATGTTTGTGGCTCGAGTGAGCATATGGCAAACGATTGCCCCGAGCGGTTAAAACACCGACGCCCGCCCCTAGAGACTGGGCCAGGGGTGGGCCAAAACATGCACGTGGGACACACCCACATTGCTACACGACTCCCAGTCACGATCCTATATGAGGATTCAACCCTGAAAGCCCCAGCACTGGTGGACACGGGCTCTGAGGGGAATCTGCTTGACAGCAGATGGGCCAGGGAGATAGGGCTCCCTCTGGTGGCTCTTACCTCGCCTGTGCAGGTTCGGGCACTAGATGGCTCCCTACTCCCACCAATCACGCACAAGACACCTCCAGTAACTCTGGTGGTGTCAGGTAACCACCGGGAGGTGATCGAGTTCTTCGTGACTCAGGCCACCTCCCGTGTGGTTTTAGGGTTTCCATGGATGCTGAAGCACAATCCCCGGATTGATTGGCCGTCCGGGGTAGTGGTACAGTGGAGCGAAACCTGCCATCGGGAGTGTCTCGGTTCCTCGGTTCCTCCTGGCTCCCAAGCTAAGGAGGAGGTCCGAGTCCCGCCCAATCTGAAGGCGGTGCCAGCGGAGTACCATGACCTCGCTGACGTGTTCAGCAAGGATCTGGCCCTCACGCTACCTCCCCACCGCCCGTATGATTGTGCCATTGATTTGGTTCCAGGCAGTGAGTTTCCGTCCAGTAGGCTGTACAACCTCTCACGGCCGGAACGCGAATCCATGGAGACCTACATCCGGGACTCTTTAGCTGCCGGGTTGATCCGGAATTCCACCTCACCGATGGGCGCAGGTTTCTTTTTTGTGGGTAAAAAGGATGGCGGGCTTCGTCCATGCATTGATTATAGGGGGTTGAACGAGATCACGGTTCGCAATCGATACCCGTTGCCCTTGTTAGATTCGGTGTTCACCCCCCTGCATGGAGCCAAGATGTTCACCAAGCTGGATCTTAGGAATGCGTATCATTTGGTTCGGATTCGGAAGGGAGACGAGTGGAAGACGGCATTCAACACCCCCTTAGGTCATTTTGAGTACCTGGTCATGCCGTTCGGTCTCACTAATGCTCCCGCGACCTTCCAAGCGTTGGTAAACGATGTCTTGCGGGACTTCCTGCACCGGTTTGTCTTCGTATATCTAGACGATATACTCATCTTTTCCCCGGATCCTGAGACTCATGTCCGGCATGTCCGTCAGGTCCTGCAGCGGTTGTTGGAGAACCGTCTGTTTGTGAAGGGCGAGAAGTGTGAGTTCCACCGCACTTCTTTGTCCTTCCTGGGGTTTATCATCTCCTCTAACTCCGTCGCCCCGGATCCGGCCAAGGTTGCGGCGGTGAGAGATTGGCCCCAACCCACTAGCCGTAGGAAGCTGCAACAGTTCCTCGGCTTCGCTAATTTCTACAGGAGGTTCATCAAGGGCTACAGTCAGGTAGTTAGCCCCCTGACAGCCCTGACCTCTCCAAAAGTTCCCTTCACCTGGTCGGACCGGTGCGAGGCCGCGTTCAAGGAGTTGAAACGGCGCTTCTCGTCTGCACCAGTTCTGGTGCAGCCCGATCCTAGCCGCCAGTTAGTGGTTGAAGTGGATGCCTCGGACTCAGGGATAGGAGCGGTGCTCTCCCAGAGCGGGAAGACCGATAAGGTCCTTCACCCGTGTGCCTATTTTTCTCGCAGGTTGACCCCCGCTGAACGGAATTATGACGTCGGCAATCGGGAACTCCTTGCTGTGAAAGAGGCCCTCGAAGAGTGGAGACATCTGTTGGAGGGAACAGCCGTGCCATTCACGGTTTTCACTGACCATCGGAACCTGGAGTACATCAGGACCGCTAAGCGTCTGAACCCCAGGCAAGCCCGCTGGTCATTGTTCTTTGGCCGTTTTGACTTCCGGATTACCTACCGCCCCGGGACCAAGAACCAGCGATCGGATGCATTGTCCCGGGTGCACGAAGAGGAGGTCAGAACGGAACCGTCGGATCCCCCGGATCCCATCATCCCGGAGTCCGCTATCGTGGCCGCCCTCACCTGGGACGTGGAGAAGACCGTCCGGGAGGCCCTGACCCGTGTCCCGGACCCCGGAGACGGACCAAAGAACAAACTATACGTCCCACCAGAGGCCAGGGCCGCAGTCCTAGACTTCTGTCACGGTTCTAAGCTCTCCTGTCACCCAGGGGTGCGAAGGACCGTGGCAGTCGTCCGGCAACGCTTCTGGTGGGCATCCCTGGAGACCGACGTCCGGGACTACGTCCAGGCTTGTACCACCTGTGCCAGGGGCAAGGCCAATCATCAGAAGACCTCTGGGCAGCTACAGCCACTGCCCGTGCCTCATCGCCCCTGGTCCCATATCGGCCTGGACTTCGTCACGGGTCTCCCGCCGTCCCAGGGAAACACCGTCGTCTTCACGATAGTGGACCGTTTCTCCAAGGCGGCCCACTTCGTGGCCCTCCCGAAGCTCCCTACGGCCCAGGAGACAGCGGACCTCCTGGTCCACCACGTCGTCCGTCTGCATGGCATACCATCAGACATCGTCTCCGATCGCGGTCCCCAGTTCACCTCACATGTCTGGAGGAGCTTCTGCCGGGAACTGGGGGCCTCGGTCAGCCTTTCGTCCGGGTACCACCCCCAGACCAACGGGCAAGCAGAGCGGGCCAACCAAGAACTGGAGCAGACACTACGCTGTGTGACAGCCGCGCACCCGACGGCCTGGAGTACCCACCTGGCCTGGATCGAGTACGCCACAACAGCCAAGTGTCATCAGCCACCGGCCTCTCCCCGTTTGAGGTGTGCTTGGGGTATCAGCCCCCCTTGTTTCCGGTGGTCGAGGGAGAGGTCGGTGTGCCCTCGGTCCAGGCCCACCTACGGAAGTGCCGTCGGGTGTGGCGTGCTGCCCGCTCTGCTTTGTTGAAGGCCCGGACGAGGGCGAAGAAACATGCAGACCGGCGGCGGGCCCCGGCCCCCACATACCGTCCTGGGCAGGCAGTGTGGTTGTCCACCAAGGACATTCCCCTTCAAGTGGACTCCCCCAAGCTCCAAGAACGGTACATCGGTCCCTTCAAGGTTGTCAAAGTCATCAATCCCGCCGCAGTGAGGCTTCAGCTTCCGGCCTCACTGCGGATACACCCAGTATTCCACGTCTCCCGGATAAAGCCCCATCACACCTCACCCCTCTGCACCCCGGGTCCGGCACCACCTCCTGCCCGGATCATCGACGGGGAACCGGCTTGGACCGTGCGCCGGCTCCTCGATGTCCGTCGAATGGGCCGGGGTTTTCAGTACCTGGTGGACTGGGAGGGGTACGGCCCCGAGGAGCGCTCCTGGGTGAAGAAGGGCTTCATCCTGGACCCGGCCCTCCTGGCCGACTTCTACCGACGCCATCCGGACAAGCCCGGCCGTGCGCCAGGAGGCGCCCGTTGAGGGGGGGGTCCTGTTGTGTGGGCCGCTGAAGAGGAGGTACTGCTGGCCCACCACCACCAGAGGGCGCCCTGCCTGGAGTGCGGGCTCCAGGCACCAGAGGGCGCTGCCGCCGACGAAGGCTGTCAGGGTGACAGCTGTCACCCATTACTAGACACAGCTGACTGCACTCAGGACGGAGTATATCAGCAGGACAGCGTCTCCACCTCAGTGCCGAGATATCGCCTTGAGATTAAGTACCGGATCCGACGAGCGAAGGCAGTGGCCACCTGGGAATTCGGGACTTGGCGGTTCCAGTACTCCTGGTTTTCGGTGGCAGAGGAAATCTGGGTGGTTCCGGTTCGACTGGGACGGACGTCTCCTACCTTCGAGCCTGCCCACACAACACCAGCAGATTTCGACTTACAACTCTAAAGTATTAATTGTTGTATTGGTTGTGCCCTGTTCACAACAGTAAAACTTGTTATTCACCTTTCTCTATTGTCCGTTCATTGCGCCCCCTGTTGTGGGTCCGTGTACCTACACTTTCACAACATTTACATTTTGAAAGGAGTTAAAAGGACCTGTTTAGTTAAAGGTTAAAACAGTTTTGCAAAATGATACAAAATCAATACAACACTGCTGTGCTGCTAGTTATAGTGCAATAAGATGTGGAAATACAATGTCAGCACTTTCTGTGGAAATTACATTTGTATTTATTTGTGTTAAATGTGTTTTAACAATGTTCAATTCAATACTTTATTGTCATTGCCATAATAACAACAGTTATAAATGACACGAAATTTCGATGGAGCCTCAAACAGCGGCATAGTAGCTTATTCATGACATAATAACTTATTCGTGGGTATGAATATGTTTGTAAACCTTCATTATTAAGTAAGGCACAGAGAGACAGTTCAGCATCTTAGTGCACAGTAGAACAGAGTAAAGTGCATATATGTAACGGGGGGGTCCCAGTAAACAGAGATGTTGGGGAGTGTCGAGTGGCTGCTGCAGCAACCACTCGAGTGTTGTAAAAAAAAAAAATGTTTGTATAAATAAATGAATACACATCTTAACAGCATGCATGATCTGTGTAAATATTTCCCTTTGTTAGAAGGACTCAGAAGGACTCGAACTTCAGACAGTAGGACTTGGGACTCTACTTGAGACTTGTCACTCTTGACTTGGGACTTGACTCGGGACTTGCCTGTCTTGACTCGGGACTTGACTCGGGACTTGAGGGCAAAGATTTGAGACTTACTTGTGACTTGCAAAAAAAATGACTTGGTCACACCTCTGCTCAACACTATTCACAAGCATCTGGAGACCCCCTGCTCCTCTGCCAGACGTCTGTTTGCAGATTTTTCATCAGCATTCAATTCCATGCAGCTTCATATCCAAGCTGAAAAGCTCATCTCACATTTCCATTTGAACCATAAACTCATCCAATGGATTTTAGACTTTCTCACTAACAGGACTCAGAGGGTGTTGGGGAATCACATCCTGTCCAACTCCCTCTCCACTTCCACCGGTTCTCCGCAGGGTTGTGTCTGTCCTCTCCCCACTTCTCTACATTCTCTACACTGATGACTGCAGATCACCCCAGCCAAATTGTCATTTTGTGAAATTTGCTGATGACACAGTCCTCCTGTCTCTGCTCTCCAGTAACATTCAGCAGCACAGCTCAGCTCTGCAGGACTTTGTCCTGTGGTGTGAAAACTCCTGTCTTGAGCTGAGCATAAAAATACAACATAAAACATAATAACACCAAGGAGAAGATTATAACTTTTTCATCCAAACAGAGACAGCTGGCTGAGGCTGCCACCACCACCATCATCCATCAGGAGCTGGTGGAGACAGTGGAGGAATATAAATATCTCGGGACACTCTTTGACAACTCATTGAGGTTCTCCCTTAACACGGATGAATTGCTCAAGAAATGTCACCGGAGACAGTACCTTCTTAGAAAGCTGAAATCATTCGATGTAAACGTCATTCTCACTACATTTTATTATGCATTCTGTTGTGTGTTGGGGGGTTTGGCTGGATGTTTTTGTGTTGTTTTCTTTTCTTTGCTCTCCAGGTGGTATGCAAACTGGTTTTTGTCTGTGGAGACGGTGCTGGCAGAAGAGTCCTTCACCCTCATCAGCATTATTAGCTGCACCTGTGGAGGAGGTTCACGTGCAGGCCTACTGACTCGCAGCACCTGTGGATGATGCTCACGTGTAAACTTAAAGACTTTCAGCTGAAGCAGATAATGAGATGGCGTTCTGCATTTAAGCCATGAGTGGTTCAAGCAGAATTGCCGGAAACTCGACCTTGTGACGTTCGTTTGTGAGACGCTGAGGACCGCGCCAGGGTTTGACACATCGTGCCTGTGAAGGAGGACAGGTGAGGGACACATGCTGTCAGCACACATCAGAGGTGATTATTGTCTGAATGATTGTTAATAGTAATTTGGCATTTTGTTACGCAGTATATTTGAACATTGATGAGAATTGTGCAGTTTGCTTCTCACTGTCTTCATTGGCTTCCTGTTAATTCTAGAATAGAATTTAAAATTCTTCTTCTTACTTATAAGGTTTTGAATAATCAGGTCCCATCTTATCTTAGGGACCTCGTAGTACCATATCACCCCAATAGAGCACTTCGCTCTCAGACTGCAGGCTTACTTGTAGTTCCTAGGGTTTGTAAGAGTAGAATGGGAGGCAGAGCCTTCAGCTTTCAGGCTCCTCTCCTGTGGAACCAGCTCCCAATTCAGATCAGGGAGACAGACACCCTCTCTACTTTTAAGATTAGGCTTAAAACTTTCCTTTTTGCTAAAGCTTATAGTTAGGGCTGGATCAGGTGACCCTGAACCATCCCTTAGTTATGCTGCTATAGACGTAGACTGCTGGGGGGTTCCCATGATGCACTTTCTTTCTTTCTCTTTTTGCTCTGTATGCACCACTCTGCATTTAATCATTAGTGATCGATCTCTGCTCCCCTCCACAGCATGTCTTTTTCCTGGTTCTCTCCCTCAGCCCCAACCAGCCCCAGCAGAAGACTGCCCCTCCCTGAGCCTGGTTCTGCTGGAGGTTTCTTCCTGTTAAAAGGGAGTTTTTCCTTCCCACTGTTGCCAAGTGCTTGCTCACAGGGGGTCGTTTTGACCGTTGGGGTTTTTCCGTAATTATTGTATGGCCTTGCCTTACAATATAAGGCGCCTTGGGGCAACTGTTTGTTGTGATTTGGCGCTATATAAATAAAATTGATTTGATTTGATTTGATTTGACTCGAGTCCACACCTCTTGTGTTGAATATTTTTGCATCGTCGACACCTCTGCCAGGCTGATATGCAAACTGCAGAGGGTCCATCATTGAGTTAGTTGCTTTGGTGATGTGATCTTTGATGATCCTCTCCAAAGCTTTCATGACCAGAGAGGTGAGAGCCACAGGTCTGAGATCATTTAGAACCTTGGTGCCCTTGGCTTGGTGTCCTTCTGCTGGTCAAGCCCTGGAACAGGTGCTGGAACACACCTCCCAGCTGCTCAGCACAGTGCCATAGGGTCCACCTACAGATGTTGTCTGGCCCTGGAGCAGTGTTTTTCTTGGTCCTTTTCAGTCCTTTTCAGCCCCAACCAGCCCCAGTAGAAGACTGCCCCTCCCTGAGCCTGGTTCTGCTGGAGGTTTCTTCCTGTTAAAAGGGAGTTTTTCCTTCCCACTGTAGCCAAGTGCTTGCTCACAGGGGGTCGTTTTGACTGTTGGGGTTTTACATAATTATTGTATGGCCTTGCCTTACAATATAAAGCGCCTTGGGACAACTGTTTGTTGTGATTTGGCGCTATATAAAAAAAAAATTGATTGATTGATTGATTGACTGCCGTGGCGTACGGACTGATGATCCTCCACCTGTTGTGAGAAGCTGCTCATTTACATAAAAGCTTAAATTCAGACCTGAATGTGTTGCTGATAGTGTGTGCCTCTGAAAGATATTTGCTGTAGCTCTGTTGACTTACCTCACCTTTTCCATCCTTCACAGAGTCAGTTTGTCGTGTCCACCTGGGGGGTGTTTGGTGGTTAATCTGAGTCCAGAAGCGCCGAGGCTTCGATCCTTTTGGGCGCTGGAGAGCGCGCCGTCCTTCACTCCGTCAGACAAACCAAATATTTATGTTGTACACTAATTATTGCACTGGAGGGGAAATAAAATCGTTTTGTTTGTGAAACCGCTTTCTGGTTATTTAGCGCTGGGTTCGGTCAGACGTTGGTCCGCTCCTCAACCTGCGTCTGCACATAACACATTCAGTGAAAATGTAATCACCTTCTCTTTCACTTGCTGGTTCCACTCCATCAACCTGCAAAACAGAAATCGTCTGCTGGCCAAGGTTTGCTCTAAAATCATTGGGCAACCTGTTCGGTCTCACACCTCTTTATGTGATCAACTGACAGTAAAAACGGCTCGCAAAATATTACATGACTCCACCTATGTGCTTTCTTCAGAGTTTGAGTGGCTCCCTTCAGGACACAGACTTCATTGTCCAGGATGTCGGACTCAGAGGAGCAAGACAACCTTTATCCCCAGGGCTGTCCAGCTTCTAGACGCTGAACTTTAGCCCAGTCATGGCTTGGAATCTGATGTCTGAAGCACATTTTAATAGCACTTTATTTAAAAGCACTTTATAATCCAGCACGTATAACCTTTTTAGCTGTTGAATGATGATTGCATGGTCTGTGTATATTGTTGATGGTTGTGTATTGTGTGTATGTTATTTATTTATTTATTTTTTTAAGTCTTCCAAGATACTGTCGTGCCTTTTTAAAATTGCCCCTCTGGGATAAACTGATTTGATTGAGTGATTGATTGATTACTTCTATTTTGTCATTTGATTTTAAACCACAATGGAAATATGTGTTTTCACTTTCTTGTGTCATCCATGTATTTTTAATGTATTTACAAAAATGTTATGTACTTACATTGAACTTACTAAATAAAATCAAGTACGCTGTTGTGTGGGCCGCTGAAGAGGAGGTACTGCTGGCCCACCACCACCAGAGGGCGCCCTGCCTGGAGTGCGGGCTCCAGGCACCAGAGGGCGCCACCGCCCCACAGGAGCAGCCTCGGTAACAGCTGTCACCCATCACCTGAGACAGCTGACGGCAATTATCACTGGGGTATATCAGCAGGACGGCATCTCCACCTCATCGCCGAGATATCGTTTCTACCAGAGAGGTAACGTATCAAAGCTACGGAGTGTATCTTTTTGGATTTGTGCTTAGTTTGTGGATTACTGTTCCAACGAGAGGTGGAGGTAACTTCCCTGCTGTTCGGAGTCCTGGGTGCAAACGCGCCCCCATCTAACTGTCATTTGTTCCTCGCCAGCAGTACCAGGTCCGACACGCGGAGGCAGTGGCCACCTGGGAGTTCGGGACTTGGCGGCTCCAGTATTCCCGGGGTCCTGTGGCGGAGGAAGCCGTGTGGTTCCGGTCTTACCTTGGAGAGGCGTCTCCTATCTTCGAGCCTGCCCACACGACACTTTTGTGAATTGACTGTTGTCCATTGCTGTGATTGGTTGTATTCGTTGTGCACATTCACAACAGTAAAGCTTGTTATTTTGACTTACTCCATTGTCCGTTCATTTGCGCCCCCTGTTGTGGGTCCGTGTTCCTACACTTTCCCAACATACGCTTTGAATATAAAGATGATTTACCGCCCCCTGCTGGAATGGTGTCGAGAATGTAGTTAACAATATCCATTCTTCAGTGTTGTTAGCTAATATCCGCAACTTCTCCAAAAGTATTAATCCCATCAATGTTATATTTTCACAGCATTCATCCTTGACCCAAAATACATAAGAGTAACGGCAAATGTCAGCTCTCCAGTTTTTCCGTGATCGAAGTTACACACACATGGAGAGCTTTTAGTCTTTTCTGCATTCAAACAAGTGCTTCTACTTTTAGACAGGCAGAAACAGAGACAGTGACAGAAGACATCAACCGCAATACATTTCTCAGTCATGGTACCAGCAAAATAGAATAGAATAGAATTGAGCCTTTATTGTCATTGTACACATATACATACAACGAAATTTGTCCTTTGAATTTAATCCATCCTAATTACAGTTAGACACAATCCAACCACTAGGTGCAGTGGGCAGCCACAGTCCGGCGCCTGGGAACCAACTCCAGATGTAGAGAGTCTGCCATTGATTGTGGGAGGAAACCAGAGTGCCGGAGGAAACCCATGCAGACATGGGCAGAACATGCAAACTCCACACAGAAATGGCAGGAAGCAATCCTACTGTTATGTGTCGACGCGGGTTGAGGAGCGGACCTGCGTCTGACGGAACCCAGCGCTAAAATAACCAGAAAGCGGTTCCAATAACAAAACAATTTATTTCTTCCACCCTTTGGTGCATAACAATGTGTACAAACTAAAACAGCGTCAGTCTGGTGGAGTGAAGGCTGGCACGCTCTCCAGCGCCTAAAAGGATCGAAGCCCGGCGCTTCTGGACTCACTGTTACCGCCAAACACCCCCCAGGTGGATCACCGGTCCGCACGCCACGGCAGTGAGAAGCGAGCTGCACAATTCTCATCACAATTCAAATATACTGCGTAACAAAATACCAAGTTACTATCAATAATTAGTCAAACAATTAATCACCTCTGATGTGTGCTGACAGCATGTGTCCCTCACCCTTCCTGCTTCACAGGCACGATGTGTCAAACCCAGGCGCGGTCCTCACACATGGCTTAAATGCAGAACGCCATCTAATTATCTGCTTCAGCTGAAAGTCTTTAAGGTTGCATGTGAGCACCATCCACAGGTGCTGCACATAACGTTGATGAGGGTGAAGGACTCTTCAGCCAGCACCTTCTCCACAGACAAATCAGTTTTCATACCACCTGGAGAGCAAAGAAAAGAAAAGAACACCAAAATGTCCAGCCACACCCCCCCAACACACAACAGTACCCCCCCTTTAACCTCCCTCCGGGGTCCTTGTCAGGAAGCAGACAGCATAACGCTCCCAAGGTCCACCACAGACAGCAGGACAGGGCACCGCAGCTGGAAGGCCGGCTGGCATCAACAAAACCCCAAAACAGTCCCTAATACAATCCAACATACAAGAAAAAACATAAAACCCACCCAAAACCTCCACAGCGGACCGTCCCATCCAACCCCGGGAAGAAAAGAAAAACTCCCAAATGCAAAAACCCAAGACAGCCCCACAAACACAATACAAACATAAATGCATAAAAGAAAAATAACAAACAACCCTCCCAGAACGACTTGCAGAGCCCAACACCCCCCAGAAGGCCTTCACCGCTGGTTCCAGGAGGAATAGCCAGAACCGGAATCCCACAAAGGTCCCCAGGTACACATGGAGCAAACGGCGCCCCCCAGAGGACCGTACCATCAAACCCCAGGAGGCACCCTCCCCACAACCCCGGAACCCCAGACCCGGCCACACCTGGCTAGTCGGCCCCACAAACCAATTCCCCCCCCCAGAGGACTGTCCCATCAACCCTGGAGGTGGAACCCAGAAGGAAACAAAACAAACTCAAAATCCAATCCCCGGAGGACCACCTTAAACAACCCCGGGGGCAAATAAAACAACCGTCAAGCCCTGTTACCTTCCCCGGCACCCCGAAAGACCCCAGGTCCCTCCCAGAGCCCCTCGGCGGCTCAATTTTGGCGAACGGCACAAAACATTAAGCCGGGGAAGGGAACAGGAAAAACTAACCCAGCCCCAACCCCAAGGCGCAGCGGAAAACCGGAAATACGTCCGGTGCCCCAACTCAACCATACCCCAGCCTCTCGGGAGGGGTGGAACTACCGAAATGGCGAACGGCAACAGATCGGCCCACCCCTCCGACTGAGGTATGTTCCCGCTGCACCACACCCCGGCAACACCAATGACGAACGGTACAAAGGCTCACCGAGGCTGGAGTGGAACCGGGCCCTAACCAAACCAAGAAAAACGCCCCTAACAACCCCCCCCCCCCTAGGTGCAGAGGTCTTCTGAGAATGCTCAGCGTGACCAACCTGCACCACCCCACAGCCCACAAGACGAACGGTCTTGGGGCAAGTGAGGTTGGGGTTAGGGATGTAGGGAAATAAAAAACAACAAAACAAAACGACCCCAAAACCCAAACAGAAAATACCTAAATACACATAAAAAAATAACGATCAAGTGAGCTCAGACGGGCTTCTAACCGCCTAACGTTCACTCCACCAGACACGCCTCTGACTCCCCAAACAAATTATAACCCCTATTCAAAGAAACAAAACATTAACCCATACAAGTTTTTTTTTTTTTGTGTGTGTGTATTATTTCGCCTGTCCCAGAACACCTGGAGATACGTCACCAGAGAACATTGCATCAAAAACGAAGCACAGGCTTCAACGTCTCCCGCATAAGGCTCCGGATGACAAATAATCAGTTCGGACGGCGAACCTCTGGGAGACGGAATTATCTGCACCAGTATCGATGGTGCCACAGCTGGAGCAGCAGGAAGCGGAACGGCTTGTGCTGCAAGCTCCGTAACACGGGCGTCTGTTTGTTCAAGTTGGTTTGCGGGATGCTGTAATTGCTCCCATTTTTTCTCCAAGTGTTCTTGAACTCTTTCGGCGAATGGAACCGCCTCTGCCACTGGGTCCATTATGGAATGGCCGGGAACTACTGTTATGTGTCGACGCGGGTTGAGGAGCGGACCTGCGTCTGACGGAACCCAGCGCTAAAATAACCAGAAAGCGGTTCCAATAACAAAACAATTTATTTCTTCCACCCTTTGGTGCATAACAATGTGTACAAACTAAAACAGCGTCAGTCTGGTGGAGTGAAGGCTGGCACGCTCTCCAGCGCCTAAAAGGATCGAAGCCTGGCGCTTCTGGACTCATTGTTACCGCCGAACACCCCCCAGGTGGACACGACAAACCGACTCTCTGCGAAGGATAGAAGAGGTGAGGTAAGTCAGCAGTTACAGCCAATATCCTTCAAAAGACACACACCATCAGCAACACATTCAGCTCTGTATTTAAGCTTTATGCAAATGAGCAGCTTCTCACAACAGGTGGAGGATCACCGGTCCGCACGCCACGGCAGTGAGAAGCGAGCTGCACAATTCTCATCACAATTCAAATATACTGCGTAACAAAATACCAAGTTACTATCAATAATTAGTCAAACAATTAATCACCTCTGATGTGTGCTGACAGCATGTGTCCCTCACCCTTCCTGCTTCACAGGCACGATGTGTCAAACCCAGGCGCGGTCCTCAGCGTCTCACAAACGAACATCACAAGGTCGAGTTCCCGGCAATTCTGCTTGAATCACACATGGCTTAAATGCAGAACGCCATCTAATTATCTGCTTCAGCTGAAAGTCTTTAAGGTTGCATGTGAGCACCATCCACAGGTGCTGCACATAACGTTGATGAGGGTGAAGGACTCTTCAGCCAGCACCTTCTCCACAGACTAATCAGTTTTCATACCACCTGGAGAGCAAAGAAAAGAAAAGAACACCAAAATGTCCAGCCACACCCCCCCAACACACAACACCTACGACCTTCTTGCTGTGAGGCACCAGTGCTAACCACGAAGCTGCCATGCCGCCGAACATGAAACATAACTCATTCATTGAACTACAAAAACACAACAAATCACTCACACTAACAACACTGTAAAACTAACATGAACCACAATAACATTTTAAACCCCAAAACCCCAAACTCCCATGGTGCATTGCAGCACAATGTCTATTGTCCAATGCCAAGCTGAGAACATAGAAAGGAAGATGTCCTAGGAAACGCAGCATGATTGATTAATGGTTAGTACCATCCCTTAACAGCAAGAAGGTCCCGCATCCGCTTCCAACGTGGTCCGTTGCGTTCCTTTAGACACTCGGGGTTAATAGGAAGAAGTTAAGTTGTTTTGTTTATTTATTTAATTTACTAAGAATTATACTCTGCTACACAGTAATATCACCAGTGTAAAACTAACACTGTCAGTGTTAGCGCCAAATCACAACAAAGTTGCCTCAAGGTGCTTCACACAAGTAAGGTCTAACCTTACCAAACTATTCTTTAATTCTGGTTTTACTTTCTCGTTTAGTTGTGTATTTTGGCTCATGCTGTGATGTCTTCCTTTTCATGAGAACTCCAGAATAATATCCAAAACATGAGTGTTTCAAGCTTTTCCAAATGTTTTGAAGCAGTGTTTCAACTCAGTCAAGAGTAATTTGCAGCAACAATGAAAAGTTTTTACTTTCCTGTTTGGTTGCATATATTGTGATAGCTTCCTTTTCATGTGGACTCTGGAACAATATTCAAAACATAGGTGTTTCAACAGTTTCAATGCAGTGTTTGAAGATTCTCAACAGTAATTTGTGTTAACAATGACAAGTTTTTGTCTACATCCACACATTTGATGTATTTCTGTTACAGCACACTAAAAATGTCTGACATGGCCCATTTTCTCTTACTTTGAAAGAAAAAAAAAATCCAATAAAATTATTAGATTACTTTCAAATTCCCATCATGACTACTATGGTGTAGCTAGTTGGTGCAGCACTTGCTGACATTGGGGCTAGTAGACTGCTAATCAACCTAAACTGGAGCTCTCCGACTACATTTGAAAACAAATTTTCATATGTTATGTATCAAATAGTATTTTTCAACATTAGTATAAGCTGTTTTGGTAACCCCTGCTGATTGAAAGAGTTTGGATGGGGGTCTGACAGTGGGGGTTATGAATGACATGATGTGACTTCTTATTCAAAACACTTCATCACCACCAGTATAGGCTTTTTAGTCTTGTTCAGAGACCGCAGGTCTAGCAGAAGCAGATGTATTAAAGAGTCTGGATGGCACTGGACAGGAACAATCTCCTGTACCGTTCCCTTTAATGCTGCGTTTACACATAACGATGACAAGTCACGAATGCCATGAAGTGTACACTCTTGGCCACTGATCACAAATGTGATGATTCGGGGCAGAGGCATCAGGTGTCCTCAGGAAATACTGCAACCTGTTACCACGCATTACAATTAATGGCACGTGTTGCTGGCAAATTATCAGGAACCATTATGCATGGTCAAGAATAATGTTCCGCGCTGTTCCACGCTATTGCGCATAACAGTGCATCGTTACATTCGGTCACGTTGTGAATGAGGCGAATTGTCTCCACACCCACACCCATATTCATTCTACCGTAAGCTGCTGAACAATTCAGATCGCTCCAATTTGCTCCTCAAAATCTAGATTAATCCACAGCAGAACTTTGTGATTGCACGCTTAGTTAGGCTCCAGATGTGTGGCTCCACACGGCTCTTGTCTCGCTCGTTTTCCCAAATATCAGGGACAGCAGCAGCAGATGGAACACCTGCAGGAGCGCACTGATGAGCATTGGAACAAGACTTAGCCGACTTGGTGTCACTGTCCTTCTTCAGCATACTGCAGCAATGAAACTGAATGCGGTGTAGCAGGGTTTAATTGTGTGCACGTCAGAGAAGCACACTGTCACGCTCTATTAACGATCATCACTAATTAAGACGGATCAACACGCAGTTACGACCTCCACAACATGAGGCGAAATGAGGGTGGTGCATGACATTCGTGGAAGATTTTTTTGACAGCCAAAAACATGCTCCATGAAAATCACAAATATCACACATCAACTCGCACTATTAAGAAACCTATTCAGATGCGTTAAGTCACATTAAGAATGTCAGGAATGTGCCAAAAATGACGCAAATATGACATTCGTAACAAGTCCTGCCTAGGCATTAGGCAGCGTGGTTGTATAAGTCTATTGCTGATGCTGTTCTTAAGATTATTCAGTGTCCAGTGTCTTATATACAGACAAGGGAAATAAAAAGGGGGGGGGGGGTGCATTTTGCTCCAAGTCACAGTGTACAAGAAAATACTGATAATCTGTTTCCATCAGCTGGAAATTAAAAGCTGTGCCAGTATTACCTTGCGTTTAGCAATCAGCTGTTCCTTGTAGCGATCAGAAGAGTCTCCGGGGATCTCGCTGGCCCACAGGGTGAGTCCCACCACCAGATAAGCACAACCCATCACCAGCAGAGGGAGAAAGTAGATCAGGATGGCCACACACACATAGTACCTACAACAACACAAAGACAGTCGCTAACAGTTCTCAAACAATCAATGTAGCCGAACTTTTTCTCCTGAAATGATCTCAGTGATTCCTTTATGCACCCCCAGTGTTGAATCAATTAGTCCCAGCTTCATAATTTAATAAGCAAAAATGTCATTTTTTAGCCACAGCAAGGAATTAAAGTATTTTCAGATGTTATTTTCCAAAACCAGATTTATGTGGATACGTGTTCATCAGACTGTGATGATGAATCGCACTGAAATGAACAGGTAATAGACTTTATATTTATTTTGTGTGTGAATGAAACAGTTTGTCCGCATGAGGAATACAGCTTTCAGCCAATCAATGGACAGCATTAATGGATGTATTTCGACTTATGAGTAAATTACAAGAAACGTGTGCCAACAATCGCATAACTTACCTACAACTTATGTCCTGCATGTACAGGACGTATGAGTCATATGCTGGCATACATTGAAAATTTTCAGCATGCCCAAACTTTTTCGAGGAGCTCGGCATATTAGGACGTATATCAGCGTGCTTTAATGTGCTCTTAAATTATAAAAAAACTTACCCATAACTTATTAGCTGTACCCCAGTATTTTTTTAATGCTGTTGGCATTTGCTGGATAAATCATCAAGGTGTGACAGGGCCTTAACACGGAAGGGAGTGCAGGTCAAAAAACAGGCAAAAATGAGGATATAACACAAGAGAGCAGGCATAAAGCCAAACAATCTGGTGAGGAAATAATGCTCTGACGGCTGCTAGAAAGGCCAGAAAACATGAACGCATCAGGACATGTGACTCCTGAAACCAGAAACAAGAAGTCCAACCTATGCAGAGTCAACACCAAAGAGATGCAAAGACAGTAAAAACGTGGGAGAAAGTCTAACACAGGAGAAAATAACACTGAAAACCGTGAAGAGAAACTAACATGCATGAAACTCTCAAAATCCGACTAAATGAGAGTAGAATCAAACACTAGAAATGTGACTCATGACTGCTGTCTGTCTGTGTGGTGGTCATCCAGGATCCAAGACAGCTCTGTAGCATGGTGGATGTGACAATGCTTGGCATGAGCACATGCTCCCAGATGTGACTTGATGTTTAAAACCTCTTTCACAAAATGACAAAGCTTGTGCTATCGACACACTGGATTCCCACTATGTTGTGCCCAAGATGCAGTTTTACAGTTTGCTTAAGGGGAATTAAATATTGCTGTGATCATAACTTAAATAATTATGACTCATCTCCAGTGCACATCCTGCTAACAAACTTTATCCCTGAATGACTGACCCTGAGTGTGACGGGCTACATCAGTCTTCATTAGTGTGTTGGATTCTGAAACGGTTTCACTTTGTAAAATGATTTAACTTGTGAGAGATCAGACCTCTGTTCCAGTAACTGTCACCTCAGTTTAAAGCCTTTATGAAGTAATTCACTCTGACAGTTTTGGTGTTAACCAATGATTTTGCCCACTCTTGGGCCGACTGTGCTCAAAATGATTAATCTCTCATTAACTTCTGGATCTGTTCCTACATGTTTCAAATCTGCAGTGATTAAACCATTACTTAAGAAATCTAATCCTGACCCTAGTGTATTTAAAATCTATAGACCAATATCAAATCTATCATTTTGCTCTAAAATTCTGGAAAAAGTGGTTTCACGGCAGCTTGTGGACTACTGAGAATAATCTTTTTGAGCCACTGCAGTCTGCTTTTAGAAAATATAATTCCACAGAGACAGCGCTCATTAAAATGGTGAATCTGCTTGCAATGGATTCGGACACCACTACGGTTCTCGTGCTGTTGGATCTCAGTGCTGGGTTTGATACGTGGATCATCATATTTTACTCAATAGGCTGGAGAATCATTTTGGGATTACTGGGAGTGCCCTTGCGTGGTTGATGTCATACCTGTCCAGTTGTTTTCACTGTGTTTTGTACAATAACACTATCTCTAACCTTAGTGACAAGAAATTTGGGGTTCCACAGGGGTCTGCCTTCGGCCCCCTGCTTTTCTCCCTTTATATAATACACCTTGGGCCCATATTGCGGCATTTTGGAATTATCTTTCACTGCTATGCTGATGATACTCAGTTGTACATGCCGTAACTGTTTGTAATCTCATCCACATACAATCCTTAGAAGATTGCCTTGCATCAGTGAGAAGCTGGATGTCTAGCAACTGCCTACTTTTAAACTCTGATAAGACTGAAATGATGGTTCTTGGTCCAGTGAGACATCGGCATCAATTTGACCAGCTAACACTTAGCATAAGCTCGTGTGTCAGTACACTGACAAAGTGAGGAACCTTGGGGTAATTTTTGATCCTACGTTGTCCTTTGACCTCCACATTAGACATATTACGAGGACTGCTTTCTTCCACCTGCGAAATATAGTGAAGATAGTGGAGAGCCCTAATGCTGGACTGCAGTAAACCAGAAAATAGAACATTGCAGTAGTCCAACCTAGAAGAGACAAACACATGAACTGGGGTCTCACCATCAGCTATAGACAGGATGGGTGAATCTTTATTAATCTCCAATTGGTTCAAAATGCTGCTGCCAGACTTTTGACACAAAGCAGAAAGTTCGACCACATTACACCCATTTTGGCATCCCTTCACTGGTTTCCTGTCCCAGTGAGATCAGATTTTAAGGTTCTGCTACTAGCCTATAAAATTGTTCACGGACTAGCACCTCTCTACTTAACTGACCTAATTAAACGCTATGTACCGGCCTGGGCTCTGCGTTCTCATGGTGCAGGACTACTTTGTGTCCCTAGGGTGAATAAAAAGTCTGTGGGTGACAGAGCTTTCTGTTATACTGGCCCTGTTCTGCGGAATGATCTCCCTGCATCAATAAAACAGTTAGATTTTCTAGAGACTTTCAAGTTCAGACTTAAGATGCAATTATTGTCCCTTTCATATGGCTAGCATAGTATGTTACTATGCTTTTTACTTTTTTAAATTCATTTTATTAGGAAACGGAGCAGGCTGCGGCCTCAAATTTATATAAATTCTGTGTTTTTTTTAGTGAAGCTTAGGGCTAGTGGCCGGTGATCACCTTAGTAATTCTTTTGTTATTCTTGTTGCTTAATGTTGACAGATTAGACTGTATTTGTTGTCTTTCTGAAGCCTGATTCTGTTTGTTTTCTCTCTGTCGGAGGTGTGGCTCCATCCAGAGATGGGTGTGGTGTCTGTTTTTCCTGTCATGTGCACCTGCAAAATTTCCTGTATATTCGTTTTGTGAATTGTTCTGTAATTTGTGTCTGTAGCATGGCCCAAGCAGAGGGTCACCCCTTTGAGTCTGGTCTGCTTGAGGTTTCTTCCTCAGAGGGAGTTTTTCCTTACCACTGTCACCTGTGTGCTTGCTCTGGGGGTTGGTAAGGTTAGACCTTATTGTGTGAAGCGCCTTGAGGCAACTTTGTTGTGATTTGGCGCTATATAAATGAAAATAAATTAAATTAATTAAATCAAATTTAGCACAGATATTTTGTCATATTTTTATTATATTTATATTAATTGATTCCATCTGCTTAAAGTGATATTAAGCAGTGAAATTACCTGGGTAGTTGCAAAGAAAATCTGCACCCTCTTGGTCCTTTCTGGAATCAGTTTGAGAGCTCTGTTCTTCTTAAATATATGAAAATTCTTCCTGACTGATATAATATAGGACCGTATTCCAAGGTACCATAAGATAATCTTAAATGAACATAATATTGTAATTTATAGACACTCGGTCCTTTGAGTTTCATTTTGAAAATATCATTCAAAATCATCCTTCATTGTCTTTTGACCTCCACATTAGAAATATTACTAGGACTGCTTTCTTCCACCTGTGAAATATAGCGAAGATTCGTCCCATCCTGTCTATGGCTGATTCTGAGACCCTGATCCATGCATTTATCTCTTATAGACTGTACCTCTGCAATGTTCTATTTTCTGGTTTACCACAGTTCAGCATTAGGGCTCTCCAATTGGTTCAAAATGCTGCAACCAGACTTTTGATACGAAGCAGAAAGTTCAACCACATTACACCAATTTTGGCTACCTGTCCCAGTGAAATCAGATGTTAAGGTTCTTCTACTAGTCTATAAAATTATTCACGGACTGGCACCTCCCTATCTAGCTGATCTAATTAAACCTTACGTACCAGCTTTGCGTTCTCAGCGTGCAGGACTACTTTGTGTCCCTCGGGTGAATAAGACGTCTGCGGGTCATAGAGTTTTCTCTTATCGTGCCCCTGTTCTGTGGAAAAATCTCCCTGCATCAATAAAACAGTGAGACTCTGTGGAGACTTTCAAGTCCAGACTTAAGACGCACTTATTTTCCCTTTTGTATGGCTAGCATACCGGCATTGTATAGTTCTTTTTTACTCTTTTTCTTCCTCAGAGGGAGTTTTTCCTTAGCTCTGCTGCTCTGGGGGTTAGTAAAGATAGACCTTACTTGTGTGAAGCGCCTTGAGGCAACTCTGTTGTGATTTGGAGCTATATAAATGAAAACAAATTGGAAAAAAATCATTTAGAGTTATACCAAACATTTTAAAGAAGATTGCAGTAGTTTCAATAGCAATAGTGTGACAAGATCAAAATGCGTCACTCAGTGACCTGAAGAAAATAACTCCCCACCCTCTGATGATCTACTATTGTCTTCATATCAAATGAAACTGTCTAGACTTTAATTCAGAGTTAATCCATCAGCAACAGCAGCACAGTGTGTGCTAAAATGTATGCTCTTCTATTATTAAAGATGACAATACCAGTGAAGATAAAGACAATAGAGTATATTTTCAGCAAAAATATAAAGGAAAATATAAGGCATAAAGAGACAAGTGGGATAGGTCACCTGTGTTAAATATTATTAATTTAGAAAAGTATGAAAACATATACATATAATTAAACTGTCTCAATTTAGTGCACATGTATGGGTTCTGGTGGGGACAAAGAGTTGAATATGATGCACAAAGGTCACAGATCAGTCATGTGTGAACTTGGCAAAGACTTTGGTGCAGAGGGAATGTGTATCTGATCTGAAAAAGCGATAACTGAAGGCACTGATACGTTGTAAAGGTGATAAGGTTTTGACTGACGTACTTGCCGCTGGGTCATGAGGGTTACAAACATCACAGATCACTCACATGCAAACTCAGCCATGATTTTGTTGCAGAGAGCATGTTTATCCAATACAAAAGTGATACTTGGAAACATTGGTGAGCAGCCGTTCTTTGAGTTTGTGTACACCTGATTCCATCAGATCTCAGAAGAGAAGCACAGTTGGTCCTGATTAGTACTTGGTTGGGAGACAGCTTAGAAAAACCAAGGGCTGTGTGTGTTTCTCCATGTAGAACTGGAGTTCTGTCAGGAAGGGTAAAATCCATGCTAAATCCCAATGCAGATCTGCACTGGAAGTATTGACTTGTTCCTACAGCGACCCACCCATTTTAATGTCCCCCTTTGTTGGAGAAAGGACAAAAACTAACCAATTTTCACTCAGGGGGAGGAGGAGTAACAGGAAGACAGAGGCCAATAAGCCAGTAGCCAGTAGTATTTCTGATATTTACATTTTTATTTCCATTTTGCTAATTGTTTTTTTACTTTTGATGCTCTGTGTGCTTCTTACCCTGTGTGCTGCTATCCAATCCCCTTCCCAAGGGATTAATAAAATTCTATCTAATATAACCTAACCTAACCATTTCTGTTAACCAGATGTCTGGATTTTTGTCTCTGTGTTTAGACAAAACCCTACTTTCGCACAAGTGAAGCTGGTACACATTGAAGCAGATGAGCCAGAGGAAAACCACTCTAGACTTAAAGAGAAACCACAACAATGCACTTACATAAAAAAGGTGGATTTGTATAAGCACAAGTGGCCAAAGAAGGAATCGTAATCCTGTTTGTCTGTCTGCGTGGGCATGTTTGTTTCACAAAACTTCAGGTAAAACAGAACAGAAACCATGACACTGCTTACTAAGTAAAAGTAATATATTGTAAATTACAAGATGACTTGCTTTGATATGATTTATTAAATTATTGTCAGAACAGCATTACAGGTTCTTAACTAAAAAAAAAAAAAAAATTGAGCAAGAACATGCGCAAGTTCAAAGAGAACTGCAGCCAGCGTTTGTAATTTACCATCACATGATACAAATGTCATTTTCAGTTTACATAAGAGACTGAACAAGAAGGAGTAAGAGCAGCTTGTTATTTTATTTCATTTCTCAAGAATGCAGTGACTCCAAACTGGGACAGAGAAAAAACAAAACAGAAAAAGAAACGTCATCAAGCTGTGATTTCCATTCTGAGCTGTGCTTTTGGAAAGCATGAGTGTTATTTCTCTTTGTTTGGTGACCTGCCTTATCAGACATTCAGGACTGTCAAGTCTTTCTTGCCAAGATCAGGAGTGTGAGTACAAAGATCTTTCCAGGGCCATTTGTTTGAGACACATGCATCCAATCAAAACCTTTTATATTTACATTCCTCTTCTCTGTCTCTACTGTCACACCAAAATCTGCATGTCCTCCCTCATACACATCCAGAAACCTCCTCTTTTTCCTGCCGGCTTCATCCTCAGCATCCTTCTCCTGATATACACCACATCCAGAGAGGATAAATGATTAATTGAAGGGAGGATCAATCAATCAGTCATACTCTATCATCTGCATGCATCCAAACACTCTCAGTCTCCCCTCCCTCAGTCTGACCATGTTTAGGATGAGGACTGGCCAGACAGGTTTTTTTCTCAATCTGAATGGGGCTATTTGGATTTAAGATGGATTATTTAAATTTGAGAGGGGTTTACCGAGGTCTGAATGCAAAAGTGGCTCGAGTTCAACAAGCACGGGGATCATGACATCAGACTTCCTCAGTATGTTCGTGCGCACACAGCGTCCTCTGTACTGTGATGTCAGTCATTGTAGCTGCAAAAGAGAGGACTTCTCACTCAGAAAATCTGCCAGGTGCATTCATTCCCTTCCATGTGTCACACACACCCACGTGTTCATATTCAGACACACACAATCCCGTGCTCTCATGTCTAGATCCAAAAAATTCTTACCAAATTCTTTAGTGAAACTGCAAAGAATTCAGCTTGAGCCAGAATGAGTGTGGACACGTATGTTGAAAAACAGGTCTGAACACCATCTGGCTAGAAAGTAAATGTGAGGCATAATTGTAAGGCACTTTGAGCTTCTGATTCAGTTGTTAACGTGCTATATAAATTAAGTCCATTTAACATTTAAATGAAGGCAGTTTCTGGTAACCAATGTAGTCCAATGATCTGGTATGTAAATCCAAGTTACGACCCACTTGCTGGATTTGGCAGAGGATTTCAATCAGCTGCGATCCCCAGGCATTGGCATTAAGCTTTTTAGTTTACTTGTCCATAGGACAAGTAACCCTGGCAGTTTACTTGTCCTATAGGAAAACCTGGTTGTCTGGACAACCCGTAAATGAGATTCAAATTAAATATTTATCACATATACTTTCAATTTCAATTTATTTTCATTTATATAGATACATCCAACTTCTCACTGCTGCAAGGCAATCTTCTAAGGATTTTATGTGAATGAGATTACCAGCAGTTATCAGCATGTATAACTGAGTATCATCTGCATTGCAGTGAAAGGTAATCCCAAAACACCGCAATATGTGCCCAAGGGGTGCTATATAAAGGGAGAAAAGCAGGGGGCCTAAGACAGACCCCTGTGGAACCCCAAATTTCATGTCGCTAAGGTTAGAGGTAGTGTTACTGTACAAAACACAGTGAGAACGACTGGTCAAGTATGACGTCAGCCATGCAAGGCCACTCCCAGTAATCCCAAAATGATTTTCCAGCCTGTGAAGTAGAATATGATGATCCACTGTATCAAATGCAGCACTGAGATCTAACAGCAACAGAACCTTAGTGGTGTCCGAATCCATTGTAAGCAGAAGATCATTTACCACTTTAGCGAGAGCCGTCTTTGTGGAATGATAGTTTCTAAAAGCAGACTGCAGTGGCTCAAAGAGATTATTCTCAGTAAGATAGTCTACGAGCTGCTGTGACACCACGTTTTCCAGAATTTTAGAGAAAACTGATAGATTTGATATCAGCCGATAGTTTGTCAATACACTAGATTAGGTTTCTTAAGTAATGGGTTAATCACTGAAGATTTGAAACATTTAGGAACAGATCGAGAAGTTAAAGAAAGATTACTAATTTCCAGCACAGTCGGCCCAAGAGTGGGCCACAGGTCCTTAAACAGCTTTGTTGGTATAGGATCAAATAAACAGGTTGCGCTTTTTGTTGCGCGGGTTTTGTCAGCATGCCTAGTGAGATACTATCAAATTCCTTAAATCTAGGTAATACCTCAGTAATGGCGCCCACCTCAATAGCAGGGTGTAGTGGCTGGGTTAAGGCATGTCGGGATATGTTTAACCTGATGTCTTCTATTTTCTTCCCAAACTAATCCAGGAAATCTTGTGCTGTAAAAGGAGAGCGAACTACAGGTGGTTGTCCATGCATAAGTGTTGCCACCATGTCAAACAAGAATTTTGAGTTTTGCTTGTTTTTGTTGATCAAATCAGAGTAGTAGGTCCGCTTTGTAGCCAATAATGCATGCTTACAGTCTAAGATAGTATCACGCCACGCAAGGTGAAATACTTCTAATTTTGAACGACACCATTTCCGTTCTAGACCTCTTGCTTTATGCTTGAGGTCACGCAGATAATCATTGAACCAAGGTGACTGTGATTTGGGGGAGCGTGGTTTTAACACAGGTGGTGCAATCATGTCGAGTGTAGTTTTGAGCACTGAGTTTAAACTATCCACAAGTCTGTCTCCTGACTGGGTATTTGTCAAATGTGAAGCTAAGACATCAGGCAGTCTAGCTTCAAGTTCAGTCTTAGTTGAGGAGTTGATGCATCGCCGTAATGATATATAAGGTTGTTGTTCCACTAAACACGGCAGCGAAACTGTAAACTTAATAAGTGAGTGATCAGACACCACTGATGTAAGAGACATGATGTCAATATTCGTGACAGCAATACCATGTGCGAGAACCAGATCCAGGGTATTTCCACTAATGTGCGTCGAATCCGGAATGCATTGCTGAAATCCTAATGCATCCACAATTTCCATAAATGATTTTCAGAGGGGATCAGAAGGCTTATTTATATGAATGTTAAAGTCACCAATGATCAGAATGTTATCTACACTAGTTGACAAGTTAGACATGAACGCACCAAATTCATCTAAGAATTCAGAATATGGGCCATGAGGCCTATATACAGTGACAAAGTAATATGACTGATTTTTATTCTTCTGACCTTGGCAATGTGTAATATGTGTAATATATATTTTGTTCCGGCACTTCCGGGTGGTTGCAGCTGGGTCACTTCGCAGCTCCATATTTGCGCACTTTTTTCCAACTTTTTAACTTCTTGTCCGGCAACTGGCCGTTTATTTTTTTTGTTACACTTACTGTATGGCTAGGGCTACGCTGACACAGTATTTTTCTGCAAATTCGTGGATATTTTTAGCTGTTTTTGCCACGATGTGTGTTGGGACACCCCCCGCGTGCTGCGTGCCTATTGTCTACACAAAGGAACAGCTGATCACCCTGAGAGGAGCTGCTCGGCTTTTCCTGTGGGACAAAGAAGAAAACAACATCCCCACGGACATATTACGCAGTTTTCGTCATGGATGTCGGGCCGGACGCAGGATCCAAGAGAAGAAACATCGCCCTCGTCGTGCACTTCCCTCTGTGATCACCGGTAACATAAGATCTATTACCGGAAAGCTCACACGGTACCAGCGGGAATACAGAGACAGTGCACTGATGATTTTCACGGAGACCTGGCTCACCCCGACCATCCCAGACTCTGCTGTAGCCATCGACAACTTTCATCTGCTATGCTTGGACAGGACGGAGGAGAGTGGGAAGCGGAGAGGAGGAGGACTTTCAGTTTATGTGAGTGAAAAATGGTCCAAAGCAGAACACTGTACTGTTAAGATGCAGATGTGCAACAAACACATCGAACTTCTTGCTGTTAGCATTACGCCATATCATCTGCCTTGGGAGTTTTCACAAGTTATCATGATAGCTGTGTATGTAGCCCCATCTGCTAACCCTGAAATTGCTTGTGAGCATCTGCTAAATTGCATCAGTGATCTGCAGTCAAGACACCCACAGGCCCTGTTCCTCACCACTGGTGACTTCAACCACTCCAACCCTGCCTCTGTCCTCCCCACACACACTCAGTATGTGACCTGTCCCACCAGAGACAATAAAACACTGGACTTATTTTTTGCCAGTGAGAAGGAGGCATACACCTCTTCCCCCCTTCCCCCACTGGGCAGATCAGACCACAATCTCATCCATTTGGCACCAGTATATGTCTCCCCTTGTGCGAAGGCAGCCTGCTGAGTGTCGGATTGTACAGAAGTGGTCTGCAGAGAGTGAGGCGGCACTTAGAGACCGTTTCAGCACAACTGTGTGGTCCGAACTCTGTGACCCTCACAAGGAGGACATAAACACCATGACAGAATGCATCACGGACTACATCAACTTTTGCTTTGACAACACCGTACCTACCCAGACAGTGCGGTGTTTTTCGAACAACAAACCATGGATTAACCCTGATATAAAGACTCTGCTGAAGGGGAAGAAGAGAGCCTTTAAGTCAGGGAACCGAGAGGCCCTGAAGAATATACAGAGAGAACTGAGGAGGGAAATTCGCAAGGCTCAGACCGCCTACAAGAGGAAGTTGGAGGAGCAGCTCCAACACCAGAACATCCGGGGGGTGTGGAGCAGCTTGAAGACCATCTCTGGGTTCAAACCCCCTCCCAAACAGGTGGAAGGTGACCATCAATGGGCAAACGACCTCAACAAGCACTTCCTGAGATCCGACAAAACCCCTCCTCCTCCTCCCCCTGCTCTGTCTTCTGTGCCTCTGCCCAGTATTCACCCTCCCCCTCATTACACCTCCGCTCACACCACCACCACAGACTGCTTCATTCCCAATACACATCCTGGAACCAGCCAGACCTCCACCCCTACCTTCCCCCCCACCTGCTCTCTACTCTTCATGGCAGATCAGGTCAGGAGTCAGCTGAAGAGAATAAAGAGCAAAAAGGCAGCAGGCCCAGACAAGATTAGCCCGAGGCTCCTCAAATCCTGCGCAGATGAGCTGTTTGGGGTCATGGAGCGGGTCTTCAAACTGAGCCTGAAGCTGAGGATGGTGCCACACCTCTGGAAAAAGTCATGTGTGGTCCCAGTGCCCAAAACACAGCATGCCAAGGACCTCAACAGCTTCAGGCCAGTGGCACTTACATCCCACCTGAAGACCCTAGAGCGCCTCGTCCTGTGTCACCTCTGCTCCACGGTGAGCTCTGCTATGGACCCACAGCAGTTTGCTTACCGGCCCGGCATCGGAGTGGAGGACGCCATCATCTCCCTGCTGCACCGCTCACTGTCCCACCTGGAGAGGCCCGGCAGTGCTGTGAGGATTCTTTTCTTTGACAGAAAGTTGCCATTTGAAATGACTTTAGTTTTGTGTCATGTCTGTGATCTGCTTTTTTTCTACAAAATTAAACAACTGAATGAACATCCTCCGAGGCCGGTGATTCCATCATTTTTTGCCAGGGGTTGTGGTACTGTGGTAACCATAGCAACCAGGACAATAATCATGTCATTACCTGCTGTATTTATTAGGTGCAATAATTTAACTTATGGTGCAAACTCAAGTCACTTTACCTACTATATTTTAACCTGTCCATATTGTAAATATCAGAGTAACTTATCGTACATTTCACGCTGAAGTCACTTTATCTGATCACTTTCACATCCCGACAGTGTATATCATCCCGGCAGTGCAGCATTGAACTGAACAATGGTAGCCTTAGCTTTACCCAGAACTCAGTGCTTTTTTAGTTCTTGTTGTTTAAGAGATACTTGTTTGTTTTATTGCACACCCTTCTGTCTATTCCTACGGTTCTATGCTGCGATGTGACACTGAA
Source organism: Thalassophryne amazonica (assembly GCF_902500255.1). Taxonomy (NCBI): domain Eukaryota; kingdom Metazoa; phylum Chordata; class Actinopteri; order Batrachoidiformes; family Batrachoididae; genus Thalassophryne; species Thalassophryne amazonica. The sequence continues at coordinate 107,004,365 of NC_047107.1, read as the reverse complement.
ATTTCCCCATTGAGGGATGAATAAAGGCTTTCTTATCTTATCTTATCTTGTCCTGAGCAGAGCGGAGAATCAGATGCTCAAACGAGTTATATTTGTGACCCCCAACAGCTAATAAGCTAAACCTAGATTTATAAATAAGAGCAACACCCTTGCCTTGCTTCGCATCATGAGGGACGTGACTAAATGTATATGCTGGTGGGCAGGCCTCATTTAAGGGGAGGACAGCTGTAGGTTTAAGCCAGGTTTCACATAGCCAAATCATATCTAAGTGATGATCAATACGAGGGTAGGCTGAAAAGTTCTAAGGCTCACTATGATACAGTTAAAACATTAACTGCATCATAGTGAGCCTTAGAACTTTTCAGCCTATCCGTAATTAGATCATTGATCAACAATGATTTTGAGGACAGTGATCTTATGTTAATGAGACCCAGTCTAAGGACCTCAGTGGGGTTGACAGTTGAACTGTTTGGGTTTAGGGGTGGTACCAGAGTAGCATATAAGATGCCTAGAAGTAGGTTTAGGTTTGAGACATTCCATGCGCGTTGTAGGTAGCAGACACAAAATCTTTGCTATTGCTGGAACAACCACTGGGCCATCCTCAATTTCAACATCATCCAATATAGTAATGGGTATTATGTTTGGAAAGCATATCCCTCTATGATTTTTATGGACACGACTACGGAAGCAGGCCACAGTCTCAGCTTGTTGAAATTCCCTCCCTGGCAAATAAACTGCACTATCACCATAGTGTTTCTGTGTCGGCTCTCAGTTGTCCAGGTGGTTTCCATAGTAGAGAAGCTTGAATCTTTGACTGGACTGGGTTGCTTGATGCGAGGACATTTTGCTTCAAATCACAGAAGCTTCCTCAGCTAAAATTCTTGCACTGGTAGTCTGACTTCTGTCTTGACTCTTGTAGAGAAGAATAAACAGAAGCCACAAAAGCTGGAGTTTAAACCTAACCAGACCCCTCCTACCAAGAGGCAGACTGCTATAGGCTAGTGACTAAACAATAGCTCTAATTAGCAACTATTGTGCTCTAGTTAGCACCCTCCTAATGACAGGGCAGCTGTCCCTCCTAATGATGGGACAGATGCCTCTCCTGATGGCTCCCTTGACAACTCTCCTGATGACGTGAATGACTCATTACCATGAACAAAAGACTGAAACTGTTTTGACCCGAGTACCCCATTGTAAACAGGGGACAAAGCGTGTCTCAGACCCCCTCCCCGGTTAAGGCTGGGTTTCAACTGTTTCACATAGAATGCCTCCTTGATCCCTCTCTCAAACCATTTCTTCTCTCTGGCTAAGATTTTACCTTGTCCTCAAACGTGTGGTTAGTGTCTTTAAGGTGGAGATGAACTGCAGACTGAGGTCCACTGGTGCCCTCTCTGCGGTGCTGGTATAGAGCCAGAAACAACCATTTAGGTTTCTTGGACTGTGATGTTATGATTGGAGAGAACAGGCAGCTCCAGACAGGGGTTTACAGAAAACCCACTCACACTGACCAATATCTGCTCTTTGGCTCAAACCACCCTCTTGAACACAAGCTCAGGGTGATTAGGACTTTTCAACACAGAGCCCTACAGGTGCCCACAACTGCAGAGGGAAGGGCTAAAGAACAACAACTTGTCCAGAAAGCCCTCACAGTATGTGGGTACCCACGATGTTCCCTGCACAAAGTGCAGAAGTCCCAGAGAACAAAGAGACCAGATAGACAGGAAATGGAGACAAGAAGAAGAGGAGTGTCTCTCCCTTATTTAGCAGGAGTAGGGGAAAAACTACAGAAGATCTTCAGACAGCACAAAATCCCAGTTTACTTTAAACTGATCCCTAGTTACAAACAAAGCAATGTAGTGTATTCTATCAGGTGTCAGGAAAACTGTAACAAACACTACATAGGTGAGACTAAGCAACCTTTAAACAAAAGGCCATACCAGCACCGCAGAGAGGGCGCCAGTGGACCTCAGTCTGCAGTTCATCTCCATCTTAAAGACACTAACCACACGTTTGAGGACAAGGAAGTTAAAATCTTAGCCAGAGAGAAGAAATGGTTTGAGAGAGGGGTCAAGGAGGCATTCTATGTGAAACAGTTGAAACCCAGCCCTAACGGGGAGGGGGGTCTGAGACACACTTTGTCCCCTGTTTACAATGGGGTACTCAGGTCAAAGCAGTTTCAGTCTTTTGTTCATGGTAATGAGTCATTCACATCATCAGGAGAGTCATCAAGGGAGCAATCAGGAGAGGCGTCCATCCCATCATTAGGAGGGACAGCTGCCCTGTCATTAGGAGGGTGCTAACTAGAGCACAATAGTTGCTAATTAGAGCTATTGTTTAGTCACTAGCCTATAGCAGTCTGCCTCTTGGTAGGAGGGGTCTGGTTAGGTTTAAAACTCCAGCTTTTGTGGCTTCTGTTTATTCTTCTCTTCAAGAGTCAAGACAGAAGTCAGACTACCAGAGCAAGAATTTTAGCTGACGAAGCTTCTGCGATTTGAAGCGAAATGTCCTTGCGTCAAGCAACCCAATCCAGTCGAAGATTCAAGCTTCTCTACTATCACCATAGTGGATTTTCTGCACTAAATTCCCCGCTAAGCTAATGGATTCCACACCCACATTTGTCATAAGCCTTGCAGGGTCTCTAATCACCTGATCTGTGGCCTGCTGTAAATTTCTAATGTTACCCTCCCTGTAGAGCTCTATCTATGTTCGCAGACAAGATGGCGGCACCTTCCCCTGTAGGGTGGAGGCCGTCCGGCATCAGCAAGCCACAGCGGCCCCAGAATAAAGGCCAATTATCAATAAAGCTAAAGCCTTGCTGTCTACAAAACTGCACCAGCCACCTATTTAATGATGTCAGCCTGCTAAACGCCTCATCAGTACCCCGGGAGGGGAGGGGACCAGAGACTGTTAATCGATGCTGACACATGTTTCTGGCAAGGTCACAAGTCCTCTCTATGTCCATTTTTGTGACCTCTGAGTGCTTCATCCTGATATCATTGGTGCCAACATGAATAACTATGTGACTATATCTCATGTCATGTTCCTTCATCTGTCTTCCCTTCTGCAGTGCCAGCACCCTAAGATGAGATGCAATGTCAGGAGCTCTGGCCCTAGGAATACATTTAACATCAGCCGGCATCTGTAACCTGACTTTGCGGATTATAGAATCCCTATCACTAAAGTCCGGTGTTTTGGCCTGGAGACAGGAGTGGAAGTCACTTGTGGGCTCAGAGAATTCACATCAGGCAAATCCAAGGGGGAGAACCAATTCACAGTTCACACTGACGAGTGTGATCGTGGTGCCACAACCGGGCACCAAGTCCTACGGGGCTTCCTCCACCTTGCCACAGTCTGAAAGCCATCATCCACAGCCGGCGTTTCTAAGCTGATGCTAATGGGCTCGCTAGATGGCCCAACAATAACCTCATCTGGAGTGCCCGTAACATCTAACTCCACTGAGCTAAGAAGCTGCTCTAACGTACGGACACGGCTCCCTAAGAGAGCCACCCTATCTTCGTGCATCTCCAACATCACACAGGATTTATGTAGGGTGTAAAGTAGGATTTGTAGTGTACTTGTGCACTAAGAAATTCAAGAATGTAGCCAAGCAAACACGAGCTAACCAATAATGGATAAGCTAACCACTCCTAAGGCTCACACAGACGCAAATAAATGAATTAAAATTCACAGCAGTTACACTGAAAAACTAACAGAAGTATTAAACAGATAAAAAAGAAAACAGCTATAAAAAGTAATGACGGGGAGGGGAGGAGTCAACCTAGCTAGCGAAAGCTAACCGCTAGTGAATGCTAACTGCTAGCGATTCACAACAGGACTGTTGTTAAATAATATACTTTGCTCTGACTTGTCACTTATTAAAAACCTGTCATACGTCTTTTGTTTGTAAGTACTTTAACATTAATATTCCAACATAAGAATTGCAGCTGAAACAGAAAAATCATTACATTTCAACATTTTCTGGGACTGAGATTCAGATTAAATATTTATCACATCTACTTTGCTGTGACATATCACTTCATGAAAAAGTTAATACTGTCACTCTCCTGTGTGGGTGGTAAAAGTTTGTAATTTTATTTCAGAAGATGTGGCAACAGAAACAGTTCATCTGTGGTAATACAGGGAGGCACTTATTGCCTTAATCCAAATTAAAAAATAAAAATAAAAAAGTCACTAAGACACAAAACATAAATAATGCATGGCCTGTGGTCTTATAGTTTTTCAAAATGTGGTGGTGATGGATCCTGACATTTACTTTGTCTTCTATTTCTGTAACTATAGACTGTATGAAATCAACATATTTCATGTTTTGTGAGATCAGCTTTATTTTTATTTATTTTTGTTAATATATATCCATTCCTACAATTGAGGCCTGCAGCATTTTCCAAGAAATGGAAGAATTAGTTAATAAAATTTACAGCCAGTTTTCTTGGGAAATGTCAGAGGATGAATACATGAACATTTCCAACTCACTGAATATTTCTTAGACTTTATTTACATCAATCATTCAGAAATACAAACAGTATGGTACTTTATGGTAAATCTGTTTCAGGTCGGCAGTTCTCAAAAACTAAATGTCCATGCTGGAAAAAGACAAGTGAGGGAAGCCACCAAGACAACTTTGGAAGAATGTTTGGCTTCTGTGGGTGTGGGTGGAGAAACTGGGAATATAACAACATTTTTATTTTAATCTTCATTTTACATACAGTCCCTACTTTTTTTGTATTTGTGGTTGTTTCTGTTCCATTTCTGAAATTAAAGAACTGCTATAAGGAAAAGTGTTAACATTTTATTGTTTTTAAAAACTTTTTAGTAGAACAAACACAAAAACCAAACTCTTATAAAGAAGGAAAAAATACACAAACGTGCAGGAAAAACTGAACAATGCAGACTGATTTGACTCGTGGTTTTTGAAAATAATAAGCGGTAACTTACTTTGAAATAAATGAAACGCAGAGCTGCAGCCTAATAACTTTGAAAAGTAAAGGAAGGGAGAGGAAGAACGGCGCCCGCTGTCGATGTCGTTGCTGATCTCAGCACACAGATCTGTATCTCACATTCATTGCAGCTTACTTTTGGATGTTGAAACCAGGATGTGTATAAGTACCATTACTAACAGATAAAATCAATTTCAATGCAGGATTGGACTGAAGGCGGGAGCGCGTCGTCTTGTCCCTGACGTCATGGAAATGATACGGCTGTACAAACTGTTTTCACAGAGGGCTAAATTTTAGCTGCAAATTTGTCATTTTTAAACGAAGATTTCAAAGGATTCAAAGGATTCAAAGGAATTTTATTGTCATATGCACAGAAGAACATGTTCCCTGCACAATGAAATGTGTCTACTGCATTTAACCCATCCTAATTGCCAGTAGGAGCAGAAGTCGCCATTAGGCGCCCGGGGACCAGCTCCAGATGTACATCCCTGCCTTGGTCAACAGAAGGGATGAGCAAACCAACACCAACCCATAACAAACAACACACACACAACACATAGGCCGGCCCGGTACATAAACATATATATGAAAAGCAAAACATGAGGGAAAAGGAGAAAAAAAAATTCTCCGCTGAATTACAAATTTGGGCTTACAGATTTACTTTACTGCATTCACAAGGGTCTTATAAATACATATCAGCTATTTCTTTCTGAAATCTGACCACATTTATTTCAGTGCAGGTCTACTTTAAACAATCTGGTTAGAAACTCCACTGCCATCTCTGCGAGACATTTCCATGCCTCCACTGGAATGTCATCTGGGCCAATTGCCTTTCCACTCTTCATAACTATCCTCACTTCATCCTTGCTAATCTCTTGCACTTCCTGATTTACTCTCTCTACATCAGCCAACCTTTTCTCCTCATTTTCATAATTCATCAGCTCTCAAAACTTTCTCTCCACCTTCTCAACACACTCTCCACACTTGTCAGCACATTACCATCAAATGAGCTGACTATTCTAAATAAATAAAGAATTATGAAATTATTGATGTATTTAATTTTATTTTTGGTGCAATATGCACAGAGAAATTAAGTCATAAAGATGGGGAAGTTAGCATGATTTCACCTGCCTCTGATAAAGGCTCAGAAACCTCACACTGTCAGGAATATGAATTTGGTGACATCATCTCATGTCTCACCTTGAAAATAAATAGGGGAAAATGTAATTTTTCACAGTGTGAATTCAGCGTTTTTTCAAAATGGTTCAAATCTGTGATGTGGAAGGATGCAGTCACATGACTAGTGTTGCTTATTAGGTGGAAGGATTTTCCAAAGATAATATTTTGAGGAGGAAAGTAAGAGAATTTTTTATAGTGCATCTCATACATCAGCACAAGCAAAGCCCAGCACAGCGTGAGAATGGTCTTCAAAACATGATGGCTCTAACCACGGACTTTATACTTTCGTGCAGCCAGGAGAAAATTCTTAAAGCATGTTTCCTTTCCCAGCATCTTACCAGCCATGTTTGTGATTGCCATGCTAAGCTAAGATGCTATGTGCCACCCTGCTCAGAGTGCCGCTGTCATTGGACCGACATCTTTGCTATTTTGGAATTGTGGGATAGCTCGCGCCCACAGACTGAACTCGCCGGACTACTTTCACCACCCTGCTCAGAGTGCAGCTTTCTTTGGACTGATGACATACAGAATGTATCTCTTCCCAGATCGATCTCTTTCAGTGCTGCTTCTTGTTCTGACTTTAACACAAAGTTAACACGTAAGTCTTTCATCGCCAACTGTAAATGGTATTCAAAACATTCCAATTGTATCTTTCTGAACTCTTCTGCATCAAACTCTATTGTGTCAATGTTTATAATGTGCTTGAGCAATAACAGGTGAAGTTGCTCATAAATTTTAAGTTTCTTAAATATTTATTACGGCCACTCTTAAAACTTCAGTTATCTTTATAATATTATTACTGGTAAATTTTAGAATTAATTTAAATGAGATATACTCATTATCTCACAGGAATACGTATATCGCAATTATCTGGGAACTAGTTTTTGTGCAGGAATTCATCCAGCATGTCGCCGCGGGCGCGTACTAACACAGAATACCCAGAAACTGGACAGTTGTTCGGCCATAACGAGAGCGTCCACTTTTAGCTTGCCATAAGCTAAGCTAGTGGTGCTCATGAGAGTGTGGCTATGCGCAGGACACGGTCTCACTGAGGAAGACGCTTCTGTCATCACAGAGTCAGGACAGAACGGCGACGATGAGTGACCGCTGTTAACAGGACAGCCGTGAGCCAGCGATGAACCTGCTCCCAGCACTTTGAGTTAAAGGCTAAGATGAGCTAAAGTGATGGCTAACTTAAGCACTACCAGGAGCCCCAGTGTCAGTGAAACCAGATCCAGCATCTATGAGGCTGACAAAGGGACATTTTTTTTCTGTGGAGTGCTCTATGTGTGAACAACAGCAGAAGTGAAATCCAAGCCACCACACTGATATGTAATCCGTCTTATTGAGACATATGCAATGTTGTTGTTTTATTTTGAGTTTTTTTAATACACAGTGGTTACAAAGAGGCGGACACCAACATTTGTTGATCACAAAATACAAGAATTTGATTTAAAAGCTGAATTAAGGCCACATTAAAACCATATTAAAGCCATATCACATTTGGGGGAAAAAAACAGCCCAGATTGACTGTGTACTGGAGTAAATCATGAAGTGGACTGTAGCTGAACAGTTGACCTTCAGGCTATACCTTAGCTTAGATCACTTTTATGGCTACAAATAGCTCTAAATCTGTGTGCATTTTTCAGATGCTGTATAGCTAATTTTATTTTCATCAGCTACAGTGCATCCAGAAAGTATTCAAGCGCTGCAGCGCTTGAATACTTTAAATTAATAAATCTCATTACATAATGGATGAAAATTGAAAATGGATGAAAATTTTTGTTCCTCAAAATTCTACACACAATATCCCATAATGACAATGTGAAAAAAAAGTTTTTGAGATTTTTGCAAATTTATTAAAAATAACAAAACTAAGAAATCACATGTACGAGGTCTGTCAATAAAGTAACTGACCTTTTTATATATTTTTTTAAACAATATAGATTTGATTCATATGTTTTTACGTCAGACAAGCTTGAACCCTCGTGCGCATGCGTGAGTTTTTCCACGCCTGTCGGTGGCGTCATTCACCTGTGAGCATGCCTTGTGGAAGGAGTGGTCCCGCCCCCTCGTCGGATTTTCATTGTCTGGAAATGGCGGAATGATTTGGACTTTTTTCCATCAGAATTTTTTCAGAAGCTGTTACAGACTGACACCTGGAAACCATTTGAAAAATTTATCTGGCTTTCGGTGAAAATTTTACGGGCTTCACAGAGAATAAGGACTGTTACTACAGCTTTAAGGACGGCTTTAAGGACGGCTTTAAGGACGCGCACCGCACTCCGAGCTGCGACGACGAGGCATAAAACGCCAGATCATTTCTAAGCTGATGGCTCTCTGGATATGAGACCGTCGTGTGCACTTTCTCTGGTTATCACAAGAGCTGGACATCAGCCATTTTCCGGCAGATTTCACTTTTAACAAGAGATTTTGTCATGAAAAGCTGCGCGGAGGCTTCACGCATCACGACCGATTCGCTGTTTGAGAGAGACAAAGGAACACCTCCGTTTCGGCGTGTCAGAGGACAAGTTAGGACATGCCCAGCTCTCCACAATTTCTCTGATACTTACTGGACTGGTAAGCATTGAAAGCCGAGATAGGCATGTCCCAACTCGTCCCATCGAGTTGGGACATGCCTAATCCCTCGAGGGTTCAAGCTTGTCTGACGTAAAAACATATGAATCAAATCCATATAGTTTAAAAAAAAAATAAAAAGGTCCGTTACTTTATTGACAGACCTCATACATACTGTAAGTATTCACAGCCTTTGCCATGAAGCACAAAACTGAGCTCAGATGCATCCTGTTTTCACTGATCATCCTTGAGATGTTTCTACAGCTTAATTGAAGTCCACCTGGGGTAAATTCAGTTGATTGGACATGATTTGGAAAGGCACACACCTGTCTACATATAAAGGTCCCACAGTTGACAGTGCATGTCAGAGCACAAACCAAGCATGGAGTCAAAGGAATTGTCTGTAGACCTCCGAGACAGGATTGTCAACGCACAAATCTGGGGAAGGATACAGAAACATTTATGCCGCTTTGAAGGTCCCATTGAGCACAGTAGCCTCCATCGTCCATAAATGGAAGAATTTCAGATCCACCAGAACTCTTCCCAGAGCTGGCCACCCATCTAAACTGAGCAATCGGTAAAGAAGAACCTTACTCAGGGAGGTGACCAAAAACCCAATGGTCACTTTGTCAGAGCTCCAGCATTTGTCTGTGGAGAGAGGAGAACCTTCCAGAAGGACAACCATCTCTGAGGAAATCCACCAATCAGGCCTGCATGGTAGAGTGACCAGACAGAAGCCACTCCGTAGTAAAAGGCACGTGGCAGCCCACATGGAGTTTTCCAAAAGGCACCTGAAGGACGCTCAGACCACAAGAAACAAAATTTTCTATGTCTGATGAGACAAAGATTGAACTCTTTGGTGTGAATGCCAGGCACCATGTTTGGAGGACACCAGGCACTATCTCTACAGTGAAGCATGGTGGTGGCAGCATCATGCTGTAGGGATGTTTTTCAGCAGCTGGAACTGGGATACTAGTCAGGATTGAGGGAAAGATGTAATGTAATGTACATTAATTTACATTACAGCAATGTACAGAGATGAAAACCTTTTCCAGAGCACTCTTGACCTCAGACTGGGGTACGATTCATCTTTCAGCAGGACAGTGACCCTAAGCACACAGCCAAGATATCAAAGGAGTGGCTTAAGGACAACTTGGTGAATGTCCTTGAGTGATCCAGCCAGAGCCCAGACCTGAATCCAATTGAAGATCTCTGGAGAGAGCTGATAATGGCTGTGCACCGACACTCCCCATCCAACCTGATGGAGCTTGAGAGGTGCTGCAAAGAAGAATAGTCAAAACTGCCCAAAGATAGGCGCACCAAGCTTGTGGCATCATATTCAAGAAGACCTGGGGCTGTAATTGCTGCCAAAGGTGCATCAACAAAGTATTGAGCAAAGGGTATGAATACTTATGCACACATGATTTCTTTGCTTTTTAATTTTTTTAATTAATTTGCAAAAATAAAAATATAAAAAACTTTTTTTCATGTTGTCATTATGGGGTGCTGTGAGCAGAATTTTGAGGGAAAAATGAATTTACGCCATTTTGGAGTAAGGCTGACACATAAAATGTGGAAAAAGTGAAGTGTTATTACTTTCCGGATGTACTGTACATCAGGACTCGCTAATGATTCATAATCTGTTAAATACAGTATGGTAATTGTGCACCTCCTCAGTAGTCCTATGATATGATACACATCATGCATCCTGTATTAACAATAACACCACTTTAACTACAGCTCTTCTTACTTCAAATGTCACATCCATCAATAACAGCTAAAGCAGACCAGAGCTTTCATCAGGGCTCATTAACAACCACAACAGAAACACTGGGTGATTAATTCACAGAGTAGCTATGGCTCCGGGCGTGTTTGGAACTGACACTCACACAGGATGATGTGTTATGATGTGAGGTTCCGGTGTTATGTCAGCAAGCACATAAAGCTCACCTCACCTGTCAACAGTGCAATATGGTGTAATGGGAAAAAATATGGAATCTTGTGAGGCAGCTGAAGCGAGTATTTAAGTCTGCTGAGTTTTTGTACAGCACATATGGTGAGATATAACAGTGTTATTTAAAGATGCTTTATAATTGTGCTGTGATTCACTTTAAAATGATACACACATTCATCAGTTAAGTTTGTACAAGTAATGACAGCCCTGAAAGTAATGTGTCAGTGAATATTGTCTGTAATGTGACTATTTGGGTCAGAGAATTCATACAATGGTCGTATATTATATTGAAACTATTTTTCATTTTCTACTCAATGGTGGGGTCAGGTCTGGGACCATGCTCTGGTGCGGCGATTTGCCACATCTGCCACACTATGGAACTGTTTTGGGGCCTGAATGGCAACCACCTAAGCAGACAACAAGTCCAGCCGAATCTCTGAAAAGTAACTACTTGTAACAAGCAAGGAGAAACGTGGATGTGTCCTTGGGATTCTCCAGTCATTTGGGTCCTCAACACTGAGGCTGATGTCCACTTAGCTCCCTTGGCGTTTGGTAGATCTTGGCGCTGTTCGACGTTAATCAAGTTTTCGCTCTCTGTCAGCAAATGCTGAGCTTATTGTCAGAGTGTGAATGGGCCATTCGTAAACCAATGACTACAAAGTCTTTCCAACTGTACTGAAGGATCTGCAGAAGACACCTACAATCACCTTTGGTCACTGGTTATCATTTAGGTCTCACAACCATATAGTAAGGGTTAGGGTAAGACAGAAACACTTTTACAAAGATTTCATCATCACCAAACACCTCTGTCCAGGGACCTTGTGACTCCATAAGCTCTTCCTGGGTACCTCAAGATCCCAAAAGCTGAGGATCCAGAGACATGAATGTCACCTGTGACATAAGTGAATGTCTCTACAAACTCAGCACTTCACCACATACCGATACACCAGGAAGTCATTGAAAGCCAAGATCTATAGTCAGGATCCAGTGCAATCTCAAGCCTACACTCCAAAAAACTGAGTCATTAGGTGAACTCAATTCAATTATGTCCAGGATTTCCATCTAATAAATATATGTAGCCCCAACTCAAATAAAACACATCCATGCAAGGTAATTTAATTTAATTTAGTTGGTACTATATATATTTATTTGATGGAAATCCAATTAGTCAGCTTTTTGAGTGTAGACTCAGTAAGTATAAATTGTAAATGATGGTTTTGTGAGTATTAAACTATAATACAGGTTGTCAGCCAGAAATCGTTGTTGTTGTGGAAATCCCTCGGTGGATATAAGATAGTTGATCGATGGTGGACGTGGAAATGACTTTAACAGGCCCAGTCTTGATGCGCAAAGTTTCTGACAGGCACCGCACATAGTTGCTCCAGGAAGCTTCGTTTAGTTATGCTCTTGCTCTCTCAATTTCCTTTTTCTTCTCTTCTTGTTGTTCATTCGCATGTTTTCGAAGACCTGCGCTCTCATGGGGATTATTGCTCGCCAGCTGTCTTGTTCCTCCGTGTGTTCCTCCCAGGTTTTCCAGCTGATGGAGCAGGTCTTGAGGTTGTCCTTCTGGAGGTCCTTATTGCAGTTTTTCCAGCCCTCCTCTGGTACATTTTCCTTCACTCAGCTGGGAGTAGAAGATCTGTTTGGGAAGTTGGTTGTCATCCATCCTAAAGATGTAACCCACTCACTGAATCTAGTTCTTGAGGATGACACACAATATGCTTTGGAGCTTGGCTTCAGTCAGGACACTGATCGTGGTCTTCCCACCTGATGCAGAGGATACTCCTTTCACAGCATTGGTGGAACTGCTCAAGGATCTTCAGGTGGTGGCGGCAGGTGGTCCAGGTCTCAGCTCCATCCAGCAGGGTTGGTGTGACAACAGCTTTATAGACGAGGATTTTTAGAAGGCAGTTCCACACTTGAGTCGTTATTGGATCTCATCATTGATGCTGGCATTTGAAGATACGTGGCTGCCCAGGTATGGAAAGTGGGTCACGTTCTCCAGGACATGTGCAGATTCACAGCAGGAAGCATTGGATTGACCAGAAAATGTAGATAAAGTGAACATATACTCTTGAAAAACAGGCAGATGCCCCTTATTGAGACAGAACAGAGAAAATGTGTTTTCTGAGTAGTTAAATACGAGGTCTGTTAGAAAAGTAACGGACCATTTTATTTTTTGCAAAAACTATATGGATTTGAATCATGTGTGATTGCATCAGCCAAGCTTGAACCTTTGTGCGCATGCGTGAGTTTTTTCACGCCTGTCGGTTGCGTCATTCGCCTGTGAGCACGCCTTGTGGGAGGAGTGGTCCACCGCCCTCATCGGATTTTCAGAGAGACAGCCAAGTGGAAACCATTTGGAAAATTTAGATGGCTTTCGGTGAAGATCTTATGGGGATCACACAGATTAAGAACAATTACAACTGGATTAAAGATGGCCCACAGCGGCGGATGGCGCGCCGTGCACCGAGCGGCGATCAACAGGCTCAAAAGACCAGATCATTTCCAAAGTGAACGCTTTGTTGATCCGGGACGTCGTCTGACTACCAGAGAAATGGCAAGACAGCTGGACATAGCACTTTTTCGGCACATTCCACTGTTACAGGAGTTTTTGTAATGAAAGAGGAGCGGAGAAATTCGCCACGGAGCCGCTCATGGCGCGGGAGGAAAGCACCTCCGTGTTGGTCTCACAGGACAAGCCCTAACATGCTCAGCTCTTGCACCATTCGGAAGATTCAGACGGCTTTCGGTGGCTTTTCAGTCGTGTGACTATCCGAGAAATTGTGGACGAGCTGGACATGCCACAACATGTCCTGTGAGGCTTCATCACGGCGTTGCTTTTTGTTGTGTGCCCTGCGCCTCCGTCCCGACACGCGAATTCCTCCGCAAGTCTTTTCATGCCGAAAAAGTGCTGATGTCAAACTCTTCTGCCATTTCTGTGGTTGTCAGACGACGTCCCGGATCAACAAAGAGTTCACTTTGGAAATGATCTGGTCGTTTGAGCCTGTTGATCACCGCTCGGTGCGCGGCGCGCCATCCGCCACTGAGGGCCGTCTTTAATCCAGTTGTAATTGTCCTTAATCTGTGTGATCCCCATAAAATCTTCACCGAAAGACATCTGAATTTTCCAAATGGTTTCCACTTGACTGTCTCTCACACTTTCTGAAAAAAATTTGATGAAGCAAAGCAGCAGTCGATCAGCCAATTTCCTGACAATGAAAATCCGACGAGGGGGCTGGACCACTCCTCCCACAAGGCGTGCTCACAGGCGAATGACGCAACCGACAGGCGTGAAAAAACTCACGCATGCGCACGAAGGTTCAACCTTGGCTGATGCAATCACACATGATTCAAATCCATATAGTTTTTGCAAAAAATAAAAAGCTCCGTTACTTTTCTAACAGACCTCGTATTTGCTCCATCATCTGAATGTGTTTAAGGTTTGCAGGAAATTAATGCCATGAATACCCTCTCGTCTCTTGTGAAAATAACAAGATGACTTCCACTTCAGCTTCTTGGCCTTGGTGTATGGCCCAGAGAACAAACAAGGAAGCTGGATCTCAGAAGAACAGGAGAGGCTCAAGATATTACAGGTGTAAGTTCTGTTTATGATGGATAAGCAACAAAGAAAGATTAAAGTAAACAAATTGCCATGACTGCTGATCCGATAAGAGTGCAGACAAATCAAGAGCAGCAGCAAAACAGCATATATACAGCAGCAGGCTCATGGAAAAAATGCTGAACAAGAACAAGAAAAAAAAGGAAAACATGTTAGATCAGTCACAAAAGAATATCAAAGTCAACAAAGTCTATACTGAAACAACAATAAAGTGATGCTGACACAAGGTGGAAAGTGTAAATGTCTTGGCTGATCTGATGCAGAGCAGGTTTGAGTGATTACTGACAGAGTGCAACTGAGAACTCCTGTGGAACAGAAGAATAGGAAGAGAAGAAACATAATATATTCAGAAGAAAAGCAAAATCAAAACTTTGAAGGGCGTTCAAGATCACGGCAAATATTAAGGATACTATCCTCTGGCATAAAAGCAGTTTTCATATTCTCAGATTATGATGCAGTGAAAGAAATGATGCTGATGTTCTCCAGCATCTGCTCCAGCTTATCAATGAGAAACTACTGGGTAAAATTCATCAACATGTCCTCATCTGCTGAGACCCAGCATTAGTCCACACCAATCAGACTTTAACCAGAGCTACAGGAGTGTTTATGTGAACTGTTGCATCAAACAAACTACGACCCTGATCAGTCTGTACTTATGTCAACTTGTGTGCAAACCTGATGGATCGCCTTCATTAATAAAAATATTACCTCTCTATGCTGTTAGCCTCCCATCCATACTAATCTGCTGTTTTTCAGATCCAAAAACCAATCAGTGTTAAAATGCCAGTAGATTTGTGTGTGTGTGTGTGTGTGTGTGTGTGTGTGTGTGTGTGTGTGTGTGTGTGTGTGTGTGTGTGTGTGTGTGTGTGTGTGTGTGTGTGTGTGTGTGTGTGTGTGTGTGTGTGTGTGTGTGTCTGGGCTAAGTGACAACCTCCAGTCATGAAAAATTAAGCTAACATGGAAGTGCCAAATCTTGCAGTTGAATGTTGCAGGATATCTTGAATGGCCGCTTGAGGCTGGCTCCAAAAGCAAGTCATTCCCCATAGAACCCCATGTTAACATCCACAATTTTTCAGCAGAAATAAAAATGCTTGCAACCTGGGCCAAAAAATGGTTTTGATCTCTATAAACTAGTTTCTTCATTCATGACAATTGAATGGGGGTGAATTTGAAGAGTTCAGGCGCAAAACCCCATAAATGCCACACCCATAGAAAATGAGATAACCTTTGCAAGTGAAAGCTTACCGAGGCTCGTATCCGATAACAAAATCAATTCTGCCGCAATGCCCCATAAATCCTGTGGTAAATGCAAGTCAAGATGCAGTTTGTATGCAGAACCTCGTAAGCGCCATCCCAGGTTGTGTGCAAAACCACATAGTGAACAGTGCACCACTCACTGGCATGTATCTTGGTCACATGACGCAAAGACTACGGCGCCCACGTAAGCTTCTCTGATGATGCGTTTACACATAACGACAGCACGTCATGAATGCCATGAAGTATACATTCTTGTCTGCTGATCACAAATGTAATGATTTGAGGCAGAGGCGTCAGGTGTCCTCAGGAACTGCTGCAACCTGTTACCACGTAACAGTGCATCGTTAAGCTCTGTCACGTTGTAAATGAGGCGAATTGTCTCCACAAACACACACATATTCATCCATCTGCTGATAAACAATTTAGATCGCTTCAGTTTGCTCCTTTAAATCCACACCAGAAGAACTTTGTGACTGCATGCTTAGTTGGGCTCTGTGCCATGGAGTGGTGCAGAGAGGAGGAGATGGAGACAGCCAGATGTGTGGCTTCTTGCGGCTCTCGTCTCGCTCGTTTTCCCAAACATCAGGCACAGCAGCAGGTGAAACACCTGCAGGAGCATGCTGAGGAGCACTGGAACGAAACTTTTAGCAGACTTTGCACCTCTGTCCTAGCGTACATTAAAGTGATGGACTTACTGAGTTTTGCAAACAAACTGATGGTGGAGATACCAGGTTTTGCAGCCAAATATATTAAAGGTTTCAAATTAACACATTCCTGAATAAAGGTTGATTTTTGAGATTCTGCTATTTTGTTCAGTGCACCATAACCATTTCATAACAAGAAAGAATGATTCATGGAGATGTACAACTTCCATCAGGTAAATATCCTTATTTAAAGCAAGAGTGGTCTGGTGGAGATACAGGGTTAAGTGCCTGAACTCTTCATTTTTTTAAAAAATATTTTAATTAACTCATCAGTCTAAGCAAATGTCAAACTATAAAGTTATTAATAATTAGGGGTGTGGTCATTGTGAGTGACAGCTGGTGTGCTGATGAGCTGATTCCAGGATCCTGTGAGCTGAGGCTGGTAGCACCTGTGGAGTTGACCATGTTTGTCATTTCTGTGCATTTTATTCTAATTATTTTAGATAATATGGCTTGCTGCATGGTTAATTGCAGTAATAAACCATCTAAAAAGTTGGCACTCCAGTGTTTCCATTGAGTGAAAATTTAGTATTATTTAATTTGTATATTAGTACTAGTCATAATTAGGAGGTACCGATAGCTTGGTGACATTAGTTCCATTGATGGTGCCACAATTACAGAGGAAATATGTTATGTACGTATTTTTTTCTTCTTTTTTTGTTTTCTTTGTTTAAAATTCATTCATTCATTCATTCATTCATTCATTCATTCATTCATTCATTCATTCATTCATGTGGTCATATTGTTTACTTCCCACACCCAAGCCATCAGTTATGAAAATCGCCACCCAGTCTGCAAAAAATATTTGTTACAGGTGCACGTCCAGGCTGCAGGTCTGAGTCTGAACAGTGAAAAACAAAACATTAATGACCAGACTTTTAATCACAGAAATGACTCCAGTCCCACTTTACTCGAATCGGCGAGTGTTTAACTTTAATTTGTACCTATACTCCTGTGCATGTCCAGACTGCTCTGGGTTTTTAGTGCAAATACATTGCACTGGGACGGGACATTTTATCCGATTTGAGTGAAAATCCGTTATACACAATCCGTTATATACAGTGTTTATTAAATGGAAAACAATGCAAAAACATTGGGACTTTTTTGTCCGGTGATATCCGGTTTATACGATGATGATTTAGGTGAGTTTTACTGTACATGGGACTGAACAGTAAATTTACCTCTCAAAGCTTTGACGATGAAGTTGCTTCTATCTCACATGGCTGACTTCATTTTCCAAGATTTTTCTTCTGTTCGGATCTGAAGGGAATCTGTACATCTTTAAGCCCTTTTTCTATTTGTGCCTCCAAATGCACAACAACCTGACAGTTTCAGCAAATAAATAAAATAGCTGGATTTACATGCAGACAGATTAACAGCAAACACTATTTTGGACACAAGATGGCACCACGAGTCACATGAACGTTTTTTTGTTTTGTTTTTTTTACTTATCATGTCGTCAATCTCTCAATTAATGCACTCTTGTCAGCAACAGTGGACCATCAGGAGAAAACATAATCATGATATGACTTAGCTAAGGACATAAGACACTCTGGAAGAGAACAAGATTTAAGATTAACAACTTTATTGATCCCTAAAAGGGCAATTCATCTTGACACCCAGTTACCTCAACAAAAATACAGCAATTAATCCACAATTATTACTAGTTGATGTCATGTGTGCAGATGAAACAGCTGAAACAAACAGCTGGGAGATAACGGGAATGAATGCCAGGCATGCAGAATGACTGAGGAGTAAATCCACCACAAATAAGCAAGAGTGAGCCTTATCAAAATAAAACAGGAGATGGGAACAGGGAACTGTAATTAACCGAGCCTTGACAATTACTCAAAAAATGTTCGTCAATCATCTTGGAGTGGTCAGAAGACAATGCATTTATTCTTTGAAGTCAACATTAACGTGGAAACAAGGTCAAATGTATTTCTATTTGTTTCTATGAAAATCCAAGCATTATAATGTCAGTTTATTTTTGAATTGTGTTGCAAAATTACAGCTCATTTTAATGGACAGAAGCTATTCACCTTTGACCTCGTGTTATGCGCGTACATGATGGGTGTGCACCATTTCTATATAATACTCACTTATTTGGGATAAGTGAGTATTATATAAGTGAGTATTATTAATCAATCAATCAATTTTATTTATATAGCGCCAAATCACAACAAACAGTTGCCCCAAGGCGCCTTATATTGTAAGGCAAGGCCATACAATAATTACGTAAAAACCCCAACGGTCAAAACGACCCCCTGTGAGCAAGCACTTGGCAACAGTGGGAAGGAAAAACTCCCTTTTAACAGGAAGAAACCTCCAGCAGAACCAGGCTCAGGGAGGGGCAGTCTTCTGCTGGGACTGGTTGGGGCTGAGGGAGAGAACCAGGAAAAAGACATGCTGTGGAGGGGAGCAGAGATCAATCACTAATGATTAAATGCAGAGTGGTGCATACAGAGCAAAAAGAGAAAGAAACACTCAGTGCATCATGGGAACCTCCCAGCAGTCTAAGTCTATAGCAGCATAACTAAGGGATGGTTCAGGGTCACCTGATCCAGCCCTAACTATAAGCTTTAGCAAAAACAAAAGTTTTAAGCCTAATCTTAAAAGTAGAGAGGCTGTCTGTCTCCCTGATCTGAATTGGGAGCTGGTTCCACAGGAGAGGAGCCTGAAAGCTGAAGGCTCTGCCTCCCATTCTACTCTTACAAACCCTAGGAACTACAAGTAAGCCTGCAGTCTGAGAGCGAAGCGCTCTATTGGGGTGATATGGTACTATGAGGTCCCTAAGATAAGATGGGACCTGATTATTCAAAACCTTATAAGTAAGAAGAAGAATTTTAAATTATATTCTAGAATTAACAGGAAGCCAATGAAGAGAGGCCAATATGGGTGAGATATGCTCTCTCCTTCTAGTCCCCGTTAGTACTCTAGCTGCAGCATTTTGAATTAACTGAAGGCTTTTCAGGGAACTTTTAGGACAACCTGATAATAATGAATTACAATAGTCCAGCCTAGAGGAAATAAATGCATGAATTAGTTTTTCAGCATCACTCTGAGACAAGACCTTTCTAATTTTAGAGATATTGCGTAAATGCAAAAAAGCAGTCCTACATATTTGTTTAATATGCGCTTTGAATGACATATCCTGATCAAAAATGACTCCAAGATTTCTCACAGTATTACTAGAGGTCAGGGTAATGCCATCCAGAGTAAGGATCTGGTTAGACACCATGTTTCTAAGATTTGTGGGGCCAAGTACAATAACTTCAGTTTTATCTGAGTTTAAAAGCAGGAAATTAGAGGTCATCCATGTCTTTATGTCTGTAAGACAATCCTGCAGTTTGGTGTGTGTCCTCTGGCTTCATGGATAGATAAAGCTGGGTATCATCTGCGTAACAATGAAAATTTAAGCAATGCCGTCTAATAATACTGCCTAAGGGAAGCATGTATAAAGTGAATAAAATTGGTACTAGCACAGAACCTTGTGGAACTCCATAATTAACTTTAGTCTGTGAAGAAGATTCCCCATTTACATGAACAAATTGTAATCTATTAGATAAATATGATTCAAACCACCGCAGCGCAGTGCCTTTAATACCTATGGCATGCTCTAATCTCTGTAATAAAATTTTATGGTCAACAGTATCAAAAGCAGCACTGAGGTCTAACAGAACAAGCACAGAGATGAGTCCACTGTCTGAGGCCATAAGAAGATCATTTGTAACCTTCACTAATGCTGTTTCTGTACGATGATGAATTCTAAAACCTGACTGAAACTCTTCAAATAGACCATTCCTCTGCAGATGATCAGTTAGCTGTTTTACAACTACCCTTTCAAGAATTTTTGAGAGAAAAGGAAGGTTGGAGATTGGCCTATAATTAGCTAAGATAGCTGGGTCAAGTGATGGCTTTTTAAGTAATGGTTTAATTACTGCCACCTTAAAAGCCTGTGGTACATAGCCAACTAATAAAGATAGATTGATCATATTTAAGATCGAAGCATTAAATAATGGTAGGGCTTCCTTGAGCAGCCTGGTAGGAATGGGGTCTAATAGACATGTTGATGGTTTGGATGAAGTAACTAATGAAAATAACTCAGACAGAACAATCTGAGAGAAAGAGTCTAACCAAATACCGGCATCACTAAAAGCAGCCAAAGATAACGATACGTCTTTGGGATGGTTATGAGTAATTTTTTCTCTAATAGTTAAAATTTTATTAGCAAAGAAAGTCATGAAGTCATTACTAGTTAAAGTTAAAGGAATACTCAGCTCAATAGAGCTCTGACTCTTTGTCAGCCTGGCTACAGTGCTGAAAAGAAACCTGGGGTTGTTCTTATTTTCTTCAATTAGTGATGAGTAGTAAGATGTCCTAGCTTTACGGAGGGCTTTTTTATAGAGCAACAGACTCTTTTTCCAGGCTAAGTGAAGATCTTCTAAATTAGTGAGACGCCATTTCCTCTCCAACTTACAGGTTATCTGCTTTAAGCTGCGAGTTTGAGAGTTATACCACGGAGTCAGGCACTTCTGATTTAAAGCTCTCTTTTTCAGAGGAGCTACAGCATCCAAAGTTGTCTTCAATGAAGATGTAAAACTATTGACGAGATACTCTATCTCACTTACAGAGTTTAGCTAGCTACTCTGCCTTGTGTTGGTATATGGCATTAGAGAACATAAAGAAGGAATCATATCCTTAAACCTAGTTACAGCGCTTTCTGAAAGACGTCTAGTGTAATGAAACTTATTCCCCACTGCTGGGTAGTCCATCAGAGTAAATGTAAATGTTATTAAGAAATGATCAGACAGAAGGGAGTTTTCAGGGAATACTGTTAAGTCTTCTATTTCCATACCATAAGTCAGAACAAGATCTAAGATATGATTAAAGTGGTGGGTGGACTCATTTACATTTTGAGCAAAGCCAATTGAGTCTAATAATAGATTAAATGCAGTGTTGAGGCTGTCATTCTCAGCATCTGTGTGGATGTTAAAATCGCCCACTATAATTATCTTATCTGAGCTAAGCACTAAGTCAGACAAAAGGTCTGAAAATTCACAGAGAAACTCACAGTAACGACCAGGTGGATGATAGATAATAACAAATAAAACTGGTTTTTGGGACTTCCAATTAGGATGGACAAGACTAAGAGTCAAGCTTTCAAATGAATTAAAGCTCTGTCTGGGTTTTTGATTAATTAATAAGCTGGAATGGAAGATTGCTGCTAATGCTCTCCCTCGGCCCATGCTACGAGCATTCTGGGAATTAGTGTGACTCGGGGGTGTTGACTCATTTAAACTAACATATTCATCCTGCTGTAACCAGGTTTCTGTAAGGCAGAATAAATCAATATGTTGATCATGTTGTGTGGGCCGCCAGAAGAGGAGGTACTGCTGGCCCACCACCAGAGGGCGCCCTGCCTGAAGTGCGGGCTTCAGGCACGAGAGGGCGCTGCTGCCACAGACACAGCCGGGGGTGACAGCTGTCACTCATTATCTCTTGACAGCTGTCACCCTTCTACACTACATCATCTCACTCCATAAAGACCGGACGTCATCTCCACCTCGTTGCCGAGATATCTTCTACCTGTGAAGGTAATTCTCTGCTGTACTAAAAACTGTGTCATTGTCTGACCTCTTTTGCAGCCGCTTTCCTGTTGTGTGCCTTATCTGCTGGATTGGCGTTTGGTGTGTACAGCGGCGGCTTCACTTCACACCCAAACCAGATAAGTGATTCGACAGACGCTGCACGAGTGTGTGTTAGAGGTGGAGGTGGAATTCCCACCGTTGTTGTTACTGGGTGTGCACACACCCACATCTCACTGTTTGTGCTCCTCGCCAGCAGTACCAGATCCGACAGTCGGGGACGGTGATCACCTGGGAATTCGGGACTTGGCGGCTCCAGTATTCACCAGGTTCGGTGGCGGCGGAAATCGTGTGGTTCCGGCTCTTCACCTTTGTGGATTGACTGTTATCAGATTCTGAGATTGTCTGTATATTCGTTGTGCACCTTCACAACATTAAATTGTTACCTTTTGGCTCATCTATTGACCGTTCATTTGCGCCCCCTGTTGTGGGTCCGTGTCACTACACTTTCCCCAACAGGATATCTCGGCCAACGTCATGGATCCCGAGGGGCGTCAACCATCTGTTGGACAGCCAATGGAAGAGCAGGGTGCGCAGGCGTCGGCTGGAGGCGTGATTGGTGAGTTGCAGCACATCCTCACCGCCTTTACCGCTCGGCTGGACCTGATGACCGAGCAACACATCATCCTTAATCGCAGGATGGAGGCTCTCACCACGCAGGTGGAAGCGCGTGCTCAGGGTGCTGCTGCAGCTCCTCCTCCTGCCGACCCGGTGGTGAATACAGACATTCCACTGGTCATTCAACGACCCCCCCCACCATCCCCTGAAGCATACATAAGCCCCCCAGAGCCGTACGGAGGTTGTGTGGAGACGTGCGCGGACTTTCTTATGCAGTGTTCGCTCATCTTTGCACAACGTCCCGTGATGTACGCGTCTGACGCCAGCAAGGTGGCTTACGTGATTAATTTGCTTCGAGGCAAGGCACGCGCTTGGGCTACAGCGCTTTGGGAACAGAGTTCACGGCTCCTCGCCTCTTATACTGGGTTTGTGGGGGACCTCAGAACTGTTTTTGATCACCCTAACAGAGGCGAAACCGCGTCTACCGTGCTGCTGTCAATGAGACAGGGGCGCCACAGTGCAGCTGAATATGCAGTCGACTTCCGCATCACGGCTGCGAGATCCGGCTGGAATATGACTGCGCTCCGCGCCGCCTTCATAAACGGACTGTCGTTGGTCCTGAAGGAGCACCTGGTGGCTAAGGAGGAACCGCGGGATTTGGCTGAGCTTATCGATTTGGTTATACGATTGGACAATCGGTTAGAAGAACGCCGACGGGAGCGAGGCGAAGGGCGTGGTCAGGCACAAGCCGTCCCTCTTCCTCCCGGGTCCGAAAGAGAGCCGTCTTCCCCACGCTCCACAGCCACAGCGCTCCGTGTGGCTACAGCTCCCCCTGCTGACGGTGCTAGGGACACGAGCAGGGCCACATTCAGACAGAGGAGGCTGGTCCGTGGGGAGTGTTTTGTCTGCGGCTCGAGTGAGCATCAGCAGAGAGACTGCCTCAAACGGTCAAAACACAAATGCCCGCCCTTAGAGACTGGGCTGAGGGGGGGTCATAACATTCACGTGGGTCATACACATCTGTCAACACGACTCCCAGTTAAAATCCTGAGCGGGGATTTAACCCTTCAAGCCCCAGCACTGGTGGACACGGGGTCAGAAGGGAATCTGCTGGATAGCAGATGGGCCAGGGAGGTAGGGCTCCATCTGGTGGCGCTTTCTTCGCCAGTGAGGGTGCGAGCACTAGATGGCACTCTTCTCCCTTTTATCACACACAAGACACTACCTGTAACCCTGGTAGTGTCTGGGAATCACCGGGAGGAGATTGAGTTTTTTGTAACTCCTTCTACCTCCCGCGTGGTTTTGGGCTTCCCATGGATGATTAAACACAATCCCCGTATTGATTGGCCGTCTGGGGTTGTGACTCAGTGGAGCGAAACCTGCCACCGGAAGTGTTTAGGATCCTCGGTTCCTCCCGGTGTAAATGCTAATGAGGAGGTTAAAGTCCCTCCCAATCTGACGGCGGTGCCAGTTGAGTACCACGACCTTGCTGACGTCTTCAGCAAGGATCTGGCGCTCACCCTTCCCCGCACCGTCCGTACGATTGTGCCATTGATTTGGTCCCGGGCGCTGAGTACCCGTCCAGCAGGCTGTACAACCTCTCACGTCCTGAGCGCAAATCAATGGAGACGTACATCCGGGACTCATTAGCTGCCTGGCTGATCCGGAATTCCACCTCCCCGATGGGTGCAGGTTTCTTTTTTGTGGGCAAGAAAGATGGCGGACTCCGTCCATGCATTGATTATAGGGGGCTGAACGACATAACAGTTCGTAATCGATAGCCTTTACCCCTGTTGGATTCAGTGTTCACGCCCCTGCATGGAGCCCAAATTTTCACCAAACTGGACCTTAGGAATGCGTATCACCTGGTTCGGATCCGGAAGGGAGACGAATGGAAGACGGCATTTAACAGCCCATTAGGTCATTTTGAGTACCTGGTCATGCCGTTCGGCCTCACTAACGCCCCCGCGACGTTCCAAGCTTTGGTAAACGACGTCTTGCGGGACTTCCTGCACCGATTCGTCTTCATATATCTGGATGACATACTCATCTTTTCCCCGGACCCTGAGACTCATGTCCAGCATGTACGTCAGGTCCTGCAGCAGTTGTTGGAGAACCGGCTGTTTGTGAAGGGCGAGAAGTGTGAGTTTCACCGCACCTCTTTGTCCTTCCTGGGGTTCATCATCTCCTCCAACTCCGTCACCCCTGATCCGGCCAAGGTTGCGGCGGTGAGAAATTGGCCCCAACCAACAAGCCGTAGGAAGCTGCAACAGTTCCTCGGCTTTGCAAATTTCTACAGGAGATTCATTAAGGGCTACAGGTAGTTAGCCCCCTGACAGCCCTGACCTCTCCAAAAGTCCCCTTCACTTGGTCGGATCGGTGCGAAGCCGCGTTCAAGGAGTTGAAACGCCGGTTCTCGTCTGCACCAGTTATGGTGCAGCCCGACCCTAGCCGCCAGTTTGTGGTTGAAGTGGACGCCTCTGACTCAGGGATAGGAGCCGTGCTATCCCAGAGCGGAGAGACCGATAAGGTTCTTCACCCGTGTGCCTACTTTTCTCGCAGGTTGACCCCAGCTGAACGGAACTATGACGTCGGCAATCGAGAACTCCTTGTGGTGAAAGAGGCTCTTGAGGAGTGGAGACACCTGTTGGAGGGAGCGTCTGTGCCTTTCACGGTTTTCACTGACCATCGGAACCTGGAGTATATCAGGACCGCCAAGCGGCTGAACCCCAGGCAAGCCCGCTGGTCACTGTTCTTCGGGCGTTTTGACTTCCGAATCACCTACCGCCCCGGGACCAAGAACCAGAGATTGGATGCATTGTCCCGGGTGCATGAAGACGAAGTCAAGACTGAGCTGTCGGATCCACCGGAGCCCATCATTCCGGAGTCCACTATCATGGCCACCCTCACCTGGGACGTGGAGAAGACCGTCCGGGAGGCCCTGGCACGGAGCCGGGCCCCAGAACAGGGCCGAAGAACAGACTTTACGTCCCACCGGAGGCAAGAGCTGCTGTCTTGGATTTCTGTGACGGTTCTAAGCTCTCCTGTCATCCGGGGGTGCGAAGGACCGTGGCAGTGGTCCGGCAGCGCTTCTGGTGGGCGTCCCTGGAGGCCGACGTCCGGGAGTATATCCAAGCCTACACCACCTGTGCCAGGGGCAAGGCAGACCATCAGAAGGCACAGGGACTTCTTCAGCCACTTCCTGTGCCTCATCGCCCCTGGTCCCACATCGGTCTGGATTTTGTCATGGGCCTCCCGCCGTCCCAGGGCATGATGACCATCTTCACGATAGTGGACCGGTTCTCCAAGGCGGTCCACTTCGTGGCCCTCCCAAAGCTCCCCACGGCCCAGGAGACTGCAGACCTCCTGGTCCACCACGTCGTCCGTCTGCATGGGATACCGACCGACATCGTCTCTGATCGTGGTCCCCAGTTCTCCTCACATGTCTGGAGGAGCTTCTGCCGGGAACTGGGGGCCACTGTGAGCCTCTCGTCCGGGTATCACCCACAGACCAATGGACAGGCAGAACGGGCCAATCAGGAATTGGAGCAAGCCCTGCGCTGTGTGACGTCCGCACACCCGACGGCCTGGAGTGAACATCTGGCCTGGATCGAGTATGCGCATAACAGCCAGGTGTCCTCTGACACCGGCCTCTCCCCATTTGAGGTGTGTTTGGGGTATCAGCCAGACCTAATGTTTAATAGACCACATTTAACTGTTTTAGTCTGTGGTGCAGTTGAAGGTGCTATATTATTTTTCTTTTTGAATTTTTATGCTTAAATAGATTTTTACTGGTTATTGGTAGTCTGGGAGCAGGCACCGTCTCTACGGGGATGGGGTAATGAGGGGATGGCAGGGGGAGAGAAGCTGCAGAGAGGTGTGCAAGACTACAACTCTGCTTCCTGGTCCCAACCTTGGATAGTCACGGTTTGGAGGATTTAAGAAAATCGGCCAGATTTCTAGAAATGAGAGCTGCTCCATCCAAAGTGGGATGGATGCCGTCTCTCCTAACAAGACCAGGTTTTCCCCAGAAGCTTTGCCAATTATCTATGAAGCCTACCTCATTTTTTGGACACCACTCAGACAGCCAGCAATTCAAGGAGAACATGCGGCTAAACATGTCACTCCCGGTCCGATTGGGGAGGGGCTCAGAGAAAACTACAGAGTCCGACATTGTTTTTGCAAAGTTACACACCGATTCAATGTTAATTTTAGTGACCTCCGATTGGCGTAACCGGGTGTCATTACTGCCGACGTGAATTACAATCTTACCAAATTTACGTTTAGCCTTAGCCAGCAGTTTCAAATTTCCTTCAATGTTGCCTGCTCTGGCCCCCGGAAGACAATTGACTATGGTTGCTGGTGTCTCTAACTTCACATTTCTCACAACAGAGTGGCCAATAACCAGAGTTTGATCCTCGGCGTCAAAAACGGTTAGAAATGTGAACGGGTTGGCGGTGTACACGGGGCTTCTGTTTAGAACTACGCTTCCTCCTCACAGTCACCCAGTCGGCCTGCTTTCCCAGCTGCTCGGGATCTGCCAGAGGGAAACTAACGGCGGCTAAGCTACCTTTGTCCGCACCGACTACAGGGGCCTGGCTAGCTGTAGAATTTTCCACGGTGCGGAGCCGAGTCTCCAATTCGCCCAGCCTGGCCTCCAAAGCTATGAATAAGCTACACTTATTACAAATACCATTACTGCTAAAGGAGGCCGAGGAATAACTAAACATTTCACACCCAGAGCCATGCTAAACCGGCTAAGAGCTAGTAGCTGCGCTAAGCTAGCGGATTCCTAAAAACACACAAAGTGAATAATGTGTAAATAATTTAGAGGTGATTCAGCAGAGGGAGTGCTTTAGTTAAGGCACGTGAAGATTACGCTGTGAAACAAATCGTTATCTAGGTAACTAGATCAATCTAGATGAGATCTTGCGTGGAACCCCAGATCGAGGGAGATTATCAGTGGTCTTGTATGTCTTCCATTTTCTTACAATTGCTCCCACAGTTGATTTATTCACACCAACCTGCTTGACTATTGTAGACTCACTCTTCCCAGCCTGGTGCAGGTCTACAATTTTCTTCCCGGTGTCCTTCGACAGCTCTTTGGTCTTGGCCATGGTTGAGTTTGGAGTCTGACTGTTTGAGGCTGTAGACATGTGTCTTTAATACAGATAACGAGTTCCAACAGATGCCATTAAATCAGGTAACAGGTGGAGGACAGAAAAGCTTTTTAAAGAAGAAGTTACAGGTCTGTGAGAACCAGAAATCTTGCTTGTTTGTGGGTGACCAAATACTTATTTTCCACCATAATTTACAAATAAATTCTTTAAAAATCCTACAATGTAATTTTCTGGATTTTTTTTTTGCTCATTTTGTCTCTCGTAGTTGAAGTGTACCTATGATGAAAATTACAGACCTCTCTCATCTTTCTAAGTAGAAGAACTTGCACAATCAAGGACTGACTAAATACTTTTTTACCCCACTGTATGTATGTATGTATGTATGTATTTATGCAAAATTCAAAATTACTCCAAAATCTAAAAAGTAATATTCCTCTTTGGGGGGCGCTAGCGAGCAGCGACATGTGAGGACGTGTTTGGACAGAGCTCCTGACCTGGGCAAAACTTTTTAAAAATGACATTGGTATAAATAACTTTAGCGGGACAATATTTGTCTCTGACAGCAGAATAACGCCAGAGCGTCATATTGATTGCTCCTTTTTCTCCCTCTTTTCACAACCAAAAGGCAAAATGCCTAAAGGAAAACGCCACAAGAAAGAGGCCTTTGCTAAAGCCTTTGCTGAAACCGCATTCGCAAATGAGGACTCCTTGGAGGAGGAGACCACAGACCTAACCGCTGTCATAGCCGCCACTGTAAGTAGTGAAAGTAGGATTCTGGCACGGATAGACTCAAGCACAGCAGACTAGAACACCAAGATAGACGCACTTCGAGATGATGTGGCGAAACAGGAGACTTGCTTGAGTGATTTGGAGTCCGGCCTGAATGCATATTCGGACAGAACGGCTACTACAGAAAACATGGTTGCTACGCTAAAAGCAGAAGTCATTTCACTCCGCCAGAAAGTGGAAGAAATGGACGGGAGTCAGCGCCGATACTGTGCGCGCCTGGTCAGGATAAAAGAAGGGCTTGAATCGTGCGAGGGGCGGCGGCCCACTGCGAGCATTGCTAAATTACTACAGGAGCTGCTGAGTCTTAACGTCACTCCAATCCTGGATGCAGCATACCGCGGCGCCCATTGCACTAACGAGGGGGGGCCCCCAGAATCATTGTGATCAGATTCCACTATCTGCGGGAAGGAGATGAGATCTTCCAAGCAGCAGCTCGCCTGGCGCCGCTGACCCTGCACGACAACAGAGTGAGCATATTCCCTGACTATACGGCGGCGGTGGTGAGGAGGAGAGCCGCCTTTGCCGAAGCCAAACGTTTACTTCGGAGCTGCCAGGGTGTCAGGTTTGGCATGTGGTTCCCTGCAACACTCCGCATCACAGACTCGTCAGGTCAGGAGAAGCGGTTTGAAGATTCACCAGCGGCGGTAGAATACATTAAAAAGAACCTGAAGCCTAAGGCCGCGTTAATTTAATCAGCTGGACAATGGTGACTAGGTGCAGACAAAACTGATAAAAGTGAAAGGTCCCTCCCCACATTTGACTGTTTATTTCTATAATTTTTCTCCCCCCCCTTTTTTTTCCCCTCCCCATCTGTTTGCAACAGCGAGGCTCAAAGAAGGGGTGGAGGAGAGGGGAAATGGAGAGGGAGGGGAGAGAGGGAGAAAGGGGGGTGAAGGACTAATTTTTCTCATTTTTTGTGTGTAATGTACGAGGGTAGGCTGAAAAGTTCTAAGGCTCCCCATGAAGGAGTAATGCATTAACTGCATTATAGTGAGCCTTAGAACTTTTCAGCCTACCCTCGTAGACACAGAGGAGGTGAAGGATACCCTTTTCCTCTTGGACAAGCTGGAAGTGTACACAATTTGAATAGAATCTTGTTATCCCAGCCCGCTGTGAACAGTCGAACTCAACATTCATTATATCGGGGAGAGGGAGTTTACCCCCCCTTTTTTTTTTCCCCCTCTCCTTTCTAAACACCAGGGGGACAGGCACAGCATTGAGATGTGGGTTGACACGAAGCACCCAAAGAATCACCTGAAGAAGGAGGAGGCTCACTCAGGAACAATTTTTTTTTTGTTTTTGTTTTTTTTGTTTTTTGCCGCTGGTTGTATGCAGACAACTTTTATTCTGTGTTCTTTCCAATTTACAAATATTATGGTTCGCCCTGGTCGGGGCCTGGCAGGAGAATAGGTTAGATGAGTATTAGCAGCATAACGCGAGAAGGAGGTGGTGCGATCTCGACAGGCTCAGTAGATCAGCACATGGGTTCAAGGCTCAGTTTTAGTTTAGGGGTAGGACAGGGACTTGCTCTAGTTCTTTTATTTTCTTTTTTGGCTACCTTAGAAATACAATGTCTGACATGCAGAAGTCATCTTATACTCGTTTTCTGAGTTGGAACATAAAGGGAATCCATAATCCAGTGAAGCGTAGTAGGGTATTGGCACACTTAAAAACATTAGGAAGTGACATTATGTTTTTGCAGGAGACTCATTTATGATCAAATGAATGTATAAAGCTAAAGAAAGCTTGGATAGGACAATTATTCTGCTCAAAAAACGATGACAGATCACGTGGTAGAGCAATTTTGGTTAGAAAGGGTATTCCCTTCATTCCATCACAGACTGTGTGAGACTCCAGGGGTAGATATGTCATAGTGACTGGTAAGTTATATGGTACACAAGTAACACTGGCTAACGTATATGGACCCAATTGGGATGATCCCCTGTTTTTTTTTTACTAAATTCATAGCAGCACTACCAGTTCTCAACAACAACCAAATGATACTGGGGGGTGATTTCAACTGTGTTCTGCATCCAAAATTGGATAGATCAAATTTTAAGCCAAACAGTAAGATTTCTAACTCCGGTGCAGTTATGCAATCATTCATGGACACATATGCACTTTTCGACCCCTGGCAGAGAGACAAGCCAAACACAAGGCAATACTCTTTTTTCTCCCCAGTCCATCACTCTTTTTCCAGGATTGATTTTTTTCCTGGTAGATAGCAAGACTCTTCCTATGGTTAAGGATTGCCAGTACAACAGTATAGTCATCTCTGACCATGGGCCAGTACAGCTGGACATATGTTTCCCAGAATGTGTCAGACCACGCCATACATGGCAATTCGACCCTCTGTTACTACTTAGGGACTCTTTCAAGAAATTAATCTCCCAACAAATTGATAGTTTTTTGGAGTTTAATTGTACACCGGGCATGCCACTAACCACAGTGTGTAATTCCAACAATCATGAATTCAGACCAAACAGGCTTCATCCCAGGTAGACAGTCATTTTATAATATGCGTAGATTATTTAACATCTTGTATACTCCATGCTCTGTGTCTGGGAGACCACAGAGATGGTGGTCTCCCTAGACACAGAAAAAGCATTTGATCAGGTGGAATGGCAGTATCTGTTTGCTGTTTTGGAAAGATTTGGCTTTGGACCATCATTTTTAACATGGATTAAAATAATATATGATCCACCCACTGCAGCTGCACGGACCAACAATAACATTTCTGATTATTTCCCTCTCTACAGGTCCTGCAGACAAGGGTGTGGCCTCTCCCCATATTTGTTTGATTTGGCAATCGAACCTCTTGCTATAGCCCTTAGAGCAGACGAGGGTATTATTGGTATCTCTCGTGCTGGTAAGGTCCATAAAGTGGCCCTTTTTGCAGATGATCTACATTTGTACATATCCGAACCCACAGTATCGATTCCAAGGTTATTGTTGATACTAGAAAACTTAGACATCTCTCAGGTTACAAGCTAAATTACTCTAAGAGCCTGCTTTTCCCAATTGGTTGCACAGATGAGGATTATTCCAAGTTTCCATTCAAAATAGAACATAACACATTTACATATCTGGAAATTCAAGTTACTCGTAACATGGAGAACTTGGAAAAGCACAATTTCAATGTGTTATTGGAGCAAACAAAACAAAACTTTGAGAAATGGTCAACTATACCACATTTGTTGGCAGGTCGTATTAATATAGTTAAAATGACGGTCTTGCCGAGATTCCTTTATGTGTTCCAGATGATCCCTGTATTTATACCAATGAAAACATTCAAGCAGCTGGATGGATTAATTGCTTCATTTATATGGAATAGTTCCAACCCTAGGATGAAAAAGCTGTATTTGGAAGTCCCCAAAGACGCAGGCGGATTGGGATTACCCAATTTTCTTTAGTATTACTGGGCTGCTAATATAGTAAAACTAAGTTATTGGATTTATACATATGAGAATAAACTGGGTCCAGACTGGGTTCACATGGAACTGTTATCCAACCCGTTACCAACAGTTACATTGGTGACACCACACAATTCTAGTACATTGTTTACAAACCCGATTGTTAAAGCCACACTCCGAATATGGCTATAGTTTAGAAGACACCTCGGTTTAAAGCAATACAGTAGGTACTTCCCAATAGCAGACAACCATTTCTTTCCCCCATCACAGCTCGATAATGCATTTCGACATTGGCATAAAAACAGATTAGTGTTCTTTTGTGACTTACACCCTGATAATGTGTCTATATCATTTGAGACACTGGAAATGGATTATAATATACCCAGATCACATTATTTTAGGTTTCTTCAGATACGCAGCTTTACCAGAGAAAAGTTTTCATCATTTCCTCACCCACCACCTAAGAACCACGTAGATGCGATTCTGGGATTGGTCCTGTATGAAAAGAAACATGTATCTGTGATTTACGATATGACAGGGGAACTGAAACCACAGGCATGGGAAAAAGATTTAGGAGTTGAGCTTTCTGAAGATTTGTAGCATTGCAGTTTGAAACATATTCATACTTCTTCATTGTGTGTACATCATGGTCTAAACCAATTTAAAGTACTCCATCGCCTGCATTATTCAAGGGATAAATTATCCAAACTTTTTCCCACTATAGATCCTGGTTGTCCAAGATGCAGTCATGTACCTGCTACAATAGGACATATGTTCTGGTCATGTACCTCCCTCAACAACTACTGGAGACAGATATTTGAAGTATTTTCCAAAATTTGTGGCCAGACTATAACACCTGACTATCATACAGCCATTTTTGGCATACTGCCTCCAGACCACAAAGTTTCTAATCTTCAAGCAAATGCCTTGGCATTCGCCTCTTTACTTGCACGCAGACTTATACTTTCTAATTGGAAATCGAATTCAGCCCCGTAATTCCTGCAGTGGTTGAGGGAGTTACTATCCTTTCTACCCTTGGAAAAGCTGAGATACAAGATATGTAAAGCCCGTAAAAACTTCACTCTGACCTGGATTCCCTTCATAGAGTTTGTAGAAGGTTTTTCCTTACGCTGATGTACTTTAACATCCGTTGCACTGGATAGTTGAAAATATTCTAACTTTAATATAGCTATAACACCAACTCAGCTAATACACTAAGGGAGGTTCCTGGTTCCTGGCAATTTTTGTACTGGATCTTGTTCATTCCATTTCATTTTTTGTTCATTTTTTCATGAGCCTAATGGGGTGGGGGTGGGGGGTGGGTTTTCATGTTGTATATATGTTCGGCGTTTGTGTTTGTTAACTGAAAACTGTAAAAAAAAAAAAGTTTGGAAAAAAAAGTAATATTCCTCTCTTTTTCTCACTTTTTGGTTTATTCAGCACGCACAAACAAAATCTCTCATCTACAAAACAAGTCAAGAGAAAACAAAAATTAAAACATATAGAACAAAAGTCAAACAATTTACCAATTTAGTGCGGCTGAAAGGGTGTGGGCAGAAGCAGAAGCTTATAAACGCCCACGCCGTACATCAGTTTCTGTGTACAAACAAAAAATAAACACAAAAAACAAATACCCGTCAGTAATGTAATGCAGTGAAACAAAGTAATACAACAGACAAACAAACAAAAAATATATTAATAATATTCCTGTGCGCGCATACACACACACCTTTTTCTGAAAAACAGGTTGCAGCTCAGCAGCAATGCGACACTGTGACACAAACTGACTGTGAACATTGTGCATGTTTTTATTTACAAATTTTGCAGCAAACAATCTTGACTCCTTTCAAACCTTCAAATCAGATCCGTTGGCTATTTTGTCAGATATTTAGCTGATAAAAAGCCAGCAACAGCACAAGCCCCACTGAAAACATAAAACCAGGAACTCCCCTTGTTTGATGCTTTCTCCTTCTGAAAAATGGCCTCCTGATCGTCCCGTTCTTTTTGGAAATGAGCTTCTTGTTCTTCGAGCTCTTTCTTGGATTTGGCCTCTTGCACTTCCAGCTGTTTGCGGAATTGGATTTCCTGTTGTTGCTGCTCTTTTTTGGCTTCAGCCTTCTGGGATTCCAGCTGCTGATTGAATCTCTCTTGTTGGTCCTGAAGCTGTTTTCTGGCTTTGTCCTTCTCAGCTTCGAGCTGACTTTGATACTTTGTCTCCATGGCCTGCAGGCCTGTGCTGTAACTGCTCCTGAGACCTTCCAGTTCTTTTCTGAGGAGTGTTTGCTCCTCTTTCAGCTTCAGGAACTTTTCCAGATGAGCCTTTGAAATTTCTGGTTTTGGTGTCTGACCTAAAGAGCACATCAGCAAAGATCAGATACAAAACACAACAAGGATGACATTTACATCACACATAGGCAAAAAGAAAAAGGGTTTACTTACTGCCCTGGACGATGATTGTGAGGTTCTCTGCCTGTGGTCCCCTCCTTCCTTCCACCACATCAAACTTCACCATTTCACCGTCTCTCCTGGTGGAGAGGTATTTTTGGAGTTTGCTGTTTCTGATGGCCGTATGGTGCAGAAAAATGTCCTTTCCTGTGTCCGCCCTCTGAATGAAACCGTATCCATCTTTATAGTTGTACCACTGCACGGTACCTGAGACTCCAGTCTCAATGATCCTGTGTCCCTGTGAAGCTGCAGCTGTTGGTTTGGATGGACTCTTCATGTTGTCAGCAGCCTGTTGTGTCTTTGTCAGCTTTAACTTGTAATTAGAAATACAGTAGTTTGTGATTTCAAGGTTTATGATTCGGTCTTTCTGCTCCTGTTGTTGACGGACAAACGTGGACTGACACATGTTCACTTAAGTTGATGAAAACTGCTTTGTGATGTGTACAAATTCCCACTTTGTTTCCTAGCAACCACCATGCTTTGTGATGTCATTTGCATGCTACTGTATATAATCACAATTTGTTTCCTAGCAACCAGCATGCATTATGATGTCATTTTAATGCTGGTGATCCATAATTAAAGGGACAGACTTAAAAAAAAAAAAGATCACACTCACTGTGTCCAGGCTGTGGTGTTTTTAAGCAAAATTAAACTTTCAGAGAACATTATCATGTAAATAAACAACATTAGAGTTCGGTCATGTGCTTCTTCTCAGTGATTGTCCTCACACCCTGTTTAGCTGCAGTGATTATAAATCATATTAGTCCACGTTTCCTTAAAAAAAAAAAAAAGTTTTTTTTTTCTAAATGTGAACTTGCCACAGTTACTTTGAAAAGTTACTTGAATAGTTACTTTTTTCATTACTTTATAGAGTTACTTCATTAGCAGCTTTATGCAGTTACTTTATTAGCAGCTGCCTACAACTTGTAACGAATAAGTAATGTAACTGATAAGGTAACTAGTAATCTAACTTGGTTACTTTTAAGAACGAGTATTCAGCAACGCAATCAGCAAAGTGACTAATAGTTACTATTCTGAGTACTCAATCTTAAAAATAACCAAGTTAGATTACTAGTTACTTTATTAGTTTCTGATCTTACCAGTTACTTTATTAGGGGAGGTGATTTAGCACTCTACTACAGTGCTAAATCAGTTCTATCACATGGTAAAATCAGCTCTATCACGCTGTGAATGACTCTTACTGGAGTTGAAAAACGTGATTTGACTAGACGGTAGAGCTGACTTCACTCTATAATAGTGTGTATTTAACTCTATTTGGACTGGGACCAAATGTTATTCTGGCAGAGTATATTTTACTCTGCAAAATTTACTGTGTAGCTGTCCACAGCTGATAATGAAGTAACTGTATAAAGTAACTGTAAAATGTAACTGTATAAAGTAACTTTTCAAAGTTACTGTGGTAACACTGTTGTCAAGAGTCCAGCATATCTCATTGCGCCTTCATTGATAGCTATATTATTCTTATGAAAGTACGCAGAATTTCCGATGAACACTCACAGGTGAGTGTATTTTCCAGAGTATTGTATGTCACACCAGCGTACAAGTTGCATCTGTCAGTAAAGTCCTCATGTAAGTAAGTTCCTTTGGCTACTCCCTTGATTTCACTTGGGGTCACTGCAGCAAATCAGAGGTGGATCTGCATACTGATTTGGGACAACTTTTATACCGGATATCCTTCCTGACGCAACTCCACAATTACATGAAGAAATGTGGCAGGGGTGGGGTTTAAACCGGGAACTTTCTGCACTGAAACCAAGCACACTTACCACTTGGTCACCACCTCTAATAAAGTCCTCTTGTACAGGAAAAAGTGCCATTTGTCTCTGTTATCAGTTCTTTAATTCTGGATTGTTCAGCACTGTTGTCGTGTACTTTTATTATCTGCAAATATTCCTTTCATATTAATACAATAACATGCTTTTGGAGGGCGGTATGCATTTTCAGAGTCCCTCCGTTCACGGGCAGTCGCCCACAATGACAGATATTCGCCCGAGTTAGACGAGGGCGAATATCACAACACAACACGTATACATAAAAAGTTGGCTCACTTAACTTTTGTCGTGTCGGCTAGCTGGCGCACGCTGCTCTCCAATTTAGCCAGTGCATCCTCATCAAGCTGGCTGCTTTAGCTGCTGTTCACTGTCATACTATCCATGAGAAAATCATCCGGAATATCCATATTGGGACCAAAACACACTTCTTGCCTTCTTTTCCTCTGCGGACAGTTTTTTCCCCCCTCTGCAGACAGTTCTTGGCTATGACGTCATTTGTTTACACACAGCGGGTGGGTATAGCCAGGTAGCGTTGAGGTAACTCTATGATAATGGCACAGCCACGCCCCGGTAAAGTGATAATAATGGAGTTTATTTTATTTTGTGCTTTGATTCCTGACAAATTACATAAATTGTTGTTAATAATAATGAACAGATTATTTTTCTGTATCGACGTCACATTCATGCCGAATTCACAGAATCTCAAAGTAGTAACAAAATTCATTTTGACTTTCACTCCTGTGTATAAATCTGAAGCAACACTTTGAAACCAGTTTGATAGAAAACAGAAAAGTTTTCTGTCTGTGAATTTTATTTGATTCTGCTTCAATAAGTGACTTTATCCAACTCGGTACAGCACATATAATCTTGAAATAACATTAAATGGACTTGTTTTAAAGAATCTAGATTATCTTACAGTAAGAATTCTACAGAGCAGGTAGATCATTGGAATTTGAGGTTTAGCTGCCAATATGTAGATCTGGGTTTGATTCCTGGTCATGCTGTCTGTGTCCATAAACAGAACGCTTAATCTGCGTTGTCTCAGTCCAACCCGTTGCAAATGGGTACCAACCTTGTTTGGTGATGTAACCTGCAGTTGATTGGTGTCCCATCCAGGGGGAGTTGGAGACTCTCATTTGCTTGATGCAACAGAATCCAGACAATAGTACCACACACACACGTACGCAAGCACGCACGCAAGCACACGTGAAAAATGCTATCACTGCTTCACAGACGTACAGGATAATAAGCACATGTTGCAAATATCAGTTCATGTGTCATATGTTTTGTAAAATCAGCCTTTGGATTGGACAGTCATCCAGGGTGGTGTAGTGTCAAAATTATTCATTTAATGTCTTACATATAGCCTGCCTAAAACCTTTGCATTTAGCTCTCTTAAGTAGCTGCATCAATAACCACATTGATTCTGCCTGACCTTCCTTCCCATCTCCTGCACAGCAGAAACTGAAAACATTCAGTATTCAGCGAGAGATTTAATGGGAAACACAAAGTTTCATATTCTGGTAAATGTATATGTGACTTTTTGCAGCAACCCCGCCTTTCTCTGAATGTACAAAACATCTCCCTCAGAAATACTGTGCACACACACACTCATTCAAAAACCTGCTGTTCAGGTTTTTGACATTGCGTGTGTCTTTGAAGCCTCAAATTAAAAGCCTGTCATTTAATCTGTTAATTTCTTGATTTTATTTCCACAAACAGCCTCAGACGCTTTGACTTAAAATCATTTTTGCCTCCACAGTGGCTATATACAGGTGAGGCCTGTTAACTCGCACAAGTTGGGGTCCACAAATTCGGACTGCAAGTTATCTGAAATTGTTAATGAAAGTTATGAAGTTGACCAACCCCCCCCCCCCCCCCCGCCCCCTTAAAATCATCTTAATTTGCCATATTATAACAGTTTCAACCATTTGAAGTGTGATTTCTTCCTGGATGGTGATGATTTCTTCCCCCGGCTGCTGCAGGTTAGCAATGAGGGCAGTTCGAAGTTCAGATTAAGTCGGAATTTATACACGCACCCACCTGGGCATGTGTGTAAATCTCAGCTCAATCCAAACAGGCAGTAAGGATATAAAGGAGTCACATGGAAAAAATTTGAATCGTCAGGAATCTTCCGTACAAAATCGTCCGCCTTCATCGCTGACCTGCAACAACCGGAGGAGGAAGAAGAAATCATTGTCCAGAACTGTCCAGAATCGCCTGCACTGACGATCCCTTCCAAAAATCGTCAAATCAAAATTGACTTTTATTGGTAGTCTAAATTTTCAGTGTCCACAACTTGACCGTGACTAAAGCTGAATTGTGTGGGAGTTATACGCCCATCACACAAGTGCATGAATGAACCCAAATGCCATACGAAGGATTCGAATGACAGTCGTGCAACTTCGAGCTGCACTCGAACACCTCGTACAGGATTCTTACAGCAGTCAGCATATTTGTGCGCCAGAGTACTTGTGCTCTACATATGTGTTGTGCTTGTGTTGGAAAACATTCGAACAACGGTTGAGTTGCATTCCTACTGCAATTTGACTGCATTCGTAATATCAGTACACAATTTGTACGCAATTTGAAGCATTCACACTGTGTTCGAGGGGCTATACAAATTGTTCGGGCACGTCGACTCCTGGCCGAATATCTCGACCGTCCTCCCTGTCACACTAGAGCATATGGCGTACGAATGGACATTTGAACAACATTTGCACAGAGTCGAGTTGCATTCATCCCCTCGTATAGCATTCGTGTGTGCACTCCACAAAGTCGGGCACATTTGCACGGCCAGCACGAATGTAGTGAACAAGCACACCACTGTCAAGTTGCTGTCAAACTGGGGTAAATTTAAACGGCGGTCAAAAGGCAGTTGCACTGCAGTCGGAGCATTCTGATCGCATTCGACAGAACCTCGAAATGGATCAGGCATGCCAAATCCTGCCAGCACATCCCAATTGTGCTCTCGATGAGCCGAACACTCCCCCCTCCCCCCCATCCTGTTCGGGGTGCGCAAAGGAAATATTGTAATGTGCAAAGTCTGTGGCATGCAATCATTATGTGCACTAGATGTGAACATTGTGCAATCACACCGAATACACCACATGTCACAGCCAGTCAGTGCGTCTCAGAGTTCAGCTGCACCACGCATGGCTGAACGGGCTGTCACATCCATACTAGGCTCAAGATTACAGGTACAATGACATTGCCACTTACAGAATCGATAATATACTTGCGCCACAATATCATGCTCATTCTGGATGTTTCACCGCGATCACAGGTGCTGCGTGTCACAGTCTGGCCATCTGGACGGGGTCTAACAGCCATGATAACATTATTCTGCATTATTATTATATTACAAACACATCTTTTAACATACGAGGTGGACTGACAATGGATCTGCAATATGCACATTATGGGTGCACTGTGCAGAGCTTTTGACTCGCTGTGAGGCAGAGCGCTATGCAGCTGCACGTGATGTTAGAGCTGTGATGATGATCAAATTCACATACATTATGTAACCCATGAGAGGGCATGACCATGTAGCTGTAATAGCCTAGTCAGGTGAACTGCGCAGCGAGTCAGTGCATCTCAGACCCCGCTGCACCACGCACGGCTGAAGGGCTATCACAGCTGTAATACATATCACAGTAACACATATGAAGTACTCATGTCGCACCTGGATTACCAAGACATCACAATATGAATAGAATAGTCACCATTGGAACGTCTCCACATGTACTCACTCAGCGCACACCGGCCAGCATGCTGTCAAGCAGGACCAAAAGGCGCTGGAGGGGCACAGGTGGGCAAACCCTCAATCATCTTTATACTTTTTATTTATATCCCCTTTTGACAGACAAACATCATTACATATAGATCGGTACCTGGGGTGTAACGATACACAAAAATCACGGTTCAGTACGTACCTTGGTTCTGACGTCACAGTTCGGTTCATTTTAGGTACAGTGTGGGAACAAAATGCAAAACCTTAATTTGCTTGTTGTTTAAACCAACAATTTATTGCAACATTACACAAACAGGAAAATAAAATAATTGCAAAGTGCTGCCTGGTAATGAGTTAAATAAAATGTTCTCAAATAAACAACAAATGTATGAAATATTATAAAAAAATACATTCCTAATAAACAGCTTTTAACAAAACCTTTCCACAAGTAAAGAGTAGAACAACAGTTCCAGCATGAAGCCCTGTTCAATTTTATTCAGCCTTCATATTTTTTGCCAGAAAAATTAACTTGTCCAAAACTGTTACACTCTATAAGGGATTTTTTAAAGATAATTAATGTTAAAGAATCCCTTTGCTTTAGTACATTTTTTATTTTCTGTTTGTTAATATATCTTTTTAAATAAAGTTTTGAAAACAAAAACATTGTGGGAGAGGCAAAAAAGTGAGTAAAACCACCTTAAAATATTTAGAACCACAAATACACTTGATTGCCGGTTTGTTTATTTATTTTGCCATTAAAATTGACCATTACTTATTAAAATAAAATAACTTCTCAAGACCAGGGCTTCTCAAAGTCTGGGGACTATTTAATCACAGCACAGCAAACAAGGTCAGTAGGCTGAGTGAGAAGGACTGTAGATATCCCTCCGCTCAGTGCTTTACAGGCTGCTGCAGCAGAGGAGAGGGAGACCCGCTGCCACTCGGTGACAACAGAGACTTTCAGTCGCCAAACATCAGAAAAGTCTCCAGTAATGCCAGGAAAAGTAGTTGGATTTGTCACTAGTCCCTTTTGAGAAAATAAGTCACCAATAGGATTTGGAAAGTTGCCAGATTTAGTTCAGTTCATTTATTTATTTAGCACACAATGAAAATCACAATTTACAAAATAAATAAATACATACATAAAAAATGTACATATATGTACATATATATATATATATATATATATATATATATATATATATATATATGTACATATATATATATATATATATATATATATATATATATATATATA
The DNA here is from genome assembly GCF_902500255.1 of Thalassophryne amazonica. Classification (NCBI taxonomy): domain Eukaryota; kingdom Metazoa; phylum Chordata; class Actinopteri; order Batrachoidiformes; family Batrachoididae; genus Thalassophryne; species Thalassophryne amazonica. Next base: position 106,963,360 of record NC_047107.1, on the reverse strand, counting down.
TATATATATATATATATATAAAGTAAGAATAAAAAAGAAAAAAAATACAATATGAGGATACTGTGCAGGGAAGAGGTAGAAGCCAAAGAGGCTTATCGAAGACCCTCTCCCAACAAAAACAAGAATGTCACAACAATAAACAAAAGAATTATATCAATTCATAAAGTGTAAGATGTGTAAATCAATCAAAACCAAGTAATATATTGACATTATAAATACTCATATAGGAGCTTTAATTTTAATCGACTTTTGTATCTGTTTAAGGTGATGGATGGATTTAGAAGATGTACTGTATTATTCCATGATTTAACACCATGATATCTGATGTGACGCTGATAACGAGTTGTTCTATGCAAAAATAAATGCAAATATGAAGTCGGCCTTGTCGGATAATTATGAATTTGATGGTTATGCACAAAATAATATTTGATTAAAAAAAAGGCCAACTAATATGAAGCGCTCTGAAGACAAATATACAGGTCAGGAAAATATTTATATGATAGATATTTAAGAGCTGCAATTTGAAAAACAAAGGTGCACTTGGAGCAAAAGGTTTCAAAAAATAAACTATACGAACAAATTTTTTCTGCAAAAGAAAAATTTTGTTTATATAAGTTGCAAAGGCGCTTCCCCATACAACATTGCAATAAGCCAAATAAAGATAAACTAAACCGTAATATAATGTTAAAAGACATTTGTAATGTAAATAATATCTTATTTTGCTTATGATTCCAACTGACTTAGTTATTTTTTACAAATATATTCGATATGTTCTTTCCAACACAATTTGTCATTCATCCATACACCCAAGAAACATAGACCCTTGATATTTCTTCATTGCCTATGTAAATTTTAATTTGATCATAATTACATTTTTTTTACTGCCAGCAAATAACATAAAATTAGACTCATTTATATTTAATGATTATTTGTTAACTTTGAACCACATCGAATAATTCAAGAGATCATTATTTAAACTTTTAACCAATCCATGTATATCTTTGCTGGAAATGAAAAGAGTAGTGTCATCAGCAAACAACAATTGAAATGTTGTGGCAGATACAGATGCAAAATCATTGATATATACACTCAACAAAAATATAAACGCAACACTTTTGGTTTTGCTCCCATTTTGTATGAGATGAACTCAAAGATCTAAAACTTTTTACACATACACAATATCGCCATTTCCCTCAAATATTGTTCACAAACCAGTCTAAATCTGTGATAGTGAACACTTCTCCTTTGCTGAGATAATCCATCCCACCTCACAGGTGTGCCATATCAAGATACTGATTAGACACCATGATTAGTGCACAGGTGTGCCTTAGACTGTCCACAATAAAAGGCCACTCTGAAAGGTGCAGTTTGTTTTATTGGGGGGGATACCAGTCAGTATCTGGTGTGACCACCATTTGCCTCATGCAGTGCAACACATCTCCTTCGCATAGAGTTGATCAGGTTGTCAATTGTGGCCTGTGGAATGTTGGTCCACTCCTCTTCAATGGCTGTGCGAAGTTGCTGGATATTGGCAGGAACTGGTACATGCTGTCGTATACGCCGGTCCAGAGCAAAATGGGTGACATGTCCGGTGAGTATGCCGGCCATGCAAGAACTGGGACATTTTCAGCTTCCAAGAATTGGGTACAGATCCTTGCAACATGGGGTTGTGCATTATCCTGCTGCAACATGAGGTGATGTTCTTGGATGTATGGCACAACAATGGGCCTCAGGATCTCGTCACGGTATCTCTGCCCATACCATAACCCCACCGCCACCATGGGCCACTCAATCCACAACATTGACATCAGAAAACCGCTAACCCACACGACGCCACACACGCTGTCTGCCATCTGCCCTGGACAGTGTGAACCGGGATTCATCCGTGAAGAGAACACCTCTCCAACATGCCAAATGCCAGTGAATGTGAGCATTTGCCCACTCAAGTCGGTTACGACGACGAACTGGAGTCAGGTCGAGACCCCGATGAGGACGACGAGCATGCAGATGAGCTTCCCTGAGATGGTTTCTGACAGTTTGTGCAGAAATTCTTTGGTTATGCAAACCGATTGTTTCAGCAGCTGTCCGAGTGGCTGGTCTCAGACGATCTTGGAGGTGAACATGCTGGATGTGGAGGTCCTGGGCTGGTGTGGTTACACGTGGTCTGCGGTTGTGAGGCTGGTTGGATGTACCGCCAAATTCTCTGAAACGCCTTTGGAGACGGCTTACGGTAGAGAAATGAACATTCAATACACGAGCAACAGCTCTGGTTGACATTCCTGCTGTCAGCATGCCAATTGCACGCTCCCTCTTGCGACATCTGTGGCATTGTGCTGTGTGATAAAACTGCACCTTTCAGAGTGGCCTTTTATTGTGGGCAGTCTAAGGCACACCTGTGCACTAATCATGGTGTCTAATCAGCATCTTGATATGGCACACCTGTGAGGTGGGATGGATTATCTCAGCAAAGGAGAAGTGCTCACTATCACAGATTTAGACTGGTTTGTGAACAATATTTGAGGGAAATGGTGATATTGTGTATGTGGAAAAAGTTTTAGATCTTTGAGTTCATCTCATACAAAAATGGGAGCAAAACCAAAAGTGTTGCGTTTATATTTTTGTTGAGTGTATTATAAATAAAAGCGGTCCCAAAATCTAACCCTGAGGAACTCCACAATCAATAGAATTAATTTCAGATTTCAAATTAAGAAAAACATACTGTTTTCTCTCTGATAAATAATTACTAAGCCATTTATAAACAATGGCTTTAAATCTATATTTCACTTCGTTAGCAAGATTTTATGATTTACTGTATCAAACACTTTTGAAAGGTCTAAAAACACACGAATTCCAAATTCGTTGTTATCTAAGGCAGCATAAATTCTATCCATCAGTTCAATCAGGGCTATATATGTTGAATGATTTTTCCAAAATCCATATTGATAGTTATATAAAATTGAATTCTTAAGCAAATGATCATTTAGTCTTTTATAAACAAGTTTCTCTAAGATCTTTGAAAAACATAGCAAAACTGAAATAGGACGATAATTTGAAAAAGATGCTGGATCACCTTTTTTAAACAACTGATTTTAGCAATCTTCAAATCACATGGTACTATGCCCGTTTTCAAGGACAATGAAAAAATATATGTAAGTGGTTCAGAAATTTCATGTATGACACATTTTACAATAGATGTATTTATTCCATCTTGACCAACTGCAGATGGACGTAGCGATAATTTCACAAACCTCAGTGGAATTTGTGGGTTCAAATTGACTCACAGATGGAAATGAACCTTTGATGTAATCAACTGGATTAGTATTTGTGGAATCAATTTTCTTTGCAAGAGAAGCACCAACATTTGAAAAAAATGATTAAACTTACAAGCAATGTCAAAGGGATCAGAAAAGCTTCTAGATCCATCTAAAAAAGTAGATGGACATTTTGATGAACATGTTTTCTTCTTAAGTAGTTCACTGATTATTTTCCAGGTCCCTTTGATATTGTTTATTGATTTTTGAAAATTATCACTAAAGTATTTCTTCTTTGCAGCCCTAAGAGGAGTGTATTTATTTTTATAGGATTTATAGGTTTATAAATTTAACAGTGAAGGAGATGATAAATATTTTTTATACAACTTGTTTTTTCTGAATAGGGATTTTTGTAGTCCCCAAGAAAACCATGGGTTTTTCTTTTTGGATATATCACCAGATAATTTAATGATTGGAAATGATTTTTCATAAACTTCATTGAACATTTGCATGAACACCTGATACACTAAATTGGGATCTGTTTCCATATATATATTTTCAAAGGAAATACGCTCCATTAGTCTCTTGAATTTCATTTTATTAGTATTAGTATTAGTAATTTCTATAATAATTAGTTGATTTCTTGTTTGGCATATAACAGTTATCCAATTCCACAATTTGAAATATTTGAAAATGATCTGAAATATCCGTAAACAATATACCAGATTTAATTACATAATTTAAATTATTAAATAAAATATTATCTATTAATGTAGCAGAATGTTCTGTAAGTCTTGTCGGTTTGGTAATTGAGGGAAAGAAGTAATTTGCATGAAGATTATTTTTTTAAAAATCATTAGTCGCACAATGTGTTTCCTTTTTGAACAAATTTATATTGAAGTCACCAAGAATTTGACAGGTCTTATCTTCTCTGTTAATTAAGTCCAGAATATTTGAAAAACACTAGTTAAAGTTCACAACATCCGTATTTGGTGGCCTATAAATACAGCCAATGATAAGATTTTTTGTTCTACTATTAGACAATATTTCTATGAAAATTGATTCTAAATCAGATTCACTTGAGTTCATAAGATCAAATCGGACATTAAAATCCCGATTTTTATGTACAAATATTGAGACTCCTCCTTAGAGAGAAAGTCGCTAAGTTGGCAACACTGAATGTAAACACACGCAACGCGGACTCATCTGTGCACAGCCCTGTACCGAACCGAACGCCCCATACCGAAACGGTTCAATACAAATAAATGTACCGTTACACCCTTAATCGGTAACGTAATACACAATGTAGTTGGCACCATGGCCGCATCCATGTGAAACTGGACAACCAGCAGTGTGACACGGCTGGTCTTCAACAGAGCGGAACACAGCGTTCACCCTGCCACATCCCCCCTGCTTGCCTTCCACCCAGACCTCCGGTGGCATGTACGGCATTGGAGGGCATTCTGCATATTCCTGCTGGTTTCTGCCGGTATTGTGGGGTTTCATACTGTGTTCTTTTTATTCTTTATTTTATGAAATCAGTTATTAGCCCTGCTAATAAGGTTTTGTATTCATTGCCATTTGTTCGGTTGTTGGTGTGATTGTCAGCACATTATCTCAAAAAGCATTTCATAGATATCAGTAAAATTTGGTAGTGCTTTAGGGCTCAAATCAAGGAACAGGTGATTAAATTTTGGATTGCTGGATGTTGGTATGCACCCTTTAACAGGTGTATTTGCAAATCACAGTAGATGATTACTGAGTGAAGGCAGAGTAATTATTTGAGTAGTCTGTTACTGTGAGGCTGAATTAACTGATAGTTGAGGATAAAGACTTTCCTACATTCCTTTTTGGGAATGCAGAATCAGACATTTGCAAGCTCTGATGCATAAAGCACACAAACCTGATCACACGTCAGTTGCAAGGTGCTTTTGGGACTACAAAATACAAGTTTTTCCTCAAGGGCTGGAAACACAGTGTCAATCAAAGGCCTGTGCGAGGGTGATACAGGGTTTCAAACTTGCCGTACTGTCTGCGAGAAGTCACTATTCGTTTAATTAATTCTAACACACCGCCAGCTTAATTTTGTGCATTGTTGTGTGTGTGTGTGAAACCGTGTGAGGGGAGTTTGTGTGTCAGGATGGAACAGAAAGCTATTTATGCATTCACACACAGTCTGAACTGTTTCTTTCCTCCTGCGACACCTCGGTTTATGACATGCATGCTCACTGTGAAGGTAGCAGACAGCGCTGCAGCATACCTGGATAGAAGTGCATGTGGGACCTGACCCAGGTCAGCATTCATCAGACGTGTCGCTTTACAGTTTCAGCAGCTCAGTGCAACCAGTGCTACGTGTTCATTCAGCTCCTATGTGCCACTGATTACAGTTTAATTAAAAAAGTAACAGATGCAGCAGGGACCTCATCATGAACAGTGAAATTGCTGTCACATTGTTCATAAACTATATTTCCATAGAGAACATGGACAGAGGGTGCCGAACGGCAACAATGGGGTGGCAATCGAGCAGCGAAAACCCAGCAGCTGACGAGCTGAGAGGCTGCCATCACCAGCATTGAGAGCGGTGTAACACTGCAGAGCATGCTGCTGGCATTTATCTATGTGGGTTTTTTTCCTGGGTTCAATGCCTTTTGGCATTCAGTGCATATCCACATTCAGTGTATTTCTTCATTTCAGTGCATTTCGATGTTCAATGCTTTTCTGTATTTTAAAGTACACTAAAACTCGCCTAATCCATCATCATATAAACCAGATATTCTCACTCACCGGATAAAAGCAAAAGTCCAATGCTTTTGTATGGTTTTCCATGTAATAAACACCGTATATAGCAGATTTTGTATAACAGATTTTCGCTCACATCCGACAAAGCATCCCGTCCGATCACAATGCAATTTCATTAAAAACCCCTCGCATGTACCGGACAGAGCAGTTTGGATGTGCACGGTAACAGAGGTATGAAATGAAGTTCAGCACTGACACTTGCTGATTCGAGGAAAGTGCAACAAAATGCTGCTTGATGCCTGCACTGTAACATGGTGTTAGTATTCACACATATCCCTGGGTGTGACAAACCAAAGACCTTTAGATCACAGCCCTCTACTTGGCTGCGAACCCTCCTTGTGACGTGCACCTGCTAAATGACAGAGGCCGCAAAGGCTGTGATTTGTCACTTTTACGTTTTCACTCAGTCCTCTCCCATCATATTTTAAAAGTTTTTGCGGCCCTCACGCTGATTAAATTTCTATCATGGATCAAATACGTTTGACAGAAAAGTCTGCAAATATGACCAACTTCTGCTTTTACTGCATTTCTGTGTTTAATGCATTTCTGCATTCATTAAATTTCTGTGTTCAATGCATATCTGTATTTCTGTTTACAATGCAGTCCTGTGCACAGTGCATTTCTGTGATCAATTCATTTCTGTTTATAATGCATTTCTGCACACAGTACATTTCTGTGTTCAATGCATTTCTGTATTTCTGTTTACAATGCAGGCAGCATGGTGGCTTAGTGGTTAGCACTGTTGCCTCACAGCGAGAAGGTCGTGGGTTCAGTTCCCGTGGCCTTTCTGTGTGGACTTTGCATGTTCTCCCCGTGTTTGCGTGGGTTTCCTCCGGGTGCTCCGGTTTCCTCCCACATCCAAAGACATGCAGGTTAGGTGGATTGGAATCTTTGAAATTGTCCATAGGTGTGTGTGTGTCTGTGTTTGTTTGTCTGTTTGTGGCCCTGCGACAGACTGGCGTCCTGTCCTGGGTGTACCCCGCCTTGCACCCTATGACTGCTGGGAGAGGCTCCAGCCCCCCCGCGACCCTTAATTGGACTAAGCGGTAGAAGATGAATGATGAATGAATGTTTACAATGCAGTTCTGTGCACAGTGCATTTCTGTGATCAATTCATTTCTGTTTATAATGCATTTCTGCACACAGTACATTTCTGTGTTCAATGCATTTTTGTTTACAATGCATTTCTGGACACAATGCATTTCTGCATTCAGGTGTGCTTTGTGTTTTTGTGGAAATGTGCCTGTGTTTGTGTCTTCACTGGCAAGTTATATTCATAAGATTACACACATCCTGCATTCACTTTGTAGTCTGAAGCAGCTTGTGATGTTCACATCACACAATGAGAGTGTAGATTAACAACAGCATTTGCACGACAGTATTTTTTTAGCCTGTGCAGTGGTTATAAATCACATGGTGAGGATAGATACTGTATTTTAACAGCAATGTAATCTCAGTAAAATATGCATTTAAATAATGCATAAGGCGCATCAATCAGACGTAAAGTCTTAAGCTGCGTTCACACCGGGCGCGACGCGAGCGACTGCAGCCACAGGTTGCCATGTAATCCCTATGTAAGGACGCGTTTTGGCGCCAAACCGCGCAGCGCGACGCAATGGATGCAAGTGAAGCGATGCAAGTGAAGCGATTTTGAGTGTTTTGCGCGTTTGTGGTGCGATATTGCGTCGCGTCACGTCGCTTTTGTTGTGATTTGGCTCTTTATAAGCCCATTAAATTGAAATTGAATTGAACAAAATTTTATTGAATCTTAAAGTAAATAAATATGAAATTGGACACTGGATCCTTAAACTTTGGACATAATAAACTCTGCATGGTGGATCCTTGATCTCTGGACATAAATAGGAATAAAAAAAATCTGTAGTTTTTGTCAAAAGCATTTCCTTTCAAACATTTTGGCATGAAAGTCTTTCCATACAACTGAGCTGAGCTCTTATAGCTGTGCTGTGCTGCAGGTCAGCATCAGTTTAATTCATAAAGAACACAGCACATCTCATTTTGGGAAGAAAAAAAAAACATTTTAGTCGACTGTAGTTTATTTTCTGTATTACAGCGTTTGGAAAGAGGTGTCATTTTATTTAAAACTGCAATTTCAAGTTATTAATTCCGACTGGACTCTGTCTGTCTCAGCAGAGAGCCACGCAGCTGCGCGGCTCTAAACGCACGGAACGGAGGACAATTCTCATTTCTTGACTGCAACAAGATGAGTCCCAGTTAGTGACTTTAATCCACACAAAAGCAACTCACGATATTTTAATGGCTTTGAGAGGAGTTAAGAAGTGGACTTGCCGTTTCTGAAGAGCAGCGAATCAAAGAACCAACGAACTAGTGGTTCGAAGCATTGCTTCAGTGACTCATGCATCAAAGTGGAGTCGCGCTGCAGAAACGGTTGATTACAGTCCGCTGCAGAGCAAGCCCTGAATATCCGTAAGACTTTATTTGTACGTCCGTATGACTCTGAAACACGGAAAAATCCGTATAATTTACGGACAATCCGTATAGGTTGTTTTCGTGTGTGTGTGTGTGTGTGTGTGTGTGTGTGTGGTTTTTTTGTAACGAGTAATGGCATGGCGCATAGAAAATGTATGGGAGTAGAAGTATGCAATTAAGGTTGAAAATGTAGTGAAGTAAAAGTGAAAGTAAGCTGAATTTTAAAAATTCAAGTAAAGTACAAAGTCTCTCAAAACGTACTTAAGTACAGTAGTGAAGTATTTTTACTTTGTTACTATACAACACTGGTCAGAGCATAAACCAAGCATGAAGTCAAAGGAATTGTCCGTCGACCCGCGAGACAGGATTGTCTTGAGGCACAAATCTGGGGAAGGGTACAGAAATATTTCTGCCACTTTGAAGGTCTCAATGAGTACAGTGCCCTCCATCATATGTAAACGGAAAAAGTTCAGATCAGCCAAGACTCTTCCTAGAGCTGGCTGTCTGTCTGAACTGTCTAAACTGGTCAGGGGAGAAGGGTCTTAACCAGGATAGTGACCAATGACCTGATGGTCACTCTGTCAGAGCTCCAGCATTCCTCTGTGAAGAGAGGAAAACCTTCTAGAAGGACAATTATCTCTGCAGTAATCCATCAGGCCTGTATGGTAGAGTGGCCAGATGGAAGCCACTCCTTAAAAGGCACATGGCAGCCAACCTGGAGTTTGCCAAAAGGCACCTGAAGGACTCTCAGGCCATGAATGAGAAATTCTCTAGTCTGACTAGACAAAGATAGAACTCTTTGGATGAATGCCAGGCATCATCTTTGGAGGAAACCAGGCACCATCCGTACAGTGACGCATGGTGGTGCAGCATCATGTTGGGTGGATGTTTTTCAGCAGCAGGAACTGGGAGACGAGTGAAGATTGAGCGTTAGATGAATGCAGAAATGTACAGAGACATCCTGGATGAAAACGTGTTCCAGAGCGCTCTTGACCTCAGACTTGGCCGATGGTTCATCTTTCAGCAGAGCGATGACCTTAAACTGATTTTTAGGTTTCTTTTGGTCAACTTCATTAACTCAATAATTTCAGATAACTCGCAGTCCAATTTTGTGGACCCCAACTCGCGTGAGTTAACGGGGCTCACCTGTATTGAGCAAAGGGTGTGAATACTTATGTACACGTAATTTCTTAGTTTTTATTTTTAATAAATTTGAAAATTTCAAAAAAACATTTTTTCATGTTGCCATTATGGGGTGTTGTGGGTAGAATTTTGAGTGAAAAAATTAATTTACTGCAATCTGGAATAAATCTGTAACATAACAAAATGTGAAAAAACTGAAGTGCTGCGAATAATTTCCAGGTGCACTGTACCTTTTCCCACATAAATATCAATTTAAAAACAAATTAAATAAAAGTAAATACTGCTAAAAAAAAAACAAAAAACTACAAAACTCCATGTTACTACACCTTAGTGCATCAAAATCACACTACTGTGAAGCCATGAGAACAAAGATTAACAATGAAATAAAAGTAAAACTTACTGACAAACACAAAACTAAAAACTCTGGCTTGTACAACCTCAATTCCAATGAAGTTGGGACGTTGTGTGAAATGTAAATAAAAACAGAATACAATAATTCGCAAATCCTCTTCAACCTATATTCAACTGAATACACCACAAAGACAAGATATTTAATGTTCAAACTGATAAACTTTATTGTTTTTGTCCAAATATTTGTTCATTTTGAAATGGATGCCTGCAACATGTTTCAAAAAAGGTGGGACAGTAATATGTTTACCACTGTGTTACATCACCTTTCCTTCTTTCAAAAGTGAATGAATGAAAACCCACCTTGAATCTGACACATGAAGAAGCTGTGACACTGAAACACAAAGTGATTTCACTGATACGTGAAGACACACTGGCCCACTTTATCTAACAAAACAGAGAGAGAAGCTTTTGTCCTGTTTGAAGGTGTATCCTCTAACGATTATTCTTCTCAAGAAGCCCATCATTTAACTTTCTAAGCTGAAGTTGATGATACCAATAAATATGTTCAGTACTCCCTTTTAACAGTCTCTTGTTAAAACTTTAATAAAAGATAGATACAATCTGAGTATACACACACACACACACACACACACACACAAAATTTATTAACGACCATTTATTTTATTGAAGATCTAAACCTTATGAGCATTTTTTTTATCTTGCAGGTGTGTTGACTGTCTGCTCACTTCATCTGTCTCAGCTCAAATACACTCTGAGTGATGGAACGCGGCACACAGGATCACATAAAGCTCATTGTTAACTGTTTTTCTTTTCACTGGTGCTGAAACTACTGGGAAAGGAAAATGCACATCAGCTACTTTAATTACACTATCTAACAAATTTTTATTTTTGTTTTCTTCCTGGGTACACAGTGTGTTTTCCTAACCTGTTATGCCTTAAATAAATAGAAAATAGCTGTTATTCCACAGAAACGTTCCTTCTGTGATCAGGACAATGATATTTTGAAATTTGTCTGTTTTCAAGAATATTCTTGATTCGCCTTCACTACTACTGAGTAGTCTTCTAGAATATTCTTTAACTGCTAGAACTGTCCAGAATTTTCTAGAAGTTTCCAGAATTATATAGAAATTTCAAGAAACTTTTAGAACTTTCTAGAACGTAAAAAAAATAAAATAAATAAAATCAAAGTTTGTGCTGAATGTAGTCATTTTTCCATAGACTTTAGACATAAGCAGTTGAAATATAACACTTAGAAGCCAGGAACAAAAATTGTGTTACATAGTGTGATATTTATCAAGAAAATACCATATCTGTGCAAATGCAGCTTCTGTAATGTGAGGTTTCACTGCTTGTATCAGCTCTATGACTATCTTTGGCCCAAAAACAACACATTTGAACTTTGTGCCTTAGACTTTGGGGAGAAGGATAAGAAGAAGAAGGAGGAGGAGGGCAAGGAGGAGAAGAAGACAGTAAAGGTGAAGAAGAAGGAGGGCAAGTAAAAGGAGGAGGAGGATGAGGATGAAAAGAAGCAGGAGCAGATGACGAGAAGGAGGACGAGAAGGAAAAAGATAAAGAGGAGGTGAAGGAAAAGCAGGAGGAGGAGTAAGAGAAGGGTGTATGGTGGTGAAGAAAAACAAGAAAAAGAAGACGAAGATGAAGAAAGAGGATGATCAGGATGAGGAGAAGAAGAAGAAGATATGAGGTCCAACAGACTGGGGCTTAACACAGGACACCATCGCATGAAAAGGGTAAGAGACTATAACCCTTCCTGGATGGAACATCAGTCCATCACCGGTTAATGCCCTTGGCAAGGCTGGTACCCATGGGTGCTGGGTGAACAGGGACAATACAGATGAAATGTCTTGTCCAACCTGTCACAAACAGGTAGCCTAAAGCACAAAGTTGGAATTTAACACCATCTATATATATTTGTAGTCCAACTCCCATATAACAGAGCTACCTGCTCCGCATAGACTTGGGTTATGATGATATCTGGTCCATGAATAGGATTTTAACAGTGTTCACAGACATCTTCAACACCTCACTGGAGACATATCAGGTGCCAGCAAGCTTAAAGGCCTCCACCATCATCCCCATCCAACCAAAACAAAGAACTTCAGGTCTGAATGAGTAAAGACGCGTCACCCTGACCTCTGTGGTGATGAAGGCCTTCGAGCGCCTTGTCCTCACACACCTTAAGGCCATCTCTGTCCCACACCTGAATCCACTGCAGTCTGCCTACAGAGTCAACCCAACAGCTTGGCAGATGACGCTGCCAACATGACCCTCCACTTCATCCTTCAGCATCTGGACTCCCTGAGAACCTACGCCAGGATTCTGTTTGCAGACTTCAGCTCTGTTTTGGTTACGATCATCCCTCCCCTGCTGCAGGACAATCTCTTTCAACTTGGTGTGCCACACTCCACCTGCAGGTGGATCACTGTTTCCTGTCAAACAGGAAGCAGCATGTGAACCTGGGAGGGCACATCTCCAACACACCGTCCATCAGTACCGGATCCCCCCAAGGCTGCGTTCTTTCTCCTCTACTCCCTGTACATCATCAAGTGTACCTCCAGTCACCAGTCTGTGAAGCTTGTTGACAATACAATCTTCATCAGAATAGTCTCTGATGGAGACAAATCTGCCTACAGACGTGAGAGCGACCACCTGGTGTCCTGGTGCACACAGAACAATCTGGATCTCAATGCCCTCAAGATAGTGGAGATGGTTGTTGACTTCAGAAATAACCAAGTCCTGGCCAAACCTATTACGCTGTGACTCCCCAGTCACCATTGTGAAGTCCTTCCATTACCTGGGGATCACCATCACCCAGGAACTCAAGTGTGAGCTGAACGTCAGCTCTCTCATCAAGAGAGCACAACAGAGGATGTACTTTCTGCAGCAGCTGAGAAAGTTTAACCTGCCAAAAACAATGATAATGACCGTCTACACTGCCATCACTGAGTCCATCTTCTCCGTAGAGACGGTGCCTGCTTCCAGACCACCAATAACCAGCAAAAATCTATTTAAGCAAAAAAATTCAAAAAGAAAAAATAATATAGCACCTTCAACTGCACCACAGACTAAAACAGTTAAATGTGGTCTATTAAACATTAGGTCTCTCTCTTCTAAGTCCCTGTTGGTAAATGATATAATAATTGATCAACGTATTGATTTATTCTGCCTAACAGAAACCTGGTTACAGCAGGATGAATATGTTAGTTTAAATGAGTCAACACCCCCGAGTCACACTAACTGTCAGAATGCTCGTAGTACGGGCCGTGGCGGAGGATTAGCAGCAATCTTCCATTCCAGCTTATTAATTAATCAAAAACCTAGACAGAGCTTTAATTCATTTGAAAGCTTGTCTCTTAGTCTTTTCCATCCAAATTGGAAGTCCCAAAAACCAGTTTTATTTGTTATTATCTATCGTCCACCTGGTCGTTACTGTGAGTTTCTCTGTGAATTTTCAGACCTTCTGTCTGACTTAGTGCTTAGCTCAGATAAGATACTTATAGTGGGCGATTTTAACATCCACACAGATGCTGAGAATGACAGCCTCAACACTGCATTTAATCTATTATTAGACTCTATTGGCTTTGCTCAAAAAGTAAATGAGTCCACCCACCACTTTAATCATATCTTAGATCTTGTTTTGACTTATGGTATGGAAATAGAAGACTTAACAGTATTCCCTGAAAACTCCCTTCTGTCTGATCATTTTTTAATAACATTTACATTTACCCTGATGGACTACCCTGCAGTGGGGAATAAGTTTCATTACACTAGAAGTCTTTCAGAAAGCGCTGTAACTAGGTTTAAGGATATGATTCCTTCTTTATGTTCTCTATTGTCATATACCAACACAGAGCAGAGTAGCTACCTAAACTCTGTAAGGGAGTTAGAGTATCTCGTCAATAGTTTTACATCCTCATTGAAGACAACTTTGGATGCTGTAGCTCCTCTGAAAAAGAGAGCTTTAAATCAGAATTGTCTGACTCCGTGGTATAACTCACAAACTCGTAGCTTAAAGCAGATAACCCGTAAGTTGGAGAGGAAATGGCGTCTCACTAATTTAGAAGATCTTCACTTAGCCTGGAAAAAGAGTTTGTTGCTCTATAAAAAAGCCCTCCGTAAAGCTAGGACATCTTTCTACTCATCACTAATTGAAGAAAATAAGAACAACCCCAGGTTTCTTTTCAGCACTGTAGCCAGGCTGACAAAGAGTCAGAGCTCTATTGAGCTGAGTATTCCATTAACTTTAACTAGTAATGACTTCATGACTTTCTTTGCTAACAAAATTTTGACTATTAGAGAAAAAATTACTCATAACCATCCCAAAGATGTATCGTTATCTTTGGCTGCTTTCAGTGATGCCGGTATTTGGTTAGACTCTTTCTCTCCGATTGTTCTGTCTGAGTTATTTTCATTAGTTACTTCATCCAAACCATCAACATGTTTATTAGACCCCATTCCTGCCAGGCTGCTCAAGGAAGTCCTACCATTATTTAATGCTTGTTGTGTGGGCCGCTGAAGAGGAGGTACTGCTGGCCCACCACCACCAGAGGGCGCCCTGCCTGGAGTGCGGGCTCCAGGCACCAGAGGGCGCTACCGCATCATGGGAGTAATCTGGGTGACAGCTGTCACCCATCACCAAACACAGCTGTTTCTACTCAGCACCGAGGTATATCAGGAGGACGGCGTCTCCACCTCAGTGCCGAGATATCGCCTAAGACCAAGGTAACATTCTCTGCAGCATATTCTGTGATTGATAAACTTGTTAAACCTTTCAGGACTGGTGACTACTGAGACCCTCCTTCTTTGGATAAGTACTCACCTTCCTGCTGAACTTTGCCAAGAGGTGGAGGCGGCTTCTCCCCTCTCTGTACTGGGTGCGTTCATCCACTCCTGTGTGTTCTTGCTCTCTCCTGCCAGCAGTACCGGATCCGACGAGCGGAGGCAGTGGCCACCTGGGAATTCGGGACTTGGCGGTTCCAGTATTTCCGGGGTTCGGTGGCAGTGGAGATCTGGGTGGTTCCGGTTCGACTGAGACGGACGTCTCCTATCTTCGAGCCTGCCCACACGACACCAGCGGATTCGACCCTAAACATTGTGTTTGTTATACTACTCGTGCTTGTTTCAGTAGTAAATCTTGTTTTTTACTTCCTCCATTGTCCATTCATTGCGCCCCCTGTTGTGGGTCCGTGTTCCTACACTTTCACAACAATGCTTCAATCTTAAATATGATCAACTTATCTTTGTTAGTTGGCTATGTACCACAGGCTTTTAAGGTGGCAGTAATTAAACCATTACTTAAAAAGCCATCACTTGACCCAGCTATTTTAGCTAATTATAGGCCAATCTCCAACCTTCCTTTTCTCTCAAAGATTCTTGAGAGGGTAGTTGTAAAACAGCTAACTGATCACCTGCAGAGGAATGGTCTATTTGAAGAGGTTCAGTCAGGTTTTAGAATTCATCATAGTACAGAAACAGCATTAGTGAAGGTTACAAATGATCTTCTTATGGCTTCGGACAGTGGACTTATCTCTGTGCTTGTTCTGTTGGACCTCAGTGCTGCTTTTGATACTGTTGACCATAAAATTTTATTACAGAGATTAGAGCATGTCATAGGTATTAAAGGCACTGCGCTGCGGTGGTTTGAATCATATTTGTCTAATAGATTACAGTTTGTTCATGTAAATGGGGAATCTTCTTCACAGACTAAAGTTAATTATGGAGTTCCACAAGGTTCTGTGCTAGGACCAATTTTATTCACTTTATACATGCTTCCCTTAGGCAGTATTATTAGACGGTATTGCTTAAATTTTCATTGTTACGCAGATGATACCCAGCTTTATCTATCCATGAAGCCAGAGGACACACACCAATTAGCTAAACTGCAGGATTGTCTTACAGACATAAAGACATGGATGACCTCTAATTTCCTGCTTTTAAACTCAGATAAAACTGAAGTTATTGTACTTGGCCCCACAAATCTTAGAAGCATGGTGTCTAACCAGATCTTTACTCTGGATGGCATTTCCCTGACCTCTAGTAATACTGTGAGAAATCTTGGAGTCATTTTTGATCAGGATATGTCATTCAAAGCGCATATTAAACAAATATGTAGGACTGCCTTTTTGCATTTACGCAATATCTCTAAAATCAGAAAGGTCTTGTCTCAGAGTGATGCTGAAAAACTAATTCATGCATTTATTTCCTCTAGGCTGGACTATTGTAATTCTTTATTATCAGGTTGTCCTAAAAGTTCCCTAAAAAGCCTTCAGTTAATTCAAAATGCTGCAGCTAGAGTACTGACGGGGACTAGCAGGAGAGAGCATATCTCACCCGTGTTGGCCTCTCTTCATTGGCTTCCTGTTAATTCTAGAATAGAATTTAAAATTCTTCTTCTTACTTATAAGGTTTTGAATAATCAGGTCCCATCTTATCTTAGGGACCTCGTAGTACCATATCACCCTAATAGAGCGCTTCGCTCTCAGACTGCAGGCTTACTTGTAGTTCCTAGGGTTTGTAAGAGTAGAATGGGAGGCAGAGCCTTCAGCTTTCAGGCTCCTCTCCTGTGGAACCAGCTCCCAATTCAGATCAGGGAGACAGATACCCTCTTTACTTTTAAGATTAGGCTTAAAACTTTCCTTTTCCCTAAGGCTTATAGCTAGGGCTGGATCGGGTGACCCTGGACTATCCCTTGGTTATGCTGCTTTAGACGTAGACTGTGGGGGGGTTCCCATGATGCACTGTTTCTTTCTCTTTTTGCTCTGTATGCATCACTCCGCATTTAATCATTAGTGATCGATCTCTGCCCCCCTCCACAGCATGTCTTTTTCCTGGTTCTTTCCCTCAGCCCCAACCAGTCTCAGCAGAAGACTGCCCCTCCCTGAGCCTGGTTCTGCTGGAGGTTTCTTCCTGTTAAGAGGGAGTTTTTCCTTCCCACTGTTGCCAAGTGCTTGCTCACAGGGGGTCGTTTTGACCGTTGGGGTTTTTCATAATTATTGTATGGCCTTGCCTTACAATATAAAGCGCCTTGGGGCAACTGTTTGTTGTGATTTGGCGCTATATAAAAAAAAGTTGATTGATTGATTGATTGATCTGGTACGCTGCTGCCACTGCTAAGGACAGGAGCAGACTGCAGCATGTCATCCCTACAGGACCCTGAGGTGAGCAAGGAAGGTTGTGGCTGATCCTTCCCACCCAGGGCACAAACGTTTTGTCACTCTTCCCTCTGGCAGGCAGCTGAGGTCTATCAGGACCAAAACCTCAAGACAAAAAAACAGCTTCTTTCCATCCGCTACTAGACTAATAAATAAACGGGTTTAATTGTTTAACTGTATAATCGTTATGTTATATTTATTTCACAGTGAATATAGTTTTGCATATTTGACTCCTTTACTTCTTACAGAAGTGTTTTCCCCTTTTTCTTGTTGTTTATGTACCAACAACTCTAGATCAAATTCCTTGTATGATATAATTTACGTGGCAATAAATCTCATTCTGATTTTATAGACAAACCAGTCAATTTAATTACTGATTGCAAGTGTTGAACTTGTAGAGACATTTACTTATCTCAACACTGACACCCATGTCTTTGGATCTTCTGCCTGAGGTAGAGGGAGGCCTGGGAAGAACGTATGGAGTCATGAGGTGTTTGGTGTTGCTGATATTTTTGCAAGAGAATGAGGGCTTAAGTCTTCAGGGTCCTGGTCTTGATACTCTGAAATGAACAGTTACTTGGGGGGGTAAGATGAGTAATATCAGTTGTATTTTGAAGGAACAGCACATTTCTCTGGGCATGATGCAGCACAGAGCTACCTCAGTTTTGAGAACCCCAGTGGCTGGAGAAGGCCAACTGGATGCACAAATTTCTTGTGGTTGTGGCAGGTGGTTACTTAATAGAGGTGTGGATGGACTGGTTATCTGCCTGGGTGGTTTCCATCCAGGACACCAGACGGATCCGTAGTCTGGCCGACGCGGCAACATGCAGCATCAGCACATGTTCCAATACTTGGCCTGACTGTTCAGACTGCCTAATACCTTCTTCAAAATAAAAGGAAAAAAGAAAAAAAATCCATCTTTTCATTATTATCATTCCTGATTGTCCATTGCTGTCCCAGCAGGAGCTCTCTTTTACTTAGAAGTGTAAATCGACAAAGAGTGCTGAGTGGAGACATAGTCCAACTTAATAATTTCCTCATTTCCATTCGACTTTCAATAGAAGAAGAAGGCACATCCTTCATGATGTGCCTTCAATTCACTGAGCACAAAGCATAAAAAGCTTCCGTGCTTTTTTTCACTGCACACTCACATTTGCACCAAATACAAACAGCATCCTCCCACATTTACTGCCAATACAACAGTAATTAACAGTGCTTGTCGACTGTGTGAATCGTTCCTCTGCAAACAGACTCACATCTTTTTGAAGTCGCACGTGGTGTATTTGGGCCAGTTGATGTAGCACACCACCCTGTCGGGGAACTGGTCGGTGTTGGAGTAATAATACTGAGGGAAGGCGAGGAGCAGAGCCAGCACCCAGATCACCACCACAACCACCTTGGTCTCTGTCGAGGACATACGCTGCTGCAGTGGGTGGATGATGGCCATGTACCTGCAAGGACACAGAAAGACATAATGATGGGGGAGCTGCATGCTACATATGTTTTTGGGGTGTGTATTTGTGTGCTTCAAGGCTAAACTGAAATCAGACTATAATTTGAGAAATGTTTATTTATTCCACAATTCCTCCAAGGTGCTGGGGCCAATGTCTACCAAAGTAGTTATTTGCATGGAAGTTGACCCCAGATTTGTTTTGGGAAACGGTCAAGGCAATTGAGGTCAAATATCAAAAACTTTGGTTAATCTGTCTTTTTTCCCCTGACTCCTCCCAGATCCTTCAGTCAATATCCACTAAACCTGATATGTGAGTCACACTTGACCCCAAAATTTCCCCTCAAGGATTTGTTTTGGCAAAGGTCTTTGGGGTAAAAGGTCAAAATTATGATTTTTCACTCCAAAGTCCAGTTGTCCAGGCGAGGACAATTTGTAAAAGCTTAATCACTAGGGTCAAAGGTCAAATTGCATGACATGTTTTTGAATGAGGTCCTGTGATTCACATGCAGCAGCAGCTCTGGATAACAAACACATTCTTCATCTTGGAAAACAAGTAAATGTAATAAATCATGTTCTCAATCTAAAAGACCACACTATGGAATAAAAAGAGGGAATATATATGCTCACCTCGTCTAATTAGCATGTGCTGAATATGTGCCATTTGTATTATAAATAAATAATGCACTGGTGAATTTCATTGTTTCTTGTTGCATGAAGCGGATTGTCGCACATCGACGCAGCGGCTTCTCTAGCTCTCGGTGTAGTCCTTAGTAAAAATAGAAGTTTTAGCGGTGTTAGCAGCTCTAGTGTTCCGAGTAACACAAGGAGCATAAGATACGTCTCCAAAGATTTGCTCAAGCTAAACAACTACTGCCATCATGTCCAAATCCACCTGGACCTAAAGGCAATGCTCTGCAGATTGATGATCCTGAGAGTGACTCGCAGCTGGAGCCAGCTCAGACACAAGAGGAAGGGTATGGAACGTGCTGCAGAGGATCAATCCCGAAAGGCCCCAGACCCTGACAGAACACGTGGGAACACAGTGCGACCAGCTGCACTGCATCGCGCCGCTGATGTGGAGAACAATAAAATAAAAACCAGCTGTATAATTAATGAATATTACTAGGTTGATATAATGCATGAAAGGGGACTCAATACAGAACCCTGCAGTTAAATAACCCCGGTTTTAAAAAAAATGCCACTCACAGGATTTGAACCTGTAAGCTCTGATTACCAGATGGAAACTTAACCACTGCGCTACCATCGCTGGCCTGTAATCAGTGCAGAAAAATGCCTGAAATCAACAAGGACATGAAGAAGATGCACTGTGTGCAGTCACTGAAGCCTGGCACAAAGGCGAAAGATGTTTTATATATTTCCATGTGAGGACAGCAGGCAGAGACATGCGCCTCACAGAGGAATGTTGTAAGTTCATGTCTTTCCAAACACGGAACATGTTCCCAAGCTGGGAGGTCCAGGAGCAGAGATCTTTACAGCCGTGGCTGTGAGCAGACACCCCACCCCCCAGTCCATTAAGCACCCAGACCAACATGTCACTCTCTGTGTTATGTAGTCATTCATTTTTGTTATTTGTTATGTAATTGCATATGTAGGTACTGTCACAATTATTTATATAACTGTCCTGGCAGTGGTTTCTGTGTTTGTAATGTGTGCCCCCATGTGATCAGATCTGTACATACACATAAGCATTTTATGCAAGTGTACCCATGCGAGACACATCATGTGCACTTCATTCGTAAGTCAACCACATTCATACTATGTGTGAAGGGGCCCTTAGCTTTGTGCATGTTCAGAACTTTGAGGGGAGTTGAAACAGACCTTTTCTGCTGCCTGGACATTTGTTTGCTATTTTGAGAGTGAGTGGAGTGGGACACAGAGCACACACAGCGCTTGTGGACAAGAGCATGGCAAAAACTAGCTTCAAGTATTGACAGTCAGCACAGACTGGATGTTTCACTGTTTTCAGTGAGAGGCGAATGGGAAAACTGGATTTTTTTTTCTTTTTCCCCTGTCTGCATATATAGTAATGGTAAATGCCACACTGACAGAACGTTTATGAACATTAATACACATATACAGGGATGAGATTGGCAAATTCGATTTTCAGAGGAAAACAAGCCAGGGTCCGGGGGCCGCAGGCCCCGGCGGGTCCAGGGCGGAGCATTTTTGCTGTTTTAAAACATGTAAATTACACTAAAATGATATTAAAACTACTATAAATGCCAGGTGTTCATATCTATAATTCAAATTGTAAACCCTTACTAAGACCATCTACTGTACATGTGTATTTTTGTGACCAAAATATTTTTTCATAACTAGACTTACTTGATTTTCAGCATTCTCCACTTTCAGCATGGCACACTTGTCAACAAACATACATGTACATGTATATCCTCAAATACATGTACATGTATAATCCAATGTTCTATGTCCATTGAACTGTCAGACCATATAAGGTTTATATTTAGTCGATGTGATCTCCACCTATAACACTGTCATCACGTGTATACATGTATATAATATACACACACATACATGTATATATAATTACAATGTTCTAACACACTACAATAATGTCAAAATGTCTGTTTACATAATCCACTGACTGTGTGTGTATGTGTGTGTGTGTGTGTGCGTGTGTGTGCAACACCGAAGAAAGGGCGGGAGAAACGCATACGAGTATATAACCTTTGCGCTGATTGGTCATAAGCTTTGTAATAACCAATGAAAACGTGCGTAAGTAATAGCTTCGACTGAGCTTTGATACCGTCTCGGTTTTTATGATTTGTTGGAGGGAAAACTACCGAATACAGTGGTCCCTCCTTTATCACGGGAGTTACGTTTTAAAAATGGCCCCCGATAGGCGAAATCCGCAAAGTAGTCAGCGTTATTTTTTACAATTATTATAGACGTTTTAAGGCTGTAAAACCCCTCACTACACACTTTATACACGTTTCTCAAACAGGCATTAACATTTTCTCACTTTTCTCTCCTGTGTAAACACTCTCAAAGTTCAAACATTAGTAGAAAAATAAGTCCAGTATTATAGAATGAAACCAAAGATCAAAACCTGTTTTCAGGCCCAAACATTTGTTTGAGAAATAAAAATAGAACGTTTTCCTATAAATAATTATGATGGCTTTTAGAACTAACAAATTTAATTTTAACGATCAACCTACGAGGTTGGACACATAAGAAATTATTAATAGTGACTGACCAGTATTTTACAGTTCCTCTGATCGCGCCTCTGCATCCTGGCGCTGCTCCGCTCTTTTTCCACTGAGTCACACCTCGCTGCAGGTGTCTTTTTCCGAGTGAAGAACACGGTTATGGGTAGTTGTTGGCGCTCTTTTTTCTTCTGGGCGAGAAGAAGAACACAATGCGCGTGCTGTTTCTTTGCTCACTGCCTCCGGTGTTACCGTTGCGAGACGAATGCGGGACCCGCAAAGAAGCCAAGTCATTAAAAAGATACAAACTTCTCTCAGTGGCCACGGAGCTCTGCGGCTGCGGTTACCGAGACCGTGCAGCGCTGCGGATTTTTCCGCAAGAATTCTATCCTTGCTGGAGCGCTCTGCATCAAAACAGCGAGCGTAGTCTCTGGACCTGTTGCCAGATTTTGGTGGCATGCGCTGTTTAAAAAAAAAAAGAAGAAGAAGCATGCAAAATTGCACAAAAAAAAATCTGCGAAACTGCGAGACTGCGAAAGGTGAACCGCGATATAGCAAGGGACCACTGTATTGGAAGTTGAAAGACTACACAGTTACCTCCCTTACACTACATGCTCATTGTGCACCTACTTCATACTGGTCACTGTCAGCACAGCGTTACTTCCGCGTTCGGCTGACTGACGGACTGATCGAACTTGCTGCGTCGACGATAACAAACAAAGACCACTCAGTGTTCTGAATAGACGACAATTTTATGAAACAAAGGTACTCCTGGCATTAATTTATAATTAATTTTAATTTATTAATTTTCTCAACGGATTTGGACATTTCACAAAATCGACCCCCGGGACTGTCAAATCTGCGGAAATCCGTGGACAAATCTCATCCCTGCATATATGCAATTTATTCTTGCAGGACAGAAGGTATGTAGTGCGTGAGTGAATGTGGTGTGCGCGTGTGACCCCCATCCGCCCTTCCCGATCAGCCTACAACATCCTACTCAAAGCCGACGGACAACTCCTATCAGGAGGGACCGATCACCAAAACAACACGAAGACAGACAAAAACGAAAGACAAGTGGTGAAAGCAATAACTGTGAAGTGCCTGCTCCCAGACTACCAATAACCAGCAAAAATCTATTTAAGCATAAAAATTCAAAAAGAAAAAATAATATAGCACCTTCAACTGCACCACAGACTAAAACAGTTAAATGTGGTCTATTAAACATTAGGTCTCTCTCTTCTAAGTCCCTGTTGGTAAATGATATAATAATTGATCAACTACCCTCTCAAAGATTCTTGAGAGGGTAGTTGTAAAACAGCTAACTGATCACCTGCAGAGGAATGGTCTATTTGAAGAGTTTCAGTCAGGTTTTAGAATTAATCATAGTACAGAAACAGCATTAGTGAAGGTTACAAATGATCTTCTTATGGCTTCGGACAGTGGACTTATCTCTGTGCTTGTTCTGTTGGACCTCAGTGCTGCTTTTGATACTGTTGACCATAAAATTTTATTACAGAGATTAGAGCATGTCATAGGTATTAAAGGCACTGCGCTGCGGTGGTTTGAATCATATTTGTCTAATAGATTACAGTTTGTTCATGTAAATGGGGAATCTTCTTCACAGACTAAAGTTAATTATGGAGTTCCACAAGGTTCTGTGCTAGGACCAATTTTATTCACTTTATACATGCTTCCCTTGGGCAGTATTATTAGACGGTATTGCTTAAATTTTCATTGTTACGCAGATGATACCCAGCTTTATCTATCCATGAAGCCAGAGGATACACACCAATTAGCTAAACTGCAGGATTGTCTTACAGACATAAAGACATGGATGACCTCTAATTTCCTGCTTTTAAACTCAGATAAAACTGAAGTTATTGTACTTGGCCCCACAAATCTTAGAAGCATGGTGTCTAACCAGATCGTTACTCTGGATGGCATTTCCCTGATCTCTAGTAATACTGTGAGAAATCTTGGAGTTATTTTTGATCAGGATATGTCATTCAAAGCGCATATTAAACAAATATGTAGGACTGCCTTTTTGCATTTACGCAATATCTCTAAAATCAGAAAGGTCTTGTCTCAGAGTGATGCTGAAAAACTAATTCATGCATTTATTTCCTCTAGGCTGGACTATTGTAATTCATTATTATCAGGTTGTCCTAAAAGTTCCCTAAAAAGCCTTCAGTTGGTTCAGAATGCTGCAGCTAGAGTACTGACGGGGACTAGCAGGAGAGAGCATATCTCACCCGTGTTGGCCTCTCTTCATTGGCTTCCTGTTAATTCTAGAATAGAATTTAAAATTCTTCTTCTTACTTATAAGGTTTTGAATAATCAGGTCCCATCTTATCTTAGGGACCTCGTAGTACCATATTACCCCATTAGAGCGCTTCGCTCTCAGACTGCGGGCTTACTTGTAGTTCCTAGGGTTTGTAAGAGTAGAATGGGAGGCAGAGCCTTCAGCTTTCAGGCTCCTCTCCTGTGGAACCAGCTCCCAATTCAGATCAGGGAGACAGATACCCTCTCTACTTTTAAGATTAGGCTTAAAACTTTCCTTTTCGCTAAGGCTTATAGTTAGGGCTGGATCGGGTGACCCTGGACCATCCCTTGGTTATGTTGCTTTAGACGTAGACTGTGGGGGGGTTCCCATGATGCACTGTTTCTTTCTCTTTTTGCTCCGTATGCATCACTCTGCATTTAATCATTAGTGATCGATCTCTGCCCCCCTTCTCGGCATGTCTTTTTCCTGGTTCTTTCCCTCAGCCCCAACCAGTCTCAGCAGAAGACTGCCCCTCCCTGAGCCTGGTTCTGCTGGAGGTTTCTTCCTGTTAAAAGGGAGTTTTTCCTTCCCACTGTGGCCAAGTGCTTGCTCATAGGGGGTCGTTTTGACCGTTGGGGTTTTTCATAATTATTGTATGGCCTTGCCTTGCAATATGGAGCGCCTTGGGGCAACTGTTTGTTGTGATTTGGCGCTATATAAGAAAAAAGTTGATTGATTGATTGATATTGATTTATTCTGCCTTACAGAAACCTGGTTACAGCAGGATGAATATGTTAGTTTAAATGAGTCAACACCCCCGAGTCACACTAACTGTCAGAATGCTCGTAGCACGGGCCGGGGCGGAGGATTAGCAGCAATCTTCCATTCCAGCTTATTAATTAATCAAAAACCCAGACAGAGTTTTAATTCATTTGAAAGCTTGACTCTTAGTCTTGTCCATCCAAATTGGAAGTCCCAAAAACAAGTTTTATTTGTTATTATCTATCGCCCACCTGGTCGTTACTGTGAGTTTCTCTGTGAATTTTCAGACCTTTTGTCTGACTTAGTGCTTAGCTCAGATAAGATAATTATAGTGGGCGATTTTAACATCCACACAGATGCTGAGAATGACAGCCTCAACACTGCATTTAATCTATTATTAGACTCTATTGGCTTTGCTCAAAAAGTAAATGAGTCCACCCACCACTTTAATCATATCTTAGATCTTGTTCTGACTTATGGTATGGAAATAGAAGACTTAACAGTATTCCCTGAAAACTCCCTTCTGTCTGATCATTTCTTAATAACATTTACATTTACTCTGATGGACTACCCAGCAGTGGGGAATAAGTTTCATTACACTAGAAGTCTTTCAGAAAGCGCTGTAACTAGGTTTAAGGATATGATTCCTTCTTTATGTTCTCTAATGCCATATACCAACACAGTGCAGAGTAGCTACCTAAACTCTGTAAGTGAGATAGAGTATCTCGTCAATAGTTTTACATCCTCATTGAAGACGACTTTGGATGCTGTAGCTCCTCTAAAAAAGAGAGCTTTAAATCAGAAGTGCCTGACTCCATGGTATAACTCACAAACTCGTAGCTTAAAGCAGATAACCCGTAAGTTGGAGAGGAAATGGCGTCTCACTAATTTAGAAGATCTTCACTTAGCCTGGAAAAAGAGTCTGTTGCTCTATAAAAAAAAGCCCTCCGTAAAGCTAGGACATCTTTCTACTCATCACTAATTGAAGAAAATAAGAACAACCCCAGGTTTCTTTTCAGCACTGTAGCCAGGCTGACAAAGAGTCAGAGCTCTATTGAGCTGAGTATTCCATTAACTTTAACTAGTAATGACTTCATGACTTTCTTTGCTAACAAAATTTTAACTATTAGAGAAAAAATTACTCATAACCATCCCAAAGACGTATCGTTATCTTTGGCTGCTTTCAGTGATGCCGGTATTTGGTTAGACTCTTTCTCTCCGATTGTTCTGTTTGAGTTATTTTCATTAGTTACTTCATCCAAACCATCAACATGTTTATTAGACCCCATTCCTACCAGGCTGCTCAAGGAAGCCCTACCATTATTTAATGCTTCGATCTTAAATATGATCAATCTATCTTTGTTAGTTGGCTATGTACCACAGGCTTTTAAGGTGGCAGTAATTAAACCATTACTTAAAAAGCCATCACTTGACCCAGCTATCTTAGCTAATTATAGGCCAATCTCCAACCTTCCTTTTCTCTCAAAAATTCTTGAAAGGGTAGTTGTAAAACAGCTAACTGATCATCTGCAGAGGAATGGTCTATTTGAAGAGTTTCAGTCAGGTTTTAGAATTCATCATAGTACAGAAACAGCATTAGTGAAGGTTACAAATGATCTTCTTATGGCCTCGAACAGTGGACTCATCTCTGTGCTTGTTCTGTTAGACCTCAGTGCTGCTTTTGATACTGTTGACCATAAAATTTTATTACAGAGATTAAACCATGCCATAGGTATTAAAGGCACTGTGCTGCGGTGGTTTGAATCATATTTGTCTAATAGATTACAATTTGTTCATGTAAATGGGGAATCTTCTTCACAGACTAAAGTTAATTATGGAGTTCCACAAGGTTCTGTGCTAGGACCAATTTTATTCACTTTATACATGCTTCCCTTAGGCAGTATTATTAGACGGTATTGCTTAAATTTTCATTGTTACGCAGATGATACCCAGCTTTATCTATCCATGAAGCCAGAGAACACACACCAATTAGCTAAACTGCAGGATTGTCTTACAGACATAAAGACATGGATGACCTCTAATTTCCTGCTTTTAAACTCAGATAAAACTGAAGTTATTGTTGGGAAGGTGTCGTAACACGGACCCACAACAGGGGGCGCTAATGAACGGACAATGGATAAGGGAAGGAGTAACAATTTAATGTTGCACAAGAACACAACGTAAAATAAACAAAGGTACTGCCAATCACACACAAGAGGATTGCGGGCAGGCTCGAAGATAGGAGACCTCAGATGAACGAAGAGCCGGGACCCACACCGCTTCTACCACCAACGGCCTGAAGAACACTGAAGCCGCCAAGCCCCGAGTCCCCAGGTGGTCTCTGTCCTCCGTTGTCGGCCCTGGTACTGCTGGCAGAAAAAACAGAAGGTAGTGAGTGTGAATCCTCACACCCAGCAACCTTGATTATTGATTCTTGTGGAGGGAGAGCCTCCACCTCCAATCATACACACGTGCAGCTCCGAAAATCCAGTCAAGGAAATACCACCAGGAAAAAACAGCTGCAAAACAGATCAGATTATTATTTGACGTATAAGTCAGCAGAGAGATTACCTTGTATCGTAGGAGATTTCTCGGCGAGGAGGTGGAGTCGCCACCCGGCCTTTATGGTGATGGTGAGATGATGAGTGACAGCTGGTGTTGAGGATGATTGACGGCTGTCACTCCCAGTGGTTCTGGCGCCCTCTTGTGCTTGAAGCCCGCACTCCAAGCAGGGCGCCATCCGGTGGTGGTGAGCCAGCAGTACCTCCTCTTCAGCGGCCCACACAACAGGACCCCCCCCTCAACGGGCGCCTCCTGGCGCCCGACCAGGCTTGTCTGGGTGTCGGTGGTAGAAATCGACCAAAAGGGCCGGGTCCAGGATGAAGCTCCTCTTCACCCACGAGCGTTCCTCGGGTCCGTAACCCTCCCAGGCCACCAAGTACTGAAAGCCCCGACCCATCCGACGGACGTCCAGGAGCCGACGAACGGTCCATGCCGGCTCCCCGTCGATGATCCGGGCAGGAGGTGGGTCGGGTCCGGGGGAGCAGAGCGGTGAGGTGTGGTATGGCTTGAGTTTGGAAACATGAAAAACCGGATGGATCCGCAGTGAAGCCGGGAGAGTTAGCTTCACTGCGGCCGGACTGAGGATCTTGGCGATGGGGAACGGCCCGATGAAGCGGTCCTTGAGTTTGTGGGAGGTCACCTGGAGCGGGATATCTTTGGTGGATAGCCACACCTCCTGCCCTGGTTGGTATGTAGGGGCCGGGGAACGCCGGCGGTCTGCATGGGCCTTGGCCCTCGTCCGGGCCTGCAACAGGGCAGAGCGGGCGGCCCGCCACACCCGGCGGCACCTCCGCAGGTGGGCCTGGACCGAGGGTACCCCGACCTCTCCCTCCACAAGTGGGAACAACGGGGGCTGGTAGCCCAGATACGCTTCAAAGGGGGAGAGGCCGGTGGCAGAGGATACTTGGCTGTTGTGAGCGTACTCGATCCAGGCCAGATGGTTACTCCAGGCCGCCGGGTGAGCGGAGGTGACACAACGAAGAGCCTGTTCAAGTTCCTGGTTCGCCCGCTCTGCCTGGCCGTTCGTCTGTGGGTGGTACCCGGACGAGAGACGCACGGTGGCCCCCAGTTCCTTACAAAAACTCCTCCAGACCTGCGAGGAGAACTGGGGACCACGATCCGAGACGATGTCCGACGGTATCCCATGCAGACGCACGACGTGGTGAACCAGGAGGTCTGCCGTCTCCTGGGCAGTTGGGAGCTTCGGGAGGGCCACGAAGTGGGCCGCCTTGGAGAACCGGTCCACTATCGTCAGTATGGCGGTGTTGCCCTGGGACGGCGGGAGGCCCGTGACGAAGTCCAGACCGATGTGGGACCAGGGGCGATGAGGCACAGGCAGGGGTTGGAGGAGACCCCTGGTCTTGCGATGGTCCGCCTTGCCCCTGGCACAGGTGGTGCAGGCCTGGACGTAGTCCCGGACGTCGGCTTCCAGTGACGCCCACCAGAAGCGCTGCTGGACTACTGCCACGGTCCTACGCACTCCAGGATGACAGGAGAGCTTGGATCCGTGGCAGAAGTCCAAGACGGCAGCCCTAGCCTCTGGTGGAACGTAGAGTCTATTCTTCGGACCGTTTCCCGGGTCCGGGTTCTTAGTCTGGGCCTCCCGGACGATCTCCTCCACGTCCCAGGTGAGGGTAGCCACGACAGTGGACTCGGGAAGGATGGTGTCGATGGGGTCCGACAACCCGACCTTGGCTTCCTCTTCGTGCACCCGGGACAATGCATCAGATCGTTGATTTTTGGTCCCGGGGCGGTAGGTGATCCGGAAGTCAAAGCGTGCGAAGAACAGGGACCAGCGGGCTTGCCTGGGGTTCAGCCGCTTGGCGGTCCGGATGTACTCCAGGTTCCGGTGGTCTGTAAAAACCGTGAAAGGCCCCGTAGCCCCCTCCAACAGGTGTCTCCACTCTTCTAGAGCCTCCTGTAGAAGTTTGCGAAGCCGAGGAACTGTTGCAGCTTCCTACGGCTCGTTGGTTGGGGCCAATCCCTCACCGCCGCAACCTTGGCCGGATCCGGGGCGACGGAGTTGGAGGAGATGATAAACCCCAAGAAGGACAGAGACGTGCGGTGAAACTCACACTTCTCGCCCTTCACAAACAGCCGGTTTTCTAACAACCGCTGTAGG
Source organism: Thalassophryne amazonica (assembly GCF_902500255.1). NCBI lineage: Eukaryota > Metazoa > Chordata > Actinopteri > Batrachoidiformes > Batrachoididae > Thalassophryne > Thalassophryne amazonica. The sequence goes on along the minus strand of NC_047107.1, from coordinate 106,933,825 downwards.
ACCTGACGTACATGCCGGACATGGGTCTCAGGATCCGGGGAAAAGATGAGTATATCATCCAGATACACGAAGACAAACCGGTGCAGGAAGTCCCGCAGGACGTCATTAACCAAGGCTTGGAACGTCGCGGGGGCGTTAGTGAGACCGAACGGCATGACCAGGTACTCAAAATGACCCAACGGGGTGTTAAATGCCGTCTTCCATTCATCTCCCTTCCGGATCCGAACTAGATGGTACGCATTCCTAAGATCGAGTTTGGTGAATATTTTGGCTCCATGCAGGGGTGTGAACACCGAATCCAAGAGGGGCAATGGGTATCGATTGCGAACCGTGATCTCGTTCAATCCCCTGTAATCGATGCATGGACGAAGTCCGCCGTCTTTCTTGCCCACAAAAAAGAAACCAGCACCCATCGGGGAGGTGGAGTTCCGGATCAACCCGGCGGCCAAGGAGTCCCGGATGTAGGTTTCCATTGATTCGCGTTCCGGACGTGAGAGATTGTACAGCCTACTGGACGGGAACTCACTGCCCGGAACCAAATCGATGGCACAATCGTACGGTCGGTGTGGTGGAAGGGCGAGCGCCAGATCTTTGCTGAAGACGTCAGCCAGATCATGGTACTCCCCTGGCACCGCCGTCAGATTGGGAGGGGTTTTAACCTCCTCCTTAGCCGTCATTCCGGGGGGAACCGAGGATCCTAAACACTCCCAGTGGCAGGTTTCGCTCCACTGCACCACGACCCCAGACGGCCAATCGATCCGGGGATTGTGCTTCACCATCCAAGGAAAACCCAAAATCACTCGGGAGGTAGAAGATGTCACGTAAAACACTATCTCCTCCCGGTGATTCCCAGACACAACCAGGGTCACAGGCTGGGTCCGGTGTGTGATTAGCGGGAGGAGAGTGCCATCTAGTGCCCGTACCTTCAAGGGCGAAGGCAGAGCCACTAGGGGGAGCCCCACTTCCTTTGCCCATCTGCTATCCAACAGATTCCCTTCGGACCCCGTGTCCACCAGTGCTGGGGCGTGAAGGGTTAAATCCCCACTCAGGATTACCACTGGGATTCGTGCTGATTTGCGGGAACTTCCCGTGCACATGTTATGGCCCACCCTTAGCCCAGTGTCTAAGGACGGGCGTTGGTGTTTGACCGTTTGGGGCAGTCTTTTAACAGGTGCTCACATGAGCCACAGTAAAAACATTCCCCGCGGGCCAGTCTCCTTTGTTTAATATCTGATCTCACTTTAGCCCTGCTCGTGTCCATAGCTTCGTCAGCAGGGGGAGCTGTTGCCACACGGAGCCCACCGGCAATGGAGCGTGAGGACGACGTCACCCCGTCAGACCCGGAAGATAGAGGGACGGCTTGTGCCCGGCCACGCCCCCCGGCCTGCTCCCGACGGTGTTCATTCAAACGGTTGTCTAAGCGTATAACCAGAGTGACAAGCCCGTCGAAAGTCTGCGGTTCGTCCTTAGCCAGTAAATGCTCCTTCAGTACTGGAGACAGTCCGCTTATGAAGGCGGCGCGGAGCGCGACGTCATTCCAACCCGACCTCGCAGCCGCGATGCGGAAGTCGACAGCGTAATCGGCCGCGCTCCGACGCCCCTGTCTCAGTGACAGCAGCACGGTCGAGGCGGTCTCGCCTCTGTTGGGATGATCAAACACCTGTTTGAATTCCCGTATAAACCCAGCGTATGACGTCAGAAGCCATGACTGCTGTTCCCAGAGCGCTGTAGCCCAAGCGCGTGCCTCACCTCGAAGCAGATTAATTACATAAGCCACCCGGGTGGCGTCTGCCGCGTACATGACTGGACGCTGTGCAAAAACGAGCGAACACTGCATCAAGAAGTCTGCGCACGTCTCCACACAGCCTCCGTACGGTTCAGGAGGACTTATGTAAGCTTCAGGGGACGGTGGGGGGGGTAGTTGAACGGCCAGTGGAACATCTACATTAGACCCCGGACCAGCAGGAGGAGACACTGCAGCGACGCTTGACTCGCGTGCTTCCACTCTGGCGGTGAGAGCCTCCATCCTCTGATTGAGGCTTGCATTTTGCTCAGTTACCAGCTGTAACTGAGCAGTGAAAGCGGTAAGGATTTGCTGCAGATCACTTACCACGCCTCCTGCTGACGCCTGCGCTCCCTGTTCTCCCATTGGCTGTTCAAGCTGTGGTTGACGCCCCTCGGGATCCATGACGAATGGCCGAGAAATCCTGTTGGGAAGGTGTCGTAACACGGACCCACAACAGGGGGCGCTAATGAACGGACAATGGATAAGGGAAGGAGTAACAATTTAATGTTGCACAAGAACACAACGTAAAATAAACAAAGGTACTGCCAATCACACACAAGAGGATTGCGGGCAGGCTCGAAGATAGGAGACCTCAGATGAACGAAGAGCCGGGACCCACACCGCTTCTACCACCAACGGCCTGAAGAACACTGAAGCCGCCAAGCCCCGAGTCCCCAGGTGGTCTCTGTCCTCCGTTGTCGGCCCTGGTACTGCTGGCAGAAAAAACAGAAGGTAGTGAGTGTGAATCCTCACACCCAGCAACCTTGATTATTGATTCTTGTGGAGGGAGAGCCTCCACCTCCAATCATACACACGTGCAGCTCCGAAAATCCAGTCAAGGAAATACCACCAGGAAAAAACAGCTGCAAAACAGATCAGATTATTATTTGACGTATAAGTCAGCAGAGAGATTACCTTGTATCGTAGGAGATTTCTCGGCGAGGAGGTGGAGTCGCCACCTGGCCTTTATGGTGATGGTGAGATGATGAGTGACAGCTGGTGTTGAGGATGATTGACGGCTGTCACTCCCAGTGGTTCTGGCGCCCTCTTGTGCTTGAAGCCCGCACTCCAAGCAGGGCGCCATCCGGTGGTGGTGAGCCAGCAGTACCTCCTCTTCAGCGGCCCACACAACAGTTATTGTACTTGGCCCCACAAATCTTAGAAACATGGTGTCTAACCAGATCCTTACTCTGGATGGCATTACCCTGACCTCTAGTAATACTGTGAGAAATCTTGGAGTCATTTTTTATCAGGATATGTCATTCAAAGTGCATATTAAACAAATATGTAGGACTGCTTTTTTGCATTTACGCAATATCTCTAAAATCAGAAAGGTCTTGTCTCAGAGTGATGCTGAAAAACTAATTCATGCATTTATTTCCTCTAGGCTGGACTATTGTAATTCATTATTATCAGGTTGTCCTAAAAGTTCCCTAAAAAGCCTTCAGTTAATTCAAAATGCTGCAGCTAGAGTACTGACGGGGACTAGAAGGAGAGAGCATATCTCACCCATATTGGCCTCTCTTCATTGGCTTCCTGTTAATTCTAGAATAGAATTTAAAATTCTTCTTCTTACTTATAAGGTTTTGAATAATCAGGTCCCATCTTATCGTAGGGACCTCGTAGTACCATATCACCCCAATAGAGCGCTTCGCTCTCAGACTGCAGGCTTACTTGTAGTTCCTAGGGTTTGTAAGAGTAGAATGGGAGGCAGAGCCTTCAACTTTCAGGCTCCTCTCCTGTGGAACCAGCTCCCAATTCAGATCAGGGAGACAGACACCCTCTCTACTTTTAAGATTAGGCTTAAAACTTTCCTTTTTGCTAATTGCTAAAGCTTATAGTTAGGGCTGGATCAGGTGACCCTGAACCATCCCTTAGTTATGCTGCTATAGACGTAGACTGCTGGGGGGTTCCCATGATGCACTGTTTCTTTCTCTTTTTGCTCTGTATGCACCACTCTGCATTTAATCATTAGTGATCGATCTCTGCTCCCCTCCACAGCATGTCTTTTTCCTGGTTCTCTCCCTCAGCCCCAACCAGTCCCAGCAGAAGACTGCCCCTCCCTGAGCCTGGTTCTGCTGGAGGTTTCTTCCTGTTAAAAGGGAGTTTTTCCTTCACACTGTAGCCAAGTGCTTGCTCACAGGGGGTCGTTTTGACCGTTGGGGTTTTACATAATTATTGTATGGCCTTGCCTTACAATATAAAGCGCCTTGGGGCAACTGTTTGTTGTGATTTGGCGCTATATAAAAAAATTGATTGATTGATTGATTGATTGAAGTGAGACATCGAGGAGACGGGTCCCCAACAAAAACATGCCAGAACAAACCACCACACACGAAGAAGCAGTGACAGCGACAGTCTGTTGTCTAGTTAGGGAGCATTCATACCCTAATCTAGGACACCAGAGTCTTGATCCCATTGAGAGCACCCAAAATTGAATTGTGGTGTCAGCTACGAACACATAACCAACCACACAAAGACACCCAGATCACAGCTATATATCCGATCACTAATGTGGCTGGTGTGATGGGCCAAGATAAAAGTATAGAACCCTACCATATGACATGGACCACTCCAGCGCGTCGGAAGCCATACGGCCGACCGCAAGCGACGACGGAAATGGGTCCAGGACGCAGGGCCCCAGGAGGAACCAGGCGAAAAAGGGAAGCGGAAGGACACAGGGGCCAGGAAGGGCAGCCACCAGAGCCACCGGGGCAGCATGACGGACCAACAAGGGAGCAGCCCGACGGCGCCGGAACGCACCCCCAACACCACCACCAATGGAGGCACAGAAAGCAACCCCATACCCAAGGGAAGCACGCAGAGCGTCGGCAGGGCCCATCAAGGGTGGTGGGGGGCCCAGAATCACACCACCCTGGCCACGGCCCCAAGAGGGAGGAATGAGTGGCGGCGGGGATGGGGGGCAAAGGAGTCACTGCAACTGAACCCAGAGCACAGGCAGGGACCACCGGCATATGAGGGCAGGGCCCAACCCCCAGAAAAGAGGCGAGACCCACCCCCGGGCCAGGAAGTGCACAAGGCCCCCCAGACACCCGAGACCCCCCCAAGCAGCCTGCAGGACCCCCCAGACCCCCCCCAGCCTCCAATCCACCCCCATCCCGGACACCAAGCCCAAGATCAGGAGACCGCCTAAGTGAAAACGGGGCAACACCCCACCCCACGGAAACCACGGCCCCCAAACCCACAGCAGCCGTCTGCCCCCCATGCCAACACCCGCGCCCCACCGCCACCACCCATCCCCCCAGGCCCCATGAGCCACAGAGCAGGGCCCCGAGACCACGGCAGAACTGGCGAGGCAGACTCCCCCCACCCCAAAGCCCCAGACATCCACAGCCATCCAGGGCCAACCACACATTATTATTAAAATTATTACAGTTAACTCCCTTGTTGTGTACGACCCCGTAAGTGAGCAAAGATAGTGTTGCATTAAAAGCAGGACAGGAGACGGCAGGTGGCAGACTGCCGTGGGAGGCTGTGGCACACTGCTGCACCACAGCCTGCCCTGCAAACCCACCACTGCCTGTGATCCCGACTCTAAATAGTGAGTGTGTTTACTAATTGTGTTGAAATATAGTGTGTGCATTAAAATGGCAGGGCAAGAGTGGCAGATAGAGATCAATCCATTCCCAACACCTGACCGCAGAACTATTTGATCCCTATAATGTGCTACTTAAACTCCAGTATGATGTGCGTGTGTGTACTGTGCTGGTGAAGTGCATTAACTCATTGAGTGCCAGCCATTTTCAAAGTTCAGAACATCCCAGTGCCAGGATTTTTTCAGCATTTCAGTGTTTTTTCAAGACCCATAGAAAATTGAGTTCTATGTCCATGTCAACAACAAACATACCAAAAGAAACGTCAGACTTTCCTTTATCATCAGAAAAAAAACGTTTGTTTATACCTCTTTCCATTCTTTAGTAATTGTCTGCAGAACATGGGTGGGTATCACTAAAAATGTTGATTTCTGACAAAAACCTGAGAAAATTGGCTTTTTGTGACAAACAACATTTCAAGCAGAAAATGTCTTTGATTATAATTGTTTTTGCTTCAGTGACATCTCAACCATTATGAAAAGTGATCCTATTGTATAATGCACCAAAAAAAAAAAAAAAAAAACCCGCCAGGGGAGGGACTCCGTCTGTCTCTTCTCTCGGCGGCATGTCTTTTCCCTCTGGCTCGCGCGTATCGGACCTTTTTATTTTTTTCAAAAACCTGATGGATTTGAATCATGTGTGCTTGCATGAGCCTGTCGATTGCGTCATTTGCTTGTAAGCAGCCTTTGTGTGAGGTGTGTGTTGTGCGCTCGGCGTTTTTTCTTTCCAAGGAAAAAGACGGAACGACTGCAGCAGCGTGGAACTGGGCGACAGCGAGGTGGAAACCATTCGGATTAGGAGCAGTACAACCGTAAAAAAAATGTCCGCACAACGGTGGAGAGCGCGCCACGCTCCAGTCCACACTCACACTGCGACCACCCACAGAATGGGTTCCCTTGTGATTATAACTCAAATTTTTTTACACAAGCTAGATCAGCTGATTACCCCACCTCCCCCATAAAAAACGTAATTGGCGCGATAACGCATCTTTGGCACTGAGCGTTACTATCTGAAAAGACGCGTTTAAGCGTCAATGGCACTTAATGAGTTAAAAGGGTGTGACATGTGAGGCCCAACCCCAAGCGGCCGGCGGAAGGAGAGGCACGGTGCAGGGAGCAGGCCGCACACACCGGCCCCACCAGGCACCGCAGCCCACCTCCAGACCCACGGAGGCACCAGGGAGACCACGAGATGGGGGGAGGCGGGCAGCCCCAGAGGAGCACCGGAAACACAGGGAAAGAACAAACCAACAGGGGGGACGGGGCCAGGCAGCCGGAGATGAGTGAATCACCTTGCCCGGCTGCCCCCAAGCCAGGAAGGCACGAGATGAAACCCAGGAGAGACAGGGGCAGCCGAGGAACCAGAGGGAGACAGGTGGGCCCCTCAAACCCGGGGGAGAAGCAGGGGCATGGGGAGCCACACGCGATCCGGACACGGGGAGAGGCACCCCCCCCCCCCGGCCCACCAATGGACAGGCCCAACGTGGATAGGAACGATGGCCATCCAGTTATTCCCCGTCCACCACCACCCCACGCCCCAATAGGATCAGAAGCCCAGTGGCACGGCAACGGGGCCCCCCGCGGGCAGGCCAGCAAGTCGCCCTCCCAGGCCAGGGGCACACACGTGCCCTGCAAGGCAGGAGCTACAAGGGAGCATGGTCCAGCACCCAACCCATACCCCCCCCCCCCCCCCCCCCCGGAAGCTCACAGAGCCACCGGGCAGCAACAGAATGCAAACCCCCCAGGCCCCCAATGCCCCGTCCCCAACCCCAATTCCCAGGCAGCCCAGGACTCCGCACCCGGACACCAAACCATCCCCGCAAGCCCCGGCTACACAGCCCCGGCTACACAGCCCCGCCACACCCGAGGGACCACCCACACCAGAATACACAAGCTCTCTCCTGCACCAATTCAAACATTTTCAAGAGAGAGAAAGAAAAATGCAAAAATACACAGTATCAATCTCTGACAGCTAGAGTACCCATAAGAGCTGCAACCTGGATCTGCAGCACAAGAGAGAAAAGTCAGTAGGTCAGCAATAATAGGAACAAGTCATAAAGTAATAGTAATACAGTACAGGTGCAAGAGTGGCATTCCCTAACAGGCAAAAAATAATGGAATAAATAAATTTAGACCTCCATATTCCAATTCAAATTTAATGCATTGATAAATAAAGACCATGTTTCATTAAATTGTGGTAATTGGTTTCTTAATAAAGCGGATATTCTTTTCATTGATATATATTCGAAGAGGAGGTTTGACCTGTGGTCAATACTGATTGTTTATTTTTCCAATTCAGCAAAATAGTTTTTTGGCAATAGTCAGTGCTACAAGTATAGTTTTAGACTGTTTAGTTGGCAGTTCAATAACTGTAGTGTCTCCAAGTAAACATAAATTAGGAGATAAGGGAATTCTATATCCCAAGATGAAGGACAGTTTTTCAGTGACTTTGGACCAAAAACACCAGACAAGTGAGCAAAGCCAAAGGGTATGAAAATAGGTATCAATGGTGTTTAGTTCACACTGTGAGCAAACATTAGAGTCTGAGAAGCCCATTTTCTACATCTTATATTGTGTAATGTGTGTTCTATGAAGAATTTCGTATTGGATGAGTTGTAAGTTGGTATTTTTTGTCATTAAAAATGTGTTTTTACATACCTGTGTCCAGTGGTCAGGGTCAGAGGTGAGGAGGAAGTCCCCCCCCCCCCCCCCCATTTTAAACTCGGTAAATGTAAAGCAGTGTCCACACATGATATTAACTTATATAACTTAGACAAGGTTTTCTTTATTGGGAGGAGGTTCTTGATGTCTGTCACTAATGTGGGTGGTTGTGGTGGGCACTGAAGCATCTGAAAATTTGACATCACTGCATGCTTTACTTGATGGTAATGAATAAAATTTCCTCCTATAATTCTAAACCTCTGCATCAAGTTATTAAATGGCACAAACCTGTTATTATGAAAGAGGTGATGAAGATGTGTGATTCCTTCCTGTTCCCATGTGCCAAATAGAAGCATCTGTACAAATTTCAATTAGTGAGTTTGTAATTTCTAAAGTTTTCAACCAGGCAGTCAAAGTGGAACAATCAACGGATTTTTAAAACATTTATGGCATTTAATGGAAGTAGTAATAAAGGGTAAATCTGAGAGTTTGATGTTGTTACATTCTAACTGTTCTAATTCAATCCAGGAGCTGCGGACTGGATCAGGATGAATCCATTTTATCAAGTATTGTATCTGGTTAGCCATATAGTAATGCAGAAAATGTGGTGCTTCAAGACCCCCTTGAGATTCATTTTGCTGAAGAGTAGACAGACTAATTTTAGCTTTTTTATTTTTCCACTAAACTTTGAAATGGCCGAATCTAAAGACTGAAACCATTTGACTGTGGGTTTGAATGAAATAATTGAAAACAGGTAATTAATTTGTGGTAATATTTTCATTTTGATAGTTGCTATTTGTCAACTTTTGATGACATGAGAGATCAGCTCACGTGCATTTTGAAGATGTCAGTGCTGTGACATCATCATTTTGGAACCAGGATTTGTAAAGCAAGCTGTGACTGTGACTGGCTGGAAATCCACCTCTGAGAGCCACACCCCAAACCAGACCAATCACAGTGCACAGCAGTGTTTGCTGTATCTGTTAGCTGTTTGAACTGAGCTGTTTGAGTTCTTTGAATTAACAGTCTTTTTCAAGACTTTTTTACTTTTTTACTTTTTTTTACTTTTTCACCGTGCTCCAACGCCTAAAGAAGACCTCTAACGGTCGAAACATCGCGACGGAGCACTTTTATCAGCTAACTTTCATCAGCGTTGGCAAGCTAACTAGCTTGCTAACGCTTTCGTTTTTATTTTATTTTTTAGCACTGTTGTCGTGCTGCTCCACAGCCTGTCTAGTGGATTTTTATTTTATTTTAGCACCGTTGTCGTGCGTTACCTGTGCTGCTCCACAGCCTGTCTAGTGGATTTTTATTTTATTTTAGCACCGTTGTCGTGCGTTACCTGTGCTGCTCCACAGCCTGTCTAGTGGATTTTTATTTTATTTTAGCACCGTTGTCGTGCGTTACCTGTGCTGCTCCACAGCCTGTCTAGTGGATTTTTATTTTATTTTAGCACCGTTGTCGTGCGTTACCTGTGCTGCTCCACAGCCTGTCTAGTGGATTTTTATTTTATTTTAGCACCGTTGTCGTGCGTTACCTGTGCTGCTCCACAGCCTGTCTAGTGGATTTTTATTTTATTTTAGCACCGTTGTCGTGCGTTACCTGTGCTGCTCCACAGCCTGTCTAGTGGATTTTTATTTTATTTTAGCACCGTTGTCGTGCGTTACCTGTGCTGCTCCACAGCCTGTCTAGTGGATTTTTATTTTATTTTAGCACCGTTGTCGTGCGTTACCTGTGCTGCTCCACAGCCTGTCTAGTGGATTTTTATTTTATTTTAGCACCGTTGTCGTGCGTTACCTGTGCTGCTCCACAGCCTGTCTAGTGGATTTTTATTTTATTTTAGCACCGTTGTTGTGCGTTACCTGTGCTGCTCCACAGCCTGTCTAGTGGATTTTTATTTTATTTTAGCACCGTTGTTGTGCGTTACCTGTGCTGCTCCACAGCCTGTCCAGTGGATTTTGATTTTGATTTTATTTTTTTAGCACTGTTGTCGTGCGTTACCTGTGCTGCTCCACAGCCTGTCTAGTGGATTTTTATTTTATTTTAGCACCGTTGTCGTGTGTTACCTGTGCTGTTCCACAGCCTGTCTAGTGGATTTTTATTTTATTTTAGCACCGTTGTCGTGCGTTACCTGTGCTGTTCCACAGCCTGTCTAGTGGATTTTTATTTTATTTTAGCACTGTTGTCGTGCGTTACCTGTGCTGCTCCACAGCCTGTCCAGTGGATTTTGATTTTATTTTTTTAGCACTGTTGTCGTGCGTTACCTGTGCTGCTCCACAGCCTGTCTAGTGGATTTTTATTTTATTTTAGCACCGTTGTCGTGCGTTACCTGTGCTGTTCCACAACCTGTCTAGTGGATTTTTATTTTATTTTAGCACCGTTGTCGTGCGTTACCTGTGCTGTTCCACAGCCTGTCTAGTGGATTTTTATTTTATTTTAGCACTGTTGTCGTGCGTTACCTGTGCTGTTCCACAGCCTGTCTAGTGGATTTTTATTTTATTTTAGCACTGTTGTCGTGCGTTACCTGTGCTGCTCCACAGCCTGTCCAGTGGATTTTGATTTTATTTTATTTTTTTAGCACTGTTGTCGTGTGTTACCTGTGCTGCTCCACAGCCTGTCCAGTGGATTTTTATTTTATTTTTTACCACTGTTGTCGTGTGTTACCTGTGCTGCTCCACAGCCTGTCTAGTGGATTTTTATTTTATTTTTTAGCACTGTTGTCGTGCGTTACCTGTGCTGCTCCACAGCCTGTCCAGTGGATTTTTATTTTATTTTTTACCACTGTTGTCGTGTGTTATCTGTGCTGCTCCACAGCCTGTCTAGTGGATTTTTATTTTATTTTTTAGCACTGTTGTCGTGTGTTACCTGTGCTGCTCCACAGCCTGTCCAGTGGATTTTTATTTTATTTTTTACCACTGTTGTCGTGTGTTATCTGTGCTGCTCCACAGCCTGTCTAGTGGATTTTTATTTTATTTTTGCACCGTTGTCGTGCGTTCGCTGTTGCCGTGCGTTACTTGTGCTGCTTCATGGCCTGTCTGGTGCCTTAACTAAAGCACTCCTTCTGCTGAATCACCTCTAAATTATTTATATATTATTCACTTTGCGTGTTTTTAGGAATCCGCTAGGTTGCGTAGCTACTAGCTCTTAGCCGATTTAGCATGGCGGCTTCTCCTGTCTCTCCCGCACTTTTCTGCTCTGGTTGTGAAATGTTTAGTTATTCCTCGGCCTCCTTTAGCAGTAATGGTACTTGTAATAAGTGCAGCTTATTCGTAGCTTTGGAGGCCAGGCTGGGCGAATTGGAGACTCGGCTCCGCACCGTGGAAAATTCTACAGCTAGCCAGGCCCCTGTAGTCGGTGCGGACCAAGGTGGCTTAGCCGCCGTTAGTTCCCCCCTGGCAGATCCCGGGCAGTCGGGAAAGCAGGCTGACTGGGTGACTGTGAGGAGGAAGCGTAGCCCTAAACAGAAGCCCCGTGTACACCGTCAACCCGTTCACATCTCTAACTCGCCGAGGATCAAACTCTGGTTATTGGCGACTCTGTTTTGAGAAATGTGAAGTTAGCGACACCAGCAACCATTGTCAATTGTCTTCCGGGGGCCAGAGCAGGCGACATTGAAGGAAATTTGAAATTGCTGGCTAAGGCTAAGCGTAAATTTGGTAAGATTGTAATTCACGTCGGCAGTAATGACACTCGGTTACGCCAATCGGAGGTCACTAAAATTAACATTAAATCGGTGTGTAACTTTGCAAAAACAATGTCGGACTCTGTTGTCTTCTCTGGGCCCCTCCCCAATCAGACCGGGAGTGACATGTTTAGCCGCATGTTCTCCTTGAATTGCTGGCTGTCTGAGTGGTGTCCAAAAAATGAGGTGGGCTTCACAGATAATTGGCAAAGCTTCTGGGGAAAACCTGGTCTTGTTAGGAGAGACGGCATCCATCCCACTTTAGATGGAGCAGCTCTCATTTCTAGAAATCTGGCCAATTTTCTTGGATCCTCTAAACTGTGACTGTCCAGCGTTGGGACCAGGAGGCAGAGCTGTGGTCTTATACACCTCTCTGCAGCTTCTCTCCCCCTGCCATCCCCTCATTACCCCATCCCCGTAGAGACGGTGCCTGCTCCCAGACCACCAATAACCAGCAAAAATCTATTTAAGCAAAAAAATTCAAAAAGAAAAAATAATATAGCACCTTCAACTGCACCACAGACTAAAACAGTTAAATGTGGTCTATTAAACATTAGGTCTCTCTCTTCTAAGTCCCTGTTGGTAAATGATATAATAATTGATCAACGTATTGATTTATTCTGCCTAACAGAAACCTGGTTACAGCAGGATGAATATGTTAGTTTAAATGAGTCAACACCCCCGAGTCACACTAACCGTCAGAATGCTCGTAGTACGGGCCGGGGCGGAGGATTAGCAGCAATCTTCCATTCCAGCTTATTAATTAATCAAAAACCTAGACAGAGCTTTAATTCATTTGAAAGCTTGTCTCTTAGTCTTTTCCATCCAAATTGGAAGTCCCAAAAACCAGTTTTATTTGTTATTATCTATCGTCCACCTGGTCGTTACTGTGAGTTTCTCTGTGAATTTTCAGACCTTCTGTCTGACTTAGTGCTTAGCTCAGATAAGATACTTATAGTGGGCGATTTTAACATCCACACAGATGCTGAGAATGACAGCCTCAACACTGCATTTAATCTATTATTAGACTCTATTGGCTTTGCTCAAAAAGTAAATGAGTCCACCCACCACTTTAATCATATCTTAGATCTTGTTTTGACTTATGGTATGGAAATAGAAGACTTAACAGTATTCCCTGAAAACTCCCTTCTGTCTGATCATTTTTTTAATAACATTTACATTTACCCTGATGGACTACCCTGCAGTGGGGAATAAGTTTCATTACACTAGAAGTCTTTCAGAAAGCGCTGTAACTAGGTTTAAGGATATGATTCCTTCTTTATGTTCTCTAATGTCATATACCAACACAGAGCAGAGTAGCTACCTAAACTCTGTAAGGGAGTTAGAGTATCTCGTCAATAGTTTTACATCCTCATTGAAGACAACTTTGGATGCTGTAGCTCCTCTGAAAAAGAGAGCTTTAAATCAGAAGTGTCTGACTCCGTGGTATAACTCACAAACTCGTAGCTTAAAGCAGATAACCCGTAAGTTGGAGAGGAAATGGCGTCTCACTAATTTAGAAGATCTTCACTTAGCCTGGAAAAAGAGTTTGTTGCTCTATAAAAAAGCCCTCCGTAAAGCTAGGACATCTTTCTACTCATCACTAATTGAAGAAAATAAGAACAACCCCAGGTTTCTTTTCAGCACTGTAGCCAGGCTGACAAAGAGTCAGAGCTCTATTGAGCTGAGTATTCCATTAACTTTAACTAGTAATGACTTCATGACTTTCTTTGCTAACAAAATTTTGACTATTAGAGAAAAAATTACTCATAATCATCCCAAAGATGTATCGTTATCTTTGGCTGCTTTCAGTGATGCCGGTATTTGGTTAGACTCTTTCTCTCCGATTTTTCTGTCTGAGTTATTTTCATTAGTTACTTCATCCAAACCATCAACATGTTTATTAGACCCCATTCCTGCCAGGCTGCTCAAGGAAGTCCTACCATTATTTAATGCTTCAATCTTAAATATGATCAACTTATCTTTGTTAGTTGGCTATGTACCACAGGCTTTTAAGGTGGCAGTAATTAAACCATTACTTAAAAAGCCATCACTTGACCCAGCTATCTTAGCTAATTATAGGCCAATCTCCAACCTTCCTTTTCTCTCAAAGATTCTTGAGAGGGTAGTTGTAAAACAGCTAACTGATCACCTGCAGAGGAATGGTCTATTTGAAGAGGTTCAGTCAGGTTTTAGAATTCATCATAGTACAGAAACAGCATTAGTGAAGGTTACAAATGATCTTCTTATGGCTTTGGACAGTGGACTCATCTCTGTGCTTGTTCTGTTGGACCTCAGTGCTGCTTTTGATACTGTTGACCATAAAATTTTATTACAGAGATTAGAGCATGTCATAGGTATTAAAGGCACTGCACTGCGGTGGTTTGAATCATATTTGTCTAATAGATTACAGTTTGTTCATGTAAATGGGGAATCTTCTTCACGGACTAAAGTTAATTATGGAGTTCCACAAGGTTCTGTGCTAGGACCAATTTTATTCACTTTATACATGCTTCCCTTAGGCAGTATTATTAGACGGTATTGCTTAAATTTTCATTGTTACGCAGATGATACCCAGCTTTATCTATCCATGAAACCAGAGGACACACACCAATTAGCTAAACTGCAGGACTGTCTTACAGACATAAAGACATGGATGACCTCTAATTTCCTGCTTTTAAACTCAGATAAAACTGAAGTTATTGTACTTGGCCCCACAAATCTTAGAAGCATGGTCTCTAACCAGATCTTTACTCTGGATGGCATTTCCCTGACCTCTAGTAATACTGTGAGAAATCTTGGAGTCATTTTTGATCAGGATATGTCATTCAAAGTGCATATTAAACAAATATGTAGGACTGCCTTTTTGCATTTACGCAATATCTCTAAAATCAGAAAGGTCTTGTCTCAGAGTGATGCTGAAAAACTAATTCATGCATTTATTTCCTCTAGGCTGGACTATTGTAATTCATTATTATCAGGTTGTCCGCATTTAATCATTAGTGATCGATCTCTGCCCCCTTCCACAGCATGTCTTTTTCCTGGTTCTTTCCCTCAGCCCCAACCAGTCTCAGCAGAAGACCGCCCCTCCCTGAGCCTGGTTCTGCTGGAGGTTTCTTCCTGTTAAAAGGGAGTTTTTCCTTCCCACTGTAGCCAAGTGCTTGCTCACAGGGGGTCGTTTTGACCGTTGGGGTTTTTCATAATTATTGTATGGCCTTGCCTTACAATATAAAGCGCCTTGGGGCAACTGTTTGTTGTGATTTGGCGCTATATAAAAAAAAAGTTGATTGATTGATTGATTGATTACATTCCTCCTTACGTCTATACTTAACATTGCCAGAAGGAAAGGTATAGTGTGGCTCTTGGGGTGAAGGATTCCATGAATCCTCAGTTAAAGGAAGTATCATTGATTTTGACCAATTAATAGAGTAATCTGATAGTTGTGAGAAAGTAGTGATCACTAAATACTTCATGTAGTGATTTTGAGGGTTCTTGGAGATATAGTATGATATCATTAGCATATAGATTGATTTTCTGGTCAGACATTGAAGAGCTGATACCCTTGATGTTAGCACTCTGACGTATTGCAGGCACAAGTGGTTCGATAAATTTTTGAAAAGCAGTGGTGAGAGTGGGCAGCCTTGTCTAGTCCCTCTTTGCAATGTGAAACTTTGAGAGGTAATCTCATTAGTTGTGACTGTGGCCTTTGGTGAGTTATACAGGGTTGTGATCCAGTGAATAAATGATTCTCCAAAACCAAATTTATGGAGGACTCTAATCAGGAAACTCCAGCTGACTTTATCAAAGGCTTTTTCTGCATCCAATGACACCACTATTGTCTTTGTATTGCTACACTGTGATTTGTCAATGAGATTGAGAAGTCTTCTGACATTATTGGTAGAATGTCAACCCTTAATGAACCCAGTTTGGTCATTATGTATTACTGATGGTAATATTTTTTCTAAGCGAGATGCCAATGCCTTAGCAATGTTTTTTTACTCATTTATTAAAGATAGCGGGCAGTAATTAGAAGTCAGAGTAGGGTCTTTTTCTGGTTTTAATATAAGTTTTATTGCTGCAGTATTCATATGAGTGGGAATCTGACCTTTAGTCCAAATTTCTGAAACAGTCCTAAAGAATAGTGGAGCCAGTATCTGCCAAAAATGTATCAGGCATTTTGTTCAAAGCTTTTTTATTTTAATGAGCAGGAACCACAGACATCGACATTCCTCAGAGATGTTGGTCCATACTGACATGATAGCATCACATGGTCGCCCATTTTCCTCTGACCCCTAACAGCATCAAGACATTTTCCTGCACACAACTGCCACTCGCTGGATAGCTTCTTTTTTTCAGCCCATTCTATGTAAACCCTAGAGATGGTCGTGCATCAAAATCCCGGTAAATCAGCAGTTTCTGAAATACAGACTAGCCTGCCTGGCACCAACATCCATGTCACATTCAAAGTCACTTAAATCCCCTTTCTTCCCCATTCTGATATTTGGTTTGAACTTCAGCTCTCTCTTCACCACTGTCTGGTGAAGAGAGAGCTGAGCAGGAGGGCAAAGCTCTCGATTTACCGATCGATCTATGTTCCGACCCTCACCTATAGTCATGAGATTTAGCTCATGACCAAAATAACGAGATCGTGAGTACAAGCAGCCGAGATGAGTTTCCTCCGCAGGGTGGCTGGGTGCTCCCTTAGAGATAGTGTGAGGAGCTCGGTCACTCGGGAGGAGCTTGGAGTCGAGCCGCTGCTCCTTCACGTCGAAAGGAGCCAGCTGAAGTGGCTCGGACATCTTTTCTGGATGCCCCCTGGACGCCTCGCTGGAGAGGTGTTCCCGGCATGTCCCATTGGGAGGAGGCCCCGGGGAAGACCCAGGACATGCTGGAGGGACTACGTCTCTCAGCTGGCTTGGGAACGCCTCGGGATTCCCCCGGAGGAGCTGGGGGAGGTGTGTGTGGATCAGGAGGTCTGGGCGGCTTTGCTTGAGCTTCTGCCCCCGTGACCCGACTCTGGGTAAAGCGGAAGAAAATGGATGGATGGTTTGAACTTCAACAATTCGTGTTCACCACGTCTGGCTGCCGAAATGCATTGAGTTGATGCCATGTGATTGGCTGATTAGCTATTCATGTTTACAAGCAATTGGACGTGATGTGTGTGTGTGTAATATATATATATATATATATATATTACAGAAATTAGTTCAGATATTTTCTCTGCAGGCCTAATACTTTGAAATATGGGTATAGCTTCGCTGTGATGTCGGACAATATTTGATCTCACTTCAGTCATTGATGAATAAATTTCTGACAAGCATCCCAAATTTAAATGAAGGATAAATTTGACTGCACACTGAAAGAAAATCTGCAGAAAGAAAGCACTTAGGCATATATTTTATTGAGAACAAAAGCTCGCATGTGAAACAAGCAGCAGAAGAGTAATGTGCTGGCTGACTGCTGAGGAAGGCTGTAGGAGTCCTCTCTGTATAATCATTTCACACTGTCTTAATCAGCTCCAAATCAGAGACGATCGAGTGCATGAATAATCTAAAATGACCTCATTCATCACCAACACGTTGCTCCAAAAGGAAAATGGTATAAACCACTTTTGTTTTTGCGAAATCCATTTACGTGCAGCAAAAAAAAAACACTTCAGACTGCAAGCAGCCAATCAAAATAATTTACCACATTTTATTTTATATGCATTTTCAGTGGGTTGGATTTATTTTTTTAATGTAAGTCCTCGAACATGGTTTGCTTTTTATAAAGACTTAAAGCAACTGTGTGTAGGATTTAGGGGCATTTATTCGCAGAAAAGGAAGACAGCATTGATAACCATCATTTCATTTATTCATAAGTACTTAGTTCAATAATGCATAATTACCTGAAAGCAACCAATCATGTTTTATCAATCATGGCATCCCCCTTATGGAGGATACCATGCTGAACCTACATATTGACACCAGGGGCTTTTCTAAAATGGTAAATAGGGGTGTCGTGCCCCCTTGTTGTGGCTGCACGCCACCTTGCTGAAATGCTGTTTTTTAAGCATTATTCCTAGCATACAGCCTTCCCCTCAGCAATCAATTCTTCCGTAAATACATCATATTGATGCCAGGAAATAGCAAGGCCCTTCATAATATACACAGAAATTAAAGTTCTTCATCGCTATGACAGATTTCCGTCAACTGGGCCGCCAAAAGGCAGGGTTCGCGCTGACGCAAAAATCAAAGTTGGACGCAAGATATAAAATTTACCACATTCAAAATGTTCAAAATCGAGTTTTAGAATAATATCACTGTTTTCTTCTTGTTGTTTCTAATGGAAGCGAGTCCCTGTGTCTGTTCCTCTCATTCCTCTAGGGCAGGGCTGCCCAAGTTTGGTCCTCGAGATCTACCTTCCTGACACTCTTAGTTGTCTCCCTGTTCCACCACACCTGAATACAATGAAAGGCTCATTAAAAGCCTGCTAACACGTCTTTCATTGGAATCAGGTGTGTTGGAGCAGGGAGACAACTAAGAGTGTCAGGAAGGCAGATATCGAGGACCAAACTTGGGCAGCCCTGCTCTAGGGGGAGGAGAAGAGGGCGGTGTGTTTGAGCATGTCACAGTACCATGGTGAGACAGTGAGCAAAGACCAGACTTTTACACACAGATTTTAAAACTTTTCTTTTCTTTGCTCTGTGTGCTCTGAGTGTCTCTGTGAGTGTCCTTACTGTGATTAAACAAAAAACACAGCTGCAGTCCCGCGATCAATAACAAAAAAAAAAAAAATCCAAAATACAGCTAAAATCTTTTTACGAGGACTGCTGATGAAGCCTTCTTACCTCTCAATCAGGTCACGCTTTCCACATAAATACACAAATTCTTGATTGTTCCTGCTCAAAGACTGCAAACCAGGGGTGCATCCAGACAGAAACAGGGTGTTGTGTGTGCGTGTGTGTGTGTGTGGGGGGGTGCCCTCCACAACACCAAGACTTAATAAAGTCCACTTTTGAAGACATTTTTCCCCACTACTACTCCTACGACATAATAATAGTAATAATTTTAACAACTAAAATTTTAACTTATGATTAAGTTTAATTGATAAGCCATAAGTTTAGTTAATTTGCCATTATTTAATATTCCATTTAGCAACACATGAAAGTATTCATGATTGTAAACCCATCCGCGCACATGCGGTAATAACTATTGGTCAGTGACGTATTTTATTGCTAATTATCCCTATCGCACAGCGAGTTAGCAGGTACATTTCTGAAAAACATCTTACTCAGCATTTCTCGCAATTTCTCGGTGTGTGACGTACATTTTAGGAAAAGGCAAAATATCACGATGGCGAACAGAGAGAATGAAAAGAACGCTCCTACGTCTTATAACAAAGCTTCTGAGCTTTCATTCGAAAGTGATGGAAGCAGGCTAATCTGTCCACATGCTTTGTGCATCTGCCACCATGTCGTCACTGCGTAATTTCATAGTCACACTTAAGTTAATGTTGAAACAAATATTTTTAAGGAAAGAATTTTATTATGTTTGTCATTAAAATGATGATTTACATGTATTTACACTGGAAAGAGCTCATGTGTGAACATGATGGGAATTTGTTGTGTTCTGTTTGTTACAGTTTTCATTCTGTCTGTGTGAAATGATGCAAAGAGCCGTAGCAAAGAGCAATATTTACTATGACATTTTCATTTCTGCAAGCAACAGTTAAGCTTGTTGTATAGCCACAGTTCCTTTACTGTAGTAAGGAAAACATATTAACCTTTCTGCATAACTAAATTGGGATGCGAAACAATATTTTTTTCTTTATGTAAGTTTGGGCATTACTGGGTCTGTTGGGGGTTCTAGCTTCAAAGTCAGGTTAGTTACGATGAGAGAAACCAAAAATATGAAAATTATTACAGTTCTTGTATTTAGTAATTTTTGTCAAATAAACATGTAGGTTGTGATATCAATTTTTTTAAAGACAAAGAAAAGGTGAAAATGTGCAAAAGAAAAATACAAATACAATTAAATTGGGAGACGGGGGGTAGTTGAGGTGAGAAAATAATCATAAAAACCCTCCAGAATGGATGCTCTCTGGACATCAAAAATTCACCAAAAAAGAACCCTCCCAATTCAGATCCTGGCCACAGCCTTGAGATTTTAATTGGTATTGAATGAAGTAAAAGCTTTAGAAAAGCTGCCCCCTTAAAATGTGTTTATTCTGAAGTAGTTAAAGGCCGTGACACACTTAGTATGAATGAACAGGAATCAAGCAGAATCAGGCGGAATGGGGGGGGGGAGCAAAATTCAAGACGCATTTGGGAGGGACAGATATTCGGACAGCTGTGTAAGAATGCCATTCCAATACTCAGAATGTGGGTCGAACCCACCTGTGTGTATCAGCTTTAGAATGCAGTTCAAATGTAGGTGGAACACAGTAGGAATATCTAGAATGAATAGAATAGAATAGAATGTCTTTATTTGCCATTGTGTATACAAGCATGGAATTAAAAAGTGCAATATCACCTCAGGATGCATGTAAAAACATAATAAATACATACTAAAATGATACTAATACTAAAAATATTCATGAGTTCATTCTCACACATTACGGCAGTTGCATAAAAAAAGATTATTTCACAGCAGTGTTTAATGCACAAATGGCTCTTGCAAAAAAAAAAACTGTTTTTAAGTTGTCATGCCGATAGAATGCAGTAGGAATATCAGGAATGCACCTTGAATTCCGTATGAGTGCGGTTCAATTGCCACCCGAAGTCTGGGTGGAAGGCAATCAAGGGGAGGAGCATGACAGAGTGAGCACTGTGGGCCGCTATCTTTTGAAGACCTGCCGTGTCTCTGCTGGATATCGAATGACAACCAACCTATGAACTGATGACATGTACACCAAGGTCCTCTGACTATCACATGACTGTAGTTCATGGAAACGCATGTGAACAGATTACTACGGTCATCACCAATGTGCACACCCGTTATTACCGGTGCAGCCACCAATAACAGCCAACAGTCTGTGCTGCATCACAGCAAACCCATAATCAGGTGAACCTGGATTACATGTATCAGTCCAAATATTGGATATCATACATAGTCAAGAAAAATAGTTAAGGCAGGCCCCGATATAAAAGCATCACACAGCATGCCCTCGCCCCCTCCGTCACCCGCACACTCCCCACCTCTCTCCCTCCCACTGTCTCTCACCCCCTTACCATCCCTCTCTCGCTCATCCTCTCGTCAGGATATTAGCTCAATGACATTATCACACTGACATGGAATGGTGGAATACACGTGTGGGTCCTGGCAATCAATTCATGCCTCACATGACACATCCAGTGAACTTTGTAATCAGGTGTTACATGCCCTGATACACAGCGGGGTATCCCACTGTCTGGCTGGATGCCGCATCATATGGAATATGTATTTTGTAGTGGATGGCACATTTGCATTTGGAACATGGCTGATGAAACCATCTCATGTCACTCACAGGATCACAGGGGAAATATTACAGGCTGCAGCTTGTCTGGTGTGCGTCATGCGGTGGGTGACGCATGTGGAGTCATCCCAAAGGTGGTTATTTATTTTATTTATATTGTAATGGCTTGGTAATACAGTTGACATTCCTTCTTGTGAGTTAGACGTTGTATCTGTCATATGTTGTGTATTACAGCTGTAACACCCCATTCAGATGCACGCACTGCTCCGCGGCTCTGTGACGCATTGACTCACAGCGCAGCACATTTGCATGGAGTGTTGCAGCCATGATAACATACAAACAAGATCAGAATGTTTTGAATGCTTTCGGAATGCCGTGAGAATATTTAAGCCCCTGTCACACATAGCAAGAATATGCAGGAACCGGGCCGAAATGGCAAATACTGCCATATTCAGATGCAGTCAGGAGGGAAAGAGGCGTGGTCAGCCGTGTCAGAACGCAGCCAGACTACCTCATCCACACCTGCACAATGGCATCCAGAGTGCATGTAGACAACAGTTAGATGACACAGACTGCTGTCAGATAGCCATAAACAGTGCTGAAGACTGCCCGATGTCCAAACGTCTGAATGGCAAACACAGGACCGGAGTGGGAGGGAGTGCTATGTTCCTTCCTTTGCACAGTCGGTGCCGCTACTGGACACCAAAGTACAACCAACGTATGAACCGGACTCATGCCATATGTGTCAAAGCCAGCATTGGTGTGGTCACACTCATTCATGCAATCACATCTGTGCTCATCCTCTCCTTCCCAGCGCTACTGACCTCACGTGCATGTGTGTGTGTTCATAAGGGCTGACTGATTCACTAAGCATGCATGTGTGTGCGCGGGGAGCATGTGCGCACGTGCCACTGGACACGTTTGCTAAACGTTTGCAGCAGTCACACCATGCATCAGATGCAGCCTTTCCAGCAAACTTTAATTTCTTTTTTGCTCACTTCAGCAGCACAGTGCAACTCTGTACACCATGATGTTGGTTGGATTATCACATGGGATTTATTTTTGCGTGGTTATTTGCAGCACACAGCAGCCGGGTGAGAGGCTTTCACAACAGGCTGTGGTTCCTGGATCCTGTGCGCCCTGCACTGTCAAGCGATCTTGGTTCCATGCTGCAGATGAGTTTCATGTTTAATGTTGTTGTTATTGTTGTGTGGGCCGCCAGAAGAGGAGGTACTGCTGGCCCACCACCAGAGGGTGCCCTGCCTGAAGTGCGGGCTTCAGGCACGAGAGGGCGCTGCCGCCACGGACACAGCCGGGGGTGACAGCTGTCACTCATTATCTCTTGACAGCTGTCACCCATCCATGCTTCATCATCTCACTCCATAAAACCCGGACGTCATCTGCACCTCATTGCCGAGATATCGTCGAACCGTTCAGGTAATATTCTCAGCCTTAAAGTAAACTGTGTGTCAGTCTGAACTCTTTTTGCAGCCGCTTTCCTGTGGTGTTCCTTATCTGAGAGACTGGTGTTTGGTGTGATCAGCGACGGCTTCGCTTCACACCTCTACCAGATAAGTGGTTAGACAGGAGCTGCACGAGTGTGTGTTAGAGGTGGAGGTGGAATTCCCACCGTTGTTGTTACTGGGTGTGCACACACCCATATCTTATTGTCTCTGCTCCCTGCCAGCAGTACCAGATCCGACCTTCGAAGACGGTGGCCACCTGGGGACTCGGGACTTGGCGGCTCCAGTATTCTCCGGGTTTGGTGGCGGAGGAAATTGTGTGGTTCTGGTTCATCTCAGGACAGACGTCTTCTATCCTCGAGCCTGCCCACACGTCACCCTTGTGATTGACTGTCTGCAAAATTTCACATTCCTCTGCGTTGTGGTTGTGCTCATTCACAACAGTAAAGTGTTCATATTCGACTCTTTCATTGTACGTTCATTTACGCCCCCTGTTGTGGGTCCGTGTCACTACACTTTCACAACAGGATATCTCGGCCAGCGTAATGGATCCCGAGGGGCGTCACCCATCTGTTGGACAGCCAATGGAAGAGCAGGGTGCACAGGCGTCTGCAGGAGGCATACTCGGTGAGTTGCAGCAAATCCTCACCGCCTTTACCTCTCGGCTGGATTTGATGACCGAGCAAAACGTCTTCCTTAATCGCAGGATGGAGGCTATCACTGCACAGGTGGAAGCGCGCGATCAGAGCGCTGCTGCGGCTCCTCCTCCTGTTGACCAGGTGCCGGATATAAACGTTCCACTGGTCGTTCAACGAACCCCCCCACCATCCCCTGAAGCATACATAAGTCCCCCAGAGCCGTACGGGGGTTGTGTGGAGACGTGTGCGGACTTTCTGATGCAGTGTTCGCTCATCTTTGCACAACGACCTGTGATGTACGCGTCTGACGCCAGCAGAGTGGCTTATGTAATTAACTTGCTTTGTGGTGAGGCACGCGCTTGGGCTACAGCACTTTGGGAGTAAAACTCACGGCTCCTTACCTCTTATACTGGGTTTGTGAGGGACTTCAGAACAGTGTTTGATCACCCTAACAGAGGAGAGACCGCTTCAACAGTGCTGCTGTCAATGCGACTGGGGCGCCGGAGCGCAGCCGAATATGCAGTCGACTTCCGCATCGCAGCTGCGAGGTCCGGCTGGAATAACGTTGCGCTCCGTGCTGCCTTCATAAACGGACTGTCGTCAGTCCTGAAGGAGCACCTGGTAGCTAAGGAAGAACCGCGGGATTTAGATGGGCTTATCGATCTCGTTATACGGTTAGACAATCGGTTGGAGGAACGCTGTTGGGAGCGAGACGAAGGACGTGGCCGGGCACGCGCTGTTCCTCTCCCTTCCGGGTTCGAAAAGGTTCCGCCTTCCCCACGCTCCACAGCCTCAATGCTCCGTGTGGCTACAGCTCCCCCTGCTGACGAAGCTATGGACACGAGCAGGGCCACATTTAGACCACCTATCAGGCAGCGGAGGCTGGCCCGCGGGGAGTGTTTTGTCTGCGGTTCAAATGAGCACGTGCAGAGAGACTGCCCCAAGCGGTTAAACACCAACGCCCGCCCCTAGAAACTGGGCTAAGGGTGGGCCAAGACATTCACATATTTCCACACGACTCCCAGTTACAATCGTAAGCGGGGATTTAACCCTTCAAGCCCCAGCACTGGTGGACACGGGGTCAGAAGGGAATCTGCTGGACAGCAAATGGGCAAGGGAGGTAGGGCTCCCTCTGGTGGCGCTCCCTTCGCCATTGCAGGTGCGGGCACTAGATGGCACCCTTCTCCCTTTAATCACACACAAGACACAACCAGTAACTCTGGTGGTGTCTGGAAATCATCAGGAGGAGATTGAGTTTTTTGTGACTCCTTCTACCTCCCGCGTGATTTTGGGCTTCCCATGGATGTTGAAACACAATCCCCGGATTGATTGGCCGTCTGGAGTGGTGGTTCAGTGGAGCGAAACCTGCCATCGGGTGTGTTTAGGATCCTCGGTTCCTCCCGGTTTACATGCTAAGGAGGAGGTCAAAGTTCCTCCCAATCTGACGGCAGTGCCGGTTGAGTACCACGATCTTGCTGACGTCTTCAGCAAGGATCTGGCACTCACCCTTCCCCCGCACCGTCCGTACGATTGTGCCATTGATCTGATTCCAGGTGTTGAGTTCCCGTCCAGCAGGCTGTACAACCTCTCACGACCTGAGTGCAAATCAATGGAGACCTACATCCGGGACTCATTAGCTGCCGGGCTGATCCGGAACTCCACCTCCCCAATGGGTGCAGGTTTCTTTTTTGTGGGCAAGAAAGATGGCGGACTCCGTCCATGCATTGATTACAGGGGGCTGAACGAGATTACGGTTCGCAACCGATACCCGTTGCCGTTGTTAGATTCCGTGTTCACCCCCCTGCATGGAGCCAAAATCTTTACTAAGCTGGATCTTAGGAATGCGTATCACCTGGTTCGGATCCGGAAGGGAGACGAGTGGAAGACGGCATTTAACACCCCGTTAGGTCACTTTGAGTACCTGGTCATGCCGTTCGGCCTCAACAACGCCCCCGCGACGTTCCAAGCCTTGGTTAACGATGTCTTGCGGGACTTCCTGCACCGATTCGTCTTCGTATATCTGGACGATATTCTCATCTTTTCTCCGGATCCTGAGACTCATGTCCAGCATGTACGTCAGGTCCTGCAGCGGTTGTTGGAGAACCGGTTGTTTGTGAAGGGCGAGAAGTGCGAGTTTCACCGCACTTCTTTGTCCTTCCTGGGGTTTATCATCTCTTCTAACTCCGTCGCCCGTGATCCGGCCAAGGTTGTGGCGGTGAGAGATTGGCCCCAACCAACAAGCCGTAGGAAGCTGCAACAGTTCCTCGGCTTCGCTAATTTCTATAGGAGGTTCATTAAGGGCTACAGTCAGGTAGTTAGCCCCCTGACAGCCCTGACCTCTCCAAAAGTCCCCTTCACCTGGTCGGATTGGTGCGAAGCTGCGTTCAAGGAGTTGAAACGACGGTTCTCTACTGCGCCAGTTTTGGTGCAGCCCGACCCTAGCCGCCAGTTTGTGGTTGAAGTGGACGCCTCTGACTCAGGGATAGGAGCTGTGCTATCCCAGAGCGGAGAGACCGATAAGGTTCTTCACCCGTGTGCCTACTTTTCTCGCAGGTTGACCCCGGCTGAACGGAACTATGACGTCGGCAAGCGAGAACTCCTTGCGGTGAAAGAGGCTCTTGAGGAGTGGAGACACCTGTTGGAGGGAGCGTCTGTGCCGTTCACGGTTTTCACTGACCATCGGAACCTGGAGTATGTCAGGACCGCCAGGCGGCTGAACCCCAGGCAAGCCCGCTGGTCACTGTTCTTCGGACGTTTTGACTTCCGGATCACCTATCGCCCCGGGACCAAGAACCAGAGATCAGATGCCTTGTCCCGGGTACACGAAGAGGAGGTCAAAACTGCGCTGTCGGATCCACCGGAGCCCATCCTTCCTGAGTCCACTATCGTGGCCACCCTCACCTGGGATGTGGAGAAGACCGTCCGGGAGGCCCTGGCATGAAGCCCAGACCCGGGAACTGGACCAAAGGACAGACTATACGTCCCACCAGAGGCCAGGGCTGCGGTCCTAGACTTCTGTCATGGTTCCAAGCTCTCCTGTCATCCGGGGGTGTGAAGGACCATGGCAGTTGTCCGGCAGCGCTTCTGGTGGGCGTCTATGGAGGCCGACGTCCGGGAGTACATCCAGGCCTGCACCACCTGCGCCAGGGGCAAGGCTGACCACAGGAAGTCCCAAGGACTGCTCCAACCGCTTCCTGTGCCTCATCGCCCCTGGTCCCACATCGGCCTGGATTTTGTCACGGTCCTCCCACCGTCCCAGGGCAACACCACCATCCTCACGATAGTGGACTGATTCTCCAAGGCGGCCCACTTCGTGGCCCTCCCGAAGCTCCCTACAGCCCAGGAGACAGCGGATCGTGGTCCCCAGTTTTCCTCTCAAGTCTGGAGGAGTTTCTGCAGGGAACTGGGGGCCACCGTGAGCCTCTCGTCCGGGTACCACCCACAGACAAACGGACAGGCAGAACGGGCCAACCAGGAGTTGGAACAGACCCTCCGCTGTGTGACATCCACGCACCCGACGGCCTGGAGCAACCACCTGGCCTGGATCGAGTATGCACATAACAGCCAGGTGTCTTCTGCCACCGGCCTCTCCCCGTTTGAGGTGTGTTTGGGGTACCAGCCCCCATTATTTCCCGTGGTTGAGGGAGAGGTCGGTGTGCCCTCGGTCCGGGCCTACCTTCGGAGGTGCCGTCGGGTGTGGCGCACCGCCCGTTCTGCCTTGTTGAAGGCCCGGACGAGGGCCAAGACCCATGCAGACCGCCGGCGGTCCCCGGCCCCTGCATACCAGCCCGGGCAGGAGGTGTGGCTATCGACAAAGGACATCCCGCTTCAGGTGGAATCACCGAAACTGATGGACAGGTTCATCGGACCCTTCAGAATCCTCAAGGTCCTCAGCCCTGCCGCAGTGAAGCTCCAACTCCCAGCTTCACTGCGGATCCACCCGGTATTCCACATCTCCAGGATCAAACCACACCACACCTCACCCCTCTGTGCTCCCGGTCTGGCGCCGCCTCCTGCCCGGATCATTGATGGGGAGCCAGCCTGGACAGTGCGCCGGCTCCTGGACATCCGTCGAATGGGCCGGGGGTTCCAATATCTGGTGGACTGGGAGGGGTATGGACCCGAAGAACGCTCCTGGGTGAAGAGGAGCTTCATCTTGGATCCGGCCCTCCTGGCCGATTTCTACCGTCGACACCCCGATAAACCTGGTCGGGCGCCAGGAGGCGCCCGTTGAGGGGGGGTCCTGTGGTGTGGGCCGCCAGAAGAGGAGGTACTGCTGGCCCACCACCAGAGGGCGCCCTGCCTGAAGTGCGGGCTTCAGGCACGAGAGGGCGCTGCCGCCACGGACACATCCGGGGGTGACAGCTGTCACCCATCCATGCTTCATCATCTCACTCCATAAAACCCGGACGTCATCTCCACCTCATTGCCGAGATATCGTTGAACCGTTCAGGTAATATTCTCAGCCTTAAAGTAAACTGTGTGTCAGTCTGAACTCTTTTTGCAGCCGCTTTCCTGTGGTGTTCCTTATCTGAGAGACTGGAGTTTGGTGTGATCAGCGACGGCTTCGCTTCACACCTCTACCAGATAAGTGGTTAGACAGGAGCTGCACGAGTGTGTGTTAGAGGCGGAGGTGGAATTCCCACCGTTGTTGTTACTGGGTGTGCACACACCCATATCTTATTGTCTCTGCTCCGTGCCAGCAGTACCAGATCCGACCTTCGAAGACGTTGGCCACCTGGGGACTCGGGACTTGGTGGCTCCAGTATTCTCCGGGTTCGGTGGTGGAGGAAATCGTGTGGTTCCGGTTCATCTCAGGACAGACGTCTTCTATCCTCGAGCCTGCCCACACATCACCCTTGTGATTGACTGTCTGCAAAATTTCACATTCCTCTGTGTTGTGGTTGTGCTCATTCACAACAGTAAAGTGTTCATATTCGACTCTTTCATTGTCCGTTCATTTACGCCCCCTGTTGTGGGTCCGTGTCACTACACTTTCACAACAGTTATGGCCTGGCGATACAGTTCCACGTCATACCTCCGACAGAGTTTAGATGGTGAACACGTATCAATATGTATATTACAGTGGTGAGATCCATTCAGCTCTGACGTGTGCAATGACGCATGAGACTGCACATGAGACCAAGGAGAGGCGCAGTGGCACATGGTACTTTCCAGTTTGATTGCACACTGTTCACACCCACTGCATATGATGTATGTGTGCCTCATACATGTTACTACATATCAACATTTCCTTTGCCCTCCCTGGTCGGGATCCAGTGGAGGTGGACATACGTGGCACAACATGCCAGCAGACTTTGCCAAGACAATCCATCTCAGAGCTCAATCAACCGTGATCAGATCACATCAAATGCTGTTATAATGCTGTCAGAAAATATAGACTGATCAGATGACGCAAAAACTGCACATACACGGCTGTCAGATATGCGTCCTATCTAGATGGCGCCAAGAGTGTTTTGAACATGTGCAACACACTCAGGACAGCTGAGTGAATGGGACCAAATATGCAGACTGCTCAGAGACTGCCATCTGTTGGTCTTCAGACCACACCTCAATATTTCCCAACTGTGGTAGGATTTGTCATTCTGACGCCATTCGGCCTCAATCGGCATATGTGTGACCAGGGTATTAGAAAGCAGTCAGAATGTAGTTACAGTCCACCTCAAATGCCGTTCGATATTTTTCCACTTGGAATGCACGTCGAATGTTTTGAACATGAGCTAAACATTCGGGCCAGCCGCACGAACGTGTCCAACTGTTTGGAATGCACCCAGAATGCTCTCGAAGGATTTGGAATGCACCTCGACCGTGCCGGAATGTCGGTCGAATTTTCATTCCGACGCAATTCCAGCTGATTCAGCCTCTAGTGTGACGAGAGTATAAATAATGTGTAGGTTAAAGGTTTTTTTTTATAATATAATGGCTGCATTAGAAAAGAGCAGCAATGGTTAGTGAGTGAAATATAATCTTGTTCAGCAGGAGAACAATTTGCTGTTTGCTTCACTGTCTTCACCTTGTTTTACCTTAAACACTAGGACACAATCGCAAAGGGGTTTCCATAAAAAGGTAGATGGTAAATAGTTTGCTGTTTAGGACATGTTTAGGACATTCTGTGAACAGAATGCATAAATATGTCCTATTTTATGCGGCTCCTGTGCTCTGTTGTTGTTCTGAGCCGCTTCGCTATTTCACACCACCATTTTGGTTGCGAAACACAGTCTCATGTGCTACAGAGTCCTGTGTTTTGTGTCTGTGATACATAAAGCCCTTGTCACAGTGGCGTATTCGTAGAGCTGCTCATTGCAGCGTTGTGTTTCATTTAAATACGCCTGAAATACGTGCGTACTCAGCCTTTTTTAGTGTTTGTTCATACTTGCAGCTGCATGTGTTTGCATTTTAATGTGTGCACACAGTCGCGTGTGCCATGCTGCAACAGTTTCAGTGCTATTTTCTGCCTCTGTGGAAGTGCACTCTGTTCTCTACTGCATGGTGTGGTGGGGCTCAAAAACAGAGTCATTTAACATTATTATTATTATTATTATTATTTTGTCTTGGTGGATCACTTTCGTTGTGTCCAACTGCTGCTGAGTCTGGCTGTGGTAAAGGCAGCTCGGAACGAAACGCTGTGACTCGTTAAACTGGGAGAGAGTGCTTTTATTGATAGCGTGCGCGGTCTCTCTCTCTCTCTCAGAGAGAAAATTAAACATGTTTAATTTCTTCTGTCCTACGTGTGTAGCCCTCAACATACTGCTGCGTATTGAGAAAAACTCCTCGTGAAGTGGGCGGAGAGCTGCTCATTACAGCATAGACGATACGCTGTAATGAACAGCTCTATGAATACGCCACTGTGACAGGGGCTTAACTTGCCATTACTTACTGAGTCAAGATACTGGTCCTTCAAAAAGCCTCTGAATGCTCCATTTTTACCTCACATATTCAAAAGCTCCGCACCACCATATGCCCCCATCCCCCAATTCGGTAACTCCGCTCCCTTGCATCTGGTGGTGCCACCTTGCTAAATTTTCCAAGAAAAACTCCTGGATGCAGCAGTATAAAAAGGAGACACTTACTCCGCCTGTCACTTTTTGCACAGAGGTTGGAAGACTGAAGAAAAAAAAAATCACGGGTTGCTAGTGCAAGCTAACAAGTATAACAATGCTCATTTTTGTGAAACAGAGGATGATACATATTACTTTTCACTGCAAGAGAACATGAATCCCTGAAATCCCAAAGAAGCAAAAACATGAAGAACCAAATCATAACTGACAGTAGCATAATGCAATCTGTAACCTCACCACTAGATGATGGCAAATCATACACACTGTAGCTTTATTTTTTTGTAGTCAGGGATACTGACGTCTCCATTAAAACAGTATACATAATAAATAAACCGGTGAAAAGTGTGTCAATACATGCAATCTGTGATATCTGCAAAACATGAGGATCTTTTTAGTAATCAAAGCTCTGCAGTGAAATGTCACCCTGAGCCAAAGAGGGCCAATTAAGAGCTTAATCCCATTAATGACACAAATGAATCTCCTGAATGGACATTGTCTGTAACTACATCGGAGACCAGAGGAGACCTTTGACAGCAAATGCTCCCAGCAGTTCACTGCATACGGATCACAGGCTCAGATTTACTTCGATCAGCTTCAAATAACACCAGCTTTTCTTTTTGAAGGCGAGTCACAGCCGAGCTCTTGATGTCAGAATCAAAGAGACACCTGCAGAGAACATTGGTCTGCACAATTACCCATCATGCTGCTGCAGTGAACAGTACTGTGTAAAAAATCAGGCACCAGAAAAATGTTATTAAAATGTCAGACCTGATTATGATCATGTGTCAAAAACAACAACAACAGCAACAACAAAAATCTAATGGGAAATGCCTTAACATTCCAGTTCCAACAAAAGCATGATTTTTTTTTTTTTTTTTTTTTTAATGTCACTGAAAGAAACCAATCTACGGTGGCTAATAGAGGCCACAACACTTACAATTAAGACAACAACAGCAAAAATACAAATACCAACAACATCTGGATCAATTTTAAGAATAGGTTGATGCTTCAAAAAACATCACAGGGAACACAAACAAATACCACCTACAGCATTTGCAGAAGACATATTATCAAATCAAATTGTTGAGTAAAACATCAGGGTATGCAGACATTAATTATCATGAATTCATGCATAACACATTAATTACTTCATATGACAGAGGTATGACAGGTTGTGGATGTACACCATGATTTCTGATTTATTGAGCATGCTCATGATGTAGTGTTTGTTTGCAAAAAATGTGGTCTTGTAGCAATTGTTACATATGCTCCAAGTTATATTTATACTTATTTTAATGTAAATACCTGTAGGAGACATGATGCATGTGTGGTTTTTTTGTACATGTTGTCTGCTTTTGGAAGTGTGGCCTCTCTCAGCTACTGTACTAATCAGGTAAGAAGCTACAAACTAGGGATGTCCCGATCTGATCACTTGATCGGAAATTGGGCCCGATCACGTGGTTTCAGACTTGATCAAAATCGGACGTTGCATCCCGATCAGGAATCCGATATAGATTTTATCCTCATTATTTGATCAGCGCTATTTCAAGCTCATTATTGCAGATTAATGGGCCTTTCACATGTCGGAAGCATCAGAGGCGTCAAGAATCGGTCTAAAAAGCATTATTTTCAATGAGACGTGTTGCTTTTTAGAGGCATCAGAAGCGTCGCGTCCAAAGCAGAACTAAAGCGACGCTTCTGACGGGAGCGCGCATTGCTGCTTGTCGGCAGGCTGATGTGGTCAAAGTTCAACCCAATCTTTTTTATTTTATTATTATTATTTTTTTATTGAACAAAAGAAAAAACATAAATTCAACCTAATCCAACTTTCGACGCTCTGAGCTGTGACGTAGCTTTGCGTTGTCCAATAGGAACGACGCGTCGGGCCAAAACACGGAAGACTATTGGCAGAAACCACTGATCTCTACAAAGTACTGTACGAGTACGTAGATCGGTGCAGAAACCACTGATCTGTACAAAACAGGAGCAGTTTTCTGAAGAAAAATCCTTGGAAATGTTTTTTGTTGTTGTTGTTTGTTACCTCAAAATTTCTGATTACCGTTTAAAAAAGTTTAGAACACTTGTAATTAAAATAGCTAAATCAATAAATGGTTCTTTAGAAACCTTTCATCTGTAAATTAAAACCACCTGTTATTTCAGATTAGATAATTTCTTGTTTAACATAAGGAACCTTGGACATTTAGACAAATAAAATAACATGGAAATTTGTACATTTTTTATGTCTGGTAGATTATTACTTGATTGTTCAAGCTACCTCAAGGAGAAGTGCACCGTTTAAGTGATAAATAATACAATAAGGTGACTGAAATGAAAATATTATATATTTAGCATTTGTTTATTGTTCATTCAGTTTTTTAAAGTATCGGATCGGGACTCGGTATAGGCAGATACTCAAAATCAGATGACTCGGAATTGGATCGGGGCCAAAAAAAAACCTGATCGGGACATCCCTACTACAAACTACATTTTCATATGAAACCAAAAACAAAATTTATTTGTAGATTGTTTTGTGTGGTGCATGACAATACAAGCACAAGAAATTTAACTAATTTCTTGTTAACTCTGCTTTATTTTGGGAAAATCTCCACCACGTGGCTTTGTGGGTGCCAGAACTTCTCATTGTTTCTAAGTACTACGAATAAAAGATGACAAAAACATGATGAAACCATGTGAAAGACAGTAAGCATGATACTTGCTCTGAAATGATTTCAGTTTGCTCTGAAGATCTGGGTGGCATTTCACAAACAACAGATAATGGATTAAGACGGGTATCCTAGCTTCCATGAAGGCAGAGATGCATATATATATATATATATATATATATATATATATATATATATATATATATATATATATATATATTACCATGTAGTTGGACAGACCAGGCTTGATTAATTCTGGTTCATCTTCTGTCCATTCAGCAGGATATTTAATGTTTTTAATTATCATTACCGCTACTTTTTACAGTTCTGTGTACTGATATTGTGACAGTATTAGTAGTAAGAATTACAACAGTCACTGTTATGTTCACATAGTTGTTAGAAGTTTGATGAATAAATTACTGCAATTAAGAAAAGGCTGATAATATTATGTGTTACTGCAGCAACTACAGAGAGAGAGAAGTAAGTCCTAAAGGCCCAGATGCACATTGGTGCTGCTGTTTATCCCCAGATTCTGCAGCATGAAGCGAATAAGAGAACACGACTCCCTTTGGACAGGACACCAGACCATCACAGGTTACATCCCTAGTTAAGGCCAGTACCATTTGTAGCTGGGCAGACTAGACAATGCTGAAAAGTGTCTTGTCCAAGGGCACAGACAGATAGCACAGGCGGGATTTGAAATCATGCCTACGTACGGTGAATCCGGAAAGTATTCACAGCGCTTCACTTTTTCCACATTTTTACCTGAGGCCAAAATATGGCCAGTGGGTATTGTGAAGGCTTTGCGTCTGTCCGTCCATCTGTGCTCAGCATAAGTCCAGTCCCATTATTGTAAGGGTCTTCAAATTCACAGCATTCTTGGTACACAGACCTTGGACAAGTTCAAAGATGGCTAACCTTCACCTATTTTAAGAGGTCAAAAAGCCACCTTCCGTTTCCTGTTGTTATGCTCATACAGCTGACAGCATAACTCCAGTCCTATTACTGCCAGGGTCTTCACATTCACAGGGAGCATTCTTGGGGACACAGACATTGGACAAGATCAAGGATGGTGAACCTTGACCTATTTTAAGAGGTCAGAAGGTCGCATTCAGTTTCCTATTTTTAGGCTCATACGGCTGAGGACATTTTAGCATTGCGTTACATTATGTTGTAGCCTTAATCCAAAATGGAGTAAATACTTCTCGCTAGATTTTCCATAAAACTAAAATTCCATAACATACAAACTTTTAGATTTGATTTTAATGCATATGATATCTGTGTATCTGAAATACACCAATTAGAGAAACAGCACACTATCAAATCTTATGTCTACCTGGCGTTCTCAGTCTTTCATGGAAGTTATGATGGTTTTACATCAACCTAAGATAGTGTTTTCAAAAAATAAGCAGTAGTGTCCTCTGATGCTGTGGGCACTTTCTGGCCCATATGCATTTGGTCCTTTGAAGTGGATACATGAAACACAAAATACAAACATATTTTCTTGTATCAGTAGACATACAAAGACACTAACCATGATCCACTGTGTCTTTACAGGCGATGCAAACCTGTGTAACTTCAAGCACTTTTTGGGGAACCAAACCTGGATGATATCCCAATCATTTTAAGGCCCACACCGTTTCTTCTTTGTCAAAGAAGTTCAAGTCATTTCAGGATGTGTCTGCACTGGGTGCAAAAGGATTAGATTTATTCTCTGCATTATTCATAGCAGTGTTATGGGCATAACATAAAATCAACATTCAGCATATCACCTATCATTCATAAATACCCTCATAAATAATGAATAACTTTTACAAAGCTTTTTATGTATGGGGTGGAGGTCACAGTCATGAACCATTTCAGTGATTGAAAAACGTTATATCACTTCTATCTGGTTATAAGAGGTCACTTTTCTGGTCCTCACTTTTCTGAATGCTGCTCAACTAAACTCATAATTAGCTCTATGATCCACAGGACCCAGGTTATGGTAATCTAAAAAAAATAAATAAACTAGAAGCACTCGGAGAGCGCAAAACTCCGCCAAGGCCATAGGGTCACTGACGTCACATGGAATACCCTTTGGCAAAGAGACTTATTCCACATCGTTTAACGCATCTACTGTCATGTTTCAGATTCAGTTGTTAACCCTCTGGGGTCCGAGGGCATTTTTTGGACAGTTCACTCGCCTGGCATAAATGTTTTATTATTGCTGTTAACAGCTCTCCCTGCGTCCCACAATCAAATTTTATGTCTCTTTTTTTCAGGACAACCTGTACTTTCAAAATATATATGCTATAGTTGTGTTTTATAAGTGTAATAAAGGTTTACAATCAGAAATAAGAAAGGAAAAAATAAGCAGAAAATAAATTTCCACACACATTTATTCAAAACACACAGCAAACTATAATAAACAACTGTTTTGACACTTTATAAAGGTAATTTGGGCTCTTGTGTGAAAGACTGTACAACAAAAAGGTTCAAACAATAAACACAAATGCACATGTTGAACAATATATACAAAATGGTCTATGTGTTTTGTTTATCTTCATCTCAAAGCAATTTCTGTCTGCTATTACACAAAGGTCACATCACAAACTTCTACTATGAAGCATGCCCGTATATAGAGGGGGTTCAGGGGGTTCAACCGACCCCCCCCCCCGAGAATTCTGCTGATTTTTTTCTGATCTGGATATCAACATTATGTATTTTCTTTTCATTGATAATAAGTAACAAGCACTGACTGTTACACAGCTATTATCACACACCCTCAAGTTTCATTTTCCTCTGCCAGAGTAATCCCTTAAGAGATGAAAGGGGAAACTGCTAGATAAACTTTTCCCATGAGGGTTGAGAATTTTTGCTCCCTGGTCCCTATCCTCCTCTGATATCAAACAGATTAGTAGGCTTGTAAATACCCATGTAGACACACAATTACACTTGTCTGGTTTGTAAAAACATGTTTGTATGTATAAGCTGAGAAATAAAGGGAGCTTCTCCTTCCTGTTGCAAATACTGTAAAGGTGCAAATATTCACGTGGGATTTATTATGCAAATTTCACGAGTTAAACAAGGTTGCCAAATTAAATACCCCTATTTTAATACATAACGTACATATACATACATATTCATAAAGTAAACATGAATAAT
Source organism: Thalassophryne amazonica (assembly GCF_902500255.1). Classification (NCBI taxonomy): domain Eukaryota; kingdom Metazoa; phylum Chordata; class Actinopteri; order Batrachoidiformes; family Batrachoididae; genus Thalassophryne; species Thalassophryne amazonica. The sequence goes on along the minus strand of NC_047107.1, from coordinate 106,897,658 downwards.
AATACCGCTAAATACGAGGTCTGTTAGAAAACTATCCAACCTTTTTATTTTTTGCAAAAACTATATGGATTTGAATCATGCGCGCTTGCATCAGCCAAGCTTGAACCTTCGTGCGCATACGTGAGTTTTTTCATGCCTGTCGGTTGCGAATGACGCAACCGACAGGCAGGTATAAAGTTTGCATTAATGTTATCTTGGTTCTTCCTGGGTGGTTCTTATGGCAACTGACCCAATCCCAAGCAAGGACTATTTGTATATAAAAATGTATTTCCTAAAATGATACATTTTGGGTTTCAAATGAAATTTATGTAGCTTTTTACCCCTCGAAATCCTCAAAAAGCTTCTGCTTCGGGGGGCTTTGCCCCCCTGAGCCCCCCACAAGGGCGTTGCCACTCGACCCCACCGGGGGCCCTGCGGCCCACTGGACCCCCAACTCAAGGATTTCAACCCCCCTTTCACATTCCTATATATGGCCCTGTGAAGTTGACTGTGTGTTTGTTCTCTCCTGCTCTGAAAGCAGCTTTCACACTTCGAGGCTCATTCAGTTTGAGGAGTGGCCCCTACCCCCTCACTTCAGTGATATGGTACACAGTGCTTTACACCAGAGTGAGAGAGCTTGCCACAGGCTTATGCAGTAACATTCACAGGAAAACTAGTCGAGCAATCCTGATACTCACACACTGTTTGAGCACGTGAGATTGTATGAGAGGCTCTCTGTCTGCTCACTTTCACTTTTGCTGTGCGTAATGATGCAGGGCGCATTGGAGCAGCCAGTGGGCTATTCAAACGGGCCATCTAGTAACACATCACTCCTAAAAACAATCTTTGGTGTGTCACGTGAGGTGAATCTGCCCTACAATTGGATTTTGGAAAACCATGTGACAGTGAACCAATTCCGATTGGACACTCACATTGCTCACATCATCACACAGCTTCTATGAGGAGTACAAAGATGATGGACAGTGGCTCGAACGTCCGCAGAGTTAACTTTCCAGCAAAAAAAAAAAAAGTAAGTTTCTATCTCATATCATTAAAAAGTTATTTATAATTTAGTAAAGCTTGGTCTCAGCCGTCATATACGACGGCATCGGCCCCAGAGCGTTAAACCCTTAGATCTTCAGCAAATGTATGTATAAAGAGAAACTGCATGAACTACACAAGTTTTTATTTTCTAATAATAGGTTTATTCAATGAGGAGAAACAAATGCTAAATTATTACACAACCCGTCTTCATAAAGTTAGATGCAAAAATGTTGAAACTGGCCCTATCCTGCAATGATAAAAAAAAAATCCTTAAAAAAAATTATTGGATCCAGATCGTGTTCTGGATCATTCCAAAATTTAATGACTTCTAAGTTAGGCCAAGATACACCCCTGGTAAAAAATTCTTTGAAATCCGTTAAGGATTTTTGAGTAATCCTGCTAACAAGCCAACAACCAACCAACAAACAAACAAACGGACGTGACCGAAAACATCACCTCCTTGGCGGAGGTAATAAAATGAAAAGTTGTTGGCTCAGATGGTGAGTTCAGATTAGTGTTCTCTCACACACAACTGCATTTATATATGATACCACTTTTAACATGACATGCTTTCAAACAAATGCTGTCAGCTGACCACCAGTAAATTCAGCTGCATGTAAGTAAGTCACCCCAGCTTATCCCTTGTTTCGCACGGGATCCCACAGTAGATCTGAAGTGGATCTGCATGTTTATTTGGTACAATGGATGTCCTTCATGATGGAAATCTACATGCAGAAAGGGTAGAGATGGCCTTGAACAGGGAATTTTCCTTGCTGGAAAAAAGCCCACTTAACTGCAAAGTTCAGCTGCATGTGCAGATTAAAAACAAACAAACAAACAAACAAATAAACAAAACCCCCAGCCAATTAACACCCTGTAAAATCTATAAAAAAGCAAAGAACAACAGCAATAAATAAATAAATACAACAAACAACCAAAGAATTTACTTCCCAGAAGATAGTGTGAAGAAAATCTTTATCAAAGCCATATCATGTGGAAAGGTCAAGCTGGCTGTAGCAGCGACACATCAATACAGCTGAAACAGTCTCTGGTATAAATACATACATGCGATGAGTCATGACAGCTCAGCAGCTGAGTCATGTCTCACGCACAACACAGCTGGTGGAAATCAGCTGTAATGTTTCGAGTTCAGGGTTGTGATCCTATAATGTGCTGATGTGCACGCCTGTGCATGTGAGGCTATGTGATTACTGTGTCCTTTGAAAATCAGACACACTATACTGGTCTATAGGCTAGGTTTTTGCTGTTCTATCACACAAATCCGTCTCAGTGCGAGATGACACAAACTCACTAGATGTGCACCTGACCGCACCTTAATTTTAGACCACATCTACATGTGTACAAATGGACTCAGCATTTATAGGACATGGGCACTGGACATGAAAACCACAAATGGTTGGAGGTGGAGATGAGCAATAACACGGTGTTTTACTCAAAAGATCAGGAATCCTGCATTTACTGAAAACTGAGACAATTTTGGAAAGTTATGAAAAAAAAAAGTAAATTGAGGGCATTCATTTGAAAGTTCAATGCAAACTGTTTCACAATGATGTCAAATTATTTATGATAATACATGAGCTCAACACAACAAACACTTTTCATCCAACATCTTTCAGACTGAGGGCATTTGTTATAATGAATCGGCTTTTCATTGGCTTGCAGATAGGACATATTACACACATACAGCTCTTATGTAAAGAGGAAGCCTTATTTTTCCAAACAAAAACAGCACTTTCTCTACATTGTGATGCTTCAGTGACCACTGCTCCATCCAAAAGCCATTTCACATTTATGGATTTGTTATTTGGGAGCTTTCCCTCCTAGTAGTAAACAGTAAACTGCTAACTGATTATCTGCAGAGGAATGGTCTATTTGAAGAGTTTCAGTCAGGGTTTAGAATTCATCATAGTACAGAAACAACATTAGTGAAGGTTACAAATGATCTTCTTATGGCCTCAGACAGTGGACTCATCTCTGTGCTTGTTCTGTTAGACCTCAGTGCTGCTTTTGATACTGTTGACCATAAAATTTTATTACAGAGATTAGAGCATGCCATAGGTATTAAAGGCACTGCGCTGCGGTGGTTTGAATCATATTTATCTAATAGATTACAATTTGTTCATGTAAATGGGGAATCTTCTTCACAGACTAAGGTTAATTATGGAGTTCCACAAGGTTCTGTGCTAGGACCAATTTTATTCACTTTATACATGCTTCCCTTAGGCAGTATTATTAGACAGCATTGCTTAAATTTTCATTGTTACGCAGATGATACTCAGCTTTATCTATCCATGAAGCCAGAGGACACACACCAACTAGCTAAACTGCAGGATTGTCTTACAGACATAAAGACATGGATGACCTCTAATTTCCTGCTTTTAAACTCATAAAACTGAAGTTATTGTACTTGGCCCCACAAATCTTAGAAACATGGTGTCTAACCAGATCCTTACTCTGGATGGCATTACCCTGACCTCTAGTAATACTGTGAGAAATCTTGGAGTCATTTTTGATCAGGATATATTATTCAATGCGCATATTAAACAAATATGTAGGACTGCTTTTTTGCATTTGCGCAATATCTCTAAAATTAGAAAGGTCTTGTCTCAGAGTGATGCTGAAAAACTAATTCATGCATTTATTTCCTCTAGGCTGGACTTTTGTAATTCATTATTATCAGGTTGTCCTAAAAGTTCCCTGAAAAGCCTTCAGTTAATTCAAAATGCTGCAGCTAGAGTACTGACAGGGACTAGAAGGAGAGAGCATATCTCACCCATATTGGCCTCTCTTCATTGGCTTCATTGGCTTCCTGTTAATAGAATAACTAGAATAGAATTTAAAATTCTTCTTCTTACTAATAAATTTGAATAATCAGGTCCCATCTTATCTTAGGGCCCTCATAGTACCATATCACCCCAATAGAGTGCTTCGCTCTCAGACTGCAGGCTTACTTGTAGTTCCTAGGGTTTGTAAGAGTAGAATGGGAGGCAGAGCCTTCAGCTTTCAGGCTCCTCTCCTCTGGAACCAGCTCCCAATTTGGATCAGGGAGACAGACACCCTCTCTACTTTTAAGATTAGGCTTAAAACTTTCCTTTTTGCTAAAGCTTATAGTTAGGGCTGGATCAGGTGACCCTGAACCATCTCTTAGTTATGCTGCTATAGACTTAGACTGCTGGGGGGTTCCCATGATGCACTGAGTGTTTCTTTCTCTTTTTGCTCTGTATGCACCACTCTGCATTTAATTATTAGTGATTGATCTCTGCTCCCCTCCACAGCATGTCTTTTTCCTGGTTCTCTCCCTCAGCCCCAACCAGTCCCAGCAGAAGACTGCCCCTCCCTGAGCCTGGTTCTGCTAGAGGTTTCTTCCTGTTAAAAGGGAGTTTTTCCTTCCCACTGTCCCCAAGTGGTTGCTCACAGGGGGTCGTTTTGACAGTTGGGGTTTTTCTGTAATTATTGTATGGCTTTGCCTTGCAATATGAAGCGCCTTGGGGCAACTGTTTGTTGTGATTTGGCGCTATATAAATGAAATTGATTTGATTTGATTTAGTATTCTCGCTTTCATTTTGCATTTTAAAACAGTACACCCCGGAGAATTTGTACTTCAAATATCTGTCTGCAAAGATCACTTGTTTATTCTGGAAAGGGCACGTTTGCAGTGTGGACCGCCCATCTTAGCTTGCCTGTGGGACATACACCTTCAATTATCCTCAAATTGCATCTATACTGTGCACCCGTTCAATACAAACAGCATTAGGTTGCTGCACACTTTTCCTGAAGAAATGTAAGTGATTAAGAAGAGAGCACCTAAAGTAACAGAATGCTATATGATGTGCCTTGAAGCCTTCTAGCCCTTTTGTGCGTGTGCATGTGTTTCAGTTGCAGACTGAAATAAGTCATTTTCATTTTGTGGTGAATTTATTTACTTTACTGGCATTTCAGGGTGCTTTGCAGAGGATCCATATAATTCCCATCATCTAACCAGAGGAGATAGATTGGATGAATGTGATAGAACCAGGTGTACACACGTGCGTGCATACGCTGTTTCTATTACTGTCCATATTAATGCTTATGACTGCTACACTCACCTGTATCTCATCAATAAATGTCACTGATTAAATTCTGTGTCCTGTGCTAAACCAGGGTCCACCTGCAACCATAGCATCAGGCACCACCTCTTCTGTGATTGTGTTTTATGAAAGAGAGCAAAAAATATCTCAATATTTTTTGGACTTGATGATAATAATTAGAAGATATTCTTCAAAAATGTGTTCACAAAAGTCTTATTCTAATCCAATTACATTTCTTCCGCGAATCTGATTGGTTAATCATGTGAGATTTTAGACCGTATAATATTGGATGTATGGTCGCAAAATATTCAACCATTTCACATTTCATATATTACTCCACGCCCTGACCGCGTGCACTGCTACACAGATGTCAATAACGGCGCTGTTGTTGTGTGGGCCGCCCGAAGAGGAGGTACTGCTGGCTCACCACCAGAGGGAGCCCTGCCTGTTGTCGGGTTTCAGGCACCAGAGGGCGCAGCCGCCTCACAGGAGCTCCAGGTGCGCCGTCACTGACAGCTGTCAGTCATCATCATCATCATCATGACCACCATAAAAGCCTGGGAGAATCATCAGAACCCTGCCGAGTTATCAGCTTACCACACAGGTAACCTACTCAGCCGTTTTGTGCCGTTCACACAATTCTTGCTACAGGTTTTTGCAGTTGTAGCCTTTGTATACTCACAGCTTGGAGCTGGGTGTGTGGGAGTTGGCGTTTCCACTCCTCACTTCACTTATCTTTAAGTTTACTATTGGTACTACACGTTCCCAGTGTTCCTGTTTTCTGGGAGTGGTGGATTTTTTCCCTCAGGAAGGAACTGTGATTTTGCTGACTGTTGCTGGGTGTACACACACCCACCGTAACCTGTTTGTTTTTCCTGCCAGCAGTACCAGATCTGACAGCTGGGAGCAGTGGCCACCTGGGGACTCGGGATTTGGCGGCTCCGGTGTGTGCAGGTCTCCGTTGGCAGTGGAACCTTGTGGGTCCCGGCCCTTCTCTGGATAAGGCGTCTCCTATCCTCGGGCCTGCCCACACGTCACCTTCTTGTGGAACTTTTGATTGACAGACTAAAGCAGTATTTGACCTGTCGTGCACATTTTGCAATATTAAATTGTATTCATTGGCATCTCTATTGTCCATTCATTTACGCCCCCTGTGTGGGTCCGTGTCTTACACTTTCCCAACAGCTGTCAGCTCAGAGCAAGAGAAAGTCGCATAGCAACGACAATGCTGAAATGGGTGAATTTAAGCTACCACACGAAAGTATGGATGTGGATTCTGATACAGAATTACCGTTTTTTTTTTTTTTTTTTTATTGAGGATTTATTTCATTCATTTAAAAGAAAAACAGAAAAGCAAAATCAACAAAACATTACAAACCATTGAACAAAAAGGAGCAGTTTGGAAGAACAAGTCTTATATATTCTGCCCCTTTTTTACAATACAATCTTGCAAAGCATCATCAATCGACATCATTGCATTTCTATGACTTTGTCACATGCCACCGACTTCTTTCCTAATTTTAACCATTATTTAAAAGACTATATCCCTAATAGATTACATTTTAAACTTCAAACATTCTAAACATTATTAACAGATTACATTTTTGGCTTTGTCACAGCCCACTGACTTATTTCATAGTTTCATACTTACGAAATACATAAAGTTTAATACGTTTTTTAAATCATTTAAGCGACCTTGATTCTTTGATTTCTTTGTTGAGGTTGTTCCATAATTTTACACCATTCACTGCAATACTCTGTTCCTTTATCTTTAGACTTCTATGCCCTTCAAATTATAATTACTTACTCTTTTTTCAAACATATTTTGAATGTTTATGGGTAAGGTATTGTTATTCGCTTGGTACTGTCATGTCCCGGCCGTTTCCAGGCTTCAGCCCATATGTCCCTTCTTCATTTAGTTCTGTTCCTTTGGCATCAGCCTTGTTTTGTTAATTACCTTTTTCTTCATGTGGGGTTTTTGTTTCCATGTTCTGATTTTTGCTTTGTCACTTTCTTCCTTTGTTACTTTTCACCTCAGTTATGTTTTAGTCTTGTTTTGTTATTGCCTCTTTCTTCACGTTTATTCAATGTTCTCATATTGCTTTGTCACTTTCTTTCTTTGTTACTTTACAGCTATGTTTTAGTTCCATTCTAGTTTATCCACAGTCTGTTTTTATGTTTCAGCATTTAATGTTTGTTTTCTTATGTTACTGTTCTCTCTTCTGTTAAGTATTTGGGTATTTCCGGTTTTGGTTTTCAGTTTTGTTTTCTTGTAGTTCTTCTGTCTGTTCTAAGTAGGTTTATTGTATTATTTCCTATGATTCACTTATCACGTTCCTGTATGCTTTTCAGTCTTGTTCAAGTTAGGGTGGTGTTCATTGTACTATCTCTTATTGTCATGTTTGTATCTGATCACCTTTCTCTTGCTCCTGCTTGTCAGTCTCTCATTGTTTCCACACTTTCCCGGATCACTGCACTCTGTTCTGCACCTGCACTTTGTCTGCTCAGTCAGCCACGCCCCTTCATCTGTCATTCTCTTGCCCATCTGTCACCGCCCTTCTGCATCATTGGCCTCTTAGCTGTCACCTGACCACGCCCCCCTTTCCAGGCCTTTCCTCCTCCACGTGCACCTCATTTCCTGATTAACACCTGTCCCTATTTAACCTGCGTCTGTTCACTTCTTCCCCGCTCGTTCGTTGATTCACTCACTTACCAGCCTCTTGTTTCGTTCTTGTTTTGCCTAGCCTTGTTTTTGGACTCTGTTTTGTGTTCTGGATCCTGTTTTTTGCCTCTGCTCTGACTTACCTGTTTGCTCCTGTTTTGACCTTGCTTGTTCTTTGGACTACGTCTTTAGCTTAATCCTTGTCAAGTATTTTTGCTCCGTGGACTGCCTTGCTGTTAACGATCCCAAGCCTGAATAAACCACCCTTTAAGTATATTTCCTTTTGTCGAGCCTGCATTTGTGTCCTGCCCTCGTCCAGTCCTGACAGGTACATTATTTGTAGTAATTTCAAATCAACTAAATCATGAAATTTAAGTACCCTATACTTAATGAACAATGGATTAGATGGATCTCTAAATTGACTGTTGCCAATCACTTTTAAAGCTCTTTTCTGCAAAAAAAAAATAAAGGTTGTGTATAAGTTGTACATGCTGATCCCCAGATTTCTACACATTAAGTCAAATATGGAACAATCAATGAATTGTTCTATGTTAATAATCCATAACTATTTAATGAATATTTAACTTTATGCAAAACAGCAATGGCTTTCGCTATCTTTCCTTTTATGTAATTTATGTGACTTCCATGCAAAATCTATCAATCATAACTCCTAAAAATTTTGTTTCTTTTACCCTTTGAATGTCCATTCCATCCATTTTTAATGACACATCATTTTTTTTTTTAATCTGTAATTAAACAATATGAAATTTGTTTTATTAAGATTAAGTGACAATCCGTTATAAAACCAATATTTCACTTTTTCCAACTCTGTATTTATCACTTGTGCTACTTCCTGTATATCTGATCCAGAGTAAAATAATGTTGTATCGTCAGCAAATAAAATGCTACCAAGTACATTAGATATATTCACAAAATCATTGATATACAAAATAAACAGTTTGGGTCCAAGTACCGACCCTTGTGGTACTCCACACATAATATTACACAATTCTGATTTAGTATTATTTATCTGAACAAACTGTTTTCTATTTTCTAAATAGCTTTTTACCCACTGATGTGCAATCCCTCTTATTCCATATTGTTGTAACTTGTGAATTTGATGGATTTGATGGATTTTCACATTTGATAGATTAATCCGCGCCCTGACCGCTGTTGGAGCGACGCTGCCTCGATGGTAAGGCGCACCGACCAAATTACCAACAGAAAAATAAACCATGCAAACAATGGAATTGGATTACAATAGGAATAACTGTTATGGTTAGGGATTCGGGTGGAACCGAACCATTTCAGACTATGCAGGTAGGTGGACACGGAGAGGAGTTCAAAAGGAAAAGAGATTTATTTAAATAAATAAACAAAAAAATGCTGCGCTGGGGAGTGCCTGCAGTATGGAGAGTGACCCGCCCTCTAGCGGTGAAATTAGGGAGCTACAGTATACTGAGCCAGTCTTGAAGGAATGTGTCAACAAAGGATTCTGAGATCAGGGCCAGGTGGGACATATGCCTCTGCCACCAGGAACTAAGCAAGAAGACACAATGGGTGAGTGGAATGCACTCGTAATGCTGGAGTATCACACAGTGACACTTCAAAAAATTTATAACACAGGTTTTTATTGCAGAGTTCAGGAAATACAGTTCTTCTTCTTAAGAAATATAGTTCACTGTTCAGCAATAGTTCATAAGTTGTCTCCACAAGTCAGAGGTCAAGTGTTTCATGTTGAAGCGCAACGCTAATTAAGCAGGACTTGATACAGCTGGACTGAGTTGTCATTTGTTTGATATCAGAGTTCATGCAGTTCTTAGAGTTCTTGAAATAGTTCTTTATCATAGCAGTCAGACCAGGAACAAGTGAGAATGGGATCTCACTGAGACAAGGGGAACTTAACTGCCGTTTAGTCAAGACCCGCTCCACACTGGGAGCCAAGGAGTTCCAAAGCGGCATTGCGGTGCAGGTAGTTAGTACCAGGGTACAGGTCCGCTTGGAAGCCGTAATGGAATTGTATGGAACATCAGGAAAAGACAGTTCGCTCTAATGCAGGAATTAGAGGGAGAGACCAGCGCTACCTGAGCATAAGCTGCAGGAACCTTTGGCGTCATGAGCACACAACTGGAAGACGCGTTCAAGGTCAGCAGTCAGGCTTGGTCCTTCGGTTCTCTGGATGAGGCCAGGAAGCTGGCGAGTCAAAACGAGGAAAGCAAGGCACAGGCAGCAAAACATGCACGTCTCTGGATCTCAAAGATCTGAGAAGTATCTGGCCTGGTTCTAAGACCTTAAGAAGCATCTCGAAGAGTCTGGCAATTCATGAACAGAAAGTCAGGGTTTAAATAGTCAGTAACTCATCTGATCCAGGTGTGAAAACAAAACTGAGGGCGCCATCTGGTGGAGAAACAAACACAAGACACTGGTAAAACAAAGTAAAAACCAGAGTCCAGGGAAAATCCTAACAATAACCCCCTTCTGTCTGATGATTTGTGGATGTTCATGCTGGATTACGGTTGCAAATATCCGTAAAGCTCAATTTGCGACCATAAAACCAGCATGAACATCCGCAAATCATCAGACATAACAGGGTTATTCCCTAAATACCAGGATACATTGTTGAATTCTAATTGCATTAATGGACATAATGTTTAAGGAAAATGGCTCTTATTTCCTTAAAATATAAGCATTAAAAAACCTATAGCAAAACAATCACAAGTGCAAATATTACTTGGATCAAATAAAGTTTGCTGAGTGTGCTGTGCGGGCACCGTAGGTTTTTCTTTTGGCAAGGGTGCTGGGGTGTTAAATGTGGTTGTTTAGTGGGGCATTCTTTTAATAATATGAGGTAAAATTAAAGCACTTTGGGGTATTTTTGTTACATCCTAGCAGAAATATCTGTTGGTTAGAAAGTATAATGCAAATAAATAAATATATGAATGAATGCAGTGACCACATTATATTAGTCAGAGAATGAACTGTTTGAAAAAGACTATAAATACTGGCCATGGGTGCTGACCTTTTTGGGGGCAAACAATTGTTAGACTTAGACTCATTAGACTTATTGTCTTTCAGTGAAAAACATCACAGATGCTGTCACAGAACAAAATATCTATGCACTGCACAAATAAATATAAACAAAAAAAAAGCATAGAATAAAAGTCCAAGGTGAAATGTGATAGTGATGGGGTTAAAAAAAGGGGAGATAGAAGAACGATATCTCGGCGACGTGGTGGAGGTGTCATCCTGCTTTTATCTGGGGTGAAGTGCAGATGATCGGTGACAGCTGTCATAGTTGATGAGTGACAGCTGTCACCTCGGCTGTTCCTGTGAGGCGGCAGCGCCCTCTCGTGCCTGAAGCCCGCACTTCAGGCAGGGCGCCCTCTGTTGGTGGGCCAGCAGTACCTCCTCTTCTGGCGGCCCACACAACAGGACCCCCCCCTCAACGGACGCCTCCTGGCGCCCGACCAGGCTTATCCGGGTGGCGATGGTAAAAATCGTCCAGGAGGGCCGGGTCCAGGACGAAGCTCCTCTTCACCCAGGAGCGTTCTTCGGGTCCATACCCCTCCCAGTCCACCAAATATTGGAAACCCCGGCCCATTCGACGGACGTCCAGGAGCCGGCGCACTGTCCAAGCTGGCTCCCCGTCGATGATACGGGCAGGAGGCGGCGCCAGACCGGGTGCACAGAGGGGTGAGGTGAGACGTGGTTTCAACCTTGAAATGTGGAATACTGGATGAATCCGCAGTGAGGCCGGGAGTTGGAGCCTCACTGCGGCGGGACTGAGGACCTTGAGGATCTTGAAGGGCCTGATGTACCGGTCCTTCAGTTTGGGGGAATCCACCTGGAGGGGAATGTCCCTTGTGGATAGCCACACCTCCTGCCCGGGCTGATATGCGGGGGCCGGGGACCGTCGACGGTCTGCATGGGTCTTAGCCCTCGTCTGGGCCTCAACAAGGCCGAACGGGCGGTGCGCCACACCCGATGGCATCTCCGCAGGTGGGCCTGGACCGAGAGTACACCGACCTCTCCCTCCACCACAGGAAACAAAGGGGGCTGGTACCCCAGACACACCTCGAACGGGGAGAGGCCGGTGGCAGAGGACACTTGGCTGTTATGCGCATACTCGATCCAGGCCAGGTGTTCACTCCAAGCCATCGGGTGTGCGGCTGTGGTACATCGCAGGGCCTGCTCCAGCTCTTGGTTAGCCCGTTCAGCCTGTCCGTTGGTCTGAGGGTGATACCCAGATGAGAGGCTCACGGTGGCCCCCAGCTCCCAGCAGAAACTTCTCCAAACCTGCGAGGAAAACTGGGGACCACGATCTGAGACGATGTCTGTTGGTATCCCATGCAGACGTACAACATGGTGGACCAGGACATCCGCTGCCTCCTGGGCCGACGGGAGCTTCGGGAGGGCCACGAAGTGGGCCGTCGTGGAGAACCGGTCCACTATCGTGAGGATGGTGGTGTGCCCCCGGGATGGCCGGAGGCCCGTGACGAAATCCAGACCAATGTGGGACCAGGGGCGATGAGGCACACGCAGCGGCTGAAGGAGTCCCTGTGCCTTTTGGTGGCCCACCTTGCCCCTGGCGCAGGTGGTGCAGGCCTGGATGTAAGCCCGGACGTCAGCCTCCAGGGACGCCCACCAGAACCGCTGCCGGACCACTGCCACGGTCCTACGCACCCCTGGGTGGCAGGAGAGCTTGGACCTGTGACAGAAGTCCAGGACGGCAGCCCTGGCTTCTGGTGGGACGTATAGTCTGTTCTTTGGCCCTGTTCCGGGATCCGGGCTCCGTGCCAGGGCCTCCCGGACAGTGTTCTCCACGTCCCAGGTAAGGGTGGCCACGATAGTGGACTCCGGTACGATGGGTTCCGGTGGATCCGACAGCTCGGTTTTGACTTCATGTTCATGCACCCGGGACAAGGCATCCGACCTCTGGTTCTTGGTCCCGGGGCGGTAGGTGATTCGGAAGTCAAAACGGCCGCAGAATAGTGACCAGCGGGCTTGCCTGGGGTTCAGCCGCCTGGCGGTCCTGATATACTCAAGGTTCCGGTGGTCAGTGAAAACCGTGAATGGCACGGACGCTCCCTCCAACAGGTGTCTCCACTCCTCAAGAGCCTCTTTCACCGCTAGGAGTTCTCGACTGCCCACGTCATAGTTCCGTTCTGCTGGGGTCAACCTGCGGGAGAAATAGGCACACGGGTGAAGAACCTTATCGGTCTCTCTGCTGTGGGATAGCACGGCTCCTATCCCTGAGTCAGAGGCGTCCACTTCAACCACAAACTGGCGACTGGGATCAGGCTGCACCAAGACGGGTGCAGTCGAGAAGCGCTGTTTCAACTCCCTGAACGTGGCTTCGCACCGATCCGACCAGGTGAAGGGGACTTTTGGAGAGGTCAGGGCTGTCAGGGGGCTAACTACCTGACTATACCCCTTAATGAACCTCCTGTAAAAATTGGCTAAGCCGAGGAACTGTTGCAGCTTTCTACGGCTCGTAGGTTGGGGCCAGTCTCTCACCGCCGCGACCTTGGCCGGATCCGGGGTGACGGAGTTGGAGGAGATGATAAACCCCAGGAAGAACAAAGAGGTGCGGTGAAACTCACACTTCTCGCCCTTCACAAACAGCCGGTTCTCCAACAACCGCTGCAGGACCTGACGTACATGCTGGACATGGGTCTCAGGATCCGGAGAAAAGATGAGTATATCGTCCAGATATACGAAGACGAATCGGTGCAGGAAGTCCCACAAGACATCGTTAACCAAGGCTTGGAACGTCGCGGGGGCGTTGGTGAGGCCAAACGGCATGACCAGGTACTCAAAGTGACCACGGAATCTAACAACGGCAATGGGTATCGGTTGCGAACCATGATTTCATTCATCCCCCTGTAATCAATGCATGGACGGAGTCCGCCATCTTTCTTGCCCACAAAAAAGAAACCTGCACCCATCGGGGAGGTGGAGTTCCGGATCAGCCCGGCAGCTAATCAGTCCCGGATGTAGGTCTCCATTGATTCGCGCTCAGGTCGTGAGAGGTTGTACAGCCTGCTGGACGGGAACTCAACACCTGGAATCAGATCAATGGCACAATCGTTGCTGAAGACATCAGCAAGATCGTGGTACTCAACCAGCACCGCCGTCAGATTGGGAGGGACTTTGACCTCCTCCTTAGCATGTAAACCGGGAGGAACCGAGGATCGTAAACACGCCCGATGGCAGGTTTCGCTCCACTGAACCACCACCCCAGACGGCCAATCAATCCGGGGATTGTGTTTCAACATCCACGGGAAGCCCAAAATCACGCGGGAGGTAGAAGGAGTCACAAAAAACTCGATCTCCTCCCGATGATTCCCAGACACCACCAGAGTTACAGGTTGTGTCTTGTGTGTGATTAAAGGGAGAAGGGTGCCATCTAGTGCCCGCACCTGCAATGGCGAAGGAAGCGCCACCAGAGGGAGCCCTACCTCCCTTGCCCATCTGCTGTCTAGCAGATTCCCTTCGGACCCCGTGTCCACCAGTGCTGGGGCTTGAAGGGTTAAATCCCCACTCAGGATTGTAACTGGGAGTCGTGTGGCAATATGTGTGTGTCCCACGTGAATGTTATGACCCCCCCTTAGCCCAGTCTCTAAGGGTGGGTGTTGTTTTGGCCGTTTGGGGCAGTTTTTCTGTATGTGCTCTTTTGAGCTGCAGAGAAAACACTCCCAGCGGACCAGCCTCCTCATTCTGTCAGCTGTTCTCATTTTGGCCCTGTGCGTTTCCCTAGCAACGTCAGCAGGGGGAGCTGTTGCCCCATGGAGCTCTGCGGCTGTGGAGCGTGGGGAGGGCGGAACCTTTTTGAACCCGGAAGGGAGAGGGATGGCGTGTGCCCGGCCACGTCCTTCGCCTAGCTCCCAACGGTGTTCCTCCAACCGACTGTCTAACCGTATAACGAGATCGATAAGCCCATCTAAATCCTGCGGTTCTTCCTTAGCTACCAGGTGCTCCTTCAGGACCGACGACAGTCCGTTTATGAAGGCAGCGCGGAGCGCAACGTTATTCCAGCCGGACCTCGCAGCCGCGATGTGGAAGTCAACTGCATATTCGGCTGCGCACCGGCGCCCCTGTCGCATTGACAGCAGCACTGTTGAAGCAGTCTCTCCTCTGTTAGGGTGATCAAACACTGTTCTGAACTCCCTCAAAAACCCAGTATAAGAGGTAAGGAGCCGTGAGTTTTGCTCCCAAAGCGATGTAGCCCAAGCGCGTGCCTCACCACGAAGCAAGTTAATTACATAAGCCACCTTGCTGGCGTCAGACGTGTACATGACGGGACGTTGTGCAAAGACGAGCGAACACTGCATCAGAAAGTCCGCGCACGTCTCCACACAACCTCTGTACGGCTCTGGGGGGCTTATGTATGCTTCAGGGGATGGTGGGAGGGGTTGTTGAACGACCACTGGAACATTCATATCTTGCACAGGGTCGGCAGGAGGACGAGCTGCAGCAGCGCCCTGAGCGCTCGCTGCCACCTGTGCGGAGAGAGCCTCCACCCTGCGGTTCAGGAGGATGTTTTGCTCGGTCATCTGATCCAACCGAGCCGTAAAGGCGGTGAGGATGTGCTGCAACTCACCAATCACGCCTCCTGCAGACGCCTGTGCACCCTGCTCTCCCATTGGCCGTTCAATCACTGGGTGACGCCCCTCGGAGTCCATGACGCTGGCCGAGATATCCTGTTGTGAAAGTGTAGTGACACGGACCCACAACAGGGGGCGCAAATGAACGGACAATAGAAGGAGTCAAATTTGAACACTTTACTGTTGTGAATGCCACAACCATACACAGCAGATTATAGAATGATACAAAGTCAATGGATAAAGGTGTCGTGTGGGCAGGCTCGACGATAGGAGACGTCCGTCTAAAGAAGAACCGGAACCACACGATTTCCTCCACCACCGAACCCGAAGGATACTGGAGCCGCCAGGTCCCGAGTCCCCCAGGTGGCCACCGTCTCCGCGTGTCGGATCTGGTACTGCTGGCGAAGAGCAAAGACAGTCAAGTGTGGATGTGTGTACACCCAGTAACAACAACGGTGGGAATTCCACCTCCACCTCAAATCACACACTCGTGCAGCTCCTGTTTCAGCACTTATCTGGAAAGAGTGAGAGGCGAAGACGTCGGCACTCTCACAAACCACCAATCAGCGGACAAGGCTCCACAGGAAAGCGGCTGCAAAAAGAGTTCAGACTAAGATACAGTTTAGTTTATGGCTGAGAATATTACCTCCTTAGAAGAACGATATGGTGGTGGAGGTGTCGGAAGGACCGCTGAAAGCGGCCGTCATCCAGACGCAGCTCCTGCAGCAAATATACTCCTTGAATTGGGAACGTCTCATGACGTTTGTCAGCTTTCCACAACAACTCGCTCCGTGTGATCAAGGTCCGTCATGTTAACTCGACTGACAACCGCAGCTGGCGAGCAGAATGGAAGCTCCTCCTATTTAATGATACACCGGGGAGAATTTTTCCACGTATGCCAGCATATGTCTGATATGTTCAACATATGTGGGACATAAGTTGTAGGTAAATTATGCGATTGTTGACACATGTTTCTTGTAAATTACTCTTGTAAGTCGAAATACATCCATTGATGCTGTCCATTGATTGGCTGAACAACTCATGCAAACAGTTCAGGCTGTTTCAAATATTAAAACCATTCACACATGGAGTAAATATAAAGTCTTATAATCTTACCTGTTCGTTTCAGTCGGATTCATCATCACAGCCTGATGAAAACTTATCCACATAACGCGTCCCGATTTTGGAACACGTCTGAAAATTCTTTAGTTTCTAGTAGTGGCTGAAGAAAGCATTTTAAAAGAAGTCCCTCTCTGTTTTGTCTCTCAGCCTGAACCAGAGGACATACAGTAGGCGCTTTTTAAAAATGTAAAGACTCACAGCGCCATCAGCATTTACCACAGGCATCAGTCAATTTGTCAGCATTCTGCACCTAATGAAAATAAATCCCATGATCCACCAAGATAAAAATTAAATTAAATTTCATTTAAAAAATGTTAAATTACTCTGTTTGGCCTCCATGTGAAGGGGAGTGGCCACGGGACAGCGTGTGCATGCTCGATGACATGCTCGTCAATATTTAAGTGTTCTGCCTGCCAGACAAAAGGGTTCTGTTGGTGATGGAAGCACAAACCAACTGTTCCAACCCATACCACACCATGCAGTTCTGACCCGAACCGCTTGGTGGAAAAGGGGTTGTCAGCATATGCTGGCTAAATCATCATGGTGTGACAGCTGCATAACTTATTCGACGTATCCAGCATATTCTGTGAATTTTTCATATGGCAGCATACGCTGGTTAAATCATCAAAGTGTGACAGGACCCCAAACTAAATTAAAAACAACCCCTAACCATAATCACTAACCAGAGCAAGGCTGCGCTGCGTATGTATAGAATTGTAATTATTTATATGGCTACAGTAGTGTTCAGAATAATAGTAGTGCTATGCGACTAAAAGATTAATCCAGGTTTTGAGTATATTTCTTATTGTTACATGGGAAACAAGGTACCAGTAGATTCAGTAGATTCTCACAAATCCAACAAGACCTAGCATTCATGATATGCACACTCTTAAGGCTACGAAATTGGGCTATTAGTAAAAAGAAAAGTGGAAAAGAGGGTGTTCTTGTTGGATTTTTGAGAATCTACTGAATCTACTGGTACCTTGTTTCCCATGTAACAATAAGAAATATACTCAAAACCTGGATTAATCTTTTTAGTCACATAGCACTACTATTATTCTGAACATTACTGTACGTACGGATATCCACTTTGAAAAACTATATCTGTATGCATGTTGACAGTGATATCAATCTGATACTGCATGCACTCCAGGAAGTATGACAGAGAGCGAGTAAAATTTATTTTTGGTCCATGCACTTTTCCCACTTTTGCATCAAACCACTACATTGAATATAGTCTATTTATAAGGAGCATGGGATTTGAATAGGGTAATTTCTAACTTCGCTTGTGTAGCATTTTTGTTTCAAAACAACTGCCAATTTTAATACCATTCTGTCCCATTTTCAGTGAACATTTTACGCTTGGGCAATGCATGTCTTTGTCTGGCTTGTGGTCTGTTTTAATATTTGTTGTTAAGCTGACATAACTGGAGCAGGATGGTGCACCAATAGCAATCTGACACTTCCTCTGTGGCTGCACTTATGACAGTGTTTTCTTGGTGTTAAGGAAAAGCTGTTGTAAATACAGCCAGATGGCAGCATTTGTATTGTTCCGTTCCTTTCCTCATATGCTTTCAGAATTGCAGCACTAAACACAGTTGTCCTCCACCAAAGCACCATCAAGAAATACCATATGCTAGGAGAGACATAAGTGAGGGAAGTCTAAAATTATTATTCACTATAACAGCGTGTACTATACTCCTGTCTTTTCCAGGAGTGTTGCTGCTTTTGTTCAGAGTCAGAACTGGGAGCATGTGCTGGTTCTGCATGTTGCCACATCCACTGCATCATGGAAATGCCCTTGGTCCTGGTTGGCAAACACCCAGACAGTAACCAGTCCATCCCCACCTCTCAAAACTAACCATCTGTCCACTGCAGTGAAATGTGAGCCTTCTCCAGTCATTCAGGTCCTCAGCACTAAGGCACCTGGGCTGGTTCATACTCACAGAAATTCCCTACATAATCACAAAGTCATAGCTGATGATGCCTCACAATGCAATAGTAGGACATTCATTCATTCATTCATTTTCTGCAGCTTATCTGCCTCTGGATTGTGGTGTCAATGGACTAAGCACCTCATTCCACAATTGCCTACCCTTGCCCAAGTCCTCAAGCTCTTCCTGCGGGATCCTTAGGTGTTTCAAAGCCAACTGGGAAATATAATCCCTCCAGCATGTCTTGGGTCTTCCCTGGAGCCTCCTCTCAGTTGGACATGCGTGGAAGACCACCCTAGGGAGGCAAGAAGGGGGTATCCTCATCAGATGCCTGAACCATCTCAGCAAGCTCCTTTTGTTGCAATGAAGCAGCGGGCCTACTCCAAGTCCCTCCCAGATAGTCAAGCTTCTCATCTTGTCCCCGAGTGTAAGCTCAGATATCCAACAGAGGAATCTCATTTACGCCTCTGGTATCTGTAACCTTGTTTTTTCAGTCATTAGCCAAAGTTGATGACCATAGGTGAGGACAAAAGCATAAATCGACTGGTAAAGCCAGAGTCTTGCCTTTTGGGTCAGCTCTTTCTTCAGCACAACATGCAGGTACAGCGTAGGTAGAACATCACACACAGCCCCAAAATGGCTATCGACTGCACACTCCAACTTACCCCCACTCATTAACAAGACCCTGAGATTTTGACAATAACTCAACTAATCCAGTGGGGACGATCCAATATCAAAACTCCAAGGGGATGCCCATATACCAGACACTAGCTTTTTTCAGGAAGTGCCTGCCAAAGGGAAGACACTTTCGGCAGATGGAAAGTGGGCATGGACCAGCGTTGTGGAACACTGGTCCATCCCCACTTCTAACTGCCCATCAGGACCCAGAGCACTTCCATAAAGTGATGGAAGCAGCTTTGTGTGGTATCAGGACATGCTCTGAAACCTGATCTGACCCCAGAGCTATGTACCAGCGTGGCCCTTGCGTTCGCAGGGTGCAGGGCTTCTGTGTGTTCCAAGGGTGAAAAAGAAGTCTGTGGGGTATAGAGCCTTCTCCTACCGTGGCCCTACTCTCTGGAACGATCTACATGCAGCTATAAGGCAGTCCGACACGGTGGAGATTTTTAAATCAAGACTGAAGACCCACTTTTTTAGACTGTCTTATCATTAATTTATTCTGTTTTTATGTTTGCCTTGTATTGTATTTTTATTCTACTGTGTTTTACCTTTTTATTGTGCCCTTTTTGATTTTAATTTACTCTGTTGTTATAAATTGTGTGTTATGTGAAGCACCTTGGAGCAACTCTGTTGTGAGATGGCGCTATATAAATTAATAAATTGAAATTGATTTTACTACTTGATTTGTTTTATTGATTTTTTTTCTATTCATTATAGAACTTTTCTCCACTTCAGTCATAAACTGGAACAAATTGGCAAAGCTCCACAGGAAATGTAGTGGAAAATAAATCACAGGAAAAACTTTTTTTTTTGTTTCAAAAAGACACAGAAATTGATTTTATGTTTCCTCCTTCTCAATGCAATCTTTGTCCATTTTCAGCAACAGAAAATTCACTGACAATATGGTGGAGTTGGATGTATTATTTTATTTAAAAGTTCTTTTTTGTTTCCTATTTTACTTCATTACAGCTTAAGTTGGAGATTGCCATCTGATTTTAGGATTCAGCCAAGTTGATTACTGCTTAGTGACTGATGGGATGTGCAACTCTGCATCAAAATGATTTATGTACAGAGAGAAATGAAAAAAACAAACTTCACCAGCAACAGAGTGAACCACAGAGATGTGACTTATTTACCAAAACTCAGCACAGGTCTGGACTAAAGTGGGAAATCTTCCACTTGCACAGAAAGCACTGAATTAATTGCTGAAACAGAAATATCAACTTTCGCCGAAAGAGCAGTGAATGGTGTCTGAATGCTTTCTTCAGCTTTTCCCTCACTGCACAATTGGAAGAAAGTGCATCGAATTGTCTTGCACGTCTTTGTGTCTGCCACACAAGTACTGTTTTAGAGCTGCAGGTTACTTTTGCCGAAATTGCAATGCAGAAATAAGCAGATTTCATCTCTCCCCTCTGGTTCTTATTTCCTTTAAGCTTGAATTCCTTTTAATACATTGTGGGATTGGCCAACCAGCATGGCCAACCAGCACAGCTATTTCACATTAACTACAAATGCATGAAAAGACTCAAGGAGATGGAATTAGCCTTAGGGCCCCTTCACACATAATACGACTGAAGCCGCCTAGCACACAAAGGAGGAATTGCATGCCATTTGTGAAAAATCGGAGGTACCTCCAATGCCTCGTACACCTTTCGATACATATATTTGCGCACACCAGCGGCTGAAAGGCAGGGTGCGCCCTGTGCGAGCCCATTCGATCCCTCTCGCGGCAGGTGTCGGCCAAATTCCAGGTGACAGACAAACATCCAACACCACTCGCTTGACACTTAGAAAATGTGTGGCCATTCGCGCTATGAGCACGAAAAAGTGAGCAGACATTCACTTTCAAGCTGGATGTGAAATTTGTCTAAATGCCCCCACAAGTGTGACGCTGCAAAGCAACACGTGGCGTGCATGTATATCGCACGTGCACGTCGCGCCCCTGCTCCCCCTCCCCCGAAACACGTGGCGTATGTGTGTTTCGCCCCCCCCCCCTACACATGTGGCATGCAGGGGGGGCACACTTAAAATACTTATATGTATGTACAGACATGATCACATGGGAGCCGGACAGCCACGTCTGAGCGCACACAGCACGGGGAGGCGCTTGTCAGCTGATCGCAGCACACCGACATGTACATAATATTACAAACACAGGACAGGTATATAAATAATTACGACAATACCTACATATGCAATTACATAACAAATAACTAAAATGAGTGACCACATAACACAGAAACAGAGTGACACGTTGGTCTCGGCACTGAACAGACCAGGGGCGGGTCTGGCTGCCAACAGCAGCTGCTGTTGAGATCGCTGCTCCTGGATGTCCTAGCTGGGGAACACGTACCGTGTTTTGAAGGACATGAATTTCCAACTTTCCTCCATGAGGCACATTGTAAAATTGTCAACAAACTAATTCCGGACAAATTATTGAAATTAATGTCACCTCTGTTGTTTTGCAAAGTGAAAATATCAGCAATATGTTTTAGTTTAAATGCAATGCACTAATTCTGAAGGTTTTATCCTTTACAGACACACATGCCGCAATACATTGTGGGAAAATTATTTTCCTGACATCAGTGGCTGGTCGGTATATAACACACAAGTTACTGAAACGTATGTGGTGGGTTTTACAAATAAATCTGTATTTGTAAATATGTAATTTATTTTGTTTATAAAAAAGGCCATTTGAAAACTGAAAATTCTGTTTAAGTGATTCAGCACTTTTAGCAAATGTGTGGCAATTACTATTCACACTGCCGTGAACACTGACATCTACTGGATGGCCAGTAGATGACAGTGCTTCTTTCTTTCTTTCTTCTCTCCCCTTTCTCTCTGGTCACCAGGTCTCTTTTGCTGAGAGAAGGGTGATCTGAGACAGAAGCGCTCGCTTGTTGTTGTGTCAGTAGCTGCTAGTGTACTGGAGTCAATACTAAAAGTTATCGGTTTAGCTTTTAGTTGTAACTTTCACAAATTTTTTTTTTAGGGGTTTATTGGTTTAGCTTTATAAAAGTTACTTTCCAGTTAGCGGATTAACAGTTATCAACGCTAACTTTTTGGTTAGCTGTGCCCACCATGGGAAGCAGGTTTCTAAATACTCCGGAGTTGAGTTTTGAGTCAGTGTCACTAATTTGCAGAAGCAATGAAAAGTTTTAGCTCTATCCCCAGCCAAACATTCTATCTATTATTTAATTACAGTCATGTGTCTCCACACAGTTGGTTGTTAGCTGGATGGAGTGACGAGCACACAGCACAGCGCCTCAACTGTTCATGAGGTAGACAAAAGTTATGTGAATTTTATCCACAACACTTCGTAATTTTTGACAATTTATCGAGCATCCACTAACCATCCATAAATTGCTTACACTTGTGAAAACAAGCACCTCCACTAAACAGCCAACAGATGGCAGTACATCTATGGGATATTACACAGGCACAACAAAGTTGAGCTTTCAATCAATCTAGTGTATCAAAATTCACCACATGCAATAGTTTATCCTCATATTTTAATTTGGTGAGTTACAAGACGGCATTCATTCTTTTTGAGTTATTGTCTGGGAGGTGATGGTCTAGTGGTGAAGTGTTGGGCTTGAGACCAGAAGATCCTCAGTTCAAATCCCAGCCTGACCGAAAAATCACTAAAGGCCCTTGGGCAAGGTCCTTAATCCCCTAGTTGCTCCAGGTGTGTAGTGGGTGCCTTGCATAGCAGTAGCCTGACAATGGGGTGAATGTGAGTTATTACTGCAATGCACTTTGAGCATCTGATGCAGATGGAAAAGTGCAATATAAATGCACTCCATTTACTACTGTCTGCAAAAGCTGGTTGGGATGAACAAATGCACTCACCAACATTTTTGAGATCCAAGCCTTATGCTGTTACCCATGCAGGGACTAACATGATGTGCGCAGCAGCTGCAGTAAGTGAAAGGCAGTCAAATACACCAAGACAACAGTGAGACACACTACCATTATCTCAGACAGTACGGACAACCACCGGCTGATTCACAAGCAAATATAGATTAGATATTTTCATTGGTATACACACACACACACACACACACACACACACACACACACACACACACACACACACACACACACACACACACACACACACACACACACACACACACAAAGTGGACATTTTACATTCATAATTTCCATTCATCTTCATTTAGCTCAATTGAAGCCACTGAGTCAAAGATATGAATCTGCCCGTCCCCATAGTTTCTCAGTGGAATCACTGCAGTCACTGCACGAGCAGATAAAACCTCACACAGCCTGCAGTGTGCACAATAATTACTGTATGCTTTTAGTCAAGCTGCCTAATAATACACTGAGTCCAAATGCTTTATTTTTACTTGGACAATTTCCAGGCATGTAGGCATTAACCTATTAACTATTAACAATTGGGACCTGGTGCATTGCACAGAGTTTTTTTCATGGCTTTATAAAGCAGTATGTGTGCGTCACTCTGTTTCACTAATCACAAAACTGTGTGCACATTCACGACTGGTATTTCCATTCCTGCATTAGATGGATGTGCACATATATTTGCTTCTAAACACCTCATTCCACTCCATTTGTTTAAAAATGAAACAGATCAACGTCTTCTATCAGTGTGACAGCTGTAATCCTTACTCACAGCTACTGCTTTTTTTATAGGAGTTGGGTACCAGAGCCCAAGCTGTGCGTGGAGGTGAGCCCGACTATCTATAGTTGGTATCTCTCAACCTCCCGTACAAGCTCAGGCTCCTTCCACCCCAGCGAGGTGACATGCCGGGCCACCCGCCCTCGACTGCTACCCAATCCTCTCTGCACCCGACCCCCATGACCCCCTCTGCAGGTGGTGAACCCACAGGAGGGCGGGCCCACGTTGCTCTTTTGGGCTGAGACCGTCCGGGCCCCGTGGGCTAAGGCCCAACCACCAGGTGCTCGCGTGCGAGCCCCAACCACAGGCCTGGCTCCAGGGTGGGGCCCCAGCTCCGCCATACCAGGCGATGTCTCGGTCCTTGATTTTGTACTGGTCATGGGAGCTTCTGAACTGCCCTTAGTCTGACCCATCACCTTGGACCTGCTTGCCTTAGGAGACCCTACCAGGGGCACAAAGCCCCTGACAACATAGCTCCTAGGATCATCCGGGCATGCAAACTCCCCCACCATGATAAGGTGGCAGTTCGAGGGGGAGAAGAAACATCTCATGATGGCTAAAACCTAAGAGCTCTCTCAAGATCTTCACAACCATATTGTTGCAAAACGCACTGCATTGGTCGCAGAAGGATTTCTAAACTTTTGAATGTTCCAATAAGTACTGTTGGGGCCAGAATCCAGAAGTGGAAAGAACATAATTTCACCATAAACTGGCCACAACCAGGTGCTCCTCACAAGATTTCTGACAGAGGACTGAAAGAAATTATCAGAAGAGTTGTCCAAGAGCCAAGGACCACTTGTGGAGAGCTTTAGAATGACCCGGAATTAGCAGGTACAATTGTTTCAAAGAAAACAATAAGTAATGCACTCAACTGCCATGGCCTGTATGCATGCTCACCACACGACTTGATTGCTGAAGAAAAAACATGTTGGGGCTCATTTAAAGTTTGATTTAGACAAGCCTGTGAAATACTAGGAGAATATAGTCTGGTCAGATGAGGCCAAAATTGAACTCTTTGGTTGCCATAATATACACCGTGTTTGGCAGTCAAATGGCACTGCACATCAGCCCAAAAACACCATACCAACAGTGACGTTTGGAGGTTGGAACATCATAGTGTGGGGCTGTTTTTCAGCATACGACACTCGCAAGCTTCATATAAATTAAGAAAGGATGAAGTTATGTTCTTTCAAAATTATCCTCCAACAAATCAGACCATTTGGAACATAATTTTGAAAGCACATGACTTTTATACAAAGCGACCAAATAACTGAAACTCTGGGGAATGATCATACAGAGAGTGAAGGTTTTTTTTTTTTTTTTTTTGTAGGATTTTATTACAATTCTTGTGGAACTTTGGGGAAGGTCCAGCAAAATTTTCTGGACCTTTGTGGGATTTATTGCAATATTTATGGGTTCTGGGTTTTTTTTAGTGGTGGGGGGGTCCACCCTGTATATATATCGTATTTGGGAAAGTTACGTGATCTGACACATTTATTCTTATCAGTGATAACACATTGCTGTGCGGAGGTGGACGTTGATACAGATGTTGCCACAAACACAGAAACGTCTGCAACTCATCCACGGACCACGGTGTGGTGTTGTGAGAGTAAAAAAAACTCACTGTGAAACGAAAGAAGAGGACGGTCACTCTAACACCGCTGTGAGTATTTAAAAATGGCAGGTTTGATTCTCGTCTCAGACGGCGCACTCGTGATTCGTCCAGTGACGACATTCTCTGACCAATCAGTGGCCAGCAGCCTGTTGACTTCACATTTTAGAATCGGCTCGGCTCACTTGGAACCACTCCTGAGCAGGTACCAAAAAAACACCAGGTACCAGGTACTAACCCTAATGGAAAAGCAAAAAAGTACGAGTAGAATCGAGCCACGTAGTGCTACTTTTGTGTCGTGGAAAAGGGCCTATAGAGCGCGAGGCGGGGTACACCCTGGACAGGACACCAGTCTGTCGCAGAACCACATATATACAAACAATCACATTCACACCTGCTCGCACACCTACAGACAATTTAAAGTTTCCAATCCACCTAGCCTGCATGTCTTTGGATGTGGGAAGAAGCCATAGCACCCAAAGAGAACCCGCGCAAACACAGAGAGAACACCCAAACTCCACACAGAAAGGCCACAGGTGGGAATCATATATATATATATATATATATATATATATATATATATATATATATATATATATATACACACACACACAATTTTATTTAACCAAGTAAAGTCTCATTGAGAATAAAATCTCTTTTACAAGAGATACCTGAACAAGAAAGCAGTAGAACATTTCATATGACGAAAAAGACAAAATATCAATGAAGCACGATGGAATGGAAATTAATATTTCTGCAGAGAAAAAACAACATAAAGGCACAAATCAATTTGCCAGAAATGGGAGACAGAGGGAAAGCAAGACACAATAATGGGATATAAAAAAAGAGGTATCATGGTTGCTGCATTATCAAGCCTTTGTAAAGACTCCCCTGTGTTATGTGTTGGTACACTTTGATCCACTCGATACTCGAGATAATATTTAGGAGATAACGTCTCTGTTATCAAATCCTATTTCCATATCTTAACTCGGCCACATGCTGTATGGTACATCCATATGTTGTTATGCAGAAATGAATATTTTTGCAGAGAAAAACCAAAATAAAGGCAGAAATCAAGCTGCCAGAGATGGGAGACAGAGGGGAAGCAAGACACAATAATGGGATATAAAATAAGGGGGTATCACATAATTGCTGCATTATCAAGCCTTTGAAAAGACTCCCCTGTGTTAGGTGTTGTGTGAGCTAAAGTCTCTGTTACTAAATCCTATTTCTGAATCTAAGGGCCCCTTTCCACATAGTATGAATAAGTACAACTCAATGCGAATCACAGCGGAACAGCTCGTATGAGCGAACCAAGAAAACATTGAGCCGATGGGCAGGCATGAACGATGCCGCTACGACAGTTTTGTGCACACGGAAACAAAGTGCGAGAAAAAATAAAAATAAAAAATACATGCCACCCATGGGATTCCACTAAACTACCATCACTTTACCACTGAGCTACCATCGCTGTCCTGTAAAAGGTGTGGAAAACTGCCTGATATCAAGACGGACATGGGCGTATAAAAAAAAAAAAACCCACACACCATATAAAAACACAGCATTTTATTGAATCCCTTTTATCAAGCGGACAATACAAGTATGATCTGTCTGTTCCTCTGTAGATGACCCATGGTCACAGACATACAGTCATGAAATGATATGAATGAGAAGCACCGCACTGTTATCATGTCCACATCTGCTGGCGGCGTGTCCAGCTGGCCCTGTGTGAGTGTCCTGCTCAACACGTGGGTCTTGTGGACAGTGGCGCAGCAGGACAGACACTGCATCATGTAAAACAGAGCTCACGTACCCCGATCTGACGGTCCATTTCACCTGGGGTAGCCTGTCAATGTGCGCAACATGCGTGCACTCGCTGCAGCCTATTGCAACAGTGATATATGTTTTTATGCATGTCCACGTGAGGACAACAAGCAGACACACGCGAGTCACAGTGGACAGTTGTTAGTTCATGTCCATCCAAACACGGTACGTGTTCCCCAAACGTGATGTCCAAAACTACAGATCTCCACAACCGCTCCCGTCGGCGGCCACACCCTGTCAGTTCAGTGTACACACCAACGTGTCACTGTGTCTGTTTGCAAAGCCACACTCGTGGGGACACAGACAAATTTCACATCCAGCTCAACAATGATCGTCTGCTGACTGTTGTCGCGCTAATAGTGTGAATGGCCACACATTTTCTAAGTGCCAAGAAGTGTTGGATGTTTGTGTGTGTCAGCTGGAATTTGGCCGACACCTGCCGTGACAGGGTTCGATGGGCTGTCACAGGGCACACTCTGTTTTTCAGCCGATGGTGTGTGCAAGTAGTTGTAGCAACAGGTATACGAGGCGTTAGAGGCAGCTACGACTTTACACATATTGCATACAATTCCTGCTTCATGCATAATTCAACCAAATTCGCACTATGTGTGAAGGGGCCCTTAGCTCGGCCATAGGCTGTATGGTACATCTGTATGTTGTTTTCTGTAGCTGTTTTTCAATAAAGGCAATGCATAAACAAACTTTTTAAGATGCTTGAAATTGTAATGTGTACAAGTAAATGCAGCACAGGCACAGCATGCATGTGTGTACCCTATGGGCTAAAGTTCAGTGTACAATACAGCATGACAAATGTGTCTTCCTGTTATATGACAGTGTTGTTGATATTTGTGATAGGCATTAGGGCTGTAAATAGTCACTGATATAAACTATAAAACAACCTTGGTTTGTGGACCCCTGAATCAATCTAAATGCACTACGAACCATTTGATGGTCTGATTTTTAACATTATGAATTGGTGGCATGAAGCTGTTATGCTGCTACTTGCACATCTTCAAACTGTTGCAAACAGTCAAAGGTCAATGCAAGAATCTCATGGGCTCAGAATGGGAAAGTCCATTTAAGCATTTGTTAAATGCCCATTGTTACTCCTGCACAACGATGTTGCTTCTGGTTGATGCACCACTGCCTCGTCTTTGTCACACAACAGGCTTGAACTGTAGTGAGTTCCAACATAAAAAAAAAACAAAAAGATGAAAGGCAGCATACAGGAACATATGCTAAAAACAGTTGGTGTATTCTCTGCTGCCCCTAGTGGTGAACAAAAGGCAAGCAGAGGAAATACCAAGGTGCTACAGTGAAGTAGTAAGGACCTGAAGAAGATCTATGGTCTTTTATGAAATGTGTACTTGAAGGTAAGCCATACCAGTTTTGGCTTATTCTAATTTATCATGGGAAATAAGTGTCTACAGTAAACAAAGAATTGTACTGAATTCCATTGTATTGCACTGAATCAACATATTCCATAATAAAAAAAGCATTGTCCATGAATCATATTGTAGCCCTTATGTTGAGATACATATCAGATTATTTTATAAGGAAGAGATACACACCCCTAGCAGGGGTGGATCTAGATTCAGATGGCACGGTGAGAGGGTGACTTGCTTCAGTGTGTCAAAGGCAAGACCCCTGCTACAGGGGGTCCAAGGCATATATCCTCCCGCCCCCTCCCCCACCACCACCTGAAAATTTTTAAAATCTATAGCCTTAATCCTGCATTCTAAAGCAATCTATCATAGGAAATGTAATTGAGCATTCTCCAATCATCCTTTATTTATGCAAAACCTTTTCCATATTTTAATCACACCTTTGGTAAGCCCCCACTCCCCCTTTAATCAGCTACTATGCAGTAGACATTCTCAGTGCATGTCTGTTTCTGTGCTCTGAATGCTAAATGTTTGAGCAAATTTGTTGATATCGTTCTTATAATCATGGAGTTGGACAAAAGTGTACAGGTGCTTTGAAACAAATCTTCATAGCCTCATGCCCAGACTTTTTCAATTAGCAGTTTACACTAAATTACAAACAAGGCAATGGAAAAAAAAATACAGCTTTTCTGTGAAATGTGTAAGATCTTGTGAATGGGCACAACTGATTTTTTTCTGTTTGTACATTTGTCACAGTTCATATATTCTCATATTTTCCTGTAATTCATTCATGAAGCTTGAGACAAATGACAAGAGTGAGGGATCATCAGTTTGTTGCATTTTTCTTTTTGGGGGGGTTCACCGAGCACAGTGCGTGCGCGCTGTGAGACAGCCTACCTGTCCAGAGCGATGGCTGTCATTGAATAGATGCTGGCAAACACGGCGGCGATGGGGAAGAAGTTGTGGAAGCGACAGTAGACCAGTCCGAAGTACCACTCGTTGTGCACAGCGTACGTGAAGTTAATAACGGTGTTAAAAGCGGACATAGACGCTTCGGCGAATGCCAGGTTCAGCAAGAAATAGTTGGTGACAGTCCTCATGCGCTTGTGCGCCATAATAATCCAGATGACTGTAACGTTACCAACCACAGACACGATAACGATGCAGCTGTACGCGATGGCCCACAGGACAATCCTCCAGACTGGCTGCACGAACTGGTTCCAGTACGCGGTGCCGTTCGTGTCGTTGGAGCCGCTGGTCCAATTTTGCGCGACAGTGGAGTTGAATAATGGATCCATCTGGCTGCTTGTACCTACACCAGTTTTAAGAATTAAAGCATGCTCACATCTACTTAACAGATACAAATTACAGCGAAGGGCGTAAAGTTGCTGAAAGCTTCTCCTGCGCGCACCCGCTCCAAACTGTGCCCTCTGCTAAATCAATGTCCACTTCAAAAATAGGAAAGCAGTCCTTTCAGGATATCACAGAAAACATTTCACGTGGTTTGTTTTTTTTTGTTTTTGTTTTTTTGTTTTTTTTTTTTCGATTTGGCAAACTTTGCGTTGTGCGTAAAAACGACAGGACGCGTCTTTTACGCACAGCTGTTGCGAGTTCTTCTGCGCTCTCTCCTCCTGCTCAAACTGAGCGGCAGCACCAGGATCGAGCTACTGCGCACCCGTCCAATGGGGAGGCTCTATTTATGAGCATGGAGGAGAGCAGGTATCATCCTGACTTCGATTTCAGTGGAAAGACGCGCTATTGCAGTGTAAACTAAAATGATCCGGAATGCACCGTCGGTGAACAAACAGCCCAAAGCCAGAAGATGTACAAATACGAATAATAATAACAAGTGGTTCTGTAATGACAGGATAGTCATGAAGCATCTGAACAGAGAACATTGACAAAAAAGTGCCATATGATGTGCCACAACGGCTGCCTCTCCCGCACCCCTTCTCACACTGCCCCCTCTTGTGGTACCACAGCCTGAACATGCGTACTGTGTGCGCGCAAAAGATTCACGCATTTAGTCAGATGGAAAGATGTTTTGTATTTTCCTGTGTGTTTTAAAATTGCAACCTGTTCCTCAGCAGTACAACCAAGTCGCTTCTGACTGAGGTGCCCCCACAGAACCTCTGCTTTATTATGTAACGTTATGTAGACTGCATAGACTGATCTTTGGAATCCTAAAATTTATAGCAAAATACAACAAATTTTTTTCCTCATTTCTGGTTATCTTAGTATTTTCATTTAGAAAATGTACATTTTAGCAAAGAAGCTACTTTTGGATTTTATTAACCCCTGTGATACATCTCCCACAGCTTTGTAAATTTGTGAGAAAACACATTCAGAATTTTCCAACACAATCTAAATGATTCCAAGGCCAGGTGTGTAATTATCTGCCCTGGATAATGGGCACAAAGTGGTAATTATTCAAAAGATACGTGCATAGCTTTCAAAATGTTCTGGTAAAGACACTACCTGTAACTGATGTTATCCCATCTTCTAAAGGCTCTAATATCAGTGGAGTTGTAAATAAGCACATATGGTTGGGCAAAAACAAATTGTAATTACATTTTATCCATCCATCCATTTTCTATACCTGCTTACTCAAATTAAGGGTTGAAGGAAGGGGGCATGAGGCAAGGTTACACCCTGGACACGACGCCAGTCTATCACAGGGCAACATATAGACAGACAAACACATTCACACCCGCACGCACACCTACAGTCAATTTAAAGTTTCAGTTCACCAAACATGCCTGTCTTTGGATGTGGTTTGAAGCTGGAGCACCCAGACAGAACCCACACAAAAACAGGGAGAACATGCAAACTTGCGGTTAGTCTTTATGAACATACTGGTGCAAACTGTCCAAGACAACAGACAGACTTCAAAGGAAATTGATGTGGAGCATGCATCAAGACATCACACACACACACACACACACACACACACACAAAACATGAAGTATAAAAACAATCAAAACAAGTGAGAAAATACAAAACATCTGCAACAAATGTACATAAAACACTCCTACCATGCTGAAGGAGAACTAAACATTGCAATAGGTCAAATCCAGTGCTGTACAATGGCAACAAATAAAATAAATAAGAATAATTAAATAAAATAATACACAATCTAAAATCCAGCAGTTGTGCAAGGATACACATAAAAGACTAAAAACTGACCTGATAAATTAAGCATCTTAATGGCCACAGAAGTAAAAGATGCACTGGCACACTTTATTTTTGTTGTAGTCATTCTAAAACAATGGCTGGGAGGGAGGAGATTAAAATTCTTTAAAAGTGGATCGTCAGGATCGTCATGTTGAGCTTTACTGGTGACACGCCGACTATAAATAATCTGCATCCCTTCTTAATCTGAAACTTCTTACTCAGCACTAAAAGACCACCATACTAAGCCACAGTGGGACCAGGCCGTCCGACAGAAGGACGAGTCTTTCAGGTGTTGCAGACCGAACTGTCTGCCCTGCCTCCACTGCCCATGTGTCATTTCGGAGCTGAGCTGCTCGTCTAAGACACAGTCTCTTCACCCAAAGCGATCAAATGGATTAATGGGATTGTTAAACATCAGATCAAAGTAAAACCTCTTAAATCATTCTAATATCAGTTTTAAGCAGAAACAAGGTGATACGCTGTGATGCTTTGAAATGACCGACGCACAATAGCAGCTTGTGTAGCTGTGGCGCTTTGATTGCTTCCTCCATCTTTTATGATGAAATAATGCTGAATTTATGTGGAAATGATTGTTGTACAAAGGCTTCAGATATCTGTCGTTGAGATAGATGATGACTGGAGTGAAGCTTTAAACAGAAACAAGGTGATAATCAGTGAAACGCGGCTAATGACGCATGCACAGTGAAGGCAGGGTGGACCGATTTTTAGGGGGGACCATTCTGTCAGCAATACCAGGATATGTTATCTAGGAGGGCTCCGGAGGCAGCTGCAAGGTACTGACAGGCCTGAAGGGCAGCAGCCTCTGCTGTAGGGGAGGTAAAACAGCATATGTGAGAGGAGTTTGGAGCAACCATGGAGAAGGACTTTCGGTCTGCTTCTGGCGGACTGTGAGGTACCTCAGGAGAGGAAAACAAGGAACCATCCAAGCTATCTACACTGTAGACACCTTGGATTGCTCCCTGTAGACTCTACAGTAAGGATGGAACTCTGTTGACCTCAACTGAGGAGGTAATCAGGTGCTGGAAGGAACATTTTGAGGAACTCCTGCGTCAGACTGGAGCGCCCTCTGTAGTAGAGGCAGAGCTGGAAGCTGATGGGGGATCATCAACAATTTGTCTGGTGGAAGTCACTGAGGTAGTCAAACAGCTCTGCAGTGGCAAAGCTCCAGGAGTTGATGAGATCCATTCAGAAATGCTGAAGGCTCTGGATGTGGACAGACTGTATTGGATGAGACGTCTCTTCAATGTTGCATTGAGGTCTGGAACAGTGCCTAAGGATTGGCAAACTGGAGTGGAGGTTCCCATCTTTAAAAAAGAGGACCAGAAAGTGTGTGCCAATTACAGGGGCATTGCACTACTCAGCCTCCCTGGTAAAGTCTACTCCAGGGTGCTGTAAAAGAGGGTTCAGCCAATAGTTGAACCTCAGATTGAAGAGGAACAATGCAGTTTCCATCCTGGCCATGGAAGTGGAACAACCAACCAGCTCTTCACTCTCACAAGGATCCTGGGAGTATGCCCATCCAGTCTACATGTGTTTTGTGGACTTGGAGAAAGTGTATGATCGGGAACCCCGGGAGATACTGTCGGAGGTGTTTGCGGGAGTATGGAGTGAGGAGGTCCTTTCTCAGGGCCATCTAATCTCTGTACTCACAAAGCGAGAGCTGTGTTCAAGTGCTCGGCAGTAAGTCACACTTGTTTTCAGTGGGGGTTGGCCTCCGCTAGGGCTGCGCCTTGTCACCAATCCTGTTTGTGATATTCATGAACATGATATTGAGGCGTAGTCTTCAGTTTGGGTCTTCAGTTTGGCGAGCTCAGGGTCTCATCACTGCTTTTTGCAGATATGTGGTCCTGTTGGCTTCATTGGTCTTTGACCTCAGCCCTCACTGTGCCAGTCCACAGCTGAGTGTGGAGCAGCTGGGATGAGGACCAGCACCTCTAAATCTGAGGCCATGGTTCTCAGCAGGAAACTGATGGATTGCCTACTACAGGTAGGGAATGAGGTCTTGCCCCATGTGAAAGAGGTTCTTGCGGTCACTGACTGTGGAGGATTGTCAGTCACTGACGGATATGATCTTGTAGTCGCTGACTGCTGAGTTCTTGCGGTCACTAACTATGGAGCTCTAGCCATCGATGACTGATGAGATGTTGCCCTCGATAACTGAGAAGCTTTTTTGGTCACTATCAGAGGCGCTCTTTCAATCACTGACTGACGAGATCTTGTCTTTCCTGACTGAGTACCTCTTTCGGTCACTGACTGCGGATCGCTTTCGGTTGCTGACTGGGGACCTGTTTTGGTCGCTGACGGAGGAGCTTTTTCAGTCACTGTCTGAAGAGGTCTTTCGGTCACTGACTGAGGACCTCTTCCGGTTGCTGACTGAAGACTTCTTTTGGCCCTGACTGAGGAGTTCTTGCAGTCACTGACTGAGAAGCTTTTTTGGGAGCTGACTGAGGAGCTCTTTCGCTTGCTGACTTCAGAGCTGTTGCGATCAAAATTGGAGGATGTTTACAATATATTATTATATGGCTGTGACACTACGAGTGCTCTGATTGGATTCTTTCCAGTCCAATATTTTCCCATATCTGACCGGTTACCATGACAATCAGTCCGAAACACGTATCCCATTCGTTACAAACCAGAAAGCTAAAATCACAATTAGAAAAACCACATGAACATACTCCATAAATATCTAAACAGCATTGGAAAAAACACCCAGATTGAAAGCTTACCAACTAACGAATGGACCATCTGTTAGGAAGTTCAGTCTCTGACTACGAGCCCAAAACCGTCAGCAGCTTTCATATCTGGGCAATACTGTATATATATATATATATATATATATATCGTATATAGCCATAAGTTATGTACGGATTATCAGACCTTGGTGTTTTTCCCATGGACCTTGCTGAGGCTCAGTCCGTACTTACACCTCAGTCTAATATTTTCCCGTACAAACCTCGCACTCGGTTAATAATCCTTTAATATTTTGCAGTTTTCCACACTGCAAGAGAGTATAAAGTGAACAGCAAAAACATGAACAGGATAATGCAACAATGTTGCACACTTATGGCAGCTGTGCTCTGGACTTGTTCAATATTCATACCAAAACTGTGAGGCAAACAGAGTGAGAGAATACTTATGGAACAGATGTAATGGGTGGGGTGCAACTACAGATCCTCTCTTTAGGAAAATATTATACAGGGTAATGTTTACAATTTATGAAATAGACTGCATACAGTTGTGCTCAAAAGTTTACATACCCTGGCAGAATTTTTGGTTTTGTGGCCATTTTTCAGAAAATATGAATGATAACACAAAAACTTTTTTCACTCATGGTTAGTGGTTGGGTGAAGCCATTTATTGTCAAACAACTGTGTTTACTCTTTTTAAATCATAATGACAAGAGAACTACCCAAATGACCCTGATCAAAAGTTTACATACCCCTGTTCTTAATAATGTGTATTGCCCCCTTTAACATCAATGACAGCTTGGAGTCTTTTGTGGCCGTTGTGGACGAGGCTCTCTGATGGTAAAGCTGCCACTGAATATGTTTTGGACTTTATTTACATCACTTATGAAGAAATCCAAACAGCATGGCACTTTATGGTAAATCTGCATGGAGTAGACAGTTCTCAAATCTGAGTGACTGTGCAAGAAGAAGAGTGAGGAAAGCCACCAAGACACCCAGACAACGCAGAAGAAGTTATAGGCTAATGTGGCTGTGATTGGAAAAATTGTGCACAGTGCAAGTTCTGCATTTTGCATCACCACTCCTTGTTTCATCATGGAGTCAAACAGAGACAGATATTCTTTCACCAAAACAGATCAAATCTAGGCTTGCAGATGTACCTTCTGACAATTTGTAGCTAAACTTTCAGGTCTTCTTTTTAAAAAAAAAAAAAAAAATCCTCCTCTATACCACTTCCTCATGAAGCTGTATAACTGGTGATACAAACAGTGGACACACACTGTTTAAACTCCTCCCCTCTGGTCGACGTTACAGAGTTCTGTAAGTCAAAACAACAAGACACAGGAACAGTTTCTTTCCACAGACCATCACACTGATGAACAGTTTAACCTGCCATAAAACTCACTAATTCATATACCTCATGTACAATGTCAAACTGTTTGTCTGTTTCTCCTTCACACACATTTTTGATTGCACATTTTATTTGCATATATTTACTGTGAATTATTGAATGCTTGGTGTATGTTTATACATGCTCGTACAGAGAGAGTGTAGCTCAAACCACAGTCAAATTCCTTGTTTTCTTGAAGATACTTGATGAATAAAGGCTATTGTGATTCTGATTCATATCAAAGTCAAAGTGATGAAAAACACCAACAAAGAAATGGGACACATGTATGACATTCCATTTCCACCAAGCAGTTCAGGAGTGGCTGTGCTGATAAGACTAATGGACGGACAGAGGCACAGGCAGAATGATTCCTACAAAACATATAGCACCAAATTTGCACGCTAAATAGAACAAAACCTGCGTGGTAAATGGAACACAATGGCATATGGTAGGAATGATCCATATCACATGACATACAAACCACCAATCAAATGACAAGGATCTATTTAGGCATTATATAATGCACATTTAGTGTATAAAATATTGCACACAGTAAATTTATGAAATGTCAGATTTTATTGCACACACTGGTTTTGGGTTGGAATGAGGTACTTTCTTCCCTCTTTGATGTCCTGTGCCACTAGTCTGATCGTGGCTGGAAGGAAGCTGTTGTGGAGACAAGCCCTGTGAGCACTAATGCTCACTGGCCTGTGGTGTCTCAGGTTGTACCCT
The DNA here is from genome assembly GCF_902500255.1 of Thalassophryne amazonica. Taxonomy (NCBI): domain Eukaryota; kingdom Metazoa; phylum Chordata; class Actinopteri; order Batrachoidiformes; family Batrachoididae; genus Thalassophryne; species Thalassophryne amazonica. Next base: position 106,861,062 of record NC_047107.1, on the reverse strand, counting down.
GAATCCACCCACTGAAACAGAGCATGAGATGGGTGATGTTTGTCCCTGAGAATGCTCTGTGCTTTCCTCCAGCAGCACTGGGTGTATATAGTGGCCACAGAAGGAAGATTGGTGCCAATCACCCCTTCTGCAGTTTTGACGACACCGCTGCAGTGATTTCCTCTCAGCCAGGGTGATATTGCTGTACCACACTAATACCACTGGTGAGCTTACAGACTGCATTGTGCTGTCACCGGCCATGACTTTGTTTCCCTTCACATTTTCACTTCTTTGCTGATGGGGATTCATGCTCCCTTTCCTTATTATAAACAATATGTATGAGCCTCCATTTCACAAAAAAATGAGGGTTCTCAATCTTATTAACAAGAATTAACAAATAGTACCCAGTTCACAGGGGCGCAACCACTGATTCCTCATCTTGTTTTTTCAGTCTTCTGGCCGTGCTACAAAATGCAAAAGGTGGAATAAGTATGTAGGCTTTTACGCTGCCGCACCAACATGGTGGTGCAACATGGCAGGCTTCATGAACTGGCCCGCTCCCATGTAGAGATAAAGGATTCATTTAAAATTCATGACATGCTCATGTGCATGTGCATGTGCAAATGAGTGTATTGGGCAACGTGCAATACAACCTCATACATGTCAACCTATACAGATTGTCCGTAAATTATACAGATTTTTCCGAGTTTCAGAGTCATACGGACGTACAAATAAAGTCTTACGTATATTCAGGGTTTTCTGTTGTAAATAAATTTTTTTATTTACTGTTGTTTTTCTTAAATCCGCGGACTTTCGGCCAGCCATCCACCATCTTTGTACTCCTAATAGAAGCTGTGTGATGACATGTGTAACGTGAGCGTCCAATCAGAATTAGTTCACCGTCACATGGTTTTCCAATATCCAATCGTAGGGCAGAGCAGTCTCAGATGGTAGGACCAAAGACTGTTAGGAGCAGTGATCTGTTACTCTGTGAGTTCTTGTTTCTGTAAAAATAGAACAGCTGTGTGACACTATATTCACAGGAAATATATTGAGTTTGTGCAAATACCTACAATGTACTTGTAGACATTGATTTTATTGACAGCAAGCAATTTTACTGTGGAGCAAGAGGATTTAACTGTGGAGGACTTCCACCATAAAAGAGCCCATGGAGATCCCTGGTGTTAGTTATTAATATATGGACAAAACCCCAATTATGTGATACCGCTATGCGGTTGTGTGTACTGTAATAAAACTGATGTTGGTGCGATTTAAGAGGTTATAAGGATTTTGTGTTGGTTTTATCACTTGGTTATACAGGTGGACCCTCAAAAGGGTTGACATGTATGCAACCTAGTACTGTAATGTGCAATTACAACCAGGCACTGAGCACATTGCACTTGTCATGTTAATACAGTACTTTTGCCCCTCAACACCCATCATCAAACTCTTTTGGTTCCTCCACCTGTCGGCTACTTATTATCTATCATTTATTGTTACTTTAAATTGTAAAGATTTGTATGTGTATTCTGTTTTCAGTTTTTCTGTCATGATTAATTTATTTTGGTATGTTGTGTGGTCTTAGTCTGTTTCTATGTTACTGGGACTACGGATGTAAATTAGCATCTTGCTATAATTTTCATTAATATGCATTGTCCCATTTCAAATAAACACACACACACACACACACACACACACACACACACACACTATATATATATATATATATATATATATATATATATATATATATATATATATATATATATATATATATATATATATATATATATATATATATACGGGGTCTGTTAGAAAAGCATCAACCTTTTTATTTTTTTCAAAAACCTGATGGATTTGAATCACGTGTGCTTGCATGAGCAAACCTTGAATCTTTGTGCGCATGCGTGAACTTTTTCACACCTGTCGATTGCATCATTTCCTGGTAAGCAGCCTTTGTGTGAGGTGTGTGTCATGCGCTCGTCGTTTTTTCATTCCAAGGAAAAAGACAGAACGCCTGGAGCAGAGCCGCATCAAATTTTGGCAGAAACTGGGCGACAGCCAGGTGGAAACCATTCGGATGATTCAGACGGCTTTCGGTGATGATGCTATGGGCATCACACAGATTAAGGAGCGGTACAACCGGTTTAAAGACGGCCGCTCAACGGTGGAGAGCGAGCCACGCGCCGGTCGGCCATCAACATGCTGAAATGACCAGATCATTTCCAAAGTGAACGCTGTGGTGATGTGGGACCGTCATGTGACTGTCCGAGAAATTGCAGAAGAGGTGGACATCAGCACTTTTTCGGTACATTCCATTGTGAGAAAAGATTTGGCCGTGAAAAAAGTGATGGTGAAAATCATGCCGATGGCTTGGGCACGAAGCTGCCGACGGCGGAGTAAAAGCGCCTTTGTGTTGAAGTCTCACAGGACATGTTGTGACATGCCCACCTCTTCCACAATTTCTCGGATAGTCACACGACTGAAAAGTCACCGAAAGCCGTCTGAATCATCCGAATGGTTTCCACCTGGCTGTCGCCCCGTTTCTGGCAAAATTTGATGCCGTGCTGCTCCAGTCGTTCCATCTTTTTCCTTGAAATGAAAATCCCCTGAGCGCACTACACACGTCCCACACAAAGGCTGCTTACCAGCAAATGATGTAATCGACAGGCGTGAAAAAGTTCACGCATGCGCACGAAGGTTCAAGGTTTGCTCATGCAAGCACACGAGATTCAAATCCATCAATCAATCAATCAATCAATTTTTTTATATAGCGCCAAATCACAACAAACAGTTGCCCCAAGGTGCTTTATATTGTAAGGCAAGGCCATACAATAATTATGTAAAACCCCAACGGTCAAAACGACCCCCTGTGAGCAAGCACTTGGCTACAGTGGGAAGGAAAAACTCCCTTTTAACAGGAAGAAACCTCCAGCAGAACCAGGCTCAGGGAGGGGCAGTCTTCTGCTGGGACTGGTTGGGGCTGAGGGAGAGAACCAGGAAAAAGACATGCTGTGGAGGGGAGCAGAGATCGATCACTAATGATTAAATGCAGAGTGGTGCATACAGAGCAAAAAGAGAAAGAAACAGTGCATCATGGGAACCCCCCAGCAGTCTACGTCTATAGCAGCATAACTAAGGGATGGTTCAGGGTCACCTGATCCAGCCCTAACTATAAACTTTAGCAAAAAGGAAAGTTTTAAGCCTAATCTTAAACGTAGAGAGGGTGTCTGTCTCCCTGATCTGAATTGGGAGCTGGTTCCACAGGAGAGGAGCCTGAAAGCTGAAGGCTCTGCCTCCCATTCTACTCTTACAAACCCTAGGAACTACAAGTAAGCCTGCAGTCTGAGAGCGAAGCGCTCTATTGGGGTGATATGGTACTACGAGGTCCCTAAGATAAGATGGGACCTGATTATTCAAAACCTTATAAGTAAGAAGAAGAATTTTAAATTCTATTCTAGAATTAACAGGAAGCCAATGAAGAGAGGCCAATATGGGTGAGATATGCTCTCTCCTTCTAGTCCCCGTCAGTACTCTAGCTGCAGCATTTTGAATTAACTGAAGGCTTTTTAGGGAACTTTTAGGACAACCTGATAATAATGAATTACAATAGTCCAGCCTAGAGGAAATAAATGCATGAATTAGTTTTTCAGCATCACTCTGAGACAAGACCTTTCTGATTTTAGAGATATTGCGTAAATGCAAAAAAGCAGTCCTACATATTTGTTTAATATGCGCTTTGAATGACATATCCTGATCAAAAATGACTCCAAGATTTCTCACAGTATTACTAGAGGTCAGGGTAATGCCATCCAGAGTAAGGATCTGGTTAGACACCATGTTTCTAAGATTTGTGGGGCCAAGTACAATAACTTCAGTTTTATCTGAGTTTAAAAGCAGGAAATTAGAGGTCATCCATGTCTTTATGTCTGTAAGACAATCCTGCAGTTTAGCTAATTGGTGTGTGTCCTCTGGCTTCATGGATAGATAAAGCTGGGTATCATCTGCGTAACAATGAAAATTTAAGCAATACCGTCTAATAATACTGCCTAAGGGAAGCATATATAAAGTGAATAAAATTGGTCCTAGCACAGAACCTTGTGGAACTCCATAATTAACTTTAGTCTGTGAAGAAGATTCCCCATTTACATGAACAAATTGTAATCTATTAGACAAATATGATTCAAACCACCGCAGCGCAGTGCCTTTAATACCTATGGCATGCTCTAATCTCTGTAATAAAATTTTATGGTCAACAGTATCAAAAGCAGCACTGAGGTCTAACAGAACAAGCACAGAGATGAGTCCACTGTCCGAGGCCATAAGAAGATCATTTGTAACCTTCACTAATGCTGTCTCTTTGAAAAAAATAAAAAGGTCTGATACTTTTCTAACAGACCTCGTATATACGAGGGCTGTCAATAAAGTATAGGTCCTTTTTATTTTTTTCAAAAACTATATGGATTTCATTCATATGTTTTTACGTCAGACATGCTTGAACCCTCATGCGCATGCGTGAGTTTCTCCACGCCTGTCGGTGACGTCATTCGCCTGTGAGCACTCCTTGTGGGAGGAGTCGTCCAGCCCCTCGTCGGAATTCCTTTGTCCAGGACGTCGTGAGAGAACAGAGAAGTTTCAGAAGAAGTCGGTTTCAGCATTTTATCTGGATATTCCACTGTTAAAGGAGATTTTTTTAATGAGACGTGCGGACGGGTCCGCGCATCGGGATGCAGCCGGCGCGGTGCGGCGGCACAGGAAAAACACCTCCGTGTTGATAACCATTTGTAAAATCCAGGCAGCTTTTGATGGCTTTCAGTGGAGTGAGTATATGAGAAATTGTTTAACAGCTGGACATGTTCCAACTTGTCCTTAAGGCTTCCAACGGAGGTGTTTTTCCTGTGGCGGAGCGTCGCGGCGGCTGCGAGCCGACGCTGCAATCCGCCCACATGTCTTTCATTAAAAAAATCTCCTTTAACAGTGGAATATCCGGATAAAATGCTGAAACCGACTTCTTCTGAAACTTCTCTGTTCTCTCACGATGTCCTGGATCAATAGAGCCTGAAATGTGGAGGTTTTCAGCTTGAAACAGGCTGACGACGGCGCCTGAGAGCGCTGCGCGACGTCTCGCACCGTGGGAAGTCCTTAAAGCGACAGAATCACCTCAAAATCTCTCATCAGCCATTAAAATTTTCACCGAAAACCAGCTTAATTTTTCGAACCGTGTCCACTTCGATGTGTCTCACAGGTTTAGAAAAAATTTTGATCAAACAAAGCGCCAGTCTCTCAGCAACTTCTCAGACAAAGGAATTCCGACGAGGGGCTGGACGACTCCTCCCACAAGGAGTGCTCACAGGCGAATGACGTCACCGACAGGCGTGGAAAAACTCACGCATGCGCACGAGGGTTCAATCATTTCTGACGTAAAAACATATGAATGAAATCCATATAGTTTTTGAAAAAAATAAAAAGGACCGTTACTTTATTGACAGACCTCGTGTATATATATATATATATATATATATATATATATATATATATATATATATATATATATATATATATATATACACACACACACACACACGACAAAACACTGATTTGTTGTTACGGGTAAATTATACACTAATAAACTGATGCTAGCTATACTCTAGTTCTGTCAACAAACGCTCCAAAATCCTACACACAGTAGCTTTAGGCAACAATGCCGAATTAAATTCCAGGATTTCTCATAATCAGGAGGTAAGACAGTATTTTGTCAGTGTCACCTTGTTAGATTAACCTCACCCTAAAGTGTGAGGGACCTAAACAGGAGGAGACAATGGCAATCGTATTGTCAGACCCTTGTCAATGCTGATCAGTTTGCTTCCAGCTCAGTGAGATGCTTGTATCTACTTTTGCACTCTGAATATTGCAAAAGCTCGATTTAGGATGACACCTTTGGAAACACATCACTGTCTGTCAGGTTGAGATGAATCATTCTATTTCAGTAGTTTAATGCAGCTTGGTCCACATGAGTGAGATATGTATCCTTTATTGTTATTATAGAACAAGACATCTCAGCTGCAATAAAAAGGAGGGTGGGGGTGTTAAAAAGTGGACCTCTAACAGAAAAGGGTTTAAAAAAATATCCAGTATCCAAGAGAAGCTTTTTGCAACAATAAGCAGCTGTATACATAAATCAAAATGTTAGCAGGCCTGCACTACATTGGAGACTATGACAGCCCCCCCAACACACACACACACACACACACGTCATTAACATCTGCTATGCATGTCTGCATTTAATAGCAATGTTTTACTCAGTCCAGTGGTTTCTCTATAGGACCAGAATAACATACTAACTCAAAATGTTATCTCCTCTAACATAATTCAGTCATTGGTTTCATCACAATCCTGTTCCTGCTCTCTCAGGAAAGGTTTTGATCTATTCTGGACTATTCTCTCATCATCTGTCAGGCACCACAGAGGAGACAGAGATGCATGTAAAACTGAAGCAAAAGCACATTTCATTTCAGCCCATTTCCAGCTCCACCACATCTGAAGTGCACAGTTTTAACCATGAAATTACCAAGTAAGTGACAGCACACTGCACGGCCCTGCTGTGCACGAAACACTCAGAACTGAGGCTTTTGTATTCGGCAGCAGAATTCGATTTGGTGGTGTGTGTGTGTGTGTGTGTGTGTGTGTGTGTGTGTGTGTGTGTGTGTGTGTGTGTGTGTGTGTGTGTGTGTGTGTGTGTGTGTGTGTGTGTGTTGGGCGGGGAGGTGGGGGAGCTCTGCACAATGTGAAGCTCCTGTCAGGCCTCAAAGGAGCTCGGCTGAATGGCTCCATGGGTCAGTACCATAGACTGTGTATATACTGGACAAACCATCCATGATGTCACCCATAGTTTTTCTGAAGAGCAGTTCCAAAGCTCAAATGTCACCACCTTGGCAGTGCTTAACTCTGCCTAACTCCAGGCCATCCCATAAATGGATAAAGTAGTGAAAAGAATGCCAAACATTCACCACATTTCACAGTTACCACACAAGTGAAGCTAAGGCTAACATGCTAACTTTGGTCAGGGTGTTTGATTAACACATATTTTTGTGGACTGGTGGGAAGTTTCATGGGTCGCATGGCTGTAGGTATTAAAACATATGTCCAGCATATTGCCTCAGTAACCGCTGCACCATCAAAGGATGAAATGTCACCAAGTTACCTGCTAACCTGATGCTAACAGGGCTAGTATATAAATTAGATGAAATAATATAGTCAACACAAATAATGCAGCACCAAATTATTCAGTTGTGCATTTGTGTAATTAACCGCACAGAAAGTCATACTGTCTCAGATACTTGTAATAAACTGCTCAGAAATGATAAATGATAAAGCTGACTTAACCCGGTCGCGTCTGTAGCAGGTAGCAACCTCTGCTAGCTTCTGCTAGCACAGCCTGACTCCACCACACAGCTGTTACCCAAAGCAACTACAGCCCTAATATTCACCAGTTTATGCCATAATACAGCTTAAACTGATTAGTTCTTTGTCTGTGTGTGTGTGTGTGTGTGTGTATATACACCTGTACACCTGTGTGTGTATATACGTGTACACCCGTGTGTATACACCTGTACACCATAACAAATGAGCTGAACTTTAACATGTTCGTGAAGTCTACATTTTCAGCTTCAATTCAAGCGATTTAATAAAAATATTGCATTAAACATTTAGAAATTAAAGTAATTTTTTTATACAAGGTCCCAACATCAAAGGCCATATGAAATTGGACTAATCAAATATAAATACAGTATTGTTGTTAAACTAATCATCACTGTTACAGCTTGCGGTCTTTGGTGGCTTTCCTCTCGTCTCCTTTTTGCAAACACTCAGTTTTTGAGAACTACCAACACTAGACTTCTTCGCCCTCAGTAAGCCTCATTGATCTTATGGTATATGACTGCATGGATGGAGTTCTCCCATTTAGCGTTATATTTTTCAATGCTAACTGAGGGTGCCACCTAGCTTCAAGTCACAACTTTTGACATTGTGGGCTATATTTGGGACCCTCCCAGGGCCTGCGTCCTGAATAAGCCTGGCTCATTTATGGATAAATGGACTACATATAGCACTTTTCCATCTGCATCAGACGCTCAAAGCACTTTACAATTATGCCTCACATTCACCCCAATGTCAGGGTGCTGCCATACAAGGTGCTCACTACACACCGGGAGCAATAGGGGATTAAAGGCCTTGCCCAAGAGCCCTTAGTGATTTTCCAGTCAGGCGGGGATTTGAACCCATGATCTTCTGGACTCACGCCCAACACCTTAACCACTGGACCATCACAAGGTCTTTCCAAATTTGCATAAATGGCGGTGGCTTAGTTAGGGCGCTTTTGCATAGGTGGTGCCCTTTATGTTAAGAATGCGATATTTGGCAATTTTCATTTGGCCATATCTTGGTACAGATATCAGGTGCAAGATATCAGGAAGGCGTTTTTCCTCATGAGGCAAAAACGCCTTCCTGATCTCTTTATCCTGAATAGCAGAGATATAGAGGAACATAATAAAACAAGTTTCACTGAAATCCATGTGGGGCGCACCATCAAACACCCCCTCCCACCAAACACACACATTTACATACACACTCACACAAGAAACAAAATCAATCTGTTTTTTAATAGAATATAATGTCAAACAACTCAATAAAACAGTTTTGAACATGTAGAACAAATTTCCAGCCTTGTCAAGATTTTTTTACTGAACCTTAATTGTCCCGGTTTTCCTCCTTGAGTTTTCTTTTTTCCTCCACTGGGCACCAGACAGTTTGGTCCATTTTTACACTGTTGACTTGTTATTCATGTAACAAGTCCTGACACCAGGTTTGGAAAACGCCTTTTTTTTTTTTTTTAAAGGCTTTTTTTTTTTTAAATAAGGGCTGGGGGTGGGAGGAAACCATTATCATCGTTATGATTATTTAATAGGCTTTGCTATGCAGTTTAATCAATATGGGTTAATATTTATTTTATATAAAATAGTATTAACTAGTTTTAGTATAAGAATAGTGAAAATTTACTATTTTTTTCCCCTCATTTGTGGTAGTCCCCTCTGGATGGACGTCGCCCTTGTCTATATTGCCTATAGGCACGGGCCAGGTATGGTCCTGGTCACTCCTTGGTTCCTGGTCCATCATGTCTTTGTGTTTTGTACTCCTGTTGTGTCTCTGTTTCCTCCGTCCTTAGTTCTTCAGTCTCCTTTACTGTATGTTCTGTGATTTTGTCACCTGTTCACCACTCAGTATTTGTTACTTGCATTTTGTCTTTTGGTTAGCCTTTTTGATTCTGTGTCTGAGTTTATCATTTATCATGCATGTTGCTATGCCATTGTGTTTTTGTATTTTAGGTCCCTTTAGTCCTCACATGTCCTTGTCACTTCCATTCCATTGTTAGTTTTCCATTTGTGTTTTTGCATTTAAGCCACTCCTGTTTTGTTTTCGTTGTGGGTCGACTGACTGAATGTTACGTGTCACTCTTGTTGAACACTCTTGGTGTTTTTAGCTCTCGCTCGCTCCGCATGTATTGTGATTCTAAGTACCCCGTTTTGATTTTTCTCACTTCCTTTTGCCAGCTCTTTTTGGTTATAACCTCACCATTGCACCCCCAGGTCTCCCTCAGTCCAGTGTTGTGTTGTATTTTTGTTGTAACCCCCCGACCACCCCCACCCCTCTGCACCTGTTTGTGTTGTTGTTGATCTCTTTTGGAGTAAGCACTTTGGATTTTTTGTACACTCATCCATAGTGTCCTGGCTGTTCTGCACACTTGGGGGTTCAATTTAGACTCAGCTCCAGCTGACCGTAACACAAGCTCACAAAGTACCAAAACCACAACTGGAATTAAGGTACCTAATCCAGCACTCCATGGCTGGATCAAGGTGAAAGGTATGTGGCAACTAATGTGGACGGCTGCTACTACAATCCTAATTCCAATGAAGTTGGGACATTGTGTGAAATGTAAATAAAAACAGAATACGATTTGCAAATTCTCTTCAACCTATATTCAACTGAATACACCACAAAGACAAGATATTTAATGTTCAAACTGATAGACTTTTTTTTGTTTTTGTGCAAATATTTGCTCATTTTGAAAGGGATGCCTGCAACACATTTCAAAAAAGCTGGGACATGGGCAACAAAAGACTGGGAAAGTTGATGAATGCTCAAAGAACACCTGTTTGGAACATTCCACAGGTGAACAGGTTAATTGGAAACAGGTGAGTGTCATGATTGGGTATAAAAGGAGCATCCCCAAAAGGTTCAGCTATTCACAAGCAAAGATGGGGTGAGGATCACCACTTTGTGAACTGCATGAAATAATAGTCCAACAGTTTAAGAACAATGTTTCTCAACGTTCAATTGCAAGGAATGTATGGATTCCATCATCTACAGTCCATAATATAATCTGAAGATTCAGATAATCTGGAGAACTTGTAAGTGGCAAGGCAGAAAACCAACACTGAATGCCCGTGACCTTCGATCCCTCAGGTTGCACTGCATTACAACTACTACTGTGGACTACTCTCTCAGAGACAGAAAAGTCCTACTGTGAAATCATCCACTGTGGCTGCCAGAAAAGATGCACAAGACAATATTAAAGTGCAAGAAAAACTGAGTGGAAGTGCACAGCGCTGTGTCCCTGTTCTGGAGACTGTGATTAAATCACCCCACATAGTGATGGAATAACTTTAAATAACTGACAACTGTGCAGTTATAGCTGAATGTGCCAGGAACCTCTATGATAAGATCAAGTTAAAAGTTATGTACTCTTTTGATAGTTACAACAGAACAAGAAATATCCTCAAATGCTTACATCACTATTACAACCAGTTCTATCATTTGTAAGCATGTATCTTCAATATAAATCAGAGTAATCTAACATGACTCAACATTTTGTCAAAGATGCTTATCAGGTTTACACTAGACGAATCCTGATGGAACTTGAAATAGCTGATGAAACTTTGAATCAAAACTGTTTCCCTCAATCAGTCCTGTTTCATGTGAAAATCAGACATTTTGTTGAGTCAGCAATTATTCTAAGTGCCACTGAACACACCATTCATACCTTTGTAAGTGTCTGACATTCTGGATACACAGCACAGCACATGTATGCAGTGATAATAGTTTAACTCCATTATAAAGACAATCCCCTTCTGCCATAAAGAGCATCTCGCCCACCATTTTGAAAAATGGCCACTATGGCTAACAGAGGCCATATTGAAAATGCCTCCACCTGCAAAATTGAAGCCAATGGTATATACCGGGGGTTTTCAAAGTGTGGGAGAGTGAGCTCCCTCTCAGAGAACAAATGGCAAGCTGCCCCCCAAAAGACACACATACACACAATTTCAATATCTTTGTGTGTTTTGTTTTTAGTACACATTTTTAAAGTATTTGTGTGTTTTTAAGGAACTGTCTATGCATTTGCACATTTTACAGCCTTTGGAAACATTTTAAACATGTTTTTAAAGAACTTTTGATTCTTTCACACATTTTACACCCTTTTCAAACATTTTAAATGTGTTTGTAAGGAACTTTCTATTCTTCTATTTTTATCTTTTGTCATTTTAAACATCATTTTTAAACATCTCTGTGTGTTTTTAAACATCTTTGGCATAACTAACTCATTTTAACATAAATAAGGGATGGGTATTGAAAAGATTTTATCGATAGCGATACCATTAGCGATTCTGCTTATCGATCCAATTCCTTATTGATTCCCTTATCAATACCTCCTGTGAATTTTCTGTGTACTAAAAGTAGCTTTACAGGTTTTCTATGTCAATAACATTTTATTGAGTCTGAAAGTAAATCAATATGAAATTGGTCCATGGATCCTTGATCTCTGGACATAAATAAAAATAAACAAAATCTGTAGTTTTTCTCAGAAACATTTCCTTTCAGACATTAATGCCACAAATCTAATTCCATACCTCTGAGCTGAGCGCTTACAGGCAGCTGTGCTGCAAGTCAACATCAATGTAATTCACAAAGAATGCAGGATGTCTCATGTTGGAAGGAAAAAAAAGTGTTTTAGTCTGATGTCTGTGTTACAACGTTTTGAAAGAGGTATCATTTAATTTAAACGGTGATTCGCTTTGAAGTTATTAATTCCGGCTGGACTCTAACGAGTTTCGGCACAGAGAGCGGCGCAGCATTTGGAGCTATGCAAACAGAACAGAGGACGATTCTTGTTTCAAGTTGAGTGCCAAGATGGCGCCGTTGTGTCTGGCTGCTCGTCTGCTGCTCTCCAGTCTGTTTGTTATTTTATTGTTTTTAATTTATGCTGTTTTTGAGTCAGAGGCACTGCGGGTGTATGATTGCCAAACTCTGCTGGATCTCCAGCCCCCGGTTCATGGTGCGGTGTGGTTATCGGCGGGTGGACAGAACTTTCCACTCCCATTTTTATCAGAGGTGCTGGCTTTTCTGTGCCGTGCTCCTACGCTGCCTTTCGGCCGAAAGTGCAGTCGTCGCCGAGGGAGACGAAGTGGCCGACTGGTGAAGCTGAAGCTCTGTTTGGCTTCCGGATGAGCTGTGCACAGAATTCTGGCAGGATCTGTGCTGCCCTGGCACCTTGTGGATCCGGTTAGAGCCTGTGTGGTGCCGCTGGTTGGCTCTGAGGACTGTCGGCCCGGCCGTCCACGTCTTCGCCGGATTGATGTGCACCAGTGGCGCTCTCGGAACCTGGGCTTGCTTCGCCGGGTTCTGAACAGTGAGACTGTCATCCCAACTGAGGTCCTTACCCTGGGTCTCCTGAACATCAGATCACTGTCCTCAAAATCATTGTTGATTAATGATTTAATCATGGATCATCATTTAGATATGATTGGCTTGTGTGAAACCTGGCTCAAACCCACAACTCTCCTTCCTTTGAATGAGGCCTGTCCACCAGCATATACATTTAGTCACGTGTCTCGTGGTGTGAAGCAAGGCGGGGGTGTGGCTTTTATTTGCAAATCTAGGTTTTCTTTATTAGCTGTTGGGGGTCACAAATATAATTCCTTTGAGCATCTGACTCTCCGTTACGCCCATGATGCTAAGTACTCTCAGGGTCATAAAACTGGAGCTCAGCTATGTTATTTTGTCACTGTTTAAAGGCCCCCTGGCCCATATTCTGACTTCTTAGATGAATTTGGTGCGTTCATCTCTAGTTTGTCAACTAGTGCAGATAATATTTTGATTAGTGGTGACTTTAACATTCATATATATAAGCCCTCTGATCCCCTTAGCAAATCATTTATGCAAATTGTGGATGCTTTAGGATTCCAGCAGTGCATTCAGGACCCGACACACATTAGTGGAAATACCCTGGATCTGGTTCTTACACGTGGGTTTGTTGTCACAAATATTGACATTTTGCCTCTCGCATCTATAGTCTCTGACCATTCACTTATCAGGTTTACATTTATGCTGCCGCGTTTAGTGGAAAAACAACCTTGTCTACTACTGCAGTCTAAATTTAACACTTAAAACTACACTTGATAAGATTGCGCCTCCTCTTTTAAGGTCATGCCCTCCTAAGGCACATTCACCTTGGTTCAATGATTATTTGTTGACCTCAGGCAGAAGGCTAGAGGTTTGGAACGGAAACGGCGTTATTCCGAATTAGAGGTGTTCCGCCTTGTGTGGCGGGATGCTATTTTAGAATATAAGCATGCACTACTGGCCACGAAGTGGACCTATTACTCGGATTTGATCAGTAAAAACAAACATAACTCAAAGTTTTTGTTTGACACGGTCGCATTTCTTATTCATGGGCAGCCACCTGTTAGTCATTCTCCCTTTACAGCACAGGATTTCTTGGATTATTTTGAGAAGAAAATAGAAGATATTAGGCTGAGCATATCTCAGCATGCCTCGGCCCAGCCATTAAAACCTGCTATGGAGGTGGGCGCTACCATTGAGGTGTTACCTAGATTGACAGAATTTAACAGTATTTCATTGGGCGTGCTGACAAAACTTGTGGCGTCTACAAAAAGCACAACCTGTTTATTTGATCCCATACCAACAAAACTGTTTAAGGACCTGTGGCCCACTCTTGGGCCGACTGTGCTGGAAATTATTAATCTGTCATTAACCTCTGGATCTGTTCCGAATTGTTTTAAATCAGCAGTGATTAAACCATTACTTAAGAAATCTAATCTTGACCCTAGTGTATTGAAAAATTACAGGCCGATATCAAATCTATCATTCTGTTCCAAAATTTTAGAAAAGGTGGTTTCACGGCAGCTCATAGACCACCTCACTGAGAATGATCTTCTTGAGCCGCTGCAGTCTGCTTTTAGGAAATATCACTCCACAGAGACAGCGCTCACTAAAGTTGTGAATGATCTTCTGCGAGCAATGGACTCAGACACCACTACGGTTTTGGTGTTGTTAGATCTCAGTGCTGCGTTTGATACCGTGGATCATCATATTTTGCTCAATAGGTTGGAGAACTTTTTTGGAATTACTGGAAGTGCCCTTGCCTGGTTGACGTCATATCTGTCCAGTCGTTCTCAATGTGTCTTGTATAATGGCACTACCTCTGACCTTGCTGACATGAGATTTGGGGTTCCACAGGGATCTGTTTTAGGCCCATTGCTTTTCTCCCTGTATGTGGCACCCCTTGGGCGTATACTGCGGAGTTTTGGGATTGCCTTTCATTGTTATGCTGATGATACTCAGTTGTACATGCCGATAACTGCGGGAAATCTCACTCCCATAAAATCCCTGGAGGACTGTCTTCTATCAGTGAGAAGTTGGATGTCTAGTAACTTCCTACTTTTAAACCTTGATAAGACTGAAATGATGGTTCTTGGTCCAGCGAGACACTGTCATCAGTTTGACCAGCTGGCGCTCAGCCTGGGTTCCTGTGTCATACATCATACGGACAAAATGAGGAACCTTGGGGTAATTTTTGATCCCACGTTGCCTTTTGACCTCCACATCAGGGATGTTACTAGGACTGCTTTTTTCCATCTGAGAAATATAGCGAGGATCTGCCCCATCCTGTCCATGGCTGATGCTGAGACCCTGATTCATGCTTTTGTTTCTTCTAGACTAGATTACTGTAATGTTTTATTTTCAGGGTTACCAGAGTCCAGCATTAGGGGTCTTCATCTGGTTCAGAACGCTGCCGCCAGACTTCTGACATGTAGCAGAAGGTCTGAACATATCACAACCATTGTTGTGGGCTGGGGTGTTTGGCTGGCTTGGTTTTTGTTTTCTGTTTCTCCCACCAGGTGGTATGCATTCAGGACTGAGTGGCTGAGCATTAGGACCTCACCCTGAACACCTGAGGCTTGTTTTCACATGCAGGTCATCAGAACTCACAGCTGTGGTGTATTCTGTCTTGATCAGAGATTGCTGCATTTAAACCTTGAATGCACAGTGTGTGATTGCCAGAGACTCGACCTTGTGAGCAGACGTGTGAGATCGACGTCAGGAGAACAATCTCACCATCACGGACGCAGAGACCGCTCCAGGTTTGACGCCACAGTCTGTGAAGGAGGATTGGGTGAGGTCTCACGCTCTTCAGCACACTTCCTGAGGTAATTTGGTTTTGGTGACTTTTATGAAGTAATGACAGTGGATTTGGTGTCCCTCACACCTTGTTGTATCAAGCTGTCACGTTATGCTAATTGTCTAATCAGCTTCTGCTGCAGTGGAGATTTGAACTGAGTTGTTCCGTGCCTGCAGGGTGAGAAGCTGATGTATAGATTTAAGCCAGGAAGTGTTTGCTGATTGCGTGCACCTTTGAGTTGTGTCTCTCTGTGTGGAGTTGGACTCACCTCCATGTTTTCTTTCTTCACAGACTTGGTTTGTCGCGGCCACCTGGGGGGTGTCAGCGGGGTCCCTGGGTCCGAACTGCTGTGGCTCCGGACTGTTTGCGCTGTTGAGAGCGCGCCGTGTTTCCACCTCACCAGACCGTGGACTTTTTAGTTGTTTAGCACTTCACTCACTATTATGTTTATTAAATTCTGTTACCTTTTGAACCGTGCTCTGCTTATTTTATGCTGGGTCCTTTCAAACGCTGGGTCGGTGCTCCGACCGCGTCCGAAACATAACACCCATTTTGGCATCTTTGCACTGGCTCCCTGTCTCTGTAAGAGCAGATTTTAAGGTTTTGTTATTGACTTATAAGGTTGTTCATGGACTGGCGCCATCTTATCTGGGTGATCTGGTGGAACTCTACGTGCCGGCCCGGGCTTTGTGGTCGCAGGATGCGGGACTTCTCTGTGTTCCCAGGGTGAAGAAAGGGTCAGCAGGTCAAAGAGCCTTTTCGTATCGTGCACCCACCCTGTGGAACAGTCTTCCTGCGACCGTGAGGCAGTCTGAGTCTGTGGACATTTTTAAGTCAAGACTCAAAACCTATTTTTATTCTCTTTCTTATGGATAGTTTTTATTTGTATTTGTTTTATTCTTTTACTTCTGTTTTTATTTATGTATTTGAATTTTTTATTCATTTTTAATTATTTATTCAATTTTATGTTGACTTGTTTTATGTAAGGTGCCTTGAGACGGCTTTTGCTGTGATATGGCGCATTATAAGCTAATTAAATTAAAATTAAAAAGTTAGTGACTTTAATCCGCACAAAAGTGACTCACGATTAACATATTTTAATGGCTTTGAGAGGGGTTAAGAAGCAGACTTGTTGCTGAAGGGTCTACAATCAATTTAAAGAAATGATCATTTTAACCGATAATACACCCTCAAAAACAATGGTCGCTCTGAAGGACCAAAAAGGGAATCGTTAAGTAAAAATGATGATGTCGGTGGATCGAATCATTTCTTAATGATTCTCGAAAAGAACTGGTTCATGATACCCAACCCTCGTGCCCCCCACAAAGTTCAAAAGCCAGCATCTGTGATGGTATGGGGGTGTGTTAGTGCCCATGGCATAGGCGACTTACACATCTGTGATGGCACCATCAATGCTGAAAGGTACATCCAGGTTTTGGAGCAACACATGCTGCCATGCAAGCAACGTCTTTTTCAGGGATGCCCCTGCTTATTTCAGCAAGACAATGCCAAGCCACATTCTGCACGTGTTACAACAGCGAAGCTTCATAGTAAAAGAGTGTGGGTACTAGACTGGCCTGACTGCAGTTGAGACCTGTCACCCATAGAAAATGTGTGGCGGGTTATGAAGCACAAAATATGACAATGGAGACCCCGGACTGATGAACAACTGAAGTCGCACATTAAGCAAGAATGGGAAAGAATTCCACCTACAAAGCTTCAACAATTACTGCCCTCAGTTCCCAAAAGCTTATTGAGTGTTGTTAGAAGGAAAGGTGATGTAACACGGTGGTAAACATAACCACTGTCCCAGCTTTTTTGAAATGTGTTGCAGGCATCCATTTCAAAATGAACAAATATTTGCACAAAAACAATAACGTTTATCAGTTTGAACATTAAATATATTGTCTTTGTGTTGTATTCAATTTAACATAGGCTCAAGAGGATTTGCAAATCATTATATTCTGTTTTTGTTTACATTTTACACAATGTCCCAACTTCAATGGAATTGGGGTTGTATATTACAACATTTGGAAAGAGGTGTCATTTGATTTAAATGGCAATTCGCTTTGAAGTTATTAATTCCAAGCAGACCCTATCTTTCTAACGATTCGGCGACGCCGTGTTTGGAGCAATGGAAATGGAAGGTGATTCTCATTTCTTTCTCGCAAAAAGACAGAAGTCCCAGTTAGTCACTTTAATCCGCACAAAAGCGACTCACGATTGACATATTTTAATGGCTTTGAGAGGAGATAAGAAGCGGAGTTGCCGCTTCTGAGAGAAGCGAAGCAAAGATCTAATGAAGCACCAGATCAAAGCACTGCTTCACTTATTCAAGGTTCAAAGCAAATGACTTGTCGACTACTAAATTAACTGTCAATGGTTTCAATAGTCAACGTAGTCGTGACTAGTCGTGGCAGCCCTACTCCAGCTTGATTTATATACTGAAAACTCATAAGTTCTGTATTAATATTAGTAATTATAAGAACTATTTACATAGGACTTTACCAGGAATCAAAACACTAAACAAAATAAACTCTAAAGCCGCGTTCACACCGGGCGCGACCAGACGCCACAAATTCGCATCGCCCGGTGTGTTGCTCTGCTTTCGCTGCAAAAATTCGCCCCAGTGTGTCATCAAATAGAAGGAGCTTCCATTCCACTCGCCTGCTCCGGTTGTCAGTCAAGTTAACATGATGGACCTTGATCACACGGAGCGAGTTGTTGTGGAAAGCTGACAAACGTCATGAGACGTTCCCAATTCGGGGAGTATCATTATTTGCTGCAGGAGCTGCGTCTGGATGACGGCCGCTTTCAGTGGTCCTTCTGCCTCTGCAGGACCCAGTTTGAGGACCTCCTGTCCTGTTCACGTGCGCACATGTAAACAATTAAAAAAAAAAAAGAAAACAAAAAACCTCCGCTTCCCCTGCTGTGGGGCTGCTCCTCACTCTTACCCAAAAAACTCTGTCATAATTGTCTTTAGAAACCAGTCACCATTTGTTTTATTATACATCTGTGTAGTTAATTCATAAAATAATCTCCACGAACGATTCACTCGCGCGCGCATGTAAAAACAAGAAAAGAAAGAAACTCCGCTGCTTGCTGTGAGGCTGCTCGCTCTTCCCCAAAAAACTCTGTCATAATTGTGTTTAGAAACCAGTCACCATTTGCTTTATTATACATCTGTGTAGTTAATTAATAAAGTAATCTTCACGGACGATTCACTCGTGCGCGCATATAGATGAGAAAAATAACTCCGCTCCCCCTGCTGCGGGGCTGCTCCTCGCTCCAAAAACTCTGTCATAATTGTGAAATAAAGAACAAAAGAGACATAAGTCCTGCTCACAGGCTGGCTACCAGAGACAGGACATGTTCACATCCAACTCAGTCAAACTCCAGACATCTCCACGTCACTACGTATTCAGTCCCTGATTGGTCATCACGGCGCGACAAGACAAAAAAGTTCAGATTTTTCAACTTGGGGAGGAGGGCAATGTGACGTGATGCGACACAATATCGCGCCACAAACGCGCCAATCGCTCAAAATCGCTTCACTCGCGTCGCTTCATTTGTGTCCATTGCGTCGTGCTGCGTGACTTGGCGCCAAAACGTGCCCTTCCATAGGGATTACATGGCAACCTGTCGCTGCTGTCGCTCGCGTCGCACCTGGTGTGAACGCAGCATAATAACAAAACAATAAATGCCAATAATAAAAAGTACATTACAACAATGAGAAAAATCCCAAATTAAAGAGCTCATTACACAGAAAACGGGTGTGACTTATAGTCTGGTGCGGGTTATACTCCGGAAAATATGGTAATTAGAGTCAATAGAAAATTTTAGCATGTTGGCTTAGTGGTTAGCACTGTTGCCTCATAACAACTGGGACTGCTTCCAACTTGGTCCTTCCTGTGTGGAGTCTGCATGTTCTCCCCATGGTTGCATGGGTTCCATCCAGGTCCTACAGCTTCTGCCAACTTCCAAAAGCATTCAGGTTAGGTGAATTGGTGACTCTAAATCAACCACAGGTGTCAATGAGAGTAGGAATGTGTTTGTCTATATGTTTGTGGATATGTGTTGTCCTTGCGATGTACTGGTGGCACGTCCAGGGTGTACCCTGCCAGTTGTCCAATGAGTGCTGGGAAAGGCTCCACCCCTTGTGACCCTTAGCTGAAATAAGTGGGTTTGGAAAATGGATGGATGGGTGGAACAGAAACAGGGTCTTTTCAGCCAAACATCTTCTCTCCAGCATCAGTGGTCTGAATGGTTGGTGATGTTTTTTTTTTGTTTGTTTTTTTTTGCCGTTGTTGTCATGGTAACACTTCAATTCCTGACAAAATGTTCCATTAGAGCAGTGGTCACCAACCCTCATTTCTCCCCGTTCTATCCACCCCTGATTAGTCTGGTGTCTGCCAGCATTTTACAGGCTGAATACATGTGGGTGAGTTAATTCACTGTGAGCAGAGCAGATAAGGAGGAAATAAAAACAATTCAAGGGGCAGGTATTAAAACAGGACAGTACAGAATCACACAGACGAAGATAAATGGTAAATGGACTGCATTTATATAGGGGATTAAAGGCCTTGCCCAAGGGCCCTGAGTGATTTTCCAGTCAGGTGGGGATTTGAACCCTTGATCTTCTGGACTCAAGCCCAACACCTTAACCACTAGACCATCACCTCCCCATCAGGATAGCTGGAACACTATCTGCAATATATACAGTGCCCTCCAAAAGTATGGGAACACTTGGTATTTCACACATTCTAATTTGTTTATGCCATTTCAAATATAAAAAAAATCTAAAATCATATTACTTAAACTCAAATTGAAAGCAAATCTCTACAGCTGTATATAAATAAGTTTAAGATATAAAAGCCAAGATGATGGGTTGCGTAAGTAATGGTATAATACCTGTAAATAATCAGTTTTATTGCCAGTTTTTTTCAGACAAGTCAGGGGATGGATACATGAACATTTCCAAGTGAATATGTCTTGGACTGTATTTACATCAGTTATGAAGAAATACAAACAGTATGGCGCTCTATGGTAAATCTGTGTGGAGTAGACAGTTCTCAAAAACTGACTGTGCAAGAAGGACAAGAGTGAGGAAAGCCACCAAGACACCCAGACAACCCAGAAGTTATAGGCTTCTGTGGCTGTGATTGGAGAAATTGTGCATAGTGCATGTTTTGCATTTTTTATCCCCAATTATACAGCTTCATGATGAAGAGGTATAGAGGAGGATTTTCTTTCACCTAACATTAAATCTAGGCTTGCATCTCAGATGTACCTTCTGGCAAACTGTAGCTGAACTTTCAGGTCTTCTTTTTAAGAAAATCCTCCTCTATACCACTTTAGCATGAAATTGTAGGGATGGGTTAAATGCAGAGGATATACTTCCTTGTAGGTAGGTATGCATGTATACATGTACAATGACAAGAAAGGCTCTTCTGCTTCTTCTCCGGGTGCCTTTTGACAAACATTGAGCAGGCTGCCGTGTGCCTTTTACTAAGGAGTGGCTTCTGTCTGGCCACTCTACCATACAGGCCTGACTGGTGGATTACTGCAGAGGAATACTGGAGCTCTGACAGAGTGATCATTGGGTTCTTGGTCACCTCCATGACTAAGTTCCTTCTCCCCCAATCACTCAGTTTAGATGGGCGGCCAGCTCCAGGAAGAGTCCTGGTGGATCCAAACTTCTTCCATTTACAGAGGACGGAGGCCACTGTGCCCACTGGGACCTTCAAGCAGCAGAAATGTTTCTGTAGCCTTCCCCAGATTTGTGCCTTTAGACAATCCTGTCTCAGAGGTCTACAGACAGCTCGTTTGACTTGCTTGGTTTGTGCTCTGACATACACTGTCAACTGTGGGACTTTATATGTAGACAGGTGTGTGCCTTTCTAAATCATGTCCAATCAACTGAATTTATCCCAGGTGGACTCCAATTAAGCTGTAGAAACATCTCATGGATGATCAGTGGAAACAGGATGCACATGAGCTCATTTTTTAGCTTCATGGCAAAGGCTGTGAATATTTATGTACATCTGATTCATTTTTTTTATATAAATTTGCAAAAGTCTCAAAAAACTTTTTTTCCATTGTCATTATGGGGTATTGTGCATAGAATTTTGAGGGAAAAAATGAATTTCATCCATTTTGGAATAAGACTAACAAAAAAAATGTGGAAAAAGTGAAGCGCTGTGAATACTTTCTGGATGCACCATACATGCACCACCCAGAACTCAGGAATTTTATTTGGTTGGCATGTTGCCTGTTGAATTATGTATTAACCAACTCAAATTAAACCTGGTTCAAATTAAACCTGGTTTATCACTGTTAGTGATAAAGCTCCAAACTATTTTTGGTCTTTTTCAAACAATACATAATTAGTACTCAGTCAGAACAAGATCCAGTAACACACCTCTCCAGATACCCTCTGTAAAGTGCCATGTAAATTTTCTTTTTGTTATACCATTATTTTGTTATGGAATAGCCTACCTACTCATATACAGGATCTCAAGTACAAACCACAATTCATGCCACTTATTAAACAATGTTATACAATACTTATAGCTCTCAGAAGTCTTCCTTCTTTATTCACTATTATATGGTGTTAAATTGTTTTTTTTTTTTACCTGAGGCCATCAAAATATGGCCACTGGGTATTGTCAAGGCTTTGCCTTTGTCCACAATAAAGCATAAATGCTTATTTCCATTGTGCTCCTTGTGAAATTATCACGTGACAAAATAGAGGGGCTTGATGTAACATGTATAAATTGTAAATCAGGCAACAGGATCTTAGTTTAATGTAAAAAAAAATATATATATATATAATTATTATATATGGGATACCAATTAAACACCTGAGAATTATAAAGAACACAATGCTCATATGGCCGAGGGTATGTCAGCATTGTGTTATATTTTATATTTTTAGTATCTTGTGGTATCAGGCCCAGAAGCAGGGAATGTACCCTGCCCTCTGCA
Source organism: Thalassophryne amazonica (assembly GCF_902500255.1). Classification (NCBI taxonomy): domain Eukaryota; kingdom Metazoa; phylum Chordata; class Actinopteri; order Batrachoidiformes; family Batrachoididae; genus Thalassophryne; species Thalassophryne amazonica. Next base: position 106,838,561 of record NC_047107.1, on the reverse strand, counting down.
TACCACATGGGCAAACAAGGCAGTGAGAAAAATGGGTGGACAAAGCAATGCTTTCATATACTGTAACCAACCATATCAGAGCCTGCCAGAGGTACGGCCATGTACACCAACCACAGAGCAAGTACAGATAAAACATACTTGCACGAGCACCCCTATCCCCAGGACAGACTGAGGCTGCCATGCCCAACCTCCCATGTACCACTGTAATAGCTTAAAAATAAGTTTTCCCTCCACCACTCATCCCTCCAACATTTCCCACCCATACACAAGGGTGGGAATGTTTGTGCCCTTTGACCATTTATACATTTTTAACGTTTTTTATGACTTGAAATCAATATAACAATAAAAAATAATTCAGGCTTCTTTATATTAAAATGTATAAAACTAGAGTACCATGCTCTAGCACAAATCTCCATCAACACTAATTTACAATTCCACAATTTTTTACCTTGGAAAAAAAAAATTTCAATTCAAAGTCCTGTTAGAAGTGGTTTTTCATAAGCTAAAATATGACACAAAATATAAATCAGGGCAATGCGGATCAGATGCAGATCAAACTTAGTCTATTCATTGAGAGTGCCAGTTGTCACAAATGAGAGTGATTAAGGCACTTTTGATTGAGCTGTAATGCAAAATGCACATCAAATGGGCTTTTCAATATTAAATTCAAATGTCCACAAAATCCACAATCCGAGTCAGATCCAGATCAAACTTTGTCATACGATAGTGAATGCAAGTCTGCACTTCACTTTCAAAAATGCGAGTGATTGGGGCACATTTGATAAAATACAATGTAAAATATACATTAAAAAAAAGGGGTTTTCAACGTTGAATTTAAATGGCCACAAAATCTGTAAACCAGATCAGATCCAGATCAACCTTTGCCAGGTGATAAAAGATACCATCCTACATAACATTTTGAAATATGAAAGAAATTCATTTTGACAAAGTTATGAATTTTTGAAAATTCATTCAATGTTAAAGGATAGGGATTTTTCCTATTTTGCAAGATTTTTCCTGACTTTAACCTATGACCTTGAAAACTGAATCAGTTCTTGCCTATCAGCATATGAATCCTCTGTAAAAATTTTGCAATGATATATGAAAAATTGTGGATTACAGGCTGTTCAAAAACAGACAAACAAACAAACAAAACAATTATTTCTGCCCAACTTCATTGGCAGAGGTAATTATGCCGTTTAATATCACAGTGAAAATATTTACAACACAACATGAATTTAATAAGCATAGTAAAGCCAGAGTGAATCTGTATATCTTCCAGTTAATATAACAAAACTATGCCATCACTTTTACTGCTAGTTTTTATTTATATATTTAGAAATACTCAGAATTTGGAATTATTGGGGTTATAATTGTGGCCTTCGGACAATGGTGGTATTCTCAGTTTATTTGTATAGCACCAAATCATAACAAAGCTGCCTCAAGGCATTTCTCATGGGTAAGGTACAACCCCTGGCAAAAATTATGGAATCACCGGCCTCGGAGGATGTTCATTCAGTTAATTTTGTAGAAAAAAAAGCAGATCACAGACATGACACAAAACTAAAGTCATTTCAAATGGCAACTTTCTGGCTTTAAGAAACACTATAAGAAATCAGGAAAAAAAAATTGTGGCAGTCAGTAACGGTTACTTTTTTAGACCAAGCAGAGGAAAAAAATATGCAAACACTCAATTCTGAGGAAAAACTTATGGAATCATGAAAAACAAAAGAACGCTCCAACACATCACTATTATTTAGTTGCACCACCTCTGGCTTTTATAACAGCTTGCAGTCTCTGAGGCATGGACTTAATGAGTGACAAACAGTACTCTTCATCAATCTGGCTCCAACTTTCTCTGTTGCCAGATCAGCTTTGCAGGTTGGAGCCTTGTCATGGACCATTTTCTTCAACTTCCATCAAAGATTTTCAATTGGATTAAGATCCGGACTATTTGCAGGCCATGACATTGACCCTATGTGTCTTTTTGCAAGGAATGTTTTCAGTTTTTGCTCTATGGCAAGATTAATTATCATCTTGAAAAATGATTTCATCATCCCCAAACATCCTTTCAATTGATGGGATAAGAAAAGTGTCCAAAATATCAACATAAACTTGTGCATTTATTGATGATGTAATGACAGCCATCTCCCCAGTGCCTTTACCTGACATGCAGCTCCATATCATCAATGACTGTGGAAATTTACATGTTCTCTTCAGGCAGTCATCTTTATAAATCTCATTGGAACGGCACCAAACAAAAGTTCCAGCATCATCACCTTGCCCAATGCAGATTCGAGATTCATCACTGAATATGACTTTCATCCAGTCATCCACAGTCCACGATTGCTTTTCCTTAGCCCACTGTAACCTTGTTTTTTTCTGTTTAGGTGATAATGATGGCTTTCGTTTAGCTTTTTTGTATGTAAATCCCATTTCCTTTAGGCGGTTTCTTAAAGTTCGGTCACAGATGTTGACTCCAGTTTCCTCCAATTCGTTCCTTATTTGTTTTGTTGTGCATTTTCAATTTTTGAGACATATTGCTTTAAGTTTTCTGTCTTGACGCTTTGATGTCTTCCTTGGTCTACCAGTATGTTTGCCTTTAACAACCTTCCCATGTTGTTTGTATTTGGTCCAGAGTTTAGACACAGCTGACTGTGAACAACCAACATCTTTTGCAACAATGTGTGATCATTTACCCTCTTTTAAGAGTTTGATAATCCTCTCCTTTGTTTCAATTGACATCTCTTGTGTTGGAGCCATGATTCATGTCAGTCCACTTGGTGCAACAGCTCTCCAAGGTGTGATCACTCCTTTTTAGATGCAGACTAACGAGCAGATCTGATTTGATGCAGGTGTTAGTTTTGGGGATGAAACTTTACAGGGTGATTCCATAATTTATTCCTCAGAATTGAGTGAGTCCATATTTTTTTCCCTCTGCTTGGTCTAAAAAAGTAACCGTTACTGACTGCCACAATTTTTTTCCTGATTTCTTATAGTGTTTCTTAAAGCCAGAAAGTTGCCATTTGAAATGACTTTAGTTTTGTGTCATGTCTGAGATCTGCTTTTTTTCTACAAAATTAAACAACTGAATGAACATCCTCCGAGGCCGGTGATTCCATAATTTTTGCCAGGGGTTGTATAACCTTACAATGCCTCTGTGAAAGCACACAGGTGGCAGTGGTAAGGAAAACTCCCTTAGGTGTTTGTGAGGAAGAAACCTCAAGCAGACCAGACTCAGAGGGGGGACCCACTTTGGCCATTCTATAAGCAGCACAGGTTTGCAGTTGTGAGAATATGTTGTAAGCCTGTGTCTATGATTGTTCAAGCCATATGCGGGAAATTACTTACGAAAAAAGGCCTACATTTGTTGCCAAATCTATTTATTGTTGCTTGTACTGCAGCTACTGGGACACCGATTAGAAAATGGATTAGCATTTTATCATACTTATCAGTGGTTTTTGGTCAAATTGTAAATAGGTAATGGTGTAAGAGCTAGGGTTGGTTGTGAGCGGGATTTTGAGGAAGTGTTTAAAGCTCTTTTTCAAACCAAAAAAGCTAATAAATAATTAAACAAACTGGTATTAATAATTTATTATTCAATCAATGCAATTTATTTCACTTTTATTTTTCCAAAATCTAAATTGATTCGCACTTATCCTTCATTATTTGACAGTTAGACCTAAATGCACTTCTTAAGAATAATGGGTAAATCTGTTGCTTCAGGTATACTTATACATTTGCAAGATCAGCAATAAATTTAGACAAATTAATCAAAAATAACTATGTGGCACATAATTACGAGCTTTACGAGCCAGTGCACATAAAGAAAGCCTGGCTTTGTTGATCTCGCTTTGAAGAACATGCAGGTTTGTGCTTGTTGATGATCTCACACATGGGCAGCTTTGGAGTGTCTAAGCCTATTTGTGGCAGCATCACTAACATCACAAGCACTCCAAATATATCCAACAGGGGACAGCAACAACTGACGCAACATGAACCAAAAGGTGGGATTAACTGTACCCTGAGGGTCAAAGTAAACAGATCAGGAGCTTAGATTTTTAAAAGGGTGTGTTTTTAATCAATTGCATTTCTTTATCATAATTATTAATTACTTTTCTAACCATAATAATTACCTCCACCAATATTAGAAGGATGTCTCAAAAATACATCTTTCAAGGCCATTTCTCACATGGTTATGCATTCCAGAAGGTCAGCGTTTCAAAATTTGTCCAGGAGGTTGTTCTTGATGAACTGGGCTATTTTGTCAATATGACTTGTTTTAATCCAGAGGGAATGTTCAAGATCCTCAAAAATGAATTTGTTCTGATGTAAATTTTGACATATTTGGACAATCCCTCACTTCTGTGGAGCTCACAACTTTTTTGTACATGCCTCGACACCACTTTGTGCCAAAGTTATGCAACACTTAATCTACCATTGTGTTTGCATATGTCATATGCTACAAATCTGGCACATTACATCACCAAACTGTGCGCTAGATCACATGGCGGTTTGACACAATTATAGAGTGAACTAAAGTGAGAATAAGTTTGACTGAACCTAATGAGCACAAGATGTAATTTCAACATTGGTTTTTTTGGTTGAAAACTATCCAGTTTTCAAAAAACCCCAAAAATCCATCTGAACGTCTTTTCACGCACTTTTAAACCAGCGAAAATGCAGCTACACATCAACATATAAAAAAATGCAAATTTCTTTCATCAAATGGGTGTTTTGTTCAGTTGAACCTTAAATCTGGTTTACAAAAGATGTCTTTTTAACGCATTTAATGTTTCACATAAGATGCCACAAATACAGAGCTGTGTTGGCTGCACGCTGTCAAATAGAAGCCTCCAGAACACGATAGTGCGAACAAATTCAACGACGATTTTAAAATAAGAATTTACATTTATTTCTATGCTGTACAGAAGGGCATTGCATTCACTGGAAAAAATTAGACCCCTGATCTCGTAATTATGACAAAATATCTCGTAATTACAAGATCAAGTGTCTAATATTTTTTTAATCCAGTTTCTGTACAATGCGTTTCCGTACTTCCAATCTCTCAGTGCAGACAAGCATGAGAATTGTGTGGGGTACAATGTGTGCAGAGGTGGCGGTGTCACTCTCTTTTCTTTGGTTGTGTTTTGCTGTATGCATTTACATCTATCAGAAGATGCATAATTTTTCCAAAAATGGTTACAAATGAACCTCAAAGTAAATTTATATTGTCCATCAACCGCTAAGAGTTGCTGGCAGACTGTGGTATGGTGAGTACATACTCCAAATTAATGAGCTTTACTTTTGTTTTTTTTTGCAATATACAAAACAACCCCAATATGTACTAATATTGAAATTTTTGTCCTAAATTGTTTTTACTGAACTGACTGTACAGTAAAACTCACCTAAACCGTCATCATATAAACCGGACACTTGCACTCATTGGACAAAAGCAAAAGTCCCAATGCTTTTGTATGGTTTTCTGTGTAATAAACACTATATACTGGATTTTGTATCACTCACTCATACTGAACAAAACATCCTGTCCCATCGCAATGCATTTCCATTAAAAACCCCTCGCATATACTGGACAAAGCAGTCTGGACGTGCCCAGTAACAGAGTTCGCCACTGACGCCGATTCGGGGAAAGTGGGTACCGCATTTCTGTGATTAAAAGCTCACCCGTTTATTTTGTCAAACAGTGCTCTGACACGGAACCCGCAGCCTGACGTGCACCTGCTAAATGAGGACACCGCAAAAGGCTGTGATTGGTCACTTTCACGTTTTCACTTCTTCCTCTCCCGTCATATTTTAAAAGTTTTTGCAGTGCGCATACCGATTATATTTTGATCGTGGATCAAATACATTTGGCAGAAAAGTCCACAAATATGATCAACTTTACAACACAAAGTCGGAAAAAGACGCTCAAATGACCTGCAATTCATGGAGGAAATTGAACACCCTACCTTTGATATGGAGGTTGATGACTGCAGAAAGAAGAGCTCATTGAGGGACAAATTAATCCAGAAAAAACACAATTCCAAAAAATTGCATAAAGACACGATGGAGAACTTTAAAACTGTCACGCACGTCGACGCCATTGTGTGGCACGGAGTTACAGAGTTGCAGAGGCATAAATCAGGCTTTAGGATTTTAAGGTACCACTCCACAGCGGACTTAGAAAAAAAGAATGACTCAACCAAATGTACTCTTTTTAATGCACATAATACCTGGCGCTTATTTAAGGCAGGCATTTATTCTCACAATTTGTGTAGACAGTCGCAAATAAAGTGAAAGAGCACAACTGCTAAACATAAGGTTCAATCATTTGCAGTTCATGTAATGCAGAAGTTGCAGTTCAATATGGATGTGTAAACACATATCATGTGATCCATGGCATCACCTGCACATTATCTATACTAAGACTAGGACTAGTGGACCCTAGGACTAGTAGGAAGTTCCCCTTTTGCACAGTGGGCGCAAACATTTTTTCAACATTTAAAAAAAATTCTTTTCAATGTCAAAATGCTCACTGGGTTGTTTAGTTTCATGTTAAATGTCCCACGGTCCATCTATCTTCTCAAATTTCTTTCAAGATTCTAAGGTAGCTCCTCTGAATCTTACCAATACGTGCTGTGGATTTGTTTTCGATACAATGCAATAGTAGACAAATAATAAATGTTTATGAGTTCAATGGTATCAATATTTTATGAGGTGAAAGATGGAATGTACCATTCAATGAGGCAAGCGCTCCATTGAAAAAAATGGAAAAACATTCATTATTTGTTTTATATAAAGGCGAAAATAGATCCTTGTCATTTGATATCTTATTAATTTATTAACAACAGAAAAGGGACCTACATTTTGGTGTGTATCACTGACGTTTAACAGTCCAACAGGAACGTTAAACAGGAGTCCAAAATTGATCTCAGTAGTCCACTGACTTTGTGTACAGACTGCTGTCTGCTTTCCTCACTCCAGCGAAAAACTGTCATCCTAACAGCTCTTCGTGCCTCCAGACAGCATACGGTGTGGTGGATTTGTTTTTTCCTGTGTGTTAGAAGAATTAGCAGCACCAATTAGCGCTTTCAAATCGTAGTGTGAGCATGCGCAGCAGTTGGGGCGTTCAATAGCACATTTCATATAGCACCAAAATTGCACACTAAAAAAGAACTACTGCACAGTCAATGAAACACTGGCAAAAAAAATTATACGAATAACCCATGTCACGTGACATACAAGTCACCAATAAAATGACGTCCACTCAGATGTTATATAATGGTCATCATATATAGATGTTATATAATGATATTCCTGTTTTTTATTTTATATGTTAAAAGACTGGTCCTCATTTGCATCTATGAGAACTCAAGATATCAGAGCTGAATATGCAGTTTTTTACGGAGATACCGATGCAAATTTTGCAGACCTGCTCCCTTCCAGACTGACTCCATTAATCCAATGCATCTCCTCCTAACTGCAGAGAATATATTTAATCAATTTCATTAAATATGTTTACAAATGAAATATAATACTGTAAACATAAAAAGAATTCAAATGGAAACCACAGTATGCATACACAAATAAATATGCACACTGTCCCTTTAAAGCTGTTGTCAAAACAAAGCGTGGCCTCACCGGCCACACGGAAGTACTTTTATTTCGTTAGCTTTAGCAACGTTGCTCACAATAAGATGTGAGAAATGACCACTGTTCTATTTTTGAAATGTATTCAGCTCATATAAACCACAATTTAATTTTATTCGTCATATATTAGTTTTCCGTAACGTAATTTAAACAGCGTCTGGGAAAGTGTATTGGAACTATCCACTAGCTACTGTGTTAGCTGTCTTTGCTAACGCCAGTAGCCATGCCGCCCTACTCTGAACTGAGGAAAACCAACCACTTCTACTACTTCATCAAATTTACCTTGAATATCTACTCTATGCTGTTCTCGGTGAGTTTTTAACTTACCCACTAGGTAATTCATAGTGTCATTTGACGCGTATTCATTTGCTTTTGGAGTCTGCAACACCCACCCACGCCCTCAGCCCCCACGAGTGATCTCACCAAACTTCATTAAAAAAAGTAATATGACTAAACTTTACGCGTATCGTCCACCGAGGGCACTCACTTTAATTTAGAAACAAATTTCCTACATCTGTACGATCTTTTGTACCATTCGGTTTAATTTAGAAGGGCATTAGGAGAAGCTAATTTTATCACAAATTACATAAAATACAGCAACATGTCCCCAAATTGCTGGTATTGTAGCAGTGATGAAGGGTTATGAATTCAACTATGATTTTAAATTTAGTCGTCGTTTGTTGCTAGTAAGTAAGCCGTATTTATTAGAAGACGGCATCGACTTGCAAAATGTATTACGTTACATTTTAACTATGAAGGATTGTCGCCGAGCAGATGTTTCAAATTCTTCAAGGGGATTTGGTGTGGAATGCTTCACGTACTACATAGTGAGTGTTATAACATCATTTAAACCGGTGTAACAGTTTGTTTTAATACAGCATATAGTAACACTTTATCACACAAACGAATCCAGTTATTCTATTAATGCATTACAACAATAGCCAACGTAGCTGGATATAAACGGCACGGTGTGGTGCAGGGCGTTGGAGCCGCTTAAAGGGACCGCGTAAGGTTTAGCCGACAAATAAACGTTTGTTCTTATATATGTCATATATTTCTAAATATGTAAAGGAAATATAAGTCTAGGTATATAGATAAGCCGATATGCACGTTAACTGCACATTTTGGAATCTCTCTCTCGCTCTTATTTTGTATATATAGTATATCAACAACATAGAGGGTCAACATATTTGTGTGTGTGGGTGTGTGGGTGTGTGTGTGTGTGTGTGTGTGTGTGGGTGGGTGTGTCCCCAGTATTGGATGTGAAGGAAAGGCCATAGAAATTCCCTAATTAAAGTAATCATTGAGCAAGTGCCAGCAAAAGTAGTTTAGATATGTTACTTAATGGTGATTTTTCAGTGAACCAGCTGAATGTGTTTGCCTATAGCTCAGATGTTGTCAGAGTGTCCATCACAGTTTTTTCAGGGAACATTGTTGAAACTATGTAGAGCATGTAGCTGAATGGATAAGGAGCTAGTCTGCCAAAGGTAGACCTAGGTTAGAATCTATGTCTCAGTCCACCCAGTTGTAAATGGGTAGCGGCCTCGGCTGGGGCAGCAACCTGCGTTGGACTGGCGTCCTGTCTGGGGGGAAGTCACAGACTCTCATCTGGTTGGCACTGCGGAATCTGACGATAAGCACCAGCACCAATAGGCCTCAGGGCCTATATAGGACATTTGAAATCTTCAATTTGTTGAAATTTTCTTCAGGTTGGTCTGATGGAAAATATGTTGGTGGTTTGTAGAGATTGAGAAGAGCTACAAAATGCCACCAAAACCAGCTCTATATCTATATTTATATCTTCTGAGATATGAGTATTTAAGTTTGTGAGGATGTGCTAATTCACTTTGTTAGCATGTATCTCAATAATTAAGAGGACATGAGCAAGAATATGAGAGTTCTAGCCATGACTCGTGAATCCCACAAAGGTTTAAAAATTCTAAGAGATGTCAACAGATTCTGACTCAGAATGACTCACTTGGGTCCTGGATGCAATCACCCATGCAGACAACTCATCCATCCCCACCTCCCAAAAACAGACATTTCTCTGCCACAAGTAGGTGATCTGTGGGTACCTCCTTGGATTTTTCCAGTTGTTGGGGTCCTCAACTCTGAAGCACCTGTGTTCTGGATCATGTCCAGAGAAGCACACCACATGGGTAAAATGTCATATCTGACATTTTGTCATATCTGACAAGGAAGAAGTATGCCTCTTCTGAGTAAACATTTATTTGACACAGATTGACTCCATTGGTACCCAAGAATCCTCCAAAGGGACCTGGGTTAGTACCAAAGACATGCAGTTGTCACCTTAGGTCACTGTTTGTATCCAGATCTGTCATACAGTAAACAGGAAGCACCAGGACCCTAAAAACCTGAACCTTTGTTCTCCTGCAAAGGTATTGGTATCACCAAACATCTCTGTGCAGGGACCTCTTAAGTTCATAAGAATTAACCGGGTATCTCTCGATTTCAACGGTTGTAGACCCATAAAAATGAATGTCACTGCTGAAATAGAATAGAATAGTCTTTGTTGTCATTGTACAAGGGGGGGTTACAACAAAATTTGGTGTGCTTGGTAAGTGTACTCATTAAGCCCACCAAAATCTTAAGTTTCGCTATTTTTCCTATATATTGACATAATTTGTAAGTGACATCCTTTTTTAAAGGGCAAGATTTACCTCTCATTTGATTAATTTGTAATTAGTTGATGTACAATTCAAAAGATGTAATTAAGAAATTTTAGGGAAAAAGTCAAAAGTCTGGAATGGGTTTAATTGGTACCATGGTACCATTTAAGCCCATGTGTGTTCCAAATGAGCCCATAAAATCATTTATTGATAAAATAAACTTGTTTAATTAAATAATTAATGCATAAAATGCAATTAATGCAGTATATTTTGTAAATGACAGTGAAAATGTTTTTTTTTTAAATCCATTTTGAACAAGATCATCATCTGAACAAATGACAGATCATCAGAGGGAGTTTTTCCTTACCACTGTTGCCCGTGTAATGACAAATCATCAGAGGGAGTTTATCCTTACCACTGTCACCTGTGTGCTTGCTCTAGGGGTTGGTAAGGTTAGACCTTATTTGTGTGAAGTGCTTTGAGGCAACTTTGTTGTGATTTAGCACTACATAAATGAAATAAATTGAATTAAATTGAAATATGTCCAGGAAGACAGTGAAAGCCTGGATCGTTGTCTTGATCCAGGACAGTGACAAGTCAAGATGCTTTGACTGCTCACTTGACTTCTCGAGTGCTGCTATCAGGGCAGCCATTGATTCTGCAAAGAACGAAGCATGGTCTGAAAATTCAAGGTTACGACTATTCCTTACCAACAAAGGTACCAAAGCTGCCGGGTTTCACACCCCTACCTGACACCAAGTCCATGCAAACACTGAACAGAGGAGGAGCCAAAACACAGTTTGTCAAGGTGTAATAAAAATGTTGTAGTGTGTAGAAAGAAAAGCTTTCAGCGAAAAGAAAATGAAACTCTTGCATCACTGTCATACAGTTGTATATAAAAGCTTGGGCACCCCTGATGATTTCCATGATTTTCCTTTATAAATCATTGGTTGTTTGGATCAGCAATTTCAGTTAAATATATCATATAGCAGACAAACACAGTGATATTTGACAAGTGAAATTAACTTTATAGGATTTACAAAAAGTGTGCAATAAATCTTTAAATAAAATTAGGCAGGTGCATAAATTTGGGCACCCCAACAGAAACAATATATATCAGTATTTAGTAGATCCTGCTTTTGCAGAAATAACAGCCTCTAAATGCTTCCTATGGTTTCCAATGAGAGTCTGGATTCTGGTTAAAGGTGCTTTGGACCATTCCTCTTTACAAAACATCTCAGGTTTGTTGGTTTCCGAGCATGGACAACCTGCTTAATATCACACCACAGATTTCTGATAATATTCAGGTCTGGGGACTGTGATGGCCATTCCTGAATGTTGTACTTGTTCCTCTGCATGAATGCCTTAGTGGATTTTGAGCAGTGTTTAGGGTCATTGTCTTGTTGGAAGATCCAGCTCTGGTGCAACTTCAACTTTGTCACTGATTCATGAACATTGTTCTCAAGAATCTGCTGATATTGACTGGAATCCATGTGACCCTCAACTTTAACACGATTCCCAGTACCTGCACTGGCCACACAGCCCCACAGCATGATGGAACCACCTCCAAATTTTACTGTAGGTAGCAAGCGTTTTTCTTGGAATGCTGTGTTCTTTTTCAGCCACGCATACCGCCCCTTGTTATGTCCAAATAACTCAATTTTACTTTCATCAGTCCACAGCACCTTATTCCAAAATGAAGCTGGCTTGTCCAAATGTGCTTTAGCATACCTCAAGTGACTCTGTTTGTGGTGTGTACGCAGAAAAGGCTTCCTCTGAATTACAGCATCATACAACATCTCCTTGTGCAAAGTGCGCTGTATGGTTGAATGATGCACAGAGACACTATCTGCAGCAAGATCATGTTGTAGTTCTTTGGAGCAGGTCTGTGGGTTGACTATGACTGTTCTCACCATCCTTCGCTTCAGCTTATGAGATTTTTCTTGGCCTGCCACTTCAGACCTTAATTATTACTGTGCCTGTGATTTATTTTCAATTTATTTTCCTTTATAAAGCGCCAAATCACAACAGAGTTGCCTCAAGGCGCTTCACACAGGTAAGTTCTAACCTTACCAACCCGCAGAGCAACAGTGGTAAGGAAAAACTCCCTCTGAGGAAGAAACCTCAAGCAGACCAGACTCAAAGGGGTGACCCTCTGCTTGGGCCATGCTACAAACATAAATTACAGAAACAATTCACAGAACAATTAGGGCTGCCACAAACGACTATTTTGATAGTTGACTAGTCAACGATTATTTTTGCGATTAGTCGACTAGTTGGATCATACGTAATTTCCTAAATTAAGGCCTGCAGCATTTTCCGAGAAATGTCAGGGGATGAAAACATGAACATTTCCAAATCAGTGACTATTTCTTAGACTTAATTTACATCAATCATTCAGAAATACAAACAGTGTGGTACTTTATAGTAAATCTGTGGTACTTTATAGGAAATCTGTGTCAGGTAGGCAGTTCTCAAAAGCTAAATGTCCATGCTGGAAGGAGACAAGTGAGGGAAGCCACCAAGACACAACTCTGGAAGAATGTTTGGCTTCTGTGAGTGGAGAAACTGGGAATAGTGCAACATTTTTATTTTCATCTTCATTTTACATATAGTATTTTCTGATTAGTGGTTGTTTCTGTTGCATTTCTGAAATTACAGAACTGCTATAAAGAAAAGTGTGAACATTTTATTGTGTTTTAAAACTTTGTGGAGCAAATGCAAACACCAAACTCTTATAAAGAAGGAAAAAATACACAAACATGCAGGAAAACTGATATAAACTGAACAGAACAATGCAGGCTGATTTGGCTCCTCATATTTTTTGTAGAAATAGACCAGAATAAAATAAGAGGTAACTCACTTTGAAATTAATAAAACGTATAGCTGCAGCTTATAATAACTTTAAAAAATAACAAAAATCAGCAGCTTATAGTATTTATATTCTGACTCCAGTTCATTTAGTGTGATGAAGTCATTTTTAAAAGTCATTTTTTCTTTCTCCTCACCAGTCACGTTTTGTGCTTGAACACAACATTAAGCTTAAGATTGAATAAATACATACCTTTGGAAAATAACAGCTGTTAAAGTTCAGAGTTCTCACCTGCTTTTTGTGATCTGTGCCTCTGAACATCAGCTTCTCTATATCAGGGTTTTATTTTTAACACGTGTATGCGTAATTTTTTTTCAGTTTATTTATATATTCTCATTTTTTAAGGATGTTTTAAGGATATTTTACCGTTTATTTCATCTCATGATCTCATAAATTCAGTATACAACGCGTACATGGTGTGAACAGGACGGTGCCACCAGAAAAAGAAAGTGAAAGAGAAAGTGGAAAGGCAGCTCCATGGTTTGGTTTTGTGTGTGTGTGTGTGTTTTTTTTTTTTTTTTTTTTTTTTTACATGTTCTCACACACACACCGACAGCTACGTTGGTAAACTGCACAATTTAAACGGCTTTGAACAAAATGGCCGTCTTTCCCAAAATTTGAACATCCAAATGACGAGAGGACGGCTCGCTGCCTAAAACTATGAATTGAGAGAAAAACAAAGACTTAAATAAAATAAACGACTTGTCGACTAATAAATTAGTTGTCGACGGTTCCAATAGTCGACGTAGTCGCGACTAGTCGACTAGTTGTGGCAGCCCTAAGAACAATTCACGGACGAATATACAAGAATTGCTGTTGGTGCACAGGACAGGAGGGTCGTCAACACAAACGCAACTCCCACCTCTGGATGGAGCTGCACCTTAAACAGAGAAAAAACAGAATCAGGCATGAGAAAGACAAAAAATACTGTATAATTTGCCAACATTAATCAACAAGAAAAACAGAAGAAATACTAAGGTGATCGCCGGCCGCCAGCCCTAAGCTTCACTAAAAGACCCAGAATTTAGGTAAAGTTGAGGCCGCGGCCCGCTCCAATTACTAATAACATGAATTAAAAGAGTAAAAGCGTAAAACAAAACTGTACCAGTATGCTAGCCATATGAAAGGGAAAATAAGTGCGTCTTAAGTCTGGACTTGAAAATCTCCACAGCATCTGACTGTTTTATTAACGCAGGGAGATCATTCCACAGAACAGGGGCATGAAAAGAGAAAGCTCTGTGACCCGCAGACTTCTTATTCACCTTTGGGACACAAAGTAGTCCTGCACCCTGAGAACGTAAAGCCCGGGCCGGTACGTAAGGTTTAATTAGTTCAGCTAGGTAGGGAGGTGCCAGTCCATGAATAATTTTATAGGTTAGTAGCAGAACCTTAAAATCTGATCTCACTGGGACAGGAAGCCAGTGAAGAGACGCCAAAATGGGTGTAATGTGGTCAAACTTTCTGCTTCGTGTCAAAAGTCTGGCTGCAGCATTTTGAACCAATTGGAGACCCCTAATGCTAGACTGCGGTAAACCAGAAAATAGAACATTGCAGTAGTCCAATCTAGAAGAGATGAACGCATGGATCAGGGTCTCAGCATCAGCCATAGACAGGATGGGACGAATCTTCGCTATATTTTGTAGGTGGAAGAAAGCAGTCCTAGTAATATTTCTAATGTGGAGGCCAAAGGACAACGAAGGATCAAAAATTACCCCAAGGTTCCTCATTTTGTCAGTGTGATGTATGAAACACAAGCCTAGGCTGAGTGTTAACTGGTCAAATTGATGCCGATGTCTCACTGGACCAAGTATCATCATTTCAGTCTTATCAGAGTTTAAAAGTAGGACGTTTCTAGACATCCACCTTCTCACTGCTGCAAGGCAATCTTCTAAGGATTTTATGTGAACGAGATTACCAGCAGTTATCGGCATATATAACTGAGTATCATCTGCATAGCAGTGAAAGGTAATGCTAAAACGCCGCAATATGTGCCCAAGGGGTGCTATATAAAGGGAGAAAAGCAGGGGGCCTAAGACAGACCCCTGTGGAACCCCAAATTTCATGTCACTAAGGTTAGAGGAAGTGTTACTGTTACAAAACACAGTGAGAACAACTGGTCAAGTATGACGTCAGCCATGCAAGGGCACTCCCAGTAATCCCAAAATGATTTTCCAGCCTATCAAGTAGAATATGATGATCCACTGTATCAAATGCAGCACTGAGATCTAACAGCAACAGAACCATAGTGGTGTCCGAATTCATTGTAAGCAGAAGATCATTCACCACTTTAGTGAGAGCCGTCTCTATGGAATGATATTTTCTAAAAGCAGACTGCAGTGGCTCAAAGAGATTATTCTCAGTAAGATAGTCTACGAGCTGCCGTGACACCACTTTTTCCAGAATTTTAGAGCAAAATGATAGATTTGATATCGGCCGATACACTAGGGTCAAGATTAGGTTTCTTAAGGAATGGTTTAATCACTGCAGATTTGAAACATTTAGGAACAAGTTAAAGAAAGATTAATAATTTCCAGCACAATCGGCCCAAGAGGGGGCCACAGGTCCTTAAACAGTTTTGTTGGTATCGCATCAAATAAACAGGTTGTGCTTTTTGTTGACGCTACGAGTTTCATCAGCATGCCTAGAGAGATACTATCAAATTCTGTAAATCTAGGTAATACCTCAGTAGTGGCGCCCACCTCAGTAGTAGGGTGTAGTGGCTGGGTTAAGGCATGCTGGGATATGTTCAACCTAATGTCATCTATTTTCTTCTCAGAGTAATCCAGGAAATCTTGTGCTGTAAAAGGAGAGCAAGCTACAGGTGGTTGTCCATGAATAAGTGTTGCCACCGTGTCGAACAAGAACTTTTTTTGTTGATCAAATCAGAGTAGTAGGTCCACTTTGTAGCCAATAATGCATGCTTATAGTCTAAGATAGCATCACGCCACGCAAGGTGGAATACTTCTAATTTTGAACGATGCCATTTCCGTTCTAGACCTCTTGCTTTATGCTTGAGGTCATGCAGATAATCATTGAACCAGGGTGACTGTGATTTGGGGGAGCGCGGTTTCAACACAGGTGGTGCAATCATGTAGAGTGACGTTTTGAGCACTGAGTTTAAACTGTCCACAAGTCTGTCTACTGACTGGGTATTTGTCAAAAATGAGGCTAAGACATCAGGCAGTCTAGCTTCTAGTTCAGTCTTAGTTGAGGAGTTGATGCATCGCTGCAGTGATAAATAAGGCCGTTGTTCCACTAAACACGGCAGCAAAACTGTAAACTTAATAAGTGAGTGATCAGAGACCACTGATGTAAGAGGTATGATGTCAATATTCGTGACAGCAATACCACGTGCGAGAACCAGATCCAGGGTATTTCCACTAATGTGTGTCGAATCCCGAATGCATTGCCGAAATCCTGATGCATCCACAATTTCCATAAATGATTTGCAGAGGGGATCAGAAGGCTTATTGATATGAACGTTAAAGTCACCAATGATCAGAATGTTATCTGCACTAGTTGACAAGTTAGAGATGAACGCACCAAATTCATCTAAGAATTCAGAATATGGGCCAGGATGCCTATATACAATGACAAAGTAATACGGCTGATTTTTATTCTTCTGACCTTGACAATGCGTAATATCCTGAGCAGAGCGGAGATTCAGATGCTCAAACGAGTTATATTTGTGACCCCCAACAGCTAATAAGCTAAACCTAGATTTATAAATAAGAGCAACACCCCCGCCTTGCTTCGCATCACGAAGGACGTGAATAAATATATATGCTGGTGGGCAGGCTTCATTTAAGGGGAGGACAGCTGTAGGTTTAAGCCAGGTTTCACATAACCCAATCATATCTAAGTGATGATCAATAATTAAATCATTAATCAACAATGATTTTGAGGACAGTGATCTTATGTTAATGAGACCCAGTCTAAGGACCTCAGTGGGGTTGACAGTTGAACTGTTTGTGTTTAGGGATTGTTCCAGAGTAGCATATATAAGATGCCTAGAAGTAGGTTTAGGTTTGAGACATTCCACGCGCGTTGTAGGTAGCAGACACGAAGTCTTTGCTATTGCTGCAACAACCACTGGGCCATCCACAATTTCAACATCATCCAATATAGTAATGGGTATTAAGTTTGCAAAGCATATCCCTCTATGATTTTTATGGACACGTCTACAGAAGCAGGCCACAGTCTCAACTTGTTGAATTTCCCTCCCTGGCAGGTAAACTGCAATATCACCATAGTGGATTTTCTGCACTAATTTCTCTGCTAAGCTAATGGATTCCACACCCACATTTGTCATAAGCCTTGCAGGGTCTCTAATCACCTGCTCCGTGGCCTGCTGTAGATTCGTAATGTTATCTATGTGGTCTTCCATGTTCCTCACAGTGGAAACAAAGAGCTGAAATCTCTGAGATTAGCTTTTTGTATTCTTCCCCTAAACCATGATGTTGAACAATCTTTGTTTTCAGGTCATTTGAGAATTGTTTAGAGGCTCCCATGTTGCCACTCATTAGAAGAGATGCAAAGAGGAGAAACATTTGGAAATGGCCACCTTAAATACCCTTTCTCATGATTAGATTCACCTGTGTAAGGAGGTCTAGGGTCAGTGACCTTACCAAACCGATTTTGTGTTACAATAATTAGTGCTAAATGTATTCAAATCAATAAAATGACAAGGGTGCCCAAATTTATGCACCTGCCTAATTTTGTTTAAATAATTATTGCACACTTTCTGTAAATACTTGGAACTTCACTTCACTTGTCAAATATCAGTGTGTTCGTCTGGTATATGATATATTTAACTGAAATTTCTGATCCAGACAACCAATGATTTATAAAGGAAAATCATGAAAATTATCAGGGGTGCCCAAACGATTGCATACAACTCTGTGTATTAGCATTATTTACCTATTATCAGAGGATCTTGTAGTCTTAGAAAATGCAATAAATTGTTTGGATTTGCATGGGGTCTTTTTTCTTGTCAGTTAAAAATGACAAACGTGGTATATTCTGGCAGGAATATATTCACAGTGTTGACAGTAATAATACCACTCACAGCACCTGTCTATAACAATTGGATTACAGTAATCCATGTCTTTCATTCAGCACATCCCAGAATAATAATCACTCATTTGGACAATGTTCTAATTCTCATGTTCCAGCCTATTAATAAAACCCCAGCCTTCTTCCACATTATTCCTTTCAGACACTTGTACTCCCTGTAATTTGAAAGATATACCGTAATATCATTGGTCAGGATTTTGCATAGTAGCTGCTCTGCATTATAGGCTTAATTTTCATTGCTACGCTGATGACAGTTGTACAGGCCAATAACTGCTGGTAATCTCATGCATATCAAGACTTTAGAGGACTGCCAAAGCTGGATGTCTAGTGATTTCTTACTTTTAAATTCAGACAAGACTGAAATGATGGTCCTTGGTCCAGCGAAACATTGACATCAGTTTGACAAGCTAACGCTTAACCTCGGCTCATGCATCATACATCACGCTGACGAAGTAAAGAACCTTGGAGTGATTTCTGATCCCATGCTGTCCTTTGACCTATACATCACAAGGACTGCTTTTTTTCCATCTCCTTAACATAGCAAAGATTCATCCTGTCCTCTATGGGTGATGCAGAGACTCTCATCCATGCATTAGTCTCTTCTAGACTGGACTCCTGCCATGTTCTCTTCCCTGGTTTACTGTGGCCCAGCATTAGGGATCTCCAATTTGTTCAAAATGCTGCTGTCAGAACTTTGACAAGAAGCAGAATGTTTGGCCACATTACACCAGTTTTGGCTTTGTTTACTGGCTTCATGTCTTTGCAGGCATTAACATTAAGCTTTTTAGTGTACTTGTCCGTAGGACAAGTAACCCTGGCAGTTTACTTGTCCTTCAGTAAAAGCTGGTTGTCTGGACAAGCGAGCGCCGCAGGCGCGAGCCGTGTGAAGCATGCCAAAAGCACGTGATTCACGCGCCAATGGCGCATGTCACCTAGGGGTGTCCGGGGGCATGCTACTGTGGAAGTACTGAAATTACACTTTTTCATAAATTGCTTCTTTCCTGTGTGGGTGGTAAAATTCAAATTTCAATGGTTTTAGATGCACTGAAAGCAAGAATAACAGACAAAAAATTACACTTATGTTGTAATATCAAAGTTCTTTTTTGTATTTTTCTGCCTATGTTAAGAAAATAAATAACATTGAAAAGTTTAAAAGCACATAATATTTGATGGACATAGCATTTGCTCTCTTCTTTAAAAATGGCACACTGTACCTTTAGTCCAATAAGAGTCCAGGCAGTTTTTCTGTCAGGTTGACAGTTTAGCTTTTTTTTTTTTTTTTTTTTTTTTTTTTTTTTTAAACATTTTTGAGTGGAATTGCATACTTATTAAAAAAAATGTATTTAATTTATTAAAAAAAAAAAAAACAATATAACCCCTAATTGTCTTGTTTGAACAAGAGCTAAATCTGGACTGATTTGATTGTCAAATCTGAATCAAATTTATTGCCAAGTAAGTTCTCACGTCCAAGTAATTTGATCAGGTGTCATTAGTGCATAAACAACAATAATAAAAAGAAAATGAAAAAAAATAATTCTGGAAGAAATAAACGAATAATTTGATCTTTTAATGATAATCATGGATGAAAAACTTTCTGAATCAGTTTTTCACACTTTACTGTTTCACTGAGGCTGTGTGGTGAAGATGATCGTTTATTTAAATTGCTTCGTTGCTTTTTACAAACCTATAAATGAATTTCTGGAGCTATGCAAGCAGAAGGAGCTCTTTTTATCTGAAGACTTTGACTGAGTTTTTTTTTTTTCCACTGTGCTCTCTGAGCTGCAGCCTGCCGGCGGGGGAGGGGAGAGCGGACAGTTCAGCACAAACAGCCTGGCTGGATTTTAGAAAACTACCTGAGAGCAGGGCAGAGTGTGACGGTGCTGTCGTAACACTGATGGTGCTGCGCCGTTGTTCCATTGTCTGGGGAGGACCCTGTGATATCATGTTTTCCGATTGTCTGCTGCGTGGAGAGTGGCAGGAAAAACCGCAGATGCTTTCTTGCGAGACAAGACGTGATGTAAATAAGAAAACAAAAAGGCAGCAGTCTTATTTTGGTTCCGAGCAAAGAAAATAAAGAATTTGAACGTTTTAGACCAAAAAAATGCCACTTGTCCGGTCGGACAACGATTTAGAGCATATTGCTTGTCCGATCACATTTTACACTTGTCCCGGACAATCAGACAAGCGTTAATGTCGATGGTAGTCTCTGTGAGGTCTGATTTTAAAGATCTGTTATTAAGTTGTAAAATTATAAAAATTAAATTATAAAAATTATTAAAATTTATTAAATTTATTTATTAAAATTTAGACTAGTACCTCCCTGCTTAGCTGACCTAATCAAACACTACGTACCGGCCCGGGCTCTATGTTCTCAGGGTCCAGGACTACTTTGTGTCCCTCAGGTGAATAAAATGTCTGCAGGCTACAGAGTCTTCTCTTATCGTTTTGTGGAATGATCTCCCTACGGAGATAAAACAGTCAGATTCTGTAGAGACAGTCAAGTCCAGAGTAAAGGCGCATCTGTTCTCCCTCTTGCATGGCTAGCATACTGGCATAGTACGGAACTGTGCTTCCTCTCCTTTTCATGCATTTTATTTGCAATGGAACAGGTCCCAGTCTCACTTCATTTAATTCCTAGGTCTGTTAGTGAAGCTCAAGACTAGCTATTGGCGATTACCTTAGTGTTCTCTGTGCTTCTGTTGATTTACTGTTGGTGAGCCCATACCTTAGGTACAGTTATTTCCGGCTGACTGATTCTGCTTTTTTTTTTTCTTCTTTCTGTCCAAGGCATTGAGGAGACATCCAGGGCATGGACTGACAGTAACATGCCCTGGCTAAAGCTGACACAGCTGAGCTTTCTGAGCCACTGCAGTCTGGTTTTGGAATGAAGTCTTCCATGAAGACAGCTTTTACTAAAGTGAAACTGATAAGGGAATGGATGGACGCTGGCCCTGCACTCCAGGGCGTCTGACTTATCTGCTGATGCCTTGCCTGTGGCGCTAATGACTGCATGCTCGCCTCAATAATGCACTTTGTTTTTGATGTTATTTTGTTTTTATTATTATTTTTATTATTTCTCTTTTTCAGTCTGGCAAATCTTGTAACTGTTAGAATGGCCTAAGCAGTGGGTCACTCCTCTGAGTCTGGTCTGCTTGAGGTTTCTTCCTCAACATCATCAGAGGGAGTTTTTCCTTACCACTGTCGCCTGTGTGCTTGCTTGGGGAATTGGCAAGATTAAACTTTACTTGTGTGAAGCACCTTGAGGCAGGTTTTTGTGATTGGGCACTATATAAATAAAATAAATTGAATTGAGCTACTTAATGTAATAGGTCATCAATAGAAGCAAGACATAATTGTGTTTGGGTGTGTGTTATGTTATGGACTTTGACAATGCACTCCTTGCATTCCCACTAGACTCCTCAATGTTAAGTCATTCAGGTCTCTTAATCAAAGATGAACATAGCTAGCTTGCCATGAGGTTCTACAGTTGGAGATATAACTTTATATACCCTTGGCTTCTTATAAACATTCATGCTTAATTTTCCTCTGCTGGTGTGCTTGAACTCACAAGTTTGTCTGCCTCCTGAATGCTGGACACCTCGTGTACTTGACGCGTCGCTATGATCCACCAGCTAATAACTGAAGCTAGCAACTGCAGGGACGAACACGATTTCCACAATATGGGCAAATATGAGACAAAATATACAACACTGTGGGAAAGTCAAACTGGAATTAAAGAATGGATAGAATGTTTGCCTGGGGATGGTATAAATTTTCATCCATTGTGCGAATTAGTGATGCTGACTGGAAACACTACTCCCAGAACACTTCAAAGTCTAGAATCTGTCATGAAAGGAAGGCATAAAGTGCTGTCCTAAATGTGGTTTCAATACATCATCAAAACATTCCAGTTGATCTGCGCCCTCTGATATTGAAACATAATAAAACACAAGTGAATGAAGTAAGATCACATTGTTTTTGAATTTCATATTTAAAGGGTACACTCAACACAGAGTCAGAATGCATATTGGTTCTTGACAACCAGGTTTTATTTTATTTTAATTTTTTTCTCAAGGTCCAGCAGAACCTTGGGATCACAACTAAGGAACTGTTGAGGGACTTGGAAGCATTAAATAGAAATGCGACATTATTCAACTTGAAAGAAAGTATTCCGTCAGCACGACCCATAAGACTGATGACCAAGGAAGACAAGATTCATCAAAAATTAACATTAAAAAGACTTGACTTTTTGCTGGTAGTCAATAAATTTTTGGTTTGCTTATTATAAATTGTAGAGCAATAAGTTCCTCCTTGGTCGTCAGTCTTTTAGGTCATAATGATGGAGTGATCTTTTAATATAATATTTCTTTCAGATGTCTATAGAATTATGAGATTTAATGCACAGTTTAGTCTTCATAGTCAGGATTGGCAAGTATGTCTTTTTTATGTCATTGTCCCACTTTTAATGTTACTGTCCTGCTGTCTCTCTGCAGCTGATGGGTCTGTGTGTCCTGTGTGTGGGTGTGTATGCTGAGGTGGAAAGGCAAAAGAATCGAACCCTTGAGGGGCTTTTCTTGGCTCCTGCCGTGGTGCTTATCCTGCTGGGCTTGGTGATGTTCACCGTGTCGGTGGTCGGCATGGTTGGATCGCTCAGGGACAACAAGACTCTACTGCATATGGTAAGGATGACTGAGATGAAACAACGCGTGAATGAAAGCGTCTTAGTTAATTTCTTTGATACTATATCTACAGCATACGGTGCATCCGAAAAGTATTCACAGCACATCACTTTTTCCACATTTTGTTATGTTACAGCCTTATTCCAAAATGGATGAAATTCCTTTTTGTCTCAACACTCTACACACAATACCCCATAATGACAGTGTGAAAAAGTTTTTTGTTTTGTTTTGTTTGTTTTTTGTTTTTTTTTTTGAGATTTTTGCACATTTATTAAAAAAAAACAACAAAAAAAAAAAACGAAGAAATCACATATACATAAGTATTCACAGCCTTTGCCATGAAGGTCAGAATGCATTCTTTTTCCAGTGATCATCGTTGAGATGTTTCTACAGCTTAATTGGAGCCCACCTGGGGTAAATTCAGTTGATTGGACATCATTTGGAAAAGCACACACCTATCTACCAGGGATGAGAATCTTCCGTGGATCCACAGATTTCCGAATTTTTTTGGATTACTGGGCCATTTCTGAGAGCAGCATAAATCTGTTGAGAAAAAATGGGGGGAGGTGCAGCATGGCCAGCCATGCTTGTTAAACCTTTCCTTATATGCACCGCATTGCTGAAACTGCAAGCTAAAACGCGAGATGTCATTCGTTACTTTTTCTTCAACAAAGTAGATTCAGTAGATTAGTAACCAGTAGATTCAGTAGATTCTCACAAATCCAACAAGACCAAGCATTTATGATATGCACACTCTTAAGGCTATGAAATTGGGCTATTAGTAAAAAAAAAGTAGAAAAGGGGGTGTTCACAATAATAGTAGCATCTGCTGTTGACGCTACAGACTCAAAACTATTATGTTCAAATTGCTGTTTTAGCAATCCTGTGAATCACTAAACTAGTATTTAGTTGTATAACCACAGCTTTTCATGATTTCTTCACATCTGCGAGGCATGGAGTCAAGCAACTTGTGGCACCTTTCAGCCGTTATTCCACTCCAAGATTCTTTAACAACATTCCACAATTCATTCACGTTTCTTGGTTTTGCTTCAGAAACAGCTTTTTTGATGTCACCCCACAAGTTCTCAATTGGATTTGGGTCCGGGGATTGGGCAGGCCACTCCAGAACATTAAATTTGTTGGTTTGGAACCAAGATTTTGCTCATTTACTAGTGTGCTTGGGGTCATTGTCTTGTTGAAATACCCATTTCAAGGGCATGTCCTCTTCAGCATAAAGCAACGTGACCTCTTCAAGTATTTTGACATATCCAGACTGATCCATGATACCTGGTATGCGATATATAGGCCCAACACCATAGTAGGAGAAACATGCCCATATCATGATGCTTGCACCACCATGCTTCACTGTCTTCACTGTGAACTGTGGCTTGAATTCAGAGTTTGGGGGTCGTCTCACAAACTGTCTGTGGCCCTTGGACCCAAAAAGAACAATTTTACTCTCATCAGTCCACAAAATATTCCTCCATTTTTCTCTTTAGGCCAGTTGATGTGTTCTTTGGCAAATTGTAACCTCTTCTGCACATGTCTTTTATTTAACAGATGGACTTTGCAGGGGATTCTTGCAAATAAATTTGCTTCACACAGGCATCTTCTAATTGTCACAGCACTTACAGGTAACTCCAGACTGTCTTTGATCATCCTGGAGCTGATCAGTGGGTGAGACTTTGCCATTATGGTTATTCTTCTATCCATTTTGATGGTTGTTTTCCATTTTCTTCCATGCATCTCTGTTTTTTTTTTTTGTTTGTTTGTTTTGTCCATTTTAAAGCATTGGAGATCATTGTAGATGAACAGCCTATTAATTTTTTGCACCTGCGTATAAGTTTTCCCCTCTCCAATCAACTTTTTAATCAAACTACGCTGTTCTTCTGTACAATGTCTTGAACGTCCCATTTTCCTCAGGCTTTCAAAGAGAAAAGCATGTTCAACAGGTGCTGGCTTCATCCTTAAATAGGGGACACCTGATTCACACCTGTTTGTTCCACAAAATTGACGAACTCACTGACTGAATGCCACACTACTATTATTGTGAACACCCCCTTTTCTACTTTTTTTTTTTTTTTACTAATAGCCAAATTTCATAGCCTTAAGAGTGTGAATATCACGAATGCTTGGTCTTGTTGGATTTGTGAGAATCTACTGAATCTACTGGTACCTTGTTTCCCATGTAACAATAAGAAATATACTCAAAACCTGGATTAATCTTTTTAGTCACATAGCACTACTATTATTCTGAACACTACTGTATTTGCCTGTGGGGTTTTGCTGGTGACTGACATGAGTAGTTGGAGTGCAAACTCACATGGTGTGATTTAGGAATTTATTATGGGACAATAATTTGTAAGCATACATTTTACCAGTCATTATTAATAAAGTCACTGATTTATACCACAAATGTTGCTTTGATAGGTCTTAATCTCTTTAAATAATTTACACATACTTGCATAAAGTTCCAGTATATTTCAGAGCTCATTGCAGGTTAAGGAAAGACACTTGAAGAATAGTTTTGGCATGTTCAGTTATATCTGGCCAGTGCTATGGCATTTATAGTAAGTACATATGCTATAGCACGATGCAGGTATCACTGAAAGAAGGTCTACATAGATAGATTCTTTTATTACAGTAAGGTTTACACATACCCCAGCATACAAAAAATCTAAAATGGAAATTCATAAAATTAGGTCTCTCTAGTGGCCCAAAAATGCCTCTAAAATGCTCAGGGGTGCTGCCCCTGGACCCCACTGGGGGCCTGCGGCAGCCCCCCCGGTCCCTGCTGATTTTCAGAGTTTTTTTTTCTTTGCCAATTCTCATCCCTGATCTACATATAAGGTCCCACAGTTGACAGTGCATGTAAGAGCACAAACCAAGCATG
Source organism: Thalassophryne amazonica (assembly GCF_902500255.1). Lineage (NCBI taxonomy): Eukaryota > Metazoa > Chordata > Actinopteri > Batrachoidiformes > Batrachoididae > Thalassophryne > Thalassophryne amazonica. Next base: position 106,812,761 of record NC_047107.1, on the reverse strand, counting down.
AAATCAAAGGAATTTTCTGTATATCTCCGAGACAAGATTGTCTCAAGGCACAAATTTGGGGAAGGGTACAGAAACATTTCTGCCGCTTTGAAGGTCCCAATGAGCACAGTGGCCTCCATCATCTGTAAATGGAAGAAGTTCAGATCCACCAAGACTTTTCCTAGAGCTGGCTGCCTGTCTAAATGGACTGCATTTATATCACGCTTTTCCATCTGTATCAGATGCTCAAAGCGCTTTACACTTATGCCTCACATTCACCCATTCACACAAACACACCAATGTCAGGGTGCTGCCATACAAGGTAGTCACTACACACTGGGCGCAACTTTGGGATTAAGGACCTTGTCCAAGGGCCCTTAATGATTTTCCGGTCAGGCTGGGGTTTGAACCAGGGATCCTCTGGTCTGAAGCTCAAAGCTTATCCACTATACCATCACTTCCCCTCGAAGACCATCACTTCTCCTAAACTGAGTGATCTGGTGAGAAGGGCCTTTCTCAAGGAGGTGAACAGGAACCCGATGGTCACTCTGTCAGAGCTACAGCATTCCTCTGTGGAGAGACAAGAACTTTACAGGAGGACAACCATCTCTGCAGCAATCCACCAATCAGGCCTGTATGGTAGAGTGGCCACATGAAGCCACTCTTTAGTGAAAGGCACATGGCAGCCCACCTGGAGTTTGCCAAAAGGCACTTGAAGGACTCTCAAACCACAAGAAACAAAATTGTCTGGTGTGATGAGACACAGATTGCAGTGTGTCACAGAGGTGTTGTGAGTACAATTTTAAGGGATAAAATTAATTTACTCCATTCTGGAATAAGAATGGACATATTGTGGAAAAAGTGAAGCAGTGTGAATATTTTCCAGATGCACTGTATGTGTATGTGCTAATTTCCATCAGCTGGTACGAGCTCTGGATTGACTTAATTTGACTCATTTTTGGTACCAGGTGCTTCCTTTATGACTGGACTTTATGACTCCTAAAGCTCCAGTCACACCGGGATTTATGACCACCATGCCATAGTTTCAAGACAAAATGTTGCAGGTGTGCACATCACATTACATCAACCAGCAACTGGTTTTAAAGATGTGTGCCATTGATGCCACTCGGGGCCACAGAGGTGCATGTATTGGTGACTGTCACAGTGATTTTGGAGGAAAAACTGTGAGGAGGAAGCGTAGCCCTAAACAGAAGCCCCGTGTACACCGCCAACCCGTTCACATCTCTAACCGTTTTTCCCCACTCGACAACACACCCGCCGAGGATCAAACTCTGGTTATTGGCGACACTGTTTTGCGAAATGTGAAGTTAGCGACACCAGCAACCATAGTCAATTGTCTTCCGGGGGCAGAGCAGGCGACATTGAAGGAAATTTGAAACTGCTGGCTAAGGCTAAGCGTAAATTTGGTAAGATTGTAATTCACGTCGGCAGTAATGACACCCGGTTACGCCAATCGGAGGTCACTAAAATTAACATTAAATCGGTGTGTAACTTTGCAAAAACAATGTCGGACTCTGTAGTTTTCTCTGGGCCCCTCCCCAATCAGACCGGGAGTGACATGTTTAGCCGCATGTTCTCCTTGAATTGCTGGCTGTCTGAGTGGTGTCCAAAAAATGAGGTGGGCTTCATAGATAATTGGCAAAGCTTCTGGGGAAAACCTGGTCTTGTTAGGAGAGACGGCATCCATCCCACTTTGGATGGAGCAGCTCTCATTTCTAGAAATCTGGCCAATTTTCTTAAATCCTCCAAACCGTGACTATCCAGGGTTGGGACCAGGAAGCAGAGTTGTAGTCTTACACACCTCTCTGCAGCTTCTCTCCCCCTGCCATCCCCTCATTACCCCATCCCCGTAGAGACGGTGCCTGCTCCCAGACTACCAATAACCAGCAAAAATCTATTTAAGCATAAAAATTCAAAAAGAAAAAATAATATAGCACCTTCAACTGCACCACAGACTAAAACAGTTAAATGTGGTCTATTAAACATTAGGTCTCTCTCTTCTAAGTCCCTGTTGGTAAATGATATAATAATTGATCAACATATTGATTTATTCTGCCTTACAGAAACCTGGTTACAGCAGGATGAATATGTTAGTTTAAATGAGTCAACACCCCCGAGTCACACTAACTGTCAGAATGCTCGTAGCACGGGCCGGGGCGGAGGATTAGCAGCAATCTTCCATTCCAGCTTATTAATTAATCAAAAACCCAGACAGAGCTTTAATTCATTTGAAAGCTTGACTCTTAGTCTTGTCCATCCAAATTGGAAGTCCCAAAAACCAGTTTTATTTGTTATTATCTATCGTCCACCTGGTCGTTACTGTGAGTTTCTCTGTGAATTTTCAGAACTTTTGTCTGACTTAGTGCTTAGCTCAGATAAGATAATTATAGTGGGCGATTTTAACATCCACACAGATGCTGAGAATGACAGCCTCAACACTGCATTTAATCTATTATTAGACTCTATTGGCTTTGCTCAAAAAGTAAATGAGTCCACCCACCACTTTAATCATATCTTAGATCTTGTTCTGACTTATGGTATGGAAATAGAAGACTTAACAGTATTCCCTGAAAACTCCCTTCTGTCTGATCATTTCTTAATAACATTTACATTTACTCTGATGGACTACCCAGCAGTGGGGAATAAGTTTCATTACACTAGAAGTCTTTCAGAAAGCGCTGTAACTAGGTTTAAGGATATGATTCCTTCTTTATGTTCTCTAATGCCATATACCAACACAGTGCAGAGTAGCTATCTAAACTCTGTAAGTGAGATAGAGTATCTCGTCAGTAGTTTTACATCCTCATTGAAGACAACTTTGGATGCTGTAGCTCCTCTAAAAAAGAGAGCTTTAAATCAGAAGTGCCTGACTCCGTGGTATAACTCACAAACTCGTAGCTTAAAGCAGATAACCCGTAAGTTGGAGAGGAAATGGCGTCTCACTAATTTAGAAGATCTTCACTTAGCCTGGAAAAAGAGTCTGTTGCTCTATAAAAAAGCCCTCCATAAAGCTAGGACATCTTTCTACTCATTACTAATTGAAGAAAATAAGAACATCCCCAGGTTTCTTTTCAGCACTGTAGCCAGGCTGACAAAGAGTCAGAGCTCTATTGAGCTGAGTATTCCATTAACTTTAACTAGTAATGACTTCATGACTTTCTTTGCTAACAAAATTTTAACTATTAGAGAAAAAATTACTCATAACCATCCCAAAGACATATCGTTATCTTTGGCTGCTTTCAGTGATGCCGGTATTTGGTTAGACTCTTTCTCTCCGATTGTTCTGTCTGAGTTATTTTCATTAGTTACTTCATCCAAACCATCAACATGTTTATTAGACCCCATTCCTACCAGGCTGCTCAAGGAAGCCCTACCATTATTTAATGCTTCGATCTTAAATATGATCAATCTATCTTTGTTAGTTGGCTATGTACCACAGGCTTTTAAGGTGGCAGTAATTAAACCATTACTTAAAAAGCCATCACTTGACCCAGCTATCTTAGCTAATTATAGGCCAATCTCCAACCTTCCTTTTCTCTCAAAAATTCTTGAAAGGGTAGTTGTAAAACAGCTAACTGATCATCTGCAGAGGAAACAGAAACAGCATTAGTGAAGGTTACAAATGATCTTCTTATGGCCTCGGACAGTGGACTCATCTCTGTGCTTGTTCTGTTAGACCTCAGTGCTGCTTTTGATACTGTTGACCATAAAATTTTATTACAGAGATTAGAGCATGCCATAGGTATTAAAGGCACTGCGCTGCGGTGGTTTGAATCATATTTGTCTAATAGATTACAATTTGTTCATGTAAATGGGGAATCTTCTTCACAGACTAAAGTTAATTATGGAGTTCCACAAGGTTCTGTGCTAGGACCAATTTTATTCACCTTATACATGCTTCCCTTAGGCAGTATTATTAGACGGTATTGCTTAAATTTTCATTGTTACGCAGATGATACCCAGCTTTATCTATCCATGAAGCCAGAGGACACACACCAATTAGCTAAACTGCAGGATTGTCTTACAGACATAAAGACATGGATGACCTCTAATTTCCTGCTTTTAAACTCAGATAAAACTGAAGTTATTGTACTTGGCCCCACAAATCTTAGAAACATGGTGTCTAACCAGATCCTTACTCTGGATGGCATTACCCTGACCTCTAGTAATACTGTGAGAAATCTTGGAGTCATTTTTGATCAGGATATGTCATTCAAAGCGCATATTAAACAAATATGTAGGACTGCTTTTTTGCATTTACGCAATATCTCTAAAATCAGAAAGGTCTTGTCTCAGAGTGATGCTGAAAAACTAATTCATGCATTTATTTCCTCTAGGCTGGACTATTGTAATTCATTATTATCAGGTTGTCCTAAAAGTTCCCTAAAAAGCCTTCAGTTAATTCAAAATGCTGCAGCTAGAGTACTGACGGGGACTAGAAGGAGAGAGCATATCTCACCCATATTGGCCTCTCTTCATTGGCTTCCTGTTAATTCTAGAATAGAATTTAAAATTCTTCTTCTTACTTATAAGGTTTTGAATAATCAGGTCCCATCTTATCTTAGGGACCTCGTAGTACCATATCACCCCAATAGAGCGCTTCGCTCTCAGACTGCAGGCTTACTTGTAGTTCCTAGGGTTTGTAAGAGTAGAATGGGAGGCAGAGCCTTCAGCTTTCAGGCTCCTCTCCTGTGGAACCAGCTCCCAATTCAGATCAGGGAGACGGACACCCTCTCTACTTTTAAGATTAGGCTTAAAACTTTCCTTTTTGCTAAAGCTTATAGTTAGGGCTGGATCAGGTGACCCTGAACCATCCCTTAGTTATGCTGCTATAGATGTAGACTGCTGGGGGGTTCCCATGATGCACTGTTTCTTTCTCTTTTTGCTCTGTATGCACCACTCTGCATTTAATCATTAGTGATCGATCTCTGCTCCCCTCCACAGCATGTCTTTTTCCTGGTTCTCTCCCTCAGCCCCAACCAGTCCCAGCAGAAGACTGCCCCTCCCTGAGCCTTGTTCTGCTGGAGGTTTCTTCCTGTTAAAAGGGAGTTTTTCCTTCCCACTGTAGCCAAGTGCTTGCTCACAGGGGGTCGTTTTGACCGTTGGGGTTTTACATAATTATTGTATGGCCTTGCCTTACAATATAAAGCGCCTTGGGGCAACTGTTTGTTGTGATTTGGCGCTATATAAAAAAATTGATTGATTGATTGATTGATATATGTGTATACGAGGTCTATTAGAAAAGTATCCGACCTTGTTATTTTTTTCAAAAACCATATGGATTTGAATCACGTGTGATTACATCAGACAT